>NC_085053.1:28045487-28716737 GCF_963662255.1 Cinclus cinclus | reverse complement strand
TGTTACCATAATAGGTGCTGTTATTAATCATAAAATTATGTTACTCCTTGAAACAACTGATCTTTTAAAAGATCTGCTTCATTTTACATTGTTTTGCTTTATAGGAGCCCTTATTTCCCCATTTGACATCTTACACTGGCAAGAAAAGCTGAAATCCCTTGAAATTCAGAATGCTGAGAAGTGAATGTGAGACAGACTACTCTGTTTTCATTTCCCAAGGTGAGAGAAAACCAGAAAGGAAGTAACTTAAAGAAATGTTGCAACATATTTTAGTCTGGTAGAATTCTCACAGTTCAAGGGCTGTTGATCATAGCGGGCAAGAAAATTTGCTTTTGAAGATAATACATCTCATTTTTCACCCTGATAGTGACCACTCAGCAGAGGTATAAATCTTAAATATCCCAGCAGCATTTTCAAAGGGATGAACGTGCTGCCATTTAGGATAAACACAGACAAAAATATCCTCTGTCATATTTGGGAAACCCATTTCCCAAGCAGGCTGTTGTGGGGGGGATACATTTCTATTTGTGAGAGGAGGCAAACAGCCATGAGGGCTGGGATGGGGGGGAGAGGAGGGAGGGATGGATGAGGAGCTGGGATGATCCCTGTCTGTCCAGGTATCTCAATAGGAGAGGAAACCCTGTCAGTCCCATTTTACAGATTGAAAAGTGAGATTTAGATTAAGTGTCTTGCTCAAATTCACAAAGGCAATCTTCAATACCACTTTGGGTCCTGCATCCTATTCCAGCCTCTTAATGTAACAACCCTTCCCTCCAGTTATTGCCAGTCCTTCATCCCTTCATTTGACTTTTCTGAATATTGCAGAATTACTCACTTCACAACTGAAGGGAATTCCTGGGGTTAAATGGCCCCGGCACCCTCTGCTATTCCAACATCTGAACTAAAAAATACATCTCTTCACACTCATCAAATATTTTGTTAGGATATTAGACATTTGATCCAAAAAATGTCAGGATACAGGGACTCTCAATGGGCATGCTCATCTCAGATGCAGAATTTCGAGAAGTTTCAGAGTAGTGTGGTCAGGTAATGTTGTTGCTGTGTAATTTTTTTAGCAACGCAGCAATCCCTAAAATGGCATTAAATCAAGAATATCCCAAGGTGGAAAAAGAGCAGATGCTGGATGCATGACCAAGGTGTGCTTGTCTGGAAGACGCACAGCTCTTCTGCTAGCAAGAGATAGGCACAACAATTCCACATTCTTCTAGATTTTTTTCAGTATTCAGGTCTGTTGAATCTCAAATTTCTTTTTCATTGAAGGATCAGCTTCAAAGGACACTTGAGTGAATTCAAGGTAAACATTTCTGGTTTTCTTGTTGAAAAAGGAGTTGTTAAGCAATCTGTTATTTTGCAGTTATTTAATTTATTTTGCCCTTTAAATAATCACCAAAGTATGATAATGCTTTACAGACTACTGTGAGTATAGGACTTCCCTCTGAGGTTTACGTTTCATATATGAAGTCTAGGATGAATGATGCCATTCTCATGGCATTTTAAAAAATGAAAATCAGTGAAATGTCTGCTTCAGGTGTATAAAAAAGATACAGAGAGTAAGACACTGCTCTGCATAATTTTAAAACTAAGGAGAAAAGTGTCAGCCCAAGTACTCCAGAGCCAAAAATAAAAATAAGCAGAAATAAAGGCAGAGCTGCTCAGTTTCATTTAGCTGCCTAAAATTAGTGCAATGCAAACAATAAATTAGATGCAGGGTTTAAAGGAAATTAGACATTTAAAATGCTGTTCAGTTCCAAAAACTGTGGGTTATTAGTAAAAAACCAACCAAGATAATAAATTATTCCAATATAATGTAAAATATCACTCTTAGCCTTATGCCCAAGGGAGAAAATGCTAATAATCCACCCAGTCCACATGTTGGATAAGCAAATAAAACCCCTAATGGGATTATTTATTTTTGAACAGAGATTCACACAATGTCCATATTCTTTGTGATCCCTTCAAAGGGCAGCACTGCCAGAGCAGGAAAAACGCAGGAACGAGTCACACTGCTGATATTCTCCTATCCTTTTTTTTCTTTCTTTTTTTTTTTAAGCACCTAAATATTTTAACAAACAGCAGATGATTCTGCGCTCAAAAAGGAAAAAAAAAAAAAAGAAACGAAAAAATCTACAGTGAAGTCCATCTTGCTTCTAGGTTAATTTGGGTTTCTGTGGTTGGTTTCCATATTATTAAAGCCACCCATCTGATCTCTGATGGCAGCAGCGCTGCCACTGCCTGACCCAGTGTGACAATCTCACAGAAACCGTGGGGCTGGCAGCTCAATGGCTGTGACTTTAACAGCATTGCTCTGGGCCCGGAATCAATTCTCTCTGTTTACAGACCATTTCACAGCCCTTTACCTGCAACATCACTTGTGTCAGTCCCATAAATACTTTGGTGTATATAATGCTTGAATTAGCATAATGGTTCAGGCACAGAGCTTTAAGCACAAAGAAGGACATGTCAACATGTTCTCTTCACTTAAGCAATTAAGAGCCATTATGCTGCTTCAGTGGAAATATCATCAAGGTTAAAGACAATCCCAAACACCCCTCTAACCTTTTTATTCTAAGTCTAATAAATGAGGCATAGAAATTGAAATGTTAGTAAACAGTGCTACTTGCAAGCTCTTTTTGTATCATGTTTAATCAGAGCTCTCATTCCCACTTGTGAAGTGTGAGGGGATGGGCACGTTCACCATGGGCACGAGGCACAGGGATTATTCAAATTCTTCACCCTTTTGCAGAAGCTCGCCTCTCTGTAGAGGTTTGTTTCATGTCTTATGGCAAGGTCTGGGTGCTTCTGATATGGCAGGATAAAAAAAAAAAGTAAAATAAACACAGGCAGAGGTAACAGGGTCACACCGAATAATTCTTGACAAATCCTTTCTCTGTGTGTGTATCTGAGTGCACTCTGATATTTATTTTTGTAATGTTTACTCCAGGCTTTGTATTTTTCTCTCCATGTTACTTAGGAAAACGGGTCAGTGGAAATTTGTCATTATAATGGTTTTATTTTTATTCTAAAATGGCAGCATTCAGCCAAGGCCAGAACAGTTTCTCAGGGGTGATTCTGGTGAGATGCAGCATGGAGGATCCTGGGCACTGAATTTTCAGAGCTTGATTTTGGGGGTGTGTGCTGGTTTGTGTGCTCTGAATTAATTCCTAACGCTCAGCCCCTTGATTCTGAAGGCTTTGAAAAGTCTTAGGGAAAACTGGGAGAGAAATTGAGCATCTGGAGCAGAGAAAAAGAGAGAAATCCCTGGCAGGTAAAGGCCAAAAAATAGAGAGGATAGAACCCAAGAGCACTCCAAGAACTGTGTCTGTTTACCAGACACCCTCCTGAGGCAAATCCCTCTTTTCCTGCAGTATTTGGAGTATTTCATGTTTGGGAAACACTTGAGCTCTGTTGTAGGTTCACATAAATGTTGGAGATGATACAACTTTCTTTTATTAATGCTTTGATGAATTTTTAATTTTTTTATTAATGCTTTTATTAAATTTTTAACTAATGTTTGAGTCACTTCCCCAAACCTTTTGGAAGAAGAGAGTGGGTGGGCAGTGTGGGGTGTCTGAAGGCTGTAACAATGGGGTGGCAAGCACATGTGGTGGCTAAAATCCAGCAGTTTTGGGCATCCACTGCAGCAGGTGCTCTCCAACAATTCCATACTTCCCATTTGCTGCTCTCTCAGCTTGAGTTTTCCTAGCAGGAATCTTGCTGGACATCTTGGCTGCTGGAGGCTACAGTGCTGAGTGCTCACAGGACTTGTGGTGGCAGCTCCCTGTCTCCCCAGGAAAGGGACAATGACCCTGAGCCATCCCACTAGGTCTGTGCTTGACATTCCCAGTGGCCACCACACTTTGCAGAGTGTCCTCTTCAGTCTTAGAGCTTTTTTCCCCATCTTTTTTTTTCTTTTTCTTTTTTTAATAGTGCATGACTTTTATACCCTTAGAAGGGATCAGTTTGAATCACTGATTTCACATTCCAAGAAGCTCACATTCTTGCTGAATGTGACTTGCTGAATTGTTTTTGTGTGGATCATCTCATCCTGCCTGCACCTCAACTGCTGCCACTCTGGGCTGGGATATGGCAGCAGCTGGAAATGGCTGTTTCACTCCAGCAGAGGTTCAAACAAAGCTCAGCTTCATTTCAATACCATCAGCTTGAGCTGCAGGCCAGCATCTGCCTGACGGGAGGGAATTCCCTCCTTATTTCATGCTCTGCCCTCAAGACCACCCTGAGAAATTATACAAATTACAGAAGAGGTTTCCTCAGAACCAGTCAGGGCTGAAATGAAGCTTGGCTCCCTTTTAGGAACACCCAGCTATGGGTGACTTTGCAATTGAGCCATTTCATTCTGCTCTCCATCAGCTTCCAAAGGAAGCACAAATTGCAGAGCTTGCAGTTTAAAACATGACAATAATAAGCAAACATTCACAGCCTGATGTGATCTGCTCTCACCCCGCTGTAATAACTTCCTTTGAAGGTTGGTTGGAGATCCACGGCAATGCCTGGAGGCTGAGAACTTGATTTTGTTCTCACAAGTCCTGTGCTCTGCAGTCTCTCCTGGATGTCAGAGGCTGCTGGGCAGCTTCTCTTGGCTGCCCATGAGTGTCCCCCCCATCCTTCAAGTGAGGCAATCACCGTGGCCAGGCTGTGCTCAGGCATCAGTGGTGCCCATCCATCTGTGATTCATAAATCAATGGGTGGATAAAAGCTGCACATTCCTCATTCCAGGAGCACCAGGATTTCTGCTCCATGCCCCGCTCTCCTGAGGCAAGTCCCATTCCTGCCCATAAAGTGATGTTCCAAGGGCTGCTCCTGACAAAACCAGCCTGGAGGACAGGCACTGGTGGAGTTTGGAGCTTGGATGGGAGAACTCTGCAGAGATGAGTTGTAGGGAAGGGACACTGTGCCCCCAGGCCATCAGGCACTCACTGCCTGCTTCCTACAGCACCTCCTGAACCCACAGATCCTTAAGAGTCCCTTTCCACTTCTATGTTTAAAGCTACAAAGACTGTTTTTGGTATTACAGCAACACTTTAGCACCTTCTGAGGATCTCAAAGCAGATATTAATTAAGCTCCCAAGCACCTGTGGGAAGGGAGTAAACAGCCCAATTGCCACTTTATGGCAAGGAAATGACTGGCCAAGGTCATCCAGCCAGGCTCAGGCGGGAGCAGCACGCAGCCATAAAACAAGAATTACATAGCTGCATCTCCTCCAAAGAAAGATGCCCCCAAATAGGAGCTCACCTGAAATTTTACTCAGATTTGGGGGGGAAAACATGCAAAGCCGTTCAGAAGATTTTTCCCAGCTACATCACAAAACCTCTGTTGTATTTTCCAGCCCTGGGTCTGATCGCTCTCACTCCAGCTGAGACAAGAGCTGTGCTTGAGGAGTGAATACAGGAGATACTGTATTCCTGGGAGGAGGCTTTGGTAGGTCATTTTATTCTATTCTTTCAGCCTGATTTCCTCAGCATATGAGTACATGCAGATAATGATAATTCTGATGTGTTTTCTGTAGCTAAGCATCAGCCTCATTTACCTCTCCCTTTGCTAGGACCAAAACTCCTTGGTAGAAATGAGAACCAGAGCAACTTCTGCAGCACTGTGGGAGCTGTTTCTTTGTGGTTACTTTTGCAGGGTGGAAATTGATAAAGAGAAACAGAATCCAGAAAATATTTAGAAAAGCTCAGCAGATCAACATGTACTCTAAAGCTTTGTAACAGCAGCTGTAACAGAGATCACCTCATCACCTCCCTGAGCCTAAATACCTGCTCTAACTTCATCATCTCTTCACCTTCCCTTAATACCTGCTCTAAACTCATCACCTCTTCACCTCCCTGAGCCTAAATTCCTGCTGCAGATTCCCAACCCTGTGTTAACAGTGTAGGACCCACCACGAGAAGCCATCCCACCCTGAAACAGAGAGCAGGCAGAGCCAGCACCATCCTCATTATTTTATCTCTCTCATTTGTCATTCCAACAGCCCTGTCCACTCTCACCCCATAAAAGAAATTATAATTGAAATCATGCTCGTGTGTTTTGAGGCAAGAGTGACTCTGTGATCATTTAGCTTTATCCAGGCTGTAACAAAAGCTGCCACAGATGCTTGTTCCACTTTTTTTTTTTCCCTGCACAAAGAAATAAAGCACAGTTGCACAAATGACATGTATGTCAATCTTTAGGTCACAATGCTTCCTGCAGTTGTATCCCAAGTAGGAGATATCAAGCTAAAGGCATTTAAGAATTAACAGTCTGTACCCGAGACAGGAAATGGAGTTTATAAAACAGGTGGATGAAGACCAGTATTCACTTGCATCACATTAAAGCAAATCCATTTATATTTTATTTCCTATACACTGACTCGAATGTGCATTTTTGCCATTTTCAGACTCTTCAGCTCCTGGAGGATGCGGGATATTTGCAGGTGGATTCCTTTGGCCTGGCAGAACTTCAAGGCCAGGCTGGACAGGGATTGGAGCTGGGATAGAGGAAGGTCCCAACCCAAACCAGTCTGAAATTCTGTGACCTTCCTGTAAGAAATGGTCAGTCACAGGAGAAGAGGGAGACACTGCCCAGAAAACTCCATAGGGATCCTCAACACCCCAGCTCAGGGTTTGGCTTTTCCCCCCTGAATCCACATGGAGGTCACAGGATTTTTTTTGCAATGCCATAAGTTTTGCTCAAACCCAGGGAAAAGTTAGCACCTGGTGTCCTGGGCAGCCCCAGCTCTCCAGATTTCTGTCCAAGTGCTCCTTTCCCTGAGCACTGCTATCCTGGGTGCATATTAACCATGATTGAAACAACGCCCATTGGAAGTCTTAAAACCTTAACCACCAGTTTTACTTCTAAAATAAAGTAAACTGCCAAAAGTTCTGATAAAAGTGACAATTTATATTTTTAAGTAGTACGTCCAGAATTTTCCTATAGCTGTAGACAAAGGAATTCTTACCCAGATAAGTATAAGAGCACCAATAAATTTAAGGTAGCTTATGCAAGTTAGGCACTAATGAATGTCATCTTCTGTTTTGTCATGAAAAAAGATCTTTCTGCTGCTAAAGGAGACTGATTTAGATTATGAATAGCTGTAGTGATTTGCAAAAATGGCTCCAGAGAGATAGACTGAGATTCCATATACTCATGGCACTTGAGGTTTCTGCCCTTTTTGTTGAAAATTAATTTGTCCTGTGGGTTATTGGATTCTAGCTCAGCCAATGTATATTGCTCAGTCATCACAAATTTACTTAAAATTTAGTGTAGCTGAAGTTCATTCAACAAGACAAAAGTCCACAGTCGAAAGCTTCTAAAAATCTTTTTTACAAAACTGGCTGATGGTATAATTGAAAGTGCTGGGATAAAGAAGGTTTACAGAATGTTTTGCAGGTATCAATATCTGGTTTATTATATCAGATTCTTCAGCTTCCTCTGTGGATGGTGAAAACAAAAGGATGGATGCTGTCCCCTTGGTGGGTTGGTCCCATCCTCAAACCCAAACTTACACTCCTAAAATGAGAAGTGCCTGGTACCATTTTCTACAGCTTCCTCCACTATTTCTTTAATTTGACACATATTCTTTTTTATAGAATAGAGAAAGAAACTCTGGCTATAAAATGTCAAATGCCTTCTCTTACATACCATTTCTTTTCCTTTTTTCCCCATCTTTCATTTCCTTTCTTTTCCCCATTTCTTTCCTTTGTTTGCCTTTTGATGTACGAGAAGAAGTTTTATTCATGTTCTTGAAATTCCCATCTGAGTTTTCACTTCTTAGCTTAAACCTTGCCTTTGCTTGTAAATTTGATGTCCCAAAGACAAATACGTTCAGGTTAAAAAAAAAATCTAATTCTGCTCAAATCAGCAATCTTGTTTAAATTAAAAGGCTGTGACTAATTTGATTGATGGGTCCAAGTCCCCTCTCAGCCCCACGTTGGTGAATTGGATTCAGAATCCCCACCAAGAGGGACTGGTGAAGGTTTGCAGTCACAAACCAGGGGGAACTGGGTGCAAACACCAATGTGGGCAAGGAGGAGTGATCAAAGAATAAGCAGGAGTTAAACATTCACAGCAGAGAGGTTTTTCATTACCTACAGAGGATAAAAATCTTCTTGACGAGAAATAATTCTCCTCATTTAAGTGCTATCAAAACCGGTTTCACTTCGCTTTTAAATGATGGGGATTTTTAAAAAGAAAAATAAGAAGTTAAAAAATGCTGGTGGCATATGGGGAAAGCTCCTTTTGTGCACAGCCACTGACGTTGGTCCCCAAGCACTGAGTCCATGAGCACTTTGTGTCCTGCCTACCAGGAATTATGCTTTAAAAATGACAAACAAGGATTTAAAATTAAGTTTCAATTTATAATTAAACCCACTTCGTAAACACCACAGTGAAATAAGAGGAAATATGGAAAACGAGAATTCTCAGAGTCCAGATCTCTGTTCAGTCGGCTATTTTTTTTATATTTCCATTTTTTTCCCTGGCTCTGGTGATACATCTGAATACAAGCTCTCAGCTCTTTGCCTGATACACACTTGCACGAAATGAGATACAGTGCCATAACCAAATCGTGACACAATGGACTGGAAATTTTAGATTAATAAACCTCTTTCGGAAGAGAATTAAATAACTTTTACAGTTTTATCTCTGGCTATTTGTTTCTTTGAAGATTTATGGTCCTTGCAACAGATATGCATCTTATCTTTCACTCTTCAGATTAAGGGAAGATGATTTTAAACAGGCTCCTGACTGGCAGGAGCTGGAATTGCAGATGATCTTGCTTTAAAAAAAAATGCTAAAAGTGAACTTGCAAGTCAAATGAGAATATCATTACACGTGTCAGAGGGGTCTGAGAGCAGAATCCGCATCCAGCTGAACAAGGTCTGATCCTTATTGTGGCCACCCGGCATCCTCGGGCAGTTCTTTATCAGCCCGGAGTTTAACGAGGAATTACAACTTCTCGTGCTGCCGCTGCTTTAATTGATTGACGCTAAAAGTTTAGAAACTCAAATCCGAGTCGCTCTCACAAAGCTCCTTTAACCAAGGCTTCTCCTTTGAAAGCGGGCTCCTCGATTGAAAGTGGCAGCCCACATTTTTAGGTTTCAAGCAGCTCTGTCATTCCGGCAGGAATGTGTCTGCCACTTCACACGAAAGCTCGGGCTGAAAGACGTGTACTTTGAATCAGAGAATCAATAGAACACTTAATGGACAATTAGGAGAACAGCTGTAGGACTGTCAAAGACCCATCTGTACAAGGCTGGGCTGGACAGGGCACGGAGCTCGCACTCCTGCCCCGGGGCACCGCTCCATCACCAGCCCCCTTTCATTTCCCAGCCACCGCTAATGGAGGATTCCTCTTTCATTACAAATTTTAACACGTGTAGAAAATTATGGAAATCGCTCGGGCCATTTGTCAACTTATATCATGTGAATTGATCAATAAATTTCACCACTTTGTTGTTAATGTAGATAAATTTTGGCATTTAATTAAGCTACAAGTGAAAATGTGGCCACTTTTAATTTCGGCAGATGCTCCCTTTTCATCTGTAATCCAGGGATACATTGGCAAATACAATTCAGTCGCTAAATATTTATAGACAACGTGACAATTCCTGAAAGAGTTATCATCAATGATTTTGGTTCTGAAGCAATTAGCATTGTTTGAAAGAGCTCATGTGGAAAGCTGAAATAAATTCTGAACAGCAGATCAAATTATGGCTACACAGGTACATTGAATGTATAAAGCACATAAATCTACACATGGTATAAACACATGATTATTCCAGGAACACTGCTCTGTGCACAAACATGGAAATTCTGATCAGCCAAGGTACAAATTCCCACATCCATAAATACTGGTGTGCAACACAGAAAGTGTTTACAGATATCTCTGAATGAGAGCACTACAGTGATATTTATCCTTAATGGAGCTGCTTTGCAAATACATAATGAGAGATTGATCTCGGGAAGTAACACCACAGAAGGAAACACTGCAGATACAAACACCTTATGCAGGAGAAATAAGAGCTGACAAAAGCATTGCTGCTTGTATCAACCAATGTATTTAACTTCTTTTAAAATACCGAGTAAATTTCTAACCCGTGATAATCAGGGATCAGCCTTTAAACTTCCCGATATTTTTTAAGCACACACAGATTTGGCCAGACAATAAGAAACATAAATGAACATTTTAGGCTTTCTATATGGCCTTAGGGAGGCCGAGATGAAATCCTGCCTCTGACAGCCAGAGGCCCCAGACACAGCACTCAGCAGCCAGGCTTGACATGATGAACTGCTGAGGCTCCTCTGAGAGCCAGGGGGGTTTGCCTGGTGCTGCTGCTGCTGCTGCTGCTGCCGGGGCCTCTGGGGCAGGAAAAGCCTTCAAATCCCATTGCTGGGGCTGCTAAAATCCCCCTGACCAAGCAGCTCCTGCCCTGACCCGCAGCTTTTGGCTACAGGACTTGTTCAGCATTTAGAGGACGCGGGTCCTGCAGGATGAACTTGTGCAAGGAGCAGCCTGACCAGGGGAATCAGTGGTGCTCACACACTCCTGCTCCTCAGCAAGGACTCTCAGGAGCTTGAGCAGACAGCTTCAGCATCTCCCCACAGTCTGTACTCCAGGCACAGGGGCACACCAGCAGCACCCCACAGCTAAAAGCCCTTTTGCTTGGCTCCTCTGGGTACTTCTCCGTTTTCACTGCTGGGCAAAATCATCCAGCTTGATAAGAAAAAAATAAGAGACCACTCAGACACACCAATCATTTCTAAAGTGGAGCCTCTGTGGATTTGTCAATCCTGCAGCCTGTTTTATTTCCAGGTTTTCACAGAAAGTGGCCAGCAGATTCCCTGAAGTTGTTGGGAGTGTGGGGAAGAGGAGGAGAATCCTGTTCCAACTGAGACTCACTGGCCTGCAGCTGAGGATTTGCAATTCACACAGAGAGAACAGGGAATGCACTTGCAGGAACTGGGGAACGTTTGAATTGGGGAATATCTGGGCAGCACGGAATACTCTCCATAAATACAGAACATTCTAACCAAATCTTGAGTCACTGAAATTATCTCATTGGCCTTTCCTCTTGAACAGAAAGCTTTGTCTCAGCTTGCCAAAAGTTTTTTTTTTTTTTTTTCTTTTTTTGCATTTCACAGCATTGGCATTTACTCTTCCTGGACTGGATCAGCATGAGTCCATCAGAGCATGCCCAGGATGCTCTGATGCTCAGGATTCCTGTTCCTGATGGCTCCACCATGCAGGATGCTCTCCTGCTGGAGAAGGCTTCACGTCCAGGCTGTCACTGCAGCTCCTGCCCTGCGCCACCGCCCCACCTGCACAGGTACCTCCAACCCTCCCCTGTGTACAGGCACACACAGCAGGGGATGATCCCAGCGTGGGGAGGGACTCCATCCCACAAACTGTGACTTGTTCCTGACATGGCACCTTGAATTAGAACAACCCTGGAAAGACAGGGAGCTTAAAGGGCTAAAAACACCTGTCCCCTGCTGCAGGTAAATGCCTCGTGGGTCAGTGGTGGTCCCCGTGCTGAGCTCTTTAACACTCACCCTCTCTCTGTAGCACAGTGAGAAAGGACCCGTCACACCCACAAGTTTGGCACAGCACCAAACCCCTGGTGCAAATCCCAACCTGGCACTGACAGATCCACCCTGGAAGCTGGCCTTGCTGTAAACTCTTCACGGGTGAGGTGAAAAATGCTTGATGATTTGAGGCAGTGCTTGTTTCTGAGGGAATTGTGAGGAATATTTACTTAACTTTTCATGGTGAAGACTCAAACTCTGGATAGAAGGGGATCACACTACAGTGAGCAACAAAAAAAAGTCTATTAAACAATCTTTGTTTAATAAAAAAAATCTCAATAACAACAAACCCATTTGTCTGTTTCACCAGTAGAGCATTTTTGTGGGAGATCCCTATTTATCTGATTTATTAGAAATGCTCCATTGAGACAGAAAGCATTTTTCTAATAAACCAAGAGGTTAGCACTATTGTTTTCAGTACAGCTGACCCTTGGATTTGCTGTAAAACCAGAATCATTAGAAATGCTCCATGGGTTATATTGGAGCATTTCTAATGAAACAGAGGGTCAGCTCTATTGAAATAATGTAAAATATCTAGATTCATGAGAAAAACTCTACTGAAATGCACAGAGCGTTTCTAATAAATCCAGATTTTAGTGGAGCTCAACCCTGAATCCATTAAAACGTTATGAAAAAATAGTTACTGACCATGCACCTTAAGTACTTTTTTTCTGTGTTCATCTCTCATTTATTCTAAAACGTGCTGTAAAAACAGCAAAAGGCATCAGTGAAAATTTGTTGTTTAAAGTCTGCCACTTCCTCCCTCCCCTTCCAAGGAGCAGAGAGTCACCGCTGCCACCAGGAACAGGCACCTGGAATCCCATAACCTGTGCTCCAGCAGCTCCCAGGAACAGGGATGGGCGCCTCACTGCAGCCTGTCCCTCTTCAGACACAATTCCAAATGTAGCAGAGCACAAAAGGACTCATGCCAGGCCATTCCCACAGATGGAATGAGTGCTGGAGTGTTGCAGAGCTCCGGAGAGGAGCTGCTTGTGGAGAGCTCTCAGGAATCTCAGCCTTTTCCCAAGGTAGAATTGTAGGAGGGATCATGGTTTTTTCACAGCCACCCAACAAGGGGCTGGAGCATCTCTGTGCTCATTCCCAGGGATTTTTCCTGGGTTCTGGGAGCCTGGAGTGTCTTTAGTAAGAGATGTAAAGGATCTCTGCCTTCAGGAAGGAGGGTCATAAATAAAAGCCTTGTTTGGAAATACAGGTGTGGTGCACTTTGAGTACAAAGTGGGATGAATTCCCAGGTACCTTGACTCTTCCACAGTCTAAAGGGGTGATTCCTGATGGAGAGATTACATTGCTTGTGCATAAAGAGAAACCCAGCCTGATTTCTCCTGCAAGCTGGATATTTATTCTCAATTTACAGTCACATGGTCAGCAATGGAATGATATTTTTTTGCATTACCACGAAGTTTTTGTACCATTTTTAGTGTACGACACTCTTCAAAGCCTGGTGGACTTCCAGGTTTTATTTAAGGCAGATTAAGATACCGTAATCTTGTAAAAGTATGTCCAAAAGATGAGATGGTTTGTGCTTAGTGAATTTTCAAATCACATACCCGTGGCAGGTGACATCTTTAACCTGTGTGTCCACTCACCATTGTCAGCTTGATAACTGCCTGAAAACTGGGGCCTAGGGTAAGAAAAATTAGGTATTAATTGCAGCATGTTATGAGCCTGGACATGTAAAAACCAAATAAGTCTTTCTAATTTATTGTTTCACAGCAAAACAAGAAGTAAACATTGGCAGATTTATCTTAAGGGCTTCCATTCATTTGGATGATCAAACCCCTCCTCAGAGCAGAGCTGAAGTGAATTTTGTCAGTTTTCCAGATGAACTTCTTGTGAAGGTTCTTGTGGCAAGTTCTGCTGATGCTGATGCTGCTAATTCTCCCTTCTCTGGTATTCTTAAAGCTTTACTGTTGCACCTTTCACCTTCTAGAACTGCTGTAGCCATGGGGAAGAGTTTGGAGAAGGGTTTGGATCAGCCCCAGCCACCCCCTGCTCTCAGCTAAGACATCTCAAAAGCTCTGAAAACAAAGCAAAAGTGATGCTTGGATTTATGGGCTGAAAGCTGCGTTGATCAGGCCAGAATTGACGAGACCAATGTTATATTGGGTTATTTCAGGATCATTTTCTTAAAATTAAGCATGGAAAGACAATGCAGTGCTGCACGAGGCTGTTCAGGGAGCTGGGCTGCTGTGTGCTGTAGCATTTTCCAGCACTGCTCTGGCTGCAGTCCCTGTGCATTCAGCAGACAGCAGAGGAGCTGGCTCACCTCTGCTTATTTTATGAATGCACACACACAGCCTGTCTGCAGCTTGTCAGATTTTGATGCTGCTCCTTTGGCTGCTTTGTACCCACATGTACAGAAAAGGTATAGGAAAAGTATATTAATATAATTCTATCTCAACAGATTTAATTCTTAAATGCTACATATACTTGGTTAATCTCTCGTTTTAGAAGTAGGAAAGGTTAGATTATAACATCAGGTTAGCTCTCTTTGAAGCAGGTAATAATTAAGTTGATTCACTGTTGCAATTACTGTCAAATCCCCCTTAATTACCACGGATTTTATAGCAGCTTCATTATACGTCTGCTGTAATGCATTGTGGCCCAAAGGAGAAGTGTTGCAGGAAATTCTGCATAGCATGTATAATTCTAACCTGCAGTTAAAGCTCCTAGTGAAAGCCCCTGTACTAAATTTATCTTTTTTTGACATTTCCCCCCTATTATTTTAAAGCAGTTGAGCTGGAGTAACACCACTAAAATATACACCTAACTTCCTAAGTGAAAATGGATCTCTTCATAGTTATTAGGAATAAAAATTGGAAAACTATAAAATTAGCAGCAAATTATCCTTGGGAAACTGCTCAACAACAAAGAAGAACACTTCTGGTCTGGTGTCATGGGGGGAGAAAACCTCTGCCCCATGTTGTGAGTCCTGCACCCTGAACAACCTCTAAAACCCCACTGAACACAGTTTTTGAGGCAGTAGGAATTTGCTGGAGCACTCTGCTCTCGGTGAGTATTTTCATCCATTGTTCCTTTTGCATTTTATAAACAGAATTTTCCAAGCAACTTTCCTTTTGAACTGACCCTCCAAGTAACTCTGGGCCTGCCACAGCCTGGTGAAACTGCTGCTTTCTGGCTCACGTGTCACTGCTTGTTTCCATTGGAAAAATCTTTACAAATCAGGGTCTGTAAATTGAGCCTGCAACAGTTCAAAACAGATAACTGAATAATGGGTGCCATGGATTCCCTTGTAGGGAAGGAATTTACTCCCCAGCACATATTAGATGCAGAAAGGGCTCCAGTGTCAGTGACACTATTGGCAGCTGTGTTAACAGTGAAGGAGCTGCCTTTGTACAGCAGTACAGTTATTAAATTTCTCCAGAGACCATGACTCATTAATCAAATATTCATACTTCTCTGTAAATACAGGCTGAACAGAGAATACCCTCAGAGCTGAGCATCCCAGCACAAGTGCTCTTTCATGTGGCCCTGACAGAGCCCTGAGAACATGTGGTCATGTTTTGCATTTCTAATGCCCCGTGTGCTCCGGAGCACCCCGGTCCCTAAAAACAGAACACAAGTGATCTTACTGATGGCAAGTGTTACACAGCCACAATTAAAATTGCTTCACTATGGCTTCATACCATCTTTTTAAGAGTGAGGACAGTGAATCAATTCTTCTGTTCTTTGTTTACCATCAGACAAGGAACTTTTTCCCATACGGATGGAGGAACCCAAGGCCATGCTCCTTTTAATACAAGAATTTGTATTAGCTTGGAAACAACAAACCAATGGTTGGACTGGGAAGGCCAAAAAACTTCATATATTTGCAAAGGCATGAGCTTGTTGTATTGAACAAATGCTGTATTTGGTGTTTCCTCACTGCCAGAGAGAGACACATCTCACCTGCTCCAGATGTGAACACAAGTTTTGACCTTGGACAGGTTGAAATCACAGCCCAGAGCTGAAAGCCTCTCTGAGATCAGCTGAAGTTCTGCTCTATGAGCCTTTGAAACAGCTCAGTTTTCTGATTTCCTTAATCCACATCCAGGACTTTGGGTTTGAGTCTTGCAGGTTCTGATTGACACTCCTGGTCCAGGCTCACTGTGGGCTGAAGTAGAAAAACACCTTTAAAGAGGTTTATTTGTAAATGGGGATGGTGCCATTGCTGAATGAACCTTTAAATTCTGTACTGTTGTGCTCTGCTGGACTCCAGGGAACAGGGAGTGGAAGGAATGACCTGAATTTTCAAGTCCTACTCACAGGAAGTGTGGCCAGTACAGAATCTCAAGTGATCCTGGTGAGAGGAGGGATATGTACACATAAATCCTGGAAAGAGGTGAGTCTCAGATGATATTGCTTCATAGTTTTTAGAGGCTGGGACATAGAATTCACCCCTGGAACCAGTCCCTAACTGCAGATTTGGAAGGGAAATTTGCATAAAAACCTTATGGCCCAGTTTAAGGATTGAGCTCCAAAAATACTTCCTTTTTAGTTCCCTTTCTAATAAATACAGATACTCTGCTTAAGCACCTCCACAGCTCCAACCACATTCATTTCAGTGCATTTTAATTTTCCTTAACAAGGCTTGACATTTACATTTTAGAAAGAAAATCCTCTCCTGTATTTAATTAGGGCACTGATTGAGACAGGATGGCAATAACCTCCCACACTTCTGTGTAAGACAGAACCCCCACCTTGCTCCAGGAGCCAGCACATGGCTACCCAAAGCATGGGTATCTGCTGTGTGCCATGCAAACATGACAAAGCTGTGATCACAAGCCCCTTTCCCTACTGTCCTCCCAGCCCTGGACGTCCAAAAGTGATCCCAGTCCCTTCCATGACCTTGTCCACTGACCCAGAAAGCTGCTGGATGTGGATAATCCCTAAAACATTGACTTTATCAACCTTCCCTTGCAGCACAGGGATTCACAGGCAGGATCAGAGTGCAGGAAAGGAGGAGATGGAGAGCAGGGATAATGCATGAGTGCTGAGCAGAGCTCACAAAGCCTTGGCTTTAACACATGCCTAAACACCCACCAGAGCTGGGTGAAAACAGCAAACATTTATTTGTGCATCTTCTTGCATAAATAAAACCCTGCTGATTTGCTTTGATGGCATTTACGAGCGCATTTATTCATAAACATTAGAGTGAGCAAGTTTTTATTTGCAGGAGTGTTCATGGCAAACAAAAGCCTCGTGAATTCTGGTGTGAATAAATACCAGAGAGCTCTCACTCGAGCAGGGCTGCTGCAGTCATTAAGTAAAGCTCTTTTTACTATTCACACAGTGGATTCAGACAATTACAGCTGCCCGTGGACTGCTTACAAACGGGGAAGGGAACTGTTTATGGAGCTCAGTTCATCCAATTAGGCAGCAGAAGCATCTTGTGAGGACACCAAACCTCAGGGTCAAACCATGAGCGCCCAGGGCTGGATCCTGATGCCCTCAAATTCCTCTTTGCACCTTTTTTGTCAATGCAAAATTACCAGCATTTTAAGATCCTTTTATATGATGCTGGCATGGCCTAACCAAGCTGGTGAGAGGCTGTCCCTGTGCTGCTGGAATATTCTGCCAGAGGCTCTGGGTTTAGGGATTGTGTAAGGAGCTGACATGCTGCTGGGTGTTGTATCTGGCTGAGCTGCACGGCCTCCCATGCAGGGCTGGGGGAATGCACCCCATAATAATCAGCTCCAAGGTAGGAGAGGGCCATGAAGTAACCTGGCCTCCTCCTGGAGGCTCCTGCTGCTCTGGCCTCCCTGGAAAAACCTGATGACCTTGGGTGAAATGGTTGTGGAAAGAGAGAGTGAGGAGGGCTGGATTTCAAACCTGCTGTTTGTGTTCATTTGTGCCATTATTGACCTTCCATAACTCACTGATGGTTGCTTTTCACTCCATCATCCCCTTTAAGAGATTGTCAATAAGGCTGGAAATAAATCAGGTCTCTGGGGCAAGTCCATTTTCTTACTGGAATTAGCAGGGAACTGCAGATCCCCCTCCCTGTCTCCACTGGGCACAACTGAATTGCTCAACTGGTTTACACTGACAAAGCTCCTGGGTTTGGAGAAACCCAGGAAAAGCCTATAAATAATAATAACAAAAAAAACATATAAGACAGTAACAAATCAGGTTGCCCCAGTTTTGCAGCTCTGCTGAAGCATGGGGGACTGGTGAGAAGGAAAAGCAATCTTTAAAGAGAGGCATCACAGAGCCCCTGGATGGGGCTTGGAGCAGCCTGGGATAGTGGAAGGTGTCCCTGCCCATGGCAGGGGTGGCACTGGATGGGCTTTAGGGTCCCTCCCAGACCAGTCTGGGATCCTGGTATTCTATGAAAAAAATCTAAGCAATGCTTTGGGTATGTTCCTATTTCCAGGCCTTCTGGAAGCTGGGCTGCAACTCTCCAGGCTCTGTTTCCATCTGAGAACAGCTGTCTCTACCACCACCAGAGGTCAATAATTCCCTCTCCTAACTGACCACTCCATTTCAGGAGTAAATACAGGGCAAACCCAGCCTTCCAGTCCCACCCTTTCCAAGAGCCATCCCTGAGGGTTTGTGCCCATGGAGTCAGAGCAGTGCCCTGAGTTTCTCCCCCAGTCTCCATCCCAGCCCAAGGCTCCGTGTTGGAAACTTGTCAGAAATCAGCTGCTGCCTTTCCTGAGTGCATGGAGGGTGTTTTTAAGGATCGGGAGTTTGGCTGGAGATGGGAGAGGCTGCAGAGGAAAGGGAGGTGATGGCTGGGGAGGTTCCCCTACAGAGGGATCCCTCACCCTACACCCCTGAGCTCCCAGGGCAGAACCAGCACCTCCAGCTTTGGGGTGTGATGGGGTTTGGTCACTGCTGGGGAGAGCCAAGGTTTGGAAAACAAGGCAAACATCCATGCTGGAAACAGAAGGCAAAGTCTCACGCAGCTGAGCTTGTGTCAAGCTAATGTCAGATATTATAAACACAGAGAGAAAGGTTCCTTGTAAGGAGAAAAGAAATGGCAGAAAGGAGGGAGAGGAAAGGTAGAAGTGGTGAAAAGCTCCGAGGCTGCAGCACTCCCGAGTGCCTGGCTCCTCAGGCAGGTGAGGAGCCAGTGATTTGTGCAAATCCTCTCAGAAGCTCGGCCACTGCTGGGTGTGTGAGTAACTAATGCTCCTCGGGTTTGTGTTTGAAGGCAGCAGCAGCAACACTGATGACACGAATTAATTGCCTGGTTTTCAGCAGCTAATGCAGACGAGGTAAGGAGAATTACTACACGATTAACATAGTTTCCAATTAAAGTCCCCTGTAGTTACCCAAAAACATTAATTTCTAGTACCTTGGTAATTTAACTTGTGTCACCCATGTACACGAGTGCACCAAGGCATTCTGTAGGCTTGTCTGTGCTTAAACCTTGGACAAAAAACATGATGAAACCCCCTGAAAACAGCCATGAATTTTTAACAGTTATTTGGAGCAGGCTTTAAAGAAAACCCCGCTGTGGTGAACTAAAGGATTTGCTACAAATTAAAGGGTCACAACGCAGCTGCTGTTTTAGCACTACTGCCTTTCTTTCCCTCAGTTAGAATTTGTTATGTATTTGTAAATAACTATTTACTATGTTCAAAGATGTTTCAACCACTACATTTTTTATCCAGTTGGAAAAAGACTGAGAGAAGAGAAACCATTCCACCCTTCTAGGGAAGTTTACTGTTGGAATGGCAGAACCGCATTTTCCCTTTTAACATTTTTGTGCTACGGCTCTTGTAATTCCATGTGAGCATTTCCATTCCAAGAATTCTGAACCAAAGGCCTTGGGAAGAGCAGCTCCTTTCTGCAGACACAACAGGCTTAGGTGGCTCTGTGCACATGGGATTTTTTGAAGGTACCTGAATTTAGATGGTGGAATTGTAGAAGGAAAATTTATCCTTCAGTTCCCATCTCAGCCAAAGCTCTTGTCCTGCAGTGGGTGGGTGGTCCATGATGGACCTGGGAATTCAGCACACAGAGAGGCACAAAGGTTCCTGCACACAGGATGTTCCCTCAGCTCCTCTCCCCTTTCCTTCCCAGTGCACACCCACTGCACATTTGTGCCCTGCAGTGTTTCCTTCCCTCCTCAGCTGCACAGCCACAAAACCACCGAGCTCCAAGGTCAGAGCAATCCATCCCTGCAGGCTCCTGAGGGCTCTCCCTGTTCTCCTGAGCACTTAATGCCCTCCTGGTGGGAAGGGAGGCAGAGAAGAGAGCACCAGTGCAACCAGATCAGACCAATTTCGGCCCCCTGCTCTGTGACAGGAGCTGTTAATGATGCAGCAGCTGATTGCTTTGCTTTTCTTAAACGGGAAAGCAAAGCACGAGTTGGTGTCACAGTTCCTGCCCACTGTCACCCAAAGGAACCACCCTGCCTGATCTTTGCTAAAGCTGCATCTCCTTGTGCTCCACTCACCAGGAATCTTCCCTCTTCTAGCTCTGACATCCACAATTCTCCTCATTTTGACATCTAAATTCCATAACCACGTTGTTTACTCCCCCTTCTGGGCTATTAATGAAAAATATGAAGAACAAGCCAAACATGCTCATATACCTGTTAGTAAAAAGTAGTATTATGCCAAATATTAGCAGGATGCAGCAGTGCAAAGGTTACTGATTTAGACAAACAATGTGTGGGTGGTTTTTTTCCCTTGAAAACAAATGAACATTTTGGCTTTTTGGAATATTAATTAACACATGCAAATGCTCTCTCCAGCCCTGATACAGACCTGGTCTAGTTCTGCCTGAAATCTATCCATTAGTCACTTCTTGCTCATAAAAGTAAAAGGTGCTTTAATGAACAAACATGATGCTTATTATTTGGATCAGCAACACTTGTGCCTCTGTGCCTGAGCAGCACTTAGACCAGGTAACATTTGGTTTACAACACAACAATAAAATCTGCCTTTATTGCAAATAAACAGAGTATTCACACCTTACAATATTGGTTTAGATGCAGGATTATATTCACTCTTAGAGGATCTAATATTAATATAAAAGGCACATGCACTTCATGTTTTCACACCTCTTTTATTTCCCAAGCAGAGTTAATATGTTTTTTTTAAAATATTGCATTTACTTTGTTAAAACATGAAACTATTTCTGTACATTTGTTTGCAATCTGAGAACACACACCATCAAGTAATCATTTGTACAGTAACAACACGTATCAAAACAAAAAATCATCACAGCCCAGAATTTTCCACATCCACCCCCCTTTGCTTTGATTTAAAAGCTGCTCTGGCAGGAGAAGCCTCACCATTATGGTAGCTGAAACAGGAAACAAACACTGCTCTCTTCTAATAATTGTCTCCAGCTGCTTTGATTGGTTGCCGTTAATATTAATAGTATAACCTTTAAAAATTGTGGGGAAAGGTAATACTTTATCTTCACTCCTCATATTAAGGCTCCAAAGCAAGCTTAATGAGAAACCATTAGAAAGTCATACTGCTAAATACTATCTTAACTCCCAATTCAGCCTATATAATTATGGAGAGCTGCAAGTGACAGTGACTCCTGATCCATCAGCCTCACCTTTCCAGCAGGAGCTGCTCAGGATGGGTGGCAGCAGAACTGGTGGGACCCACACAGCTGGGACTTGTCCCCTTCCCACAGAACAAAGGGGTCTCCACACCTCTGGATGTGCATCCCTGGCACAGCCCTGCTCAGGAGTGGCCTGGGATGGCAGCACAGCAGGGCACAGGCTGGGATTCAGGGACTGCCAGGCCTTGCAGGCACACCTGGCTCTGAGCAAAGCATCTCCCTTCACCACCACAACAGCACAGACACTCCTCCAGCCAGCACTGAGCAAAAATAATTAGTACAGACATTAGTAACTGACATCTTCAAGACTTCTAACATATAAAACATTATCATCTTTATGAAAATAGACCAATTTCAGCACAGGCTTGCCTTTTTTGGGGAGGAACTCAGGTACACTTCTTATAGCTAAAAGGCAAGTGTTCTCCTGGACAGCTGCCGATGCTCTTGTGTAAAATGTCCTTAAAGCAAGACAAACTCCTCTGTACTAAATCTCTTCAGTCTTTTCTTTTCATCCTCGGAGAAAAGGTCATTTTCTTCATGGAGTGGACTGGAAGCAAAGTCATAGTCTCTAGAATGACCTTTGACAAAAGTAAACAGAGGATATTTCTCCTTGGATGAAGACTTCAGCATCTACAAAGTAAAACACAAACCAGATAAAACATTAATTGGAAATGAAATACAACAAGCACTGATACTCACCTGATGGTGACTGCCAAGTAAAAAATGCATTCTTTTTATTGTCTCATAAAACAAAAGCATTTAAACATTTCCTCCTCCTATTAGGTATTTACTTGCCTTTCTCAGGTAGCTGCTAATTTCCTGCTTACCCCTGTTTTTGAGCATACAGATCATCTGTATGCACTGGCAGACTCAGTGCAACAAAGAGAAAGATAAAAGGATAAAAGACAGAAGATAAAAACCTCTACAAAATAGTTAATGGCCATCAGGGTCTCCTCAAGCCCTGGTGTGAATTCTGCTGCAACTGAGCATCCTGGGGAGGGATTTTTATTGTAGAATCAGCACATGCAATAATCAGTGTTTTTATTAGAAGTTCAAACACATTCACCAATGTAAATAAGGCAGTCAGGAGCACGTGGCTCCAACTAGATTGGTGACAGTCACAGGGAACCAGGGGGCCCAAAATCTACATTTATAAATAAGAAAACTGAGCATGGAGAAAGGGGGTGTGGGGAATGATAAATACTGAAACAGATCAGAGGCAAAACACCTTTAAGAGCAGATTAAAACCCCACCAAATACTGAAAGCCATTTCAGCCTTTCAGGGTGTTTTGTCCACTGAATTATTTTTTTATTTTGTTTTACTTTTTCTTACCTGCTTGGGAAAAAACAAGCCCAGTGTTGCAGTGGGTGCAGAACTACATCAGGCTAGAGATACACACTGTGCAGAGCTAAAAATCACTGAGCGTGACTTCAGGAGAACAATCAGTCTAAAACACTAAAAAAAAAATCCCCAAACAGGTCTTTAAACAGTGAGAACTATATCAAAAATGATAATCAGGGGTTGAGAGGACGTTCAAAAAATAAGAAAAAAAAAATCAATCCCAGTAAAATGCTGGGGTTCCACTGCCTTGTCTGTGTTCAGCTTTTCTGAAACTTCCATCTCCACAATGTCTCTTTCCATGCACTGAGAGGGGTGAGGAAACCCTAAACACAGGAACTGGCCAAGGACATGGACTAAACCTGGTCAAGGTTTGTGTAACTCTCATCACACCTCAACAGTGACCACAGAGAATTTCAAACTCTCAACAACGTACAAATTTCCTCTAGACACCATTACAGTGATGGCTAAAGAATTTGTTGACAAAGATCAGTATTTTCAGTATTTCAGTGATAGACTGCCCCTGTTATCACTACAACAATTGTTTGTGCTGAACTGAATCCACATTTAACCCTCCCTCAGCTCCAGCTCTTCTCTCATTTCTGCTGCATTTGGGCCACAAACAGGCAAGTGCAGCCCTATAATAATCCCATGGGATTATTTATTTTCTGGCATGGGTTTGGATAGGGAAACCACTCCCAGAGGGGAGCCTGAATATGGTTTGGATAGAGTTGCACCCATCACTCCACTTGGGCCTCAGTTCTGATGCCCTAATTTATCTATCCCTATACATATAAGGCCCATAATGTTTATCCTCAAGTATTAAACCTAGATCTTCTCTCTCACCTCTTATTACCCAAAAAAGCAGGAAGAACCTGGATTTTTTTAGTCCAGCCTCCACAGGGCACACCGGGAATACATTGAGCTTTATAGTTCAAGAGTTATCACACTACAATTGCAAACAAAGAGAAAAATAATGGGACAGAATAATACAAAAAAATGTGAAGGATTGCAAGATCAATTGATAGAATGTTTCTGATATTGTCCCTGTATCCAAACTTTCCTCTCTTTTCAAACTGACACTGCCTGAAATGTATTTATACAGAAAAATGCCACTAATATTAAAGAGCTCCGATCTAAAATACCAGGATAATAACTCCAACACGTGGATCAGTCAAGAATATTTTCACAAACCGTGCTGAGGAAAAAACTGTACTTAGTCCCAAACTTGAAAGAAGAGAAATAGGGAAATAGGAAAAAGAAAACTTCTACTGCAACTGATTTTGTAATGAGATTTTTTAAATCATGTTATGACATTCTATGTGACAGAACAGGAAAACATGGAAGAACAGAGACTTCACTATTTAAACTTTCCATGGATATGCTGCTTAGGAACTTCCACTTTAAATCTTTTTCCTACCTCTTTGGGTAAGAACCAAAGAAATAACTTCAGCATCAATCACTATCTATTTATTACAATCAGCATTAAGTTTCCAAAAAAAATGCTTTTTTTGGCCGTAGTACTAATACTACTTATCAGAATATTCCAAATGCTGGACAAACATTAATTAAATCCTTGTGCTGCTGTGGTAACTGCTATGGCTGGAATATTCCCACTGAGCCCATCTGCTGCTGCACCCTTTTCCCAGAGCATTTTTTGAACCCACCAAACACAGAGCAGCTCACAGAACACATCGATGATGCTGCATTTCATACCCTCACATACTGCAATAACTAAAGAGAAAAAAACCTTGACTCCAATTGGACCTAAATGAAGGCAGAGCAGTTTTTTCCAGGGGAACGATGGGGTCAGACTGATTTGCTGGGTGGCACCTGCTCCTCGGAGCTCAAGCCAGAGCCCTGCCCTTCCCAGCAGAAAAAGCCCCTTGCGCTAAGGAGCAATAATGAACAATTTGGGTTTGCTCCAACACTTCCCAGATCCCTGCCCAGGGCCGGGTCGCTCCTCGGCATCTCCCCGGCATCTCCCGGGCCGGGGCAGCCCGGCTGGCAGGGCTGGAGGGGACATTGCCACTTCACGAGTGCCACCTCGTGGGCCCGCCCGGCCAGCCCCATCCCGCATCCCAGCCGGGCTCTGCTCGGCCTCGCACGGGGAAAACCAACCCCGCTCTGCATTTCTGACACGGTGCAGGCACTGATAAATGACAGTAAATCAATCAGGGCTGCTTACAAGGGCGAGGCTGATTCTCTTCCCTTCCCTACAGACAGTTCTGGCCGAGGGATGGATTTGGGAACTCCAGCACTTACCTTGGTGATTTCTTCAGAAGCCTTCTCAAAGTCCTGCACAGTCCTACAGTAAAATCCTATTGTGCAGCTCGGATCCATTTTCTTGAATGACATTTTTTTGGGAGAAGGACAGTGGAATGACTGCAAGTTTCCCCATTAAAAACACAAAACACACGGTTACAGTTGGGAATTGCACAGATCAATGTTCCTACTTTTGTCCCCACCAACAGCTTTGAAACATCCAATCCCCTGCAGCACCTGAATTAAACCCCAGCACACACTTTGGCAGTAATTTTTCCCACCCTCCCCAACATTCATGTAATTCCAGCCTTCCCCAGCCGTATAAAACCTCCTGCTGTTCAGCCTGCATTCCCCAAACTTCCCCACACACCAGGTTAGTTTGGAATCTGTCAAAGCTCTGCTGCTCCCAGCAATACTTTATGAATATTCCCAAGGCAGGGAAGGTGAATGCTCTTCTGCAAATTGAATTTGTAACAGCTTTTGCACTATCTTACTGCTTTACTACCACTGCCCAGTGCCCCTTCCCTCCCCCAGCCTCTATAAAAGAGACATAATGGAATAAACCAACCTCATGCATTTTCCTTCAGTAAATGAAATGGGTTCAAAAACCCACAAAACACACAAAAGCAAAACCGTATTACAATGATCTACAAGTAGGGAAAAACCAAACATGCCCTGCTTTACAAATGGGCTTTTCCTAACGTGAAATCTCTTTCCCTGACAGATGATGCCCCACCAGTGCTGTCAACTGATACTTTCAGCAGCCCTGCTCTAAGACAAAACAAACACCAAATCCCCTTCCCCGTGCTCCTCACTCAGTTTATGAGAGAAAAAAAATAAGTATATCCCATCCACCCTGATTCTGTGCTTATTTATTACAGGAACTGTAGTTGTGGTGAAGCTCTTTGTCCAGTAACTGCAATTATTCCCTCACTTGCTCTCAGAGGCAGCCAGTCCCCTCTACTCTGCCTCTGTCTGATGACCCATCATCCTCCCTCTATTAAATACCTTTTTTTTTTTTTTTGCCCATCACAAAAATCATCCCACAGAAGACAGCACTAGTTCCCAAATCCGAGTGTAACCATCCCTGCAGCAGTTTTACACAATAAAATATATTGTTCTTTCCTGGTGATTACAAACCCGAGAGGTGTTTCTGTAAAACCTCTGCTAAAAAAATACCCACAAAGATGGATATCTCTGCTAGACTGATTTTAGTCACTGCCTCTTCTCCTCAGAGCTCCGATTTTATAAACAGCAATTGTATTTTTCATATTAATTTCTGAGTCATCAAATGCATTAAAAAAATCAAACCCTGCCTTCCACATCCCATTCCAGCAGCAACCCTGTCCCTACAGCTGTGCAGGAGGTTTAATGCTGCACAAATCACTGCACAACAAAGAGAAGTGGGGAGGATTTTTTTTCCCCATTCCTCCAAACAAATGGATGCTGGAAGCCAATACAGAGTGGATTGATTTCCAACTTATTCTGGACAATTTGTCAATTTTGAAAATACTCCCTACAGATAAATCTACCAAGCAACTATCCACACTAAGAAAGCAATTTCTGTTTACTTTTGACATTTCTGGACAAAGATATAATACTATTAAATGCACCAAGCATTAAATTGCAATCTATTTCCCGTCTGCAGGAAAGCATTAGGATGCGATCGAGCCAAGCTGGCAGCTTGCACACCTTCCAAACACAGCTTCAAACTTGGTATTATTTGGAAATTCAGATTAATGCCAGTCTGCAGCACAATTCTGAGGCTGAGTCATAGGAACAGAACCCAAAAGATTTGCTTTTGTAGCTTGGCCACTGCACCACAGCAGGACCTTAAGGAATTCACTTCAGCTCTGCTGCTTTGTGCTCTTCCTACCTTTTGTCTAGGTTTTCCCAAACTGTAAAATCTTCAGAGGCAAAACACAGTCATGAGGATAAAGGGGAAGGGTCTGAGTAAACATCCCAGGCAGAGCTGGCACTCACCAACTCTTCCTCCAAATATCTCAACGGGGCAGACCTAAAGGCATCTCTAAACACAACCAAACTTCCTGGCTGGGATATTTCTGATCCATTTTGCTGCTGCGTTCTTTTGCTTCATTCAGAACCTTCTCATTTCCTAGAGAATCTGCCACTTCTATATTATAGAAGGTACTAATTCCATATTATAGAAGGTACTAATTCAAGCATTTTGTTAAGCATCAAAGACAAAAAATATGAAGTGTTTGCTTTAAGGACTTGACATCAGCCCTGTGCAGGTCCTTTGAGATTTTTGATTTATATATAAGTAGCTTTCCTGAACACTATTTGATGGGATTTTGCTCCAGCTCTGCTCTGCAGCAGCTGCTGCTGTCCTGGCTGTGGATGTCCCCACAGGCTGCTCCTACTGAGCCAGGAGCTGCTGGAAGTTCACCTGAAGTTGGGCACAAGACCAAGGAGAGTTTGTGTGGGTGGCCCTGAGGATGTGACTGTGAGCCCTGAGGCCACTGAGCACTTCCTTGCAGCTGCCGATGTTTTCCCAGGGCAGCTGTAAATTGAGTTCTCTAATCAGCTCCTTTTTAGCTCCATCCATTTCCAGGCTCCTACTACTGAATACCACAGGAATTCTCCCTGATGTTGATTGCAATTTGAATTAAAAAAAACAAACAACTAAAAAGACAAACTCTCAACCCCAAATCCAAACAGGTTTCAGATCTGCACATATAATCTATTTTCTTTGATGGAAAATTACTTCAATGAAGTGATCATCTATTTTGGAGATTTTATGATTATTAAAAAGAAAACAGATGAAGATTAATGAAGTAAAAATTAAACCTCCATATTGAGATTTAACCTCTGGTCATTTTTGTTGATTATAGGCCTATAAAGAAGGGCAGGACATTGATAAATAACATGTAACTGTAAAACCATAAAGCTGCAGCTAGCTAGAACAGCTCTAAATAATTAGTGTTTGATTCATATGGGAAGAAAACAGTGCCAGCTCTATATCCATAGTACCTCAAGAGGGAAATCCTTTATGCTGACATCTACAAAAGATTGGCAGTAATGAGGATCCATGTAAATCAAACTGTCATCTGCAAGGACAAAACAGAAGACAAGTAATTCAAAAAACACCTTATTATTACACTGCTTACAATCCAATTTCTATGCAGAACAGCTGGAAAAAAAGCCAGTGAGTAACTGCTTGCCAGGCTGATACTCATTGACTGAAGCATAGGTTTTTGCAGGACAGATTAACTTTTGCATAATCAAATATGCTTGTATAAGCAGAATTTTTATAAAGTGATGAAACTGTCATTTAATTTTTGGTGATAAAATTACTTTTACAAACACACAATTATATTCTGGAGTTTGCATATGAAAAATGTATCGCCCTGCTTCATCCTGACAGCAAGAATATATTGCTTGTCATTTAGGCATCAACTAACACCACTTAAAGCAGGAGAGAGTAAATACCTAAATAAGAACTGCCAGGCAGGAACAGCAAATGCTCCTCAAGTTTGGTGAAACAGATAAATTATGCCTTGTTTATGCAACAAGGGAAATTAAATGTACATTTTACAGAATCCAATTACTCCGTGGGGTAAATGACAAATGGCTGGACTTGGGGAGATGTGATGAATTAATAAGGTAACCATTTTACTATTTTAATCACGCTATTTCCCACTGCTTCAATATTAACTTCCTAACTCTGAGAGAAAAAAATATTAAGGAGACATAACACATTCATACACTAACCTTGGAATCCAGCAAAGTAATAGGACTGCTTGGGTTTGCCACCAATAATGCCAACACAGTACTCCAGGCTTAAAATTCCCTAAAACAAGAACAGGGAATCATTAAGATGAACCAAAGTATTAAGCCGAATTAAAATATTTGCTCTTTGCTCTTTTAGGCAAATGATTTTGGTTTTTCTTTTTTTAAGACTGACTCCATGACTTCCTGGGGCTTGACCAAAGTGAAACCACACCAGCAGATGTTCCAGAGCAATTCCTTCTTTCCCATGAGATACCCACACACGTTTTTGGGGACGAGACAAAATATCATGTCTCACACTGAGCACCAGTTCCTCATTAGCCCAAATATCCCAAAGAACTGAGATTTACAGCTTTCACACACATTTACATTCTGTGCCCTTGGGGCCTCTCTTCTTTTTGCACTCAAATGGACAAGCCTGGGCACAGCAGCAACTTTTACATCCTGAGGAGAAATGCCAGGTGAAGTTAAGAGTAATTACAAAGTCCAGCTCCAAAAACAGCTGCCCCACACTCAGGGAGGAGAGACAAACACACAACAGACAGGCCCCATCAATCTCCCTGGAGGCTGCCTGGCAGGGCAGAGGAACCAGAACCATCTGAAGGCAGAACTTTCGGGAAGGGGACGCTACTAAGTGTAAGTAGGGAAATTTTCTTTCAACAAAAAGATTGGTATTGTCAGACTACAAATAGCAAGACTTCACAAGATAAAATCTTCCCTGTTTAGACAAGGACAAAGTCACTTAAAAACCTCCCCTGAGATGCTACAGAGTCAAATCCAGCATGGTTTATACAGGTGAAGAAAGTGATGCTTATTTAAAATACGAATGAGAAGGTTTCCTTAGAAAACTTATTTAAAATATAAATGAGAAGGTTTCCTTGGCAAATGCTCCGAGTGTCACAAAACATTCAGGCAGACCAAAGGCAAAGGCTCCAAGAGCCAAGGAGGGCAGAACAGAGAGGGAGCAAAGCTGCTCAGAGTAATGGATAACTGTTTAATCTATGGCAAGCTTCTTGTAAAAGTGAATTATAAAAAATTTATCAATTTTCACCCATAAATATAAAATCCTTTGTAGAAATTACCTCTTGTGCTACATTCTAAAATCTGCATTTTTAACTTAAAGCCAGACTCCAAGAAATGTGGTCACTTCTTGGGAACAGTCAAGGCAGACACTGGAGTGACTGATTCAGGCAATTGAGAGCCCTCTTATCACGGCCTCCATCAGACTGCAAAGGGCAGGAACAGCCTTGCCAAGGGAGTAGCAGCAATCACTCAGTGGAGCCAGCTAAAAACTACAACTTTCCCAAACCAGCTGGCTGAAAACATGAGGAAAATAATCAGGGAAGAACAATTTAAGTTCATAACTTAAAAGTCTTCATCAGTCTGTCTTCCCATGCCATTAAAAATCAAAATGTTTTCCTGGAATGTTAAAGGAAGAGACAGCCACAAAACAAATTATGTCTCAGACTCAGCTTTTGTTTGTGCTGCCACAATGAGGTAATTAAAAATGAATCCAAAATTTAAAGACAGATAAAGAGGAGCATGAAAAATGAAATAGAAGCAGCAGGGTTAAGAGAACAAGGCTCCTGAGAGGAGCAAGGGGCAGGATTACAGCACATCCTCAGGTGTCTGCAAAACCTCTGCTGAAAACAACACAGCACAGACCTTCCCCCCTCTGCCTTCTCCTTGAGTTTTCCTTTTTGTCCAGCTCATTTTTATTGTGGTAACTGCTTGCTACTTCTACATCACCATCCTCAGAAACATTCATCCACACAGTGAAAAAACAATTAAAATAGTGAGTAAAAATACTAAATGATTCTATGGGAACAAAGAGACAAAGGAAAGTGGGAAGAACAGATAGGCAGTAACTTTAAACCAGTGGAACCATTTTCTTATTTAAGAAAGTAAGAAACAGAGTAAGGAATGGAGTGTATTTATATTTTAAAATGCTGCCTGATCCTTAGTTACATATGCTATTAGAGTCCTGCTAGATTAAATTACCATTTGTAATTTGAGGCACTGCATTAATGTCTTTTCAGGTGGCTGCTGGAGGAGCAGGACAGTTATCACTGCTTCACCAAGGGACATCATGTGCTCTGCAATTATGTCTGATCTCGTAATAGGGAAATTTCAAATCTGTAAAGTCAAACTTTACAACCTTCAACTGTAAAATCCCCACCACACGTTTAATGGGGAGAATTACCCTCATGAAGTCGCTTTTCATATCCCCTTGTGCTACTCTTTGAAAAATGATTGAACTCTCATTTCATACCTTTACAAACTCCAAGTAGTCTGTGTTTGTTCTCTCTCCACCGAGTCTCACAGGAACCAAGATAATTACAGCTTTTGTGCCTGCTTTCCCAGAATCCAGAAAAGAGCACTGTCTGTCAATAACATCAGAGCTGTAGACTGAGACACACAGAAATATTACAACTTCAAACAGAACCTCCAGTTTTTTAGAGACACACCCCCAAGGTGGCATCACAGTGTGACAAACTGAAACTGCAGCCCTTCCAAACTTGCTGTCCTCCTAAAACACAACCCAGGTGACTCAGAACCACTGCTCAGCCTCCTCATTCCCAGCAATATTTTGTGGAATGGGAATTGCTGCTGCTGAGCTGCAATGTCAAGGAAATGCAAAAGGGGCAGGTTAGGAGAAAGCCAATAAATATTTATTGCTGCATCTAAATTTCTAAAAAGGAATAATTAAAACTTGAAAGCTTCCAACTAACAGAAACATCTACGTGTAAAAGGAGAAGATGCAATAATTGATTTGCTGAGTTGGAATTCCAAAACATAAAATACCAAACAAGCAATGAACAATCTGCACATATCAAGAGCCCCTTTGTCTACATTATCTCAATTTTGTGGATCCACTTCATAGGGATTTTTTTTTCCTTCAAAGCTCTATTGTTAAGTGATAACTGAAATGCAAAGAAAGCATCTAAAATATGTGCCAGAATCTACAAGATCACAGTTACCTGTACAATCCTGAGCAACATAGACTGTTACTCCTTGCAGCTCAGGGTCTCTTGCTTCTTCAACAGCTTTTCTAAGTACAAACACAAAACTATTTAATTTACCATGCATTAAAAAAAACCCCTAACAATAAACAAACATTATTTTGTTTTTTTAGAAATGGGTTGATTTTAATTGTTTGTGATAAGAATTTTTTCCTTGTTTGAGTTTTTACTGGAGTTATTTTGTTTAATTCAAGACTCCTTCCCTTCCTGATAAATACAGGTGGTGGGGTGGGATTTTTTAATTTGTTTTTAAACACTGGATACCAAGATCCAGCCTGTAGCTGGATATCTTGGCACCATGTTTTTCCCAAGTCAACATGACAACGTCTGGCTATTTAGAAGTAACAATTAAGTCCTTAAAATAAGGCCCCAAATCCCAAAATAACTTACAATTAAATTAATATTCACTACTTTATTTCTTTCTGTTTATAACCATTTTCTGCCATTTATACTGATGACGAAGGCTAAGTTTGCTGACAAAAATGCTATTTTCAGCTCATTAGATCTCTTTATTTGACTTCAGTACATATAACAAGCCACAAATTAGTACCTGGAAATAAAAAAAGTTTCACCAAAACTTTCAAAAATATAATTACAATATTAGACTTTTCTCAAAAGACCAAGAGTAACAGAGCTAAAAAGTAAAAAGAAAATAAATGTTGATAGTCAAAACCATGGTTATCAATCAGAGACATTTGTGAAGAAAGGGAACTGTTCAAAATAGAGGATTTACCTTGGGTTCAAACACACACCTGCATTAAATGATCACTATCCCTTTATTCCCCACTATATTTTGAGGAATGGTTTAATGCAGTCATTCCCAAGTTACAAGGGAGCTGCACATTGTCAGTGCTGCTGGAAGAGAGAAAGATCCAGGAAAGGAAACCTCTGCAGGGCTGGACATCACCCCTGGGGTTGTGGTGAGTGTAACTGTGCACCAAACCTCCCCTGCTCCCACTAGGGAGATAAATATTTTAATAGATAATTTATTAAAGCAAGCAAAAAATTCTGACTGCTTCCACCATGAGAAAAAAGTAGAATAAAACACATTAAAAATGTTAAACTCCTACATCCCTGTTTGCATCTGCATGGATGCACACCTCATTATTTCAGTACAGCTGCACTTCAGAAAAACGTAACATTTACACTAAGTAACAAATTCTTACATTTATATATATAAAAATATATAAATGCACGAACTTTGCCTTCTGCTGCTTGAATGATTTATTAGTGATTTGGTTTGTAGGTAAACTGGAATCCACTAAAAAAATAAACAGACTACAAAAAGTCACAAAAATATTCAAAGAACTGGGTATCAAGGCTCACAATATGGAGAAATTTGACTTTCGACTTTTTTTTTTTTAATCCATGCTGAATGTCACAGACCCTTTACTTTTACTGGGATATAATTATAATATTAATAGTGCCATACATTTACAGTTTCACAAGAATTTGATGTGTGCAAAGAAATGCTGAAAACATCAATTTTAGCTCTGACATTTCATTACACTATCAGTACATTACAGCCCCCAGGTTACAGTATATATAAAAAAAAATCCCTAATGTTATGCATGTTCCAAGGTTGAAAGAGTGGTTAGTTTTTAGAACGTTTCATTAAATGCAGCTCTGCTTAAAAGGGTTTGGGAAAGATATGTGGGATTCTACAAGAAAACAGGAATGTTGTGTTTGTTCCTGAAACAAGACTGACAAAAGCTCAGCATTCAGTTCCTGCACCTGCTGCTATTTCCCTTCCTGCCTGTGAAAAAGCTCTGGAACTGCTGCTGATATGGGTGCTTTACAAAGCCAATAATGAACAGTTTGCTGCTCAATTAGGCTGAAGTAATCTCAGGACACTCAGAAATGCTTCTCTGTGATGTGACAAAGGGAAGGGGCAGAGAACTGAAGGTGTTTTACCTCAAAATGTGTGCGACCACGGCGGGCCCATACCAATCCCCCGCCGTCTTCCCGGATTTTTTCCCGTACTCTATGAGCTGGTGCAGCCCAAAGGCTGCCAGTGGGGAGTCACCAAACCAGGAGATGATTTTCCTGTGATAAACTTCATTCCTCATCTCGCTGCCATCCCAGTCCCTGCTCGTGGGGCCGCGCTGGGGCCGGGGCAGGATCTTGGGGTCCCTCTCAGCCGTGAGCGACGCCTCGAAGGAGGCCGTGAGCTTCCTCACTGTGCTGCTGGTCCAGGACTCCGAGTCACAGCTGTCCATGTCCAGAGCTTCTGGCCACACCCAGGCTGCAGCAGGAAAAGGGAAAATCCACATTAGCTCACATTAACACTAAGATTAATTTCATGGCATAATAAGCAAAGCGCTTCCCTTTGTCCCCCAAGCAATAATGTGTCTTTTATATGTCACTAGTAACAGGTGAACACAGAATTCTAGGAGAGCAGGATTTGCTTCGATTTTCTGGTGACCAGCCCAGACAGCTGAATAAATAAGACACATGTGATTACAGGTTAGATATCTCTCACATACTAAATCCATGAACATTACTCCAATACAATCCAAAAACCTTTTACCTGTGTCAAACAAGAAGTTTCAAAAGCTCTTAATTCTTCTTATTTTTCCAGTTATTAAAACAAACAAACAAACAAACAAACAAACAAACAGGCAGACCTGAGAGGCATTATTGATGTAAAAGCAAACATTTCTTCCTGGCAAAATGGCAAAGGAGATCAGCAGAAAGACAGGCAGGATTTTTTTTATTCATTAAATTAATTAATTATTTTAGATTACAAAGCAAACTTGTTTAAATATGATTCAGCACAGTTTCCCTACAGATGAGGCATCCCACACAGCATTCCTCCTACAGAATGGGGTTCAGCAGGCCCAGGGAAGATGCCTGGAATTCTCCCACAATTCCAACAAGTACTCCCAAAACAGACCCAGCTCAGTGTAACATCCTCACAGGCCTTGCTGCTCTGGGCTCTCAGTTTCAATTCTAGTCACTGTCTCATGCATTTCAAAGTAAAACTTCATATTTAAAATCAAAACTCATTCACAACAACATTCAGCAATATCTGGAACATTCCACACGGCAGTGGAAGTGTAAATATCTCAGATAGAAACTTCAGGCAAGTTTTGCTTCCTAACAGAAACAACACCATTAAATAAGAAAGAAAACATCTCTGGGAAAAGAGTAAACAGTCATGAAAAACTTCCTGTAAACACCTAAATGTGTTTCCAAAGCAGCCCAGACCTCATAAAAAGCTTTTCAAAAGATAATTCACCAGCTGTCAGAAGACCATGTGAGGAGCAAAGTAGCCCAGAAAGACCATCCCTACTCCATCTTTCTGTGGATTTGGATTGCCACAGAAACAAGAGCACTCTGGAATCACCCCATCACCTTCCAAATTGGGATACAAGGGGGACATGCAAGGAATTCTTTGGAACCATGGATTTTAAAGACAGAAAACCTGAGGCTTTTTTGTTTGGGGTTACTTCCAAATGAGCCATAACACACTCCTGCTCACAGGGAGTCTTCTGGGCAGGTCTTGAATTCCTTTTAAATGTACGTATAAGGAAAGTTTTATTTAAGGGGTTTGTGCTCTCAGCAGAAGTATCTACACACTTTTTGATACGTGCAGTCAGTTGAAAGAGATAATGAATGTCTTCTGAGTTAAATATCTACAGCCAAAGGCACATTCCCTGAGCCAGTCCCACAGTTCAGTCCTGACACCGGGAATGGAGACTCTGGTGCAGCTGGGCTGGGACCTTGTTCTCAGCTTACATCAGAGCTGCACAGCAAGGGCAAAGAGGGATCAAAACAGGCTTTCAGAAGGCTCTTCTGCTCAAGTGTTCCTGAGATCCCACAAATGGCTGAGGAAACAAAGCCCTGTGTTCTCTCAACCCCCCTCCACCCCGGGTGGCTTCAGGCCTTGGGTCATTCTGAAACAAGCAATCGATGATTGCTGTCAAAGGGACTGGGAATGGGGTGGAAAGAAAAGGTGTTTAACTCTGACAACCTAAAATACCTCTCTGCAGGACATGGCTCAGCCTGGAAGAATGAGGAGGACATGGACACTCAGCCCATGACAGCAGAAAGTGTCCCACAGCTCCTAAAGCTTCAGCTGGCTGTGACTGAGGGAGGACTCTGACACAGACATTGTAAGGAAAAAAGGGAAGTTCCTCTCTTAAGTACACGGGGGGGGAAGGGAAGGAATGGCACAGTGAACATTTCTACACAGAGAATGATGTATTGAAGTTAGATTAGAATCCTTCTAGGAACTCAATATATTAACACCAGAAGAAATTCAATAATGGACAACTTTAGAACTGCTAAAAGAACATCACTTCTGCCATAGCCCACAGCTATGGGCTGGGGAACTCACTCTACATCTGGAGTTTAAGAAACAAATTAAATTTCCAGAGAACTGGGAGTGTGCTTGGGTGAGAATACCCAGGTAGGGGAATCACGCTTTTGTGATGTTTGAACTCACACTTGGATATTGGGAACTCCACAGAAGTTTGCTTTGGCACACTTTGGTTCTCAGAAATGGAAGGGCAGGACAGCTCAATCTGATGCATGGGGAAATTCCAACAGGAATCAGGAGCCCGCAACTCAAAACAGCTGGCCCTTCAGATTTGGGATAAAAAAAGGCCATTTTGGTCTCTACAGAATGGCTGTGCTTATGCAAAAACAAATCTCCTCTCCTAACTCACCTCTCCCAAGGAAATGAAGCATCAGACCCTGAGCCAGCAGCATCTGCCCCGTTCTGAGCGTGCAGCCCCAGCCACAGTCTGTGGTTAAAGCAGAGCCCTTGATCTGAGGGAATTCCTCCCTGTAGGTCAGCCAGATTCTAGAAATGAAATCTCTACGGAACTCCTCGACGTTCCCCGAAATCTCGGTGTTGATTTTATCAAAGCTGGACCCATCTGTAGAGAGCTCCCCAGATTCTGCAAGGAAAAGCACAGTTTAAAGCTCTTATTTGTTATGGCATTTCTGTTATTAGAAAGCAAGCAACAAATTTCAAATGTAGTAGAACAACAAATTTAGAAAAATTCATAATTGCCTCAAATAAACAAAAGAAAATTGGAAGGCAAACATAACAGAAATGTGCCAGATTAAAAAAAGAAATAAAAATCAAAAGAACAATGCAGACACCACTGTGCCAGTGGAATCACTGACCTGCTTAATTCACCAAACTGTGAATGGTCAAATAAAGAGAGAGACTTAAAAAACTGCACACTAGAAAGTGAAAACAAAGGTGTTGGTGTAATGACCTTGATCAGGTATTGTTACTATTTCCATTAGGACTTTTTAGAAAGAAAGTCTCCAACTGATGGTAAATGAAGTGTAAATTACAACCCAAATTTTTACAGAAAGCACAAGGTCTTGGTGTAAAATCTGAATAATGCAGGTTAGGATGGGTTGTATTAGAGGTGGACATTTAAATGAGTATTTTCTAAGCTTTTCATATTTACATTTTAGATTTGGTCATTGTTAACGCAAGTCTTTCTAGAAAATGAAAAATATCTGACTCCTGCTGAGGAAGACTGGAATGAGTGATGTGCTCTGTACTCACCCTCAGTTTTGAAGTGGTAACATTTTCCCAGCAGAAAGACTGGAGAGTTCCTACTGAAGTAAGTTTTTGTTTTCAACACCCAGCCTAGAAAAGATGCAAAACACTCACAAATTTGTGACTCAACTCTGCAAAAGAAAATGCTAGCAGCATTTGGTTAACCCAAAAGCAACCCTTGAAAGAGGAATAAAAAAAAAAAAGCATTGAAATTGGGTTTTGGCCTCATAAAAAAAGTCTCATATAAGGTGCAATGGCTACTATTCCCTTTCAACCATGTGATAGCCTTAAAAAAAAAAGCAGAATAAGAAAAGTATCTTTTCATTTTGTCAGGTATCTCCAAAACTCAGTTATGATTAATAAAGTTTATCAGAAATCAGGTGGTAAATCTGAGCAACCTCAGTCCTAAAGGGAAAACAGAAAAATCAAGGACAGATTAGTAAAGGGCACACCTGAAAATCTGGCTCCTCATAAACAAATTACTGATGTTCAGCTGTGGAAAAAATGTTACTCAAGGGTAGATTCTTCAGTGGGGTTTGTATCTCACACACCATCCCATTTTTTTTCCCATAAAATTACATTTAGAAACAAAAAGAAATCTTTGTGCAGATGAGTCCATATTAGCCCTGTTTAAAAGCCTATGCAAATCCAGAGTAATTTACAGAATATATTTACTGCTTCCAAAAGAAGTCATTTAAAATGAAATTATGCAAGATTTATTTGAGAAAATTAAAAGCTAAGGAAGTTTTGTAGTGGGGCTAATTTATAACATCAAATAAAAAATTGTTTCAAGGGCCATATTGCAGTTTTAGTATTAATTAGTTATGATTCCATTCATGTCAACAAGAAACACTCCATTCCTTTTAATGAGGACAGATCTTACCACACTCTGCTCCACTTACTGTATTTCATGTTGTGCCATGCAGACATAAACTTTGATTTGATCTTTTCTACTTCATCTGTCCCCGTGGCCTCCATATTCAAATTCTAGAGAAAAAGCCATCGCTGTCTTGTGAGGCTTTCAGTTCTGCTGCTGCAAAAACCAAAATATAAACACTCAGCATCCCCCACTCAGGCACTTAAGCCCAACATGGCCAGAAACAGCAATAAACTCACAGAACCCTGCACCACCAGGCACTGAGAAGCAATCCTGTGCCCCATGAATAAGTAATAAAATAATTTAATTCCAAATATACACCAATAAAAGCACTACACAAAGCTAAATAAAAGATAATGTTCTCCAGCAGCTCTGCCTTGTACCAAGAGCTGCTCCAGAGCACAAAACCTGTGCTGGCAACACGAGCACAGTCATTTTATCAGCAGTGAGGTGAGAGCTGTGATGCAGCTCACTAAATAGAAAAGATGCTGAAAAGATGTCTTCCCTTCTGCTGAAGGCAAAACATAAAGCACTTTTTGTATTAAAATCTACTACAGTGCAGGTTAATTTTGTTAAAAACTCCTGATAAATTTTCCAAGGAAATGCATCTTTACTGGCTCTTTCTGCACTGCAAGATAACGACAGATTACACCTTAGAAGCAACCTAAACTGGTAATAATTGGTAAAAAAAAAAATACTTAATTGGTAATGCCTTTATCCCTGTTTCTAAGAAATCTGGGAAAATGGGACAGAAACTCCTCCAGAATCCTGCTGTCCCGTTTGTAACAGGAAGTTTGCTATTAATTAACAGAACTTCCTTCACCAGGTGTATTCTGTCAGTGGATCACCCTGAAATACTTGACATAGAGTTTTCTTGATGGTATTTGGTGGCCCAAGCCCTTGCATAGACAGCTGAAAAATTAAGGCAGCTCCTGTGGGACACCAAAAGTTGATCAACAGTGGGACATCACTGCAACCTTCCCAGAATTTTTATCTAAGTTCTGATAGCCCCAGCTGATGATGTGAGCAACAATGAACTTCTTTCATTTAATTAATAAACTTGGGCCAGGAGGAAACCTCCTTACTTTAAAAGGAGTAGCTAGAACTGTTATTTACCTTTCCATGTGCTTTTCTCCACAGAACAGGGATCAAAAGCAGGACAAAGATTAAACTGTGTCACTTCTCTCCACTGGGAACGTATTTTAAATAAACCTAATCACTGACAGTGTAATTAAGGAGAGGGTGAAGATGTCAGGGTGACAGCATCATCTGAGCCTGAGGGCACTCACACAGATCCACTTTTTGGGGATCTTCAATCTGCTGCCCAAACCACCCCAGCACATTTCCTCACTATTCCCTCGTATTATTTCATAAAATTCTGCTTTTTGACATAATTAGAAGCAATGTCAGCTCACAAACGTAAGGGAAAGCAGACTTTTCCTAGTGAAAAGAACAAGTGTCTACATCCCTGTTAGGATTAGCCTTGTGTTAAGCAGGGGAAGGAAGAAAAGGAGAATTTCAAGCTGGGTTTTAACTTCCTGCCTTTTCCCCCCTCTTCTCTCTTTAGGAGAAAAGGGAAAGCCTGACTGTATCACAGCTCTAGACAGCAAAGCTGGTAAGATGAACTTCTCCAGGAGGTGAGTTTGGTCCCGTCTTCCCTCACATGATCCACCAGCAACAACCATTTATACAGGCACCACTGATTGCCTTAAAAACCAATTCCTACGAAAGCTTCCTCTGGCTAAAATCAGAAACGAAACAAACTCTACAGTTCTGAAAGGGCCTGAAGACAAAATTATGTAAACGAGAAAGAAGCTCATTTTCTTTTAGAAGACAATGGTCACCACAGCACATTTATCTTTCCTCCCGGTACATTTCTTCTCTGACATTGTGCTAAAGATGCAAAAAGGGTTTCAAGAATGCTAACACAAACCAGGTACAATTTTTTCGTGGGGAAAACACAGGTTCTTCCCGTCAATTTCCACCGAAATTAATGGAACAACAACACCAGGAGAAGGTCCCAGGGAATACAGACTGAAACCCAAAGGGCTTTAATATATAATTATCAAATCCAAACGTAATGGTTTTATCCCGAAGTTGCCTCATTGATGAAGCTCTTGATGCACGTGACGAGGATGCTGTTCCCTCAGGGAGCAGCAGGACACGGCTGGAATGGAAACCCCAAATCCCGGGCACCCCCAGGGGGATGGATCAGTGCCGGCTGTTCACAGGGATGGAAAAACACCCCCCAAAAAACCCCCAACAACAGCGTTCGTTTTCATAAACAGCAGAAAAGCAACGCAAGCTGCCGGTGAGACCGCAGCGGGAAGGATGAGTGAAGCCTCAAAGGGATAATTATAAGATCTATTATCTCTTATTAACTAAGAGGTGTTTGGTTTTCATTTGTACCTTGTAGGAGCCCGGAGCGGCAGCGGCGACACTCAGCGAAACCCACACGGAAGAAGGAGGGCGAGCAGAGGCCGGAGGTCATTTTAGAGGAGCTGCAAACACACACGAGCACAGTAAGAAACGCTCGGAAAGAAAACCAGATTATTCCTCAGTCCCGCAGCAAGGACGAAACGCTTCGCCCAGGCAGGACTCGCAGCCAAGCAGGAGCCCACACACACCGCGGGAAGGGACTCGCCGGCTCTCGGCCCCACAGGACACGGCCGCGGAGAGCCCGTTCTGCCGCCGCCCGCCGCTCTCCCCTCACGGAGCCGCCTCCGCCATGCCCGGGGCCGCCGGGCAGCGCGCGGCCTCCCGGCAGCGCTCCGGCCGCGGCGCAGCGGAGCGCGAACTACAACTCCCGGCGGGCACCGCTGCGGGGGCGCGGCGCGGTGAGCGGCGTGGGGCGCGCGAGGCACGCTGGGAAGTGTAGTCCGGCGGGAGCGCGGCTGAGGAGGCGGGAGGGAGGAAGAGGAGGGGAGGAGGGAGGAAGAGGATGGAAGCAGGGCCCGGCCGGGCCGCGGCTGGAACAAAAATCCGGGGAAGAGCAGCGGGAGCACAAATCCCAGAAATCCCAGCCCCTTTATGGGGTCCGTGGCTGTCCTTTAACAGCGTTTCACTCTTTGCTGCTTTTTTTTTTTTTTTTTTTGGGGGGGGGGAGGGGAGTGGTTTTGTTAGATTTTTTTGTGGTTTTCTTTGAGGTTTTTTTTTTTTTGGCGTCTGTTCTTTTTTTGTGTGTGTGTGGTTTCATTATTTTGATTTAGGTGGGGGTTTTTTGTGTGTTTTTTTTTTCTTGCTCGTTTGTTTTTGGTTTTATTTTTTAATTCCGTGTCTTTTCATTCCTCCACAGCAAAATACCTCCCATATCTCCAAACTCCCTGAAGGATTTCAGTTTCCAGCCTAAATACCCAGTCGAGTGTGCTCCGATTCAGTTCTTTATTTCCTCTCTAAAAGCCCCATCAAAACCTCTGCATCTCCTCTCACACTCCTGAGGGGTTTTCTAAGGTTTTTTAAAAAGGGTTTTGTAAAGTAGGTTCTTCATTAATCTGTTTGTCTTAAGCTGCTTTAAAATACTCATTGGCTGGATCGGGAGCTGAGGGCTTTAAAAATAAAGAAAAAAAAAAAAAGCAGGATTTGTGGAGGATTGAGTTGAATTTCTCAACTGTCTGCAACTGGTATTAGTGCTCAGCATCCTAAGAAGGGTGATATTCCTCCTTTCCCTGGCACTCCCCAGCCCAATTTTGGGTTCATGAAGCAAAATCGTGTTTTTTTTTTTTTTTCCATTTTGTGATTTTACTGCCTTCTGCTGGTCAGAGATGATCAAGCTGAGCTTAATTTTTTTTTTATACTCTGCACATGATCTAAAATGTAGCTGCAGTGCAAATGCCAACAATAGATGCTTTGTGTATTTCTTGTTGTTTTTTTATTTTTTCTGCAGCCTCATGGATTTTTTCATGTGGGAGGGTTGACCAGTAAAGAGGACTGTAGGTTTTAATGTGCAGACCACATCTTGTTCCAAAAGTCTGCTGATGGCTTGAAGTGGGGATGTAGCAGATCACCTTTGTATTCTTACCCAGCCTTCCAGCTCCCTGCTTGCCCTTTGCTCCCAGGATAAAGAAAAAAAAAAGATTTAAAAATAAAAACCTTGTTGCTGTTTGCATAAAGTCATGCTGTTTGCATAAACTGTGGCCCCACAACAGTGCAGAAAGGAAGAGGCCTGCTGCCTCCAGAATTTCATGATCTGTTTTAGGAATTATAGTTGTTCAAAGTTTTATCTTTGTTTTTATTCCCTGAGACAGAGATGGATGTGCTTGCCTGTCTGTGTAGGGGCTGGAAGGTGGAGAGCTGAGGAGCTGACAGGCCTTGGATCTGGCTAAATGTTGTACAAAGAATTATCCACTGATCAAAGAAAATGGCTGTTCCCCTTCCTGCACCTTCCTGCTCTCAAATTTAATAACCATGCCCTGAATTGATAGGCCACATAAGGTGCCACGTGGATATACACTGTAAATCCCCTGGGCAGGCAGGTTATGAGAGGGAAGATATTTTTTCTTTTTTTTTCTGTATTTTTTTCCACACAAAACAAAGCTTTGATTGCCAAACAATCACTCAGGTAACCATAAATAATTGTAAAAGACTTTTCTTCACATCCACCAGTTCCTGTTTCTGTAGGAAAAATTTGCAGAGGGAGTGGGAGAGAACTGAGTTCAACAAACTTAAACAAATGTCACAGAGTTCACACTTTGAACATTTTAAAGACATAAAACCAGCTGTGAACTCCATTTGAATGTTGTAAGGAGATTTTTGAAATCTGTGTTTCTGGAAAATACCATTTGTCTCTGCTTCTTTTTAATAGGTAAACAAGGTGGCTAACACCAAGTGGCAATGGCAAGATTAAAAATTAGAGGAGATACTCTGATTTGTGGAGACACACAACATTTATCCTCCAAACACTACAGGATGGTAAGAGAACACTGGGCAGTGAGGAATGAAGCTTCTGCTCCTGTTCCTGCCACTGCTCCATCAACAGTAATCTGCAATATATTTAGAAAAGCTCATTAAACATTTGGCCAAATGTGCATTCCCAAACGTTGTCTGAAGAGAGCAGACCTTGGGTCAAGTAGCTGGAAAGAAGGGAATTTTTCCTTGTTTATTTTTAGTTTCATTTCCTAGGGAAGTAGGCCTGTGATCTGCTTCCCTCTGGAAAGTCGTGAAACTGCTCTGCCATTCAAGATTGCAGATCAGAGATGTTAAATAACTCCAGTTTTCGTAGGAGTAGCTGCTCAGGTAAAAGGAAACTCTGGAACAGGAAAAGGGGAAAACGTGGGAATTCAGGCGGTGTGAATTTGTGCATCCTTTCAAGCAGCAGTGAGGGTGAAAGGGGCAGCAGGGGCAGGATTGCTCTGATGTGGTTGTCTCCCCCAAATTAGGCAGCAAACTTCTGCTTGTACCACTCAGGCACTCCGAATCCAGATTTCCTTTCTATCCCAGGATTAGGGTAAGGAAGAGGAGGTTTCAGTAGAATACTTGGAAATGCCTGTACCCAGGCTACCCTTAATGTAAGATCCTAGTTATGCAGGAGGAAATAAAACACATTAATGCCATTTATAGAGTGTTGAACTGGGAAAGGTTGAGAGCTGTGGTCAGGGTAGAAACATCAACTACAAAAATGATAAACATGAGCAGGAATTAATGGAAGCTCAGGTGGGAAGACTTTGAGTCCTTTTCTGGGGAGATTCTATTTCTTGAACACACCTTTTGAAGTTAAGAAATCTTAAAATAAATGTGCCAGGAGACAGTAAAGCAGAAGTGAAGCTGCCATCAAATACCAGCATGTGAAGAAGGCTCTGGAAAGGCTGGTACACTTCTGTGGTCTGTAAAGGAAATAACAGGGATGTGAGGGATATAGTGCAGGAATTTGGAGAGTCCTCCCTCCTTAAATCTCTTGGTTTCTCATTAATCCTGCAGAATTTGGGTACTGGGCAGACTGAGAACAGCAGCACGTTGCTGTCCAGAGGAGATCCTGTTTGTGCAGTTTGTGACACACGTGCAGCTCTTTGAACATTTGCAGGAGAAGCAGAGATTTGGCCCTTGCCGAGTGCTCCTCCTTCCCCGCAGCTGCCAGAAGGTGGCTCTCTGCATTTGCAGTCCCTGTTTACTGCTTTGTTTATGGAATTAACGCTGCACACGTTTTCTTGGAAAATGTTTTCCCTGCGTTTACCCTGAGGAAGTTTACGTCAGAAGAGCAAGGAAGTCCTGGGCTCAGTAAATAATCTGCTAACAGGCAAGGCAAGGATCAGATCACTTTTTGTCCAAATGTTTTCTGGCTATGATCCAAGGGGATTTTTCCTGTGCAGGACCTAATCTTATAAGAGTATTTCTGTCAGGCTCGAGGAGTTACATCTGTGTTGGTAGGGTGCACTGACCAAATTTATAGCCCAGTAAAAGTCATTCTCAATTATAAAAAAATCATTTTAGTCACATGTTTTAAAGGATGCAGGTGGGTCATGGACAGGTACCATGGTGAATTGATTAAAATGCTTCTTCATTCTCCCCCTTTCAGTGTGAGAGTGAAAGTCCTGTGTCCAGGCCATGGACTCCTTTTTGGAGGCAGTGATGTTTCCCAAATGCTGATGTGATGTTCTGCTGGAATCCAGTGTGGAACAAGCCAGGTTCCTTCTTTGCTTCCTAGAACATGTTGAAGAATTATAGTGTGTTAAAGAAGAGTTATCATTCAGTATCCTCATAATGCTGGTAAGGTTCCAGGTTTTAAATTGGTTACTAGGAACGTGTAGCCTCTATTCAAGCACTAATTTAAATTAACTTGGGCTGTCTGGAGATATTAATTGCATGTACACAGCCCCCCCCCCATTCTTGATTTGTCCTCACCCTCAATCTGAGATACCAGACACCTTTAAGGACAATACATGGGCACAAAAAACACTGTGCAAAATAAACAGTGTAACACTCCAAGTACATAATGAATCACATGCAATTTCCCCCTATTTTAAAAGAAAATGGTTCCATCTTCTGCTTCAGGAAAACTTGCCACACAACAGTTGTTTTTGAATCAGAGGGATCTGCTAGTTCCTAAAGAAGTTTGTTTGTTTTTTTTTTTTTTTAAAGCTTAAGTTTGTTTCTTCAGACCAAGCATTTCTAGGATGACAAAACAAGAGGCAGAAGAACTGTGTAAGAGGCAACATTCATTTTAATACCCAAAATAATACCCTGATACCACCACATCAATCCCCCATCTTGTCACCATTAATTTTTGTACTTGGCATCACTAGATTTATAATGACTGCAAAGACTGCAATTTTTTTCCCCTCTGATTTCTTCACTTTTTCCTTGACTTCTCTTGGTTAATGCTGCATGCACTGCAAAATTTAGGGTCAATCTACAGAAGCTCTGGGGGTTTTTTGCAAGGCCACATGTACATTTCTACCAATGTTAGTGATCTCTTACTATTTGAACTCACAGACGTTGTAGATTTTTGCTCGTCACTATCTGAAAAGTAATGCTGAATCTGTATTTTTTCTGAAACTCACTGGGTGTTGGCTATTAACTGAGGGATTTTGCTCATATTTAACCCAGCTGTTTGGAGAAAACCTATTTCTCTGCAAAGCAATGCCCTCCTGTAGTTGATAGAGGTCCATTTTATATCCAGATGGGATGGCTGGAGCTCCTCTGGCCCAGCTCTCAGCTACAGGAAAAGTCAAGGAAAAGAAAAGGTGACATCAAAACTCAGCAAGTAGTGCCTGAAACCTAACCAAGGTTCTTTCTCTGTGATAATGATTGGAGGTGAAAATGAAACCTAAAATCCCAAAGGTCTCTAGTGGACCTTGGATACTCCGTGCTGTGTGTCAGGGCTGCTGGGACTGGGCTGCTCTTTGTACCCTCTGGCAGCAGGAAGTGTTGCCCTTTCAGAAATTCCCAGAATTTGCAGGATTCCCAGTTTTGGTCTCAGAGTTTGGGTTAGGCAGGGATATTTTTCCCTCCTGCATTCCAGACTGGTGCCATTTTGGGAAGAAAAAAGGGGGGAAGAACAAACATTGCTGGTGCTCCCTGATGCTTTGGTCTGTTCTTGTGAGCGCACACGCACTCAGATATGAGAATTTGGTCAGAGAATTCCAGACTGGTTTGGGTTGGAAGAGACCTAAAAGCTCATCCAGTCCCACCCCTGCCATGGGCAGGGACACATTCCATTATCCCAGGGTGCTCCAAGCCCTGTCCAACCTGCCTTTGAACACTTCCAGAGATGGGGCAGGCACAGTTTCTATGGGTATAAGGAGGTAAATCTTTTATCCCATCCAGTCTGTGTGAGGGCCTTCTCTGGTGTGCAATTCCACACGCAGGCAGCAACTCCAGAGCAAGAGTCTTTTGTCTTGGCAGACGTTTGTAGGCTATTTCCTCCCCTCCCCCTTGGAGAAGAACATCCCTTTCTCAGTGCCTACAATAGGTCTTTGCTTCCCAGGATCTCCATCTGTGTGCACATGTGTGACACATGACAGCACCTTTGTGTCATGGGGAACAGCCTCACCCATGGGGGATTCACTTGGTGGCTGCATTAAATCCACTGGGATTGCTCACACATGGAGATATTTGCAGATTTTGGGGCACTGCCTGTGTCAATACACACAATGGCACAGAGCTGGAAATCAGCAGCTCCTGTGAGAGGAAGGATTGGTGTCCTCGATGTGTGGGAAACGTTCACACAATGCAAACAGATGGAGCAGGGGGAATGAACACTCCTTTTGGGCAATTCCTGGGTGACTATTAATAATTCCCTGGTTTGGATTAATGCACAGCATATGTCGGGTAACAGGGACTTGGAGTTATCTGTTAGATCATGTCCGGGGCTCAATCTTTTTTTGACAAAATGTCATTTTTATTCAGTGACTCCCCATCTTCTACCTCCTCTTTCATTAGAGTAACCCCAAACCATGATGTAGTTGGAGACACTGATAGTAATGGCACGTTTGGATGGGAAGATGGATGGTGCAATCTTCCAACCATCTTCTGAATCATTGTTAGGGACAATTTTCAGCCTTTTTCAAGGAAGAGATGGGATGATATGGGGCAGGATGACTGGGAGCCAGGTTTTGTTTGGCCAAGGGACCTGGCCAGGCCCTGCAGACCCACAACACCCAGCAAGGTCTTAAGCTGTGCCAGGTGGGGTTTAGGTTTGACATCAGGAAGAATTTATTCATGGAAAGGATGATTAGACATTGGCAGGGGCTGCCCAGGGAGGTTTGGAGTCCCCGTCCCTGGAGGTGTCCAAGGAAGGGCTGGAGGTGGCACTTGGTGCTCTGGGTGGGTGACAAGGTGGGGATTGGGCACAGCTTGGACTCGGTGCCCCTGGAGGGCTTTTCCAACCTCACTGATCCTGGGATTCTGGTGCTCCCAAGGGTTGGCTTGGTAGCAGTTTTGGACTGGGGTATGGGGAGCGATGCTGAGGAGCCTCTTCCCCAAAGCACCGGCAGTGCCGAGAACAACCCCAGCCGCTCTGTTTTCACACGGGAATAAAGCGGCACCGCAAGGGGATGGGACGGGCTCGGGATGGGGACGACCCTGGGGATGGGGACGGGAATGGAGACACGGGCAGGGATGGAGATAGGATCGGGCAGGCATGGGGACAGGGATGGGGACAGGAACGGGGACATGAATGGGGACGGGGATGGGATCAGGCAGGGATGGGGACAGAGCACAGGGATAAGGACAGGGATGGGGACAGAGCACAGGGATAAGGACAGGGATGGGGACAGGAACGGGGACATGAATGGGGACGGGGATGGGATCAGGCAGGGATGGGGACAGAGCACAGGGATAAGGACAGGGATGGGGACAGAGCACAGGGATAAGGACAGGGATGGGGACAGGAACGGGGACATGAATGGGGACGGGGATGGGATCAGGCAGGGATGGGGACAGAGCACAGGGATAAGGACAGGGATGGGGACAGAGCACAGGGATAAGGACAGGGATGGGGACAGGACCGGGCCGGCCGCGGTCACTCCCCGCCGTATATCTGCGAGGAGCGGCCCCCGCGCGGGAAGTGGGAGGAGGCGGCGGGCGCGGCGAGCGCCGGGGGTGGGAGCTGCGGCGCTCCGGTGCGCGGCTCGGCGGAGCATTACGGCGGCCGAGCGCTGCCCGGGCCGGCAGCGCGGAGCCCGCAGCGCGGCCATGGCCGAGCGCCGCGCCTTCGCCCAGAAGATCAGCAGGTACCGGGAACGGCCGGGCCGGCGGCGGCAGCGGCACCGCGCCTGGGGGCGGGCGGGCCCGGCCGAGGGGGCTCCGCCGCTGCCGCTCCCCCGGGGGTGAGCGGGCCCGGCGCGGCCCGCGGGCGCCCGAGCCCTGCCGGCCTCGGGGGGAACCGGGCAGGGTCCGCCCGGCGCGGCAGCGGAATTCCACGGCTCCCTCCGGCCAACGCACAAAGGGCCCGGAGCGGGCGCGGCGGGCGCCGAGAGCGGGGCCGCTCCCCCGGGGGAGCTGCCGCGGGGGAGGGAGGGGAGGGAAGGAGGGAGAGGAGGAAAAGAGCCGTGGAATTCCGCTGCCGCGAACAAAGGCCGGCCGGGCGGTGCAGCCCCTCTCGCCGCACAATGGGCGGCACGGCTCTTTCCTGCCGGAGCCGGCCCTGCCCCGGCCCCGCACCTGGGAGGGGAGCGCCGACCTCCCGCCGTCTGGAAAATGGAGAGAGAGAGAGAGAGAGAGGGGGGAAGAGGGCTCCCTTCCTTCCAGCGCCTTCCTTTTGTGTGTGAGCGGAGCGGCGTGCGGCTGGCGGTGCTGAGCATCCTGGGGTTTCTCAAAGTTTGGTTATTTTTTTAAAGAGGAGTGTTTATAGAAATTCACCTACCAGCAGTAGGTTTCTGCCGATTTACGTTCCCAGTTAGGCATGTGGTTCCAGGTGGGAACAGTTTTTCTGTTTACAGGTATGACCAGGTAGCCTTTGGTGACCGTGGGTGCCTCTCCTACCTGTGACCAGCAGTGGAGTGGCAGCGAGAACCATCAGTAGTGCCAGAGCTGTTCGGGAGGCTGTGGACAGTAGCAAAAGGAGTCTCATTTTCATGCCATTGAGTCAGAAGCTGTAGGTACAAATAGTTGCAGTTAGAGAAGCTGTGATGGAGGAGGGTCATGGACAAAGAAAGAGGAGGTCAAAGGAAAGGGCTGGGTAGGAGGTGGAGGAGTGACATCAATCCCACTCCACTCATGGTCTGGAAACAGGAGAAAACAATTGCTCTTCTCTTCAGGTTCTTTGCACATTTTGGCGTGTGCCAGCCAGGGCTTACTGTGACAGACCAAGGAATGGGGAGAGATGGATTTGCTGCCAGACCGTTTTTCCTGCTTCTTGATTGTAGTCCTAGAAATGGTCACATGAGAGGCAAGCACTGGAAGTCAGTGTCACAGCTGTACAGCTCTGGCAGGAAGTTAAATAAGATGGCCCTGGGGTGGCCACTGTGGTGCTCAGCATTCCTGCCTGGTTCATTGGCTTGTAGCACAGCTGTGCCACCCCTGTGCCCCTTTTGGGCTAGTCTGATCCACTCCTTGTGTTTCTCAGTGTGTTTGTGGGCAGATGGGGTCTTTAAACTGGTCGGGTTCACCTGTGCCTACATGTAGAAGGACCAAGGTGCTTTGTGGTGAGGTCAGGGCTGTTGCATCTCCAGCTTCCTTTTACACTTGTAGGATGGTTGTGTTTTCTGTGGGGTTTCCCATGTTGTAGCGTCATATTGTGAGAAATCTCAAGTTTCTGGTCCGTGGCCTGCACATCCAGTGCACGTGAAGGCAAAAACTCGTGGGCAGAATGTTGCACCGGGTGATGCCCAGGCTGAGCTGCTGTCCTTCCTTCTGCTGGCACAGACTGTGCTGCTGGGAATGTTGTGTTTTAGGGGATGAGAGATTGGAGCAAGCAGTGCACGGAAGTCCCAGAGCTGTGCTGGTGGCTGCTGGAAGCCCTCCCCTGTTCCATTGTTTCAGGAAGAATAGATCCCTCACATTTTCACACTCTGCCCTCCGGTTTGGCTGACTCATCGAGGTAGACATAGCATTTGTCTTATTCACAGGAAATAGCCATGCTGCTCTTGCTTTGCCTGTGTGCTTCAAATGGATCTCATTCAGATCCAAGACCAATTCCCTTACTCCAGCTGCAAGTTTCTAAAGTGGTTGTTACAGTAGAAGTAGAAAAACAAACATGGGATGGGCTTAGCTGTTTCTTGGAAAGTCCAGGGATGGGTCCCACAGCTCTGATTTACCTGCTGGGCTTTTTTCAGCCACCGTGGTGCCCCTCAAGGGCACCTGCAGTATGCCAGTGCCACGCCCTGCCTGGTCATTACATCCAAATCTTTAAATGTTGGGCAGAGGCTGTCAGTAATTGCCTCAGCAGTTTCAAAATATCTTTTTGAGACTATGTTACAAGGTTCATGATCAAGTCCTGCTGTGTTTTTGCAGGATGGGTTTAAACTAGACTGTCACAAGTACTTGACTCCATCAGAAGAAACTCCTGAGTTAAACTTAGTGTGGTGGCTTGATAATCCTTCAGATCTTGCCTGAAATTGCTAATTTGTAATTGGAAATATCTTGGTAGGAAACTTTTTATTGACCCTTTTATTGACTTGTGGTGGATCACATCCTTCTGCAGCATCCTGATGCTTCTGTAGCAGTATGGAGGATCTTGCTTCCATCTCAGTGTGGGAGTAGAGGAGCTTCAGTGCCACCTGTGTCTGGTGCACATTCCCTGTTGTGTTATCCCAGTACATTTTCTGGATATGGCAAAGAAACAGGATGTGGAAACCCCCCCACCAAAAGGGTCAGTTCTGAGTTCCTGGATGTCCCAGTAACTGGAGCATGTTGTATCCCAGCACTCCAGTGTTTCCTGTGGCAGAGAAAAAGGTGTGCAGGCTTTTTAGAGTTAAAAGAGAAAACAAAAAAAAAAGAGAAAGAAAACCCCCTTTAAATCTCACAGAGCAAAAACGTGACGGGGATAAACTCATGTAGCCTTTCATGTGAGCCCCTGACTCAGTGCTCTTGGACCATCCTGAGGCTGGGTTATCTGGGGAATTCAGAGCTGCTGCTTTGGTCAGACTATCACCATGGAAGTGTCTTTGCTTGGTAGGAGTTTTGATCTTCCTTTCCTGCTCCCACAGTGGGAGAGGATCCTTGTGACTTGGAACAGCACACCTGCCCTGCCCTCTGTTTTACAGTGCATGTCAGCCTCACTCAAACACCCCAGTATGAGTTTTACAAGTGTTCTGTATTCTTTTGCTGAGAATTTTATTTTTTTCTGTGCCCAGCTGTTAATGGGGTCCAGAGAAAGCGGTTTTTACCTTGTGGGTCCAGCCCCTTCCCAGGTGCTTCCATGTGAACAGGAGCCCCATGAGGTGCTGCTCTCTGGGGCTGGGGGGTCTTCAGCAGCTGATCCTGCTCTCAGACATTCAGTGACTTGGAAGTTCCCCATCATCCTGGGCTCTTACACTATATGGGATTCCTGAAGTAATCACAGCTTGTCTTTATGGATTTGAATTGAGGGGAAAACACTTGTGTTCACTACATTCAGAGCATCTTATTTCTGCTTTAGCTCCCTTTACACTAATGGGCTGACTTGGGATTTGCATTTATGTTAAATTAGAGTCCTTTTGCACTCCCTAAATGATGTGTCAGGGGGGCTGACAGCCTCCTTTGCCCAGCCCCAGGGTAAGGAGGGATGGTGTGAAACCTGCACCCACTGAAACCAATAGCAGAACTGTCACTGGCTCCCAGGAGTATCAAATTGGGCCAGAAATGTGGTCACAACAGAATATTCATCACAGTTTATTCTCTTCCCACATCCAGATGCCATTTACATTGTCAAAACACTGTCAGGGATAGCTGAAAGGATTTTTAAAAGGAATTTCAGAGCATCCCTTTCCCACTCTCCAAAAGTCCCACTGGCTGTCCCTGTTCAGCCTCTGTGGATATCTATGTGGGAGTCAGCAGTGTTTGGGAAGCCCAAGAAAATCTCTGTCTGCTTTAAGCAAGGGAGAAGGCAGGGACAAAACTTCATCTCCAGGACTCTGCTACAGAGCTGCTTATCTGGCCAAAGCTTCCTTCTTTGGTTGGGTGTTTTTAGCTTTGAGGTGTGGCTTTGCTGTCCTCCAGGATCCAGTCCTGTGGTGATTTCCACAGCCAGGTGTCCTGGGAGCTTGTTCCCTCCTCTGCAGCCCAGGGGTGACGTTTCAGCCTCAATAATCAAATATTATCAAAAGAGCACCACAGGCAGCGTTGTGTGATGTTTTCTCTTTTAATCAATGGGGAGGAAAAAAGGGAACATGTTGCTCATCCGTGTTAATTTAAGAACCCACACGCACCCCGCAGCGGTCAGGATCAGGCTGGGCATTTCCTCAGCTGTAAATCAAACCCATTTCACTCCAGGGAGAAGTAGTTCACTCAGAAGGAAACAGGACCTGGGGTTTAGGAGGGAGGCTGGGTGCAGGGCTGAACTGGCAGGATGGCTCCAGGCCAGAGCTCTCCCTGCATCCCTGGAGCAGCTCCCTCATCCAGCAGAGCTTCCCTGGGTGGTGACTCGCACCTGGATGGGGCTGCAGGCAGGACAGCCCAGCTGGAGCACGTGGGGACACAGGGCCAGCTCCTCTCTGCAGAGGTGACACACACAGCCAGTGCCGCTGGGCTTTGGGATTCACATCCAGGCACGGTGAGTCAGGAGGATGGATGCCTCCAGCCCGTGCTGGCTGAGCAGAGGGTGATGCTTTCACTTGAAAAAGTAAATGTTGTGTAAATGCAGTTTTGTCTCTCTGAGGCAGAACAAGCAGCTTTGCTGGGGCTGTGGATGCCTTGCTGTGCCAGGCTGCCTTTCTCAGGGGCTCCCTGGGTGTGCAGTCCCTGCAGTGACAGCCAGGCTGAGGAACAGGCAGGAGGAGCAGTTCTGTCACTAGCAGGATGGAGAGAACCAATTTGCCTTGCCCTTTACTAGTGGAGAGGGTTCTGGAAAAGGGAGAATTCCCCACATCACCCCAGGCTGTCCCTGACCCACCTTTGCTGGGGAACAGGAGAGTTCCTAACCTTGCTTGACATCACCAAGCAGATCTTGGAGAGTTGTTTTTTGGGAAGGCAAAAAGAAGAACTGATATTTCCAGTTTGCTGCTTAAGCTAAAAAAAATCTAAAAAAAAAAAGGAACAGTTTTTGGGTTTGACCAGGCAGGGCACATAGAAACAGAAATGATTTCTGTGTATAGTAAAGAAGCCTGGGAGTGCAAACAAATGGTTTCATTTTGTTATTTGCAGCTTGGAGTACTTTGAGAATGTCCAGTTTTGTTTTGCTTTAGGAGCCAGTTCCAAGGGGAATTTTTTTCCCCCCCTCTTCTTTGTGTTTCTTTTTTTTTTCTTTTTCTGCACATGCACACACAATAATTAACTGGTGAAGAAGGTCAGAAAGGAAGTGACTGAGGAAGATGTACTTTAAACATAGACATTCATGAGGCTGTGGGCTGTAATTAACTGGAATGTTTGTCTGAGGTTCCCAGGTTACGTGTTGATTATTAGATAAGTTATTAAAGAGGCAGTTCTTTATTTGTCCTTTTAATTATCAAGGCTTTAATGGCTCTTCAGCTCTACCAAATTATTTTTTTTTTTTTTTTACATTTAGAGAATATTTATTTATCTCTTCTTGATGGAGTTTGGTGTAGCACCAGAATTGTTTTAGGTTAGAAATAGTGCTCAGGGTTATAGTATAATATGAACTGCTGGCCATGAGCAGTTTGCCATGGACAAACAGCCTGTGGGAATGGAGGAGGAGAAGAAGACAAGTGTGTTCATGGAGTGATGGAATGGTTTGGGTTGGAAGGGACCTTAAAGCTTATCCTGTGGTCAGGAACACCTTCCACTAGACCAGGTGTTATCTGTTTTAGGGAAACTGGGATCCTCTGGGAGGAAGCAGCCTTAAAAGAAGACAGCAAAGATACTTTCTCAATGTGGAAATACTTATTTGGTTCTCCGAAGGTTCTGCTCCTTCTCTGGAGTGAGTGATCAGGATGAAGCACATCTGCTGAAGGGTGTGATTCCCAACTGGAACAACTTTAGAAAAGCCATTGGTTGATCAAGGGAGCCCAAAGGCTGGAAGGGGACACCTGGCAGGTAGAAAGGAGTGGGAGAGGGCTCTTGAACGTGATCATGCTAACCCAAGGGAGTCTAGATTACCCACAAATACATCTGGAGATCAGGTTGCAGTAGGAGATGGTTTCTAAATGCCAGAGTCACGATGCTTTGATGCTTTCTGATGGGGAGGTGGTGTCCAAAACCTCTGTGGATGCAGTGATACAGAAAGGAGTCAAGCTGAGCTGTGGATTGGGCTGCAGGCTTGGAGAGAATCGCAGTAACTCCTGCACTCAGGAATTCTGATGTTTAGACAGTGTCCATTTACTTCTCATGAGAAGAACTAGTTTTGATGGGTGCTTGTGAAAGCTGGAGAGTCAGGGATGCTTGAGACTTGACAGTAACACTGGTTTCTTGGTGAGACCCATTGGAGGTTCAGTTCTGACTTATTGTGGTTGTGCTTTGGGGGAATCTTCAAAATCCAGTGAGGTTATTAATGGGGCAACAGCATGGCTGATCAGTGCCACATTTTTGTGGCACCATATTCCTTCCCCAGTTGGACCAGGAGATACCTCAGGTTCCTGAGGATCCATGGATTCAGCAGGAGCCAGGCATGGCTGTGGTTCCACAGCTGAGGACAGGTTCCCTCCTCTCCTCTGGCTGTACTTTCCATCTGGAAACAACGCCTCTGGAAAATGGGGAAGGGTTTTTAGTTTTTCCTGTGTTGTGCTGGGCTCTGATTTTTCCTGCGAGGGCTCTCTCTGTGCCTCCTCAGGAGGGACACAAATCACACTGAGTGACAGCCTGGTTTTAAGCAGAGCCTGTCTGCATCCTGGGGACAAAGTTTCCATCCTCAGCCACAGCTCCATGGTGTGCTTTCCATGCCAAGCAGCCATTTTAATAGATTCCAAATTTCCCTACAGAAGCCAGCAGCAGGCTTGGTTTTCTCTCACATGTGTCTGTGTGTGCACACGTGGTGGGAGCAGGGAGATGACTTTTCCTGGATGTTCCCTGTCCCCAGCAGGACAGAAGCCACCTGCCAGAAGTGAAAACATCATCTCCTGTGGATAAAGGCAAACATGAATTAAATGACTTCTTGCAGCCAGAATACATAAAACTTTATTTTTTTCCCCTCCTGCAGTCTAATTTTCAAAAAAGACAAAATAATGCTTCTTCTAGCTAATCTTACATCCATCCTCTGGCCTGAGGAAACATCTGCTCTCCATGGTAGCCTCAATTGTCTGAGCCAGTTCCCTCTTAGAGTTCCCTTCTCTTCCACTGAGAGCTGTTGCTTCCAGCTGCCTTCATTCCTGCCCACCAGCAATCCCAAAGGCAGGAGCCCCTCCTGATGTCCAGGTTTAGCTCAGGACAGGTTTGACCATCTCCTTGGCAGGATTTTAGTAGCTTGTGTGCTGTGCTGATAAACAGCACAGTCCCCCTGGTGAGATCAGGGCTCTCTTAACCATGAGGATGCTCAAACATGTCTGATACAGCAGAAAAAAAATCACCCCTGTCCTTGCAGCCTCTTCATCAGCCTTATGGGCTGGTGAGTGTCTCCTTGGAGCTGGGAATTTGCTCTGGGAGCTAGAGCTGCCAGCAGTGCTGTGATGTGGTGAATGACACTCGGGGTGGGTTTGTCACTAATAAATGGGGTGTTGACTCCTGGAGAGGAGCATTTGTGTTGGTGAGGTCCTGTGGGCCAGGGATACTCAGCAGCTTTTCAGCTACACAGCTTTTTTTGTGGAAGGAATTTGGGTTTTGGTTTTGGAACAAAACCATTTCCACCCTACTCAGAGGCTTGGCTATCCCTGCTGAGAGGAGCTGCAGCTTCCTGCTGAGATACAGGATGGAGAGCTGGGGATGGCTGTGGTAGGGCTGGAGCTGTGGTTCTTTGTTTAGACAGCCCCTGGCCGTCAGCGTTTCCCTCTCTGCTGTGCTCTTCCTTCCCCCTCCAGGTGGCTTTACCCACCTGTTGTATTTTCAGCCTTACCAGAGACAATGTGGCTCTTGAGCCAAAATGGAAAACCACAGAGGGTCACAGCTTTCACCCTCCAGGCGTGGAAGGGCTGCTCTGTGCTTTCCATTCCTGGTGAGAAAATTACCCAGTGGAGGAGTTTCTGTCTGGCAGAGACCCAAAACTCTGTGCCAGTATTTCCTCTGCTTGTCACCTTTACCTTTTCTACATGGCAAGGGAAACACCTTTTTGTTCTGACCCAGTCATTTATTTCCTGGTCCTTTGTCTGACTGTAATTGCAAACCCCAAAAATAGTCAGAGGGATGAAAATGCAGAGTACAGGAGCAGCTGTGTGACCAGGAACTGCTGAAGGGTGAGGATAACTCTGGAGAAGAGCTTTCCTTGGAAGAGCCTGCTGGAAAGTTAATTTGTGCTCGGGGTCACGTGCATTTTATTGCCACAGATGTGCACAGAAGAGCAGTTCACAAAAGGGGAAAAAAAAAATTAATTGCTGTTAAAAATGTGTATCTGCAGCCTTGTGAGAGCTTCGTGATTCCTGGGAATTTATGATGCAGGATCTGTTCCCAGCGGGCGGTGACACCCTTGTTGCAGCCAGCAGTGTCTGGATTCGTTGCAGCAGCACAGGGAGGTGTGTCTGATCCATCCCCTGGCCCTCTCTGGGATAACTCTGTCCCTGTGTCGTTGCAGGACCGTGGCAGCCGAGGTCAGGAAGCAGATCTCGGGGCAGTATGGAGGATCCCCACAGCTCCTCAAGAACCTCAACATTGGAGGCAGCGTCTCTCATCACACCAGTGTAAGTCATGCCTGGAGCAGGATGCTGTCCATGGTCATTTCATCATTTGGGAGCAAACTGCAGTGCTGACAGGTTGTTGATGTGAGCAGCTCTGATGACACCAAGGACAAAGTTCCATGCCAAACCCACTAATTGTGGGGGTTTCTATGTTGCAAATCATTTGGTGTGGCCGGGAATCTGTGTTTCTGCAGAATTTTTGTAGGACAAGGAGCTTTCTTTACCAGATATTAGTTGTTCTATCCCCAGACAGCCTGGGTTGGTCATTAAATTCCATGTGTGTGTGGTTCTCTGCATGGAGAGCTCTTTGTGTTTCAGTTCCTGTACTTCAGGTTGCTATTTTCCTGTCCTTGTCACTCTGGAGAGCAGGACCACAGCAACTCCTCTACTCTTCTGAAGTATTTTAAATATTATTGTGCAAATTGAGTGTGGCTATTGCTCAGGAATGTGTATTTACTTACAAGTTTATAGCCCCCTTTGAAAAGCTGCATTATCACAATCACCCTTTCTGAAGTCAGACTTTCTTTCAAGGCCTGCCACTAACCTTCCACATTTATTGTGGTAAACATTTCAAGAGTGCAGCAAACTTTTTCAGGCTGGAAATGTTTGATTTGGGGACTCACTTCAGGTCACAGCAGTTCCTTTTGCTGCAGTTAACTTGGAAAACAAATATTAGAGCATCTTGTTTTCTTCAGAGAGGGGTGGTTAGGTCAGGCAGGGCTGGAAGTGTGCCCTGAATTTGATAGTCTGTGCACGTGTTGTGAGTTTACAAGAGTTCTTCTCTTTGGAGTGGGATCCTGTGATGTTCCCTCAGTTCCTGGGATTGTGGGAATGAGTTTATGGGAATTCCCTGTGCCTCATGTTCAATGTAACCTGTTAAAGCTTCCTCCTGTGGAGCACAAATGTGTCCCTCAGAGCTGAGTGCACCTCAAAAGGGATCTCCAGGCTGACCTCTGGCTCAGAGCAGTGACTTCTCTGCAGGCACAAACTTCATCTCTGAGGAGATCTGGCTGTGCCAGAGGCACTGGGGATGGAGGAGGGCTGGAATCCCTTGGAATTCCTGTCATTTCCCAGGAGCACAGGAGAGCAGAAGGCTGCTCTGTCAGCCCAGCGTGGTGGGGACTGAGCAGGGAGGAAGGTTAACGAGAAGGGTTAATTAGAGAAGGGTTAATGAGAGCTGCTGCTCAGGCTAATGCCTTATCTCAGTGGCTCTGCTGTGCTGTGCAGTGATAATGCAAAACCCTGACTTGGCAGTACTGGATGGTCTTTTGCATAATCCAGCATTAGAATAGGGAGGGTCCCCTGCCATTAGCTGGTGTGTGGAGCACTCAGGGTCATTGTCTGCACTTCTGCAGCACTGCACAGCTGAGGAATGCACTCCCATTGGATATTGCACACCCACAGGAACTGCTGTGCCTCCCTTTCTCACCTGTGGCTTCATGTTGGAAAGAGTTGGTTGAGTTGCCTTTCTGCTCTCATAAAGTGAGATGTCTTCTGTGAACCTTCCAGGCTGCACCTCACCCAGCCATGTTTGTGATCAGTTTTTCCTTGTATCACCTCTTTTCACTCTGAATTGTCTCTTCCACTTTTTCCTCCTGTTCCTGAGGTTTTTCCATTCTGCCACCGACCAAATGTTTGTGCTCAGAGCTTCAGTCCTGTTGATCTTCACATGTGATTTTTGATACAGGATCAGACTTGTTGGTCATGGTATTATCAGTATCTCTCATTACACTGTTGCCCTGGTGTTTGCTAGTAAATATATGCAAGAATCTATAAAAATGCTGGAAAAGGTCATGCAGGCTGGAAGCAGGCTCTGAGCTTTTCCTATCAAACTGCATTCTGATGGCTGCTGTGATAAGCTCCCAGTTTGTCACATTAAATTGGGTGCTGAGCAGAGATGCTCTGCAGAAGCCTGATTAACACGGGGTGATGGTTTGTAGGAGATAGTCTGTAGGAAAAGTATTTAGTTAAGTCATGAGTCTGTATCCTGAGGCTGCATAATACAACAGAGGTTCTCTTGTCTGAATTTTGGGTTAATTTCTCTCCCCGAGGCATCAGTCAGGATCTGCTGTGCCTGCCTGGCCTGGTTTGATAATCAGCATTATGCAGAGGGAAGGCATCACTGTGTGAAGCTGTGTTTGCTCTGGAAGAGTTCAGCTCTGTGTAGCCACACAGGTTTAAAGGCCTAAAGTAGGGCATGTAGAGTAGGAGTGAATAGGAAATTCCTGCTAAAATGTGATTGAGTTTCAGTATCCCCACAATGGCAGCTGGTTGGGACTGGGGGGCTCCGGCCTGCCAGAATTCCAGAATTATTTGGCCAATGCTCTCAGGCACAGGGTGGGATTGTTGGGGTTGTCCTGTGCAGGGCCAGGAGCTGGATTGGATGATCCCTGTTGGTCCTTTCCAGCTCAGGATATTCTATGGTTCTGTGACTCCAATTTGTGCAGATGTCATCTCATGCCCATCCTGCTCACTCTGGTGAGAATTCTGGTCCAGAAAAGGTCAGCACTTATTCTGTGATGATCGCCAGCAGCAGCTACTTGTGATACTTGGTCTGAGAGTCTTATCAGTCCAGTGGAGATATTTTTATGGAGAAATGGAGTTTTTGTGGATGAAAAGCCTTCAGCCCCATGCTTGCTTGGGCCTTTTGTTTCTTGTCAGCTGAAACCAGTGCAGGGATGTTCCCCACTCCACAGACTTGCCCGTGGTTGAACCTGGGATAAATGCAAAAACCTGTCAGCTAAATTTTAGCAAGTCTCTTCCCTTTTGCCTCACAAGAAGCAGACAAAATGCTGCCAGAACTGTTTCTAATTTGGTATCTGGTATAGCTGGGGAGAAGACACTGCTTTCAAATGAGTTTATTATTGTCAGCCTCCACCCTTCTGCCACTTTAGGAGCAGCTGATTTTAATTGCACATTCCTGAAACCCCAGACACAGGTCCAAAGCCCTCAGAGGCTTTTCCTGTGTAACCCAGTGTGCCAGGCTGGGGCTTCTGGCAGCACGCAGTCCCTGCAGCTCTGAGCTTTTTATTTTTGCAACCCACAACAGAAGGCACTGACAGTTTGTTATTGGGAAATAGGAGCTGTGAGCTCTGAGAGTTCCAAGAAGGAGGGTTTATTTTATTTTAAAGTTATTTTTGCAGGTCTCTCCAAGCCCACTGGTGAATGGAGTGTGCATTTGCACCTTGCTGGGTGTGCTCTGGGCTGGAATCTGTGGCTGTGCTCACCTTGGGTCCTCCAGAGGTTCAGCATTCCCTGCTGGGAGCTGGTGCTTCTCACCACCAGCCCCAGTGGGTGAAAGCAGAGAGCCTGCACTTCCTCTGGGAGAATTCCCCAGCATCTTGCAGATGGGGAATTTGCTCTGTTTGTTTCATGAACCAGGCTGTTTACTATGGGTCATTATAATCCCTCCTGACTAACCACTTTTCTTCCCAAGTTTGTTTTTTCTGTTGAGCAGATCCTTGTGCTCAATTAACTCTGTCAGCTGAAAGTCAAGACTTATAAAATCTTGGACATTTTTTTCACTTTTCTGTGCCAAAGATAAAAATTGAAATGTTTTTTGGTTGTTGTCCAAAACCTGATTTTTTTATTTCCCAAGACAAAGTTCTCTTAATTTTTACAAATCTTTAAATCTTTTCAGGTCTCTCTTTTTTTTTTTTCCCTATCTCTTTAGAGGTATATTTTAATGGTTGGACATAGCACTTAGGGCAGTGGTCTGGTTGACAAGATGATGTTCAGTCAAAATTTGGGCATGGATGATCTTAGAGGACTTTGCTAACCTTAATGATTCTGTGATTTAATTAGAAGAGCAGCTTTTGACTAAACTTGCAAGTGAGCAGATTGAATGTACATTCAGTTGTTTTATAGAAAAATCACAGTTTTCTCCAAGGGGTTGGGGGCAGTATTTCCTGCCTGTTAATGTAAGTTACAGCAGAGATGATTGTTAGTGTGCAAAAGAACACTGTTACAGGAGATACTAATTAGTCTGGGAATAAAGGGGTCTGGATTCTTGGATGTGATGTGATTTGACCACATCTGCTCTCAGCACTTCATTCTCTCCTGTAAAATGAAGGTGCTGACATTTACATATCTTTGTAAAGCACTGCTGGCTTTATGGGCATTATCTGGGCTAATTGAGGCTTTGTCTTGGATTTATTGGATGTCAGACTTTGGCCATGTACTCAAAGATAGCATCTAATTGTTCAATAAGAGAATATAGGTTCCTTTGTATATTTTCTTTGTTTATTTTAATGTAATTCAGGAGAAGAAGAAAAGGTGATTTGTGCAAATGAATGGGAAGCACAGCAAAGGAAAACATGACAGTGTCCTGTGTGGCACTGAAAAGGGCATTTTGGAGTGTTCAGAGCCAAGTAATTTTATCACCAAAAAGTGAAAAGGAGAGTGAGCCAAGTCTTTATGCTGTCTCAGGGCTGATGAAGCTGGATGGTGCTTCCCATTATTTGTATTTCCTGGAGGTTTTTTCCCTGCCTGAAGGGTCTGTCCTCATCAGGCAGGGGAGGATGGGAGAGGCATCCCCATCCTCTTCCCTGCCTCCTCTCCTTGGGGTCTGCTCCCAGTTAACTCTCCTCTGGTGCAGACACTTTCTGTAGGACATGAAAACTGCTCCCACTCTGTTGCTAAAGGCAGCAGTGAGCCCTGTGGCCGACATCAGGAGTGTTTTACCTGTTCAGGTCAGTCTGGTGAACACTAGAACTTGCTGAGTCTCTGCAATAACTTAAACAGTTGAGGTGTTAGCAGAGATAAATACTCTTAAAGGGTATTATACTAAGTAATTGTTAATAAATTAATAAATACTCTCAACTAAATTATATTATACCAAGTAATTGTTATTAACAGGCTGGGAGAGCTGGGGGTGCTCACCTGGAGAGGAGAAGGATCCAGGGAGAGCTCAGAGCCCCCAGAGGGGCTCCAGGAGAGCTGGAGAGGGACTGGGGACAGGGATGGAGGGACAGGACACAGGGAATGGATTCCCACTGCCAGAGGTTAGATGTCAGGAGAATTTCCTTGCTCTGAGGGTGATGAGGCCCTGGCACAGGCTGCCCTGAGGCTGCCCCTGCTCCCTGGGAGTGTCCCAAGCCAAGAACTCCTCCGTGTGTGTCCAAGGGTAATCCATCCATGCAGGATAAATTGTTCCCTGGGAATTGAGAGGTGCCTGTGCCAAGTGTTTCCCACTCAGGAGAGCATGTCTGTGGCCACCAGGGCTCATGGCCACCAGGACTCAGAGCCACCAGGGTTTGCCTGTGTGAGCCCTGAGGGTCTGGAGGGGTCAGTCTCTATTGACCTGATGTAACATTTCTGCCAAAAGTGGGAGATCTGGGATTTTTTTGCAGTCTCCGGTCAGACTGTTTGGCTTTATCATTTCTCTGTCCCTGGCTCAGTTTCTGCTTTCAGTTTTGTCACAATTTATCAGAGGGCAAATCTTTGAGATGAGTCTCAGCATTTGCATTTTCTCTTTGTGCTCTCCAAATACTCTTGGTGAAATGACACAATTCTTAGTCATCAAAGATCTTGTCTTCTTACCCGTCCTTGGAGGCATAGCTCATGTCTTTCAAAGGTTGGTAAGAAATTGCTTTAGTATTCCCAGATAAGTAATTAATCTCTGATTAATATTAATATTTCTATACCCAAATGGCTTCCTACATTAGCAACCAGTTATCACAGCAAATAACCTGGCAGTATTTGTACAAACATCTCACTGTTTTTGGGACTGTCTGTTACTTGTAGGATCCTTCTTCAGGTAGGTGTATTTGTAATTATTTCACAGAATCCCAGACTGGTTTGGCTTGGAAGGACCTTGAAGCTCATCCTGTTCCACCCCCTGCCATGGGCAGGGGCACCTTCCATTATCCCAGGCTGCTCCAAGCCCTGTCCAGCCTGACATTGGACACTGCCAGGGGTGGGGAATCCATCTCCTTTCATTAGAGGAACTTTTTCTAACTCGAGCATTGTGATAGAATTTGACACACACCGCAGATCTCACAGAATCCAGATCTTAAAACTGTTCTCAGGCTTTAGACATGGAGGCTTCAGACACAGAGAATGCTTACAACCATTTTTGGGGCAGGTTTGCAATTTGGGAATGAAGGACTTCCATCAGCTGCTCTCTGTGATAATGAGATCTCAGAGAACATCATGCAAAAGAAGGAATTAGAGGCTGAGCAGGAGATAGGGAGCTGCATTCCAGAGGCAGTGGGGAAGTAATGACTGCACTTGTGGCTGGGGAGGTGTCATCCCTGCTGAGGCTTGGGAGCTGCCTGTGGTTGATGGGAAGCAGAGATTGCCCAGGAATCTCCTTGGTTCATTTGAATGTATTATAAATGCAGCCAAAAAATGAAATGCAGGAGTTCTCTGGGCTCACCAGGCGTAAGGAGTATGGGTTTTCTGAAATGCAGGGATGGCAGCAGACAAATATGTGAGTCTTTGAATTTGGATCCATTTGGATTATTTTTGGAGTGCTCAGTTGAAAGAAAATGTCATTTTTGCAAGTAAAACATGTTTTTTCATTACTTGAGTGTTGTCAGTGGTTAATATTACACTGCTCATGTTTCAAAACCTCTTAGAGTGACTTGCCTGTAGTTCACACTTAAAAATAAATCTGATGCCTCAGTTTAGCAACCTTATTTCTTTGAACTGTTACCTTCTTTAACCTGCCTGCAAATCGTATTTTTTTTTTTTTAGCATGTTACATTCTCAGATTTATTCTGAGTCCTTCCAGTACATCAGATTGTGTTCCCTGAGATACCAGTATCCCTTTAAGGGTGATTTAAAGGAGTTTGCCACAGCAAGCACAGGCCATCTGCATTCCTGGCTGCTCAGCAAGGGAAGTGCCTGTTTGCCCTGGAGACCCAGAGATAGCTGAGAGAAGGCTGGGGCTCAGTTTTGAAATGTTAATATGCTGCTTCTGTCCTTCCAAGATTTGCCCAGGGAAGGCAGTGGGTGGGAAGTTGGTATTAATTTAGAATTTGAAGCTTTTGCACAATCTGTTGCAGTTTTAGCACGTTATAAATCGCTTAATATTTAAGGAGGCATCGAAGTTAAGATGGAACTTTGTCCTGATTTCAAAATAGGCAAGAAATAATCACCCTGATTTTGAAGAAGTGCTTTAGCTGCCAAGTAAAAATAGCAGTCAGGATCCTCCCTGTGATGAGGAGCTCTCTGCAAGGTTAATTTTTCAAGGTCCCTTATCGGATACTCACAGGGAGTTTTACTCCCACACAGGAGGCAGGAGGTACAACCTTCCACACTCTGCCATTGTCATTTTACAGAGCCCTCAATTGTACTGTGGTCCTCACAGGGGCTGGGGCTCTGCCCTTGGGAAAAATGCATCTTATTTGAGCTGAAAGGGAAATTTGGCTTGGATTGGGCCACAGCAGCTTGGGTTCAAATCCTTGTTGTGCCAGATGCGTCCTGCCAAGCTGTCATGTCATAACCTCTCAGTGCTGTTGGGGCTCCCTGGGAGATTGGATGTCCTGGGAGGGCAGAGGTGAGGGAGGGGGAAGGAAATGGGAGGGAATGTTGTTTTCCATGGCTGTGCAGTCATACATAAGCTGGGCAAGTCTGCAGAACCATAGCAGGGATTTGAGTGTGTCACTTCCCGTGTGTCCCATGAGACTCCTCGTGGTGCAAATGTCCCCCGTGCCCAGCTGTGTGTTTAGGATGGGCTAAAGTCCTCCAGGCAAACCTGGGAATGCCTGTGGACATCAGGGCACTGTGCTCCAGTCAGTCCCTGTGGATGGAGACAATAATTGTCCCTTTTTCTGCCCTGGTTGGTACTGAGCTGCTGTGCAGTGCCCAGGAGAGCAGATCTTGAGACTTCAGGTACCTGCACAGGTGTAGGACTTGTACAGGCCTGACCTCTGCATTGTGTTTATTTGTTTCCTTGTGTGAGCTTTGCAGCATGGTGCCCTGGGTGTAGATTTCCCTTTGTTCCCTTTGTTATCCCTTTGGAATGCTTGGCTAAAGGGAATGAAGGTTTGTGTTACCCTCCATGGAGTGATGCCACCTGAGATGTCACTGAGGCACCTGCAGATTTGTGCAGGTGCTTTTGTAAGTGATGGTGATGATCCAGGTAGGTGCTCAAAAGGAGGAAATAAATAGAAGAGAGACATGTGCACTAAAACTCTACAAAAATACAGTGTTTGCTGTCTGGAGAAGGGCAAAGTCGATAGGGAACGCAGTTCTATTTTCCAGCTTTTAAGAGGATGTAACAGTGAAGAATAACACAACCTTAAAGAAGAAAGCTTGAGTGTCCCCATTGCAGGAGAGCTGTAAACCTTTGAAATAGGGGTTTGTCCTGCAAGTGCTGAGAGCCAGAACTGCAGCAACACAGGTGCCCCTCTGGAAACTGCCTGTTAAATGGGTTAGAGAAGCCAAATCAAGCAGACTGCTGTCTGAGTTAAGTGATTGAACACATTTGTGGTCAGGTTAAGGACATGCAGAATTGTTGTTTCCAACTGAGGGGTTTGATGGGGGTAATTGAGTCTCAGAGAGGGAGTCCTGTTTGATTTCTGTTGTACTTTCAGTTTATCAGTGCTGTGATAAACACAGTGTTTATGCTGGCAGGGAGTAGGTTATGCCCCTCTTACTCATCCTGAGCTGTCCTTTCTCCCCACATTGTCCTCCTGTGGATTTAATAGCACCAGAGCAGTGCTTGCCATGAGTGAGGTGGCAGTACCTGATCCTGGGATAAAGACTGAGTGAAAACCATGTTAGGGAATTATCCAAAATTTCATCTGTAATTACAGCCTGCACAAAGTCAAAGAGTGTTTTTTAAAAGAGCAGCAATTCTGGGAGCAGCTTTCCTTTGCGTATTTTTAGCATGTATTTGCTATTAATTTACATTATTCTATGGTCCTGGTGGTGATGATGCTCAGGGCTCTTACAGACTTTTGTTTCTGGAGGGTCTTAATAAACTCAACAGATTTCTTGGAGTAACACTCCAGTATTCCCCATTCGGTTTATTAGGGGAGGCCTTTCAGTATTTACAGGAGACTTAGAAGAAACAAGGAGAGTGACTTTTTACATAGGCAGACAGCGATAGGGAGGATGGTTTCAAACTAAAAGAGGAGAAATTCAGATTAGATACTAAATTCCTCATGTGAGGGTGCTGAGGCCCTGGCACAGGGTGCCCAGAGAAGCTGTGGCTGCCCCTGGACCCCTGGAAGTGTCCAAGGCCAGGCTGGACTTTGGGGCTTGGAGCAACCTTGGACAGGGGAAGGTGTCAGGGTTGAAACAGGATGAGCTTAAAGTTCCTTTCCTGCAAAACCACTCTGGGATTCTGTGATTAGCCAGTTGATGGGTGGTCTGCATGTTTGCAAACACCTGAGTGGAATTGTCCTTCTGCCTTTGGAAGTCCAAAGAAGAAGAACTGACTGTGTTTTGTGAAGGAGACACCTACTGTGGTTTCCCTGGAGCTGCCAGGAGGAATGGAGAAGGCTTTTCCTGGGAGCAGGATGAGATTGCACTGAAGATGGCTGTGTCTGCGTCCTGCCAGCAAGCAGGGCTGTGGCAGAGCACAGCTTTGTCCTCCTCAGCTGTTCCCCCTTCCTGCTGCAGATGATTTCAAACCTTTCCACGTGCAGCTGACAGGACTGGCAGTTCTGGGATGGTTGGGACCAGCTGTCCCACAATGTCACACTCCTGCAGGCCAGGGGAATCAGCCTCTTGTTTTTCCTGGTGCTGCAGGAGGTCAGCTGGGCTGGAGGTGAGATGGCAGAGCAGGTTCTGCTCCTCCAGCAGCAGTGAGGTTGATTGGGATGATGGGGCTGGATAACCTGGTCTTTATCTGAGCTTGTCCAGCTCCTCTGCTATGCACATTTCACATGATGGGTTTGTGTGGCAATTTCAGGTGACTGATGCCTTGTCCAGGTAACACAGGAATAGTCCTTTTTTAGGTATTTTTGTCTGTCCTTGTCCCCATCCACACCTCTGGAGCATGAAGCAGGACAAAGGAAGTGCTAAACCATGGACAGCAAGAGCCTTAAGAGGAGCTCTTCAGGTTTTGTTCACACATGGGGACATCTTGTAGATTAATTTTCCTTTTGGTGCATTTATTCATCCTTCTTTCCTCCTTCTCTTTCATCACTTCTTCCCCCACAAATATCTGAAGCCTAAAATAACGTTCTTGCCTTTTATCTGCCAATAGTCTGACACCAAGTAGTTCTTCTCCATACCCATGAATTTATGTTTGGCCTGTTTACTCAGGTGCTAGACAGTATTTCTAGCTGCACAGATGGTGAGTCTAACACAGGCCTCTGGGTTTGACTGTGATGTTTGTTTACATCTTCATGGTACAATAGTTACCCGAAGAGACAAACTGGAAAATTGTGAAGTGCAACCTTGGGCTTAATCCTGAAATGTGTGAAGTGCTTGGAAACCCCTGGAGTGCACAGAGAGCCCCTGAGCACTGCCTGCCTTTCTGGATTGGGTGATTTTTAACTGGCATGGCCACTTCATTCATCCCCTGTCCAGCACATCACAATGCTCCTGTTGGGCAAGGGAAATCAGAGATGTGAAATTCCAGAGCTGTGTTTTGGGCTGTGACAGTCTAACACCCTCACTCCTGCATGTCCCCGTGAGCTCTGCATCAATACAGAGATTTTTCCTCATCTGTTTTGTAATTCTGTGTATCAAGATGAGTGGAGTGGAGAGATTGGAAGGGATGAGGGGATAGGTTCCTGTGTGTTAGAGAATCACATGTAAATAAATGAGTTTGTGCAGATTAAAACACAACACTTGCACAGGAAACTCACTTTTGGAAGATCCCTCAGCTTTGGAGCTGCCAGGTCAGAAAGAGGAATAAAAGTAAGTCTTAAAATGTTAGGCCTTAAAAATAAGGTCAGCTCAGCAGCTTTAAGTCATCCCATGAGGTTTCCTTTCCCCTCTGGGAGATGCTGTCAGTGCCCAGCAAGGAGGAGCATCCCTGCATGGATGGGGCCATGGCAGGATGTGAGGGGCTCTTTTCCCAGCACCTCTGGGCATCCCCTGCTTCTGGAGCCTTTGCTCAGTGATTTAGGTGATTTTATCTTTATTTACAAGGAGTCTGTTGCTGGCTGGTTCCTCCTCTTTGATTGTGAGGTTTGTCAGTGGAAGGGGCAATTTGACACAGAGCAGCGCTGGAAGTTTGTTGCACTTGGAGACAAACAGGCACTTGTAGCAATTCCTTCAGGAAAAGCTGTGACCCCTCAGTGACATTTGTCAGGGATCTCGTGCCAAATGGAGCTGGCCTGCCTGTTTGTGAAGAGCAGGGTGAGGTGGTGACATCTCAGCTGGCACGTGGGAAGGAGCAGTGAGAGGTTCTGCTCATCGCGAGGGTGCAGCGGTGAAAACAGTGAGAAGTGTCTGGTTTGTGTTTTCAAAAGTTCTCCAAAATCACTTTGAGTCCATTTCAGGAGTCCAGATTAGAAGAGGGGAAGAAGTTATGGGGTTAGAGTGAAAGGGGTGGTCATCATCTTGTGAAAGGTGTCGCTGCCCATGGCAGAGGTTTGGTCTTTAAGGTCCCTTCCAACCCTTCTATGATTCTTTTGATATTTCTTTACACAGAAGTTATTTGTTTATTTTACCTAAACTGCAGAATCAAATACTGTGTTTCTAGCCATCACATATTTTTTTGGTGAACCAGATTCTTATCTGGCAAAAAGTCATCTGGTCCAACTCCCCTGACTTCCTTGGAGTCACGCTGGTTTCCTGCTGAAGGATTTCCCTTCTAAGAAAATTGCTGTATTCATTGAGATTGGTTGTGGTAGGGAAATTCTTTCAGCATCCTCTGTGTTAGCAGAGTCTTTTTCATTGAATAAAAAGTTGATATATATCAGAACTTGTTGGTGTTAGTTTGAAAACTGGAATTTGCAGTTTGCACAGCAGTATTTTCGGGAGGCACGTTTAAAACTGAAGTACTGAGTGTTCTTTTTAGTCATCTCCAACACAAGCTACAGGATAGTTCCTTGTCCCACAGAAATCATCTGGATGACAGGAAAGGGGAAGTTAGTAGAGAAAACTGCTGAATTTGGCTGTATATTTTGTGACTCTTGTTAGAACGCTCAGCCTCACTGGCATGTGCCAGGGAATTCTAGGAAATCTGTCAGTTGCTGTAGAGACAGCTTCCTCAAAACTTGTTTTTGGTGTTTCATTTTCTTAATGTCTATGTTTATGTATAGCTTCATAGTCTAATGATCTCATATCAGAACATTTATATGTATTTATGTAATGGAATATGTAAAAATACAAGTTATGCAATGTATGTATCCAGTTTATGCAAATTTTCTTCTAATGTATCTGAAAAAAGCACAGCATGGTGAGATCAGCATTGCCAGCGAAATCTACTGTTTTCCTTCACGTTTTCAATCACTCCTTGTGCTTCAGGTAAAGGCTTTGTGCACAGTAAAGATGATTTTTAAGCATTCATTTCATTTTCCTGGCATGGGCAGAGTCACTGTGGCACTAAAGGCTCTAATATCAGGGAGAGGAGGTGGTTAAACTAGTACCTGTGGTAGGTGAACATTGTGTTTTGTGTTCCCCAGAGAGGTGGTGTAATTCAAAATAATGTCAGTCCTCAGAGCCCTGTGGCTGCCTGAGTTCCTGGTAAAACAAGCCTTGCTCTGGGCTGTGGCTGGGGGCCGTGCCTGGGGGAGAAAGGGTTCCTGAATCTTGGATCAGGATCAAGGTTTCCCTTTGTGATCAGAGCCTGGTAAAAACAAATCCAGGCTGAGATAAGTGGGAAATAAAGTACTAAGTTTCTTTTTGTTGTGTTTCTTGAAAATAGATGTAACCTTTTCTGGCTCTAGTTGTATTTTTTGACGTGGTGGTGGTGGTGGTGGTGGTGGTGGTGGTGGTACTCACCAGAGAAACATGCAGAGGAACATCAGCTAAAAGATAAGACATAAGAAACAGCTCTGTGATGTGTGTTAGCTGAGGTTAACACCACTGGGGTTAATCACCTGATGCTGCATCAAATCCCTCAACGAGGCAGAAGAACTGGTTTAAAAAAGAGAGCAGAAAAAGCGCGTGCGATTTTTCTTTATTCGCTCGGCTCGGTGTGAACGAACCTGTGCTGGTTTGTTTGTTCCCAGGTGCCTCTCACAGAAGCAGTGGAGCCCGTGGACGTGGAGGAATATCTCAGCACCCATCCTCTGGCCTTGGAGTCGGGGCCCCTGCGGGATCTGCTGGAGTTTCCCTCCGATGACATCGAGGTGGTTTACACACCCCGAGAGTGCCGCACGCTCGTGTCGGCCGTGCCCGAGGAGAGGTAGGGCAGGAGGAGACCCGGTGATGCTCCGGGGAGTTAAATATGTCTTCAAGGAGTCATCATCATCTCTGTGATCCTTGGTTTTTATTCTTTTTGCAGCGAGATGGATCCTCACGTGAGGGACTGTGTCAGGAGTTACACGGAGGACTGGGCGATCGTGAACAGAAAGTGAGTTCCCCTGTGGTGTTTGGCACCTTAAGTTCATGTTGAAGTTTTGGCCAAGTGCTATAAGTGCTCAAAAAGTGCTCAAAAAACACTGTCCTGGCTGCTGATTCCGTGTGCTCTGGCTTTTAGTTGCCAGGTTCAGCTGAACTGATGCATTGTGTTTGGAAAATTGGATCTTGGACGTCAAAACCCCTTGGAGCATTTTGGAAACTCTAGGGCCGTTTCAGTCCACAGTTACTCCTTTACCATGGCAGAGCATTTCAGGAATGTGGACAAGCAAAATAACTTGCAGCATTTGTTTCTTTCTTTGTTCCATCTGGTTTTAGTTCTTTTTAGAGACAAGCTGCATTAACTTGGCAGTGATACACAATTTATGTGCAGTCACAACCATCTGATAGACAAGGTGCCCTCTGCAGCTTCCATTGGTTCCTAGAGAGACCTGGGAAAAGTACCTCAGTCAAACAAATAATCATTAATATTTGAACCATCACAACATTTACCTAATGAGTTAACAGTTCAGAGGATGGGTATGCATTGATTAGTTCATGCAAATTAGCAGGAAGGGTTCTGAGAGGCTTTAGTTGGAGCACAGACTCTCAGATAATTGGAAGTCTGATGACTTCAGGAGCTGCTGTCAAGCAGTAAGTGATCCATGTGGTGTGCATCACCTACAAATGACTCAGTGCAGCTCCAGCTCTGCCCTTGTGGCAGTTGCTACAATTCACTGGTTTAATGTTGTCCTGAGAACCACTTCAGGGGATGCTCAGGATGTGCTTGGCACTGCGAACGTGACCTAATAAAAAACTGTTTTGTAATATCGTACATACCAAAAATAAAACCCAAAAAAACCCCAACAAAAGCTACCCCAAAACCCACCCAGAAAGGAACCCAAGAGGGAGGGAGATGTTTTATTAACTCCCAGCCTTGACAGCAGAGTTTTGGGTACACCACAGACCTGGACAGTGTGTCCCACCCAGCCACCCACTCTTGGTTTCTCAGTGACTTTCATTGGTACCTGGAGTTTCTGGCTGTGATTCCTGCTCTGAGGAGGTTTATTTGATGGGGTTTTGTTATCTGAGAGTCATAGCACTTTCTGCTTGGATAAAATCATGGCAGTGCACTGGGTAGAAACTGAAGAGTTATTGCTGGAGCAGTGGAAGAACCCAAAAGCTCAGCTGGGAAGGACTGAATTGTTTTTCAAGTAAGGATGCCAACCATTTCCTCTTAATCCATCCCATTGGATGGTTCCACGTCCTCTGGCTAGCTCCAGAGGCACAAACCCCAGCTCTTGCAAGAACTGCTGAGCTGGCTCGTGACATTCCATCCTTTTCTTCCCCACCCCAGGGGAAATAAACTTTATGTCCATCTCTGCCTCCAGTTTTTTGTAACCAAAATGTTTCTGAGGCAGGGGAATCTTGTACTTGTTGGTGGAGCTGTGATGGAAATGCAGACATCCATGTGAGGATTATACAGATCCTATTGTTCAGCTGTCAGGAATTACATTTTACCAAGGAAAATGCATTCCCCTTTTTTTCCTCTTCCCTTCCTTTATTCACTGCTAGCACATCCATGGTTTTCCCATCTCTGGAACATCCCTCTATGGTAACTTTAGTACCAGGGCATGGTAAGAACAATTAACTCTAGATGTGATCCCAGAACTGACATGGAGGGAGTGTTGCAGGGAGACCATGGCTCTACCCGTGTGTGTGTGTGTAAATACAGACATGGTGCCATTTGGCACCCAAAAATTTGTTAGTCAAAGAGACCTGCTCCTGTCAGCACAGCAAGCAGTCTGTTCACTTGTATGAGCTCTTACACTCTGGAAAGCTCTGAGGGATCCACTTCCTTACAAAGATGCTATGTGAACGCACTTGTTTTAGTCAGGGTTGGAAAGTTGCTCTGCAGAGGTGCTCAGGATTTTCCTGAGCTGCTGTTTTGGTTTTCCAGTTAATCATTTTATCTGCTCCAAGTCAGTTCCTGCCCCAGCAGAACCACTGGCCTTCAGCCCTTGTGTTCCCAGCCTGTTTTTAGCTTGGCATCACAATGGCACATTTTACAACGACTTTAATTGGCCCTTGATAATCCTCCTTTTGACATCACCCAGAGTGGCTTCATAGATGAACAGAGTCACATTGTAGTGTTGGAATAGTGGCTGTTGGATGATGCCCCAGCTCCAGTGGAGCTGACTGGAAATTGTGTTTTCAGAAAGCAGCTCCTGCCTCGGGAGCACCCACGCTGACAATGCTGGGTTTGTTCCGGGCTGCTGCTTCTGGGGTCGGGGTCAAAAGGGTTGCTAAGAATGTGTTTGAAATCTTCTGTTTGCAGGTACCACAAGCTGGGAACTGGGTTCAATCCCAACACCTTGGACAAACAGAAGGAGAGGCAAAAAGGGCTCCCCAAACAGGTCTTCGAGTCTGACGAAGCTCCGGATGGCAACAGCTACCAGGATGAACAAGTAATGTGCCTTTAAAACCTCGCTGCATAAAACCTAATTTATAGTCCTGCTTTAAAAGTGCAGTCCTTTCCCCATTATAATAAGTTGCCTTTAATTTGTTGGCTCTCAGGATGACCTTAAGCGACGCTCAATGTCGATCGACGACACTCCCCGGGGCAGCTGGGCCTGCAGCATCTTCGACCTGAAGAACTCCCTGCCTGATGCCCTGCTCCCAAACCTGCTGGACAGAACCCCAAACGAGGAGATTGACCACCACAACGAGGACCAGAGGAAGTCCAGTAGGCATAAGGAGCTTTTTGCACTACACCCAGCACCAGATGAGGTATTTTTACATGCGTGTGGGTGGGACTAAAAAGAGTGAAGGGTATAGGGAATGTGAAAGCTGTCAGTCTGCCACGGATTTAGAGGATTTAAGATCACCTGTGTTTTACATGCATGAGAACTGCAGCTATTTTGTGTTTTTCAGCATATTGTCTTGCCCATAGATATTACTTTCTGAAGTTTGGGTTTCCCTTCTGGTTATGCAATCCCCAGTAATGTAGAAACATTAAAGGGATTTAATTTAGCATATTTATAGCTGCTGATGAATGCACCATGCTGGGAAGACTCAGATTAAATTGGTGCTGTGTCTTAGAAGAAGAAAGTGGTAGATGTGTTTGCCTCCTGATTCTGCTGCTGGTTTGTACAGGGGTTGTGTCTCTAATTCCAGGAGGAGCCCATAGAAAGACTCAGTGTCCCTGAAGTACCCAAAGAACACTTTGGCCAAAGACTCCTGGTGAAGTGTTTGTCCCTGAAGTAAGTACCACTCCAACAGACAGCTGCACTGCAGAAATTCAGAATTTAAACCTGCTGCTGTATCCATGTGCATCTGGAATAACTCCACTGTCTTGTTTATTGCCCTGGAAGGGTCATTGCATTGTTTGGTCATAAGCTTTGAGGTTAATTTTATAAAGGGTGAGTTACACAGTTGTATTTTCAAGACTTCCTGCAGATTGATGAGACAGGAAATATCCACCTCCCTTGGCTTTTCTCCCTGTTGCTTTCCAGCTCTACCTGTTCCATGTCACTGGCACGTGACATGAGGTTTCACCACACTCCTCCAGGGCTCTGAAGTTGGCCACTCACTGGTGTTCCCCTCCCTAACGAGGAAATTTGAGATTAAATTTAAAGGTCAGAAATGCTTGAGCCTTTAAAACATAAAGGCAACCAAAGATTTGTCGAAGTTTAGGCTCAACAACCTTGACTGTGTCCCTTTAAGAGTGAAGACTTTATATACTTAGTAAGCATTAACTGGAGGAATAGAAACCTGTTAAACAAGTTTAATGAAGTGGAGCTCCTGAATATAGGGTTACCTGCAGCTGGTTCATTGCCTATAACTCTTCTCTAATAACACAAGGTAAAATTTTACTGTTATTCCCTTGGAGAAATAAAGTACAAAACTGATTTTCCACACTGCTGTATTCATCTTCTGTGTCCTCAGTTAGGTCAACCCTTCTTATTAGAGAGCTCCAGTTGCTGCTCATAACTGAGATAGATGTGTGGGACATTTCTCCTGCTCGTAGAGTACTCCAGGACCTAATATAGCTGTAGAGATGAACTGATTTTGCAGCCTTTTATGAACTGGAACAACATAATATGCAGTAGCAGTGCAGCTTTCCCTCCAAAGGAGGGTGTCTTTAGCATAAATAAGTTAGATGCTGGAAATTAATGTTTTCTGCTCTTTAAGCATCTCTTGTTGACTGCAAACTTATAGCAAATCTGCCCAGCTACATGTTTGCTTGTGTTCCTGGGCATCTCTGAGTCTGTGCTCGGGGGTGTAATCCAAGGTTGTGCCATCTCAGTGGCATGAAACAGGGACATTTTCCCCAGGGAGAAGGCTCAGATGACCTTAGCAGGGTCATTTCCAGGTTAATCTCAGCTCTGTTGCAAAACTGGAGAAAACACCTGTTTGTCCCTGTTGGGAGAAGGAGTTCCAGGCTGAAGCTGAGAGCACTCTGCTAGGGCTGGGTGTGGAGGGGATTCCAAGGTGGATGGGGCATGGATTTTGTGGGGAGGCTGTGCAGACAAAAATGGCATTTCAGTCCCTACTCGCTGTGGTGAAGGGACAGGTGTTGAATGTTTTAAAATTCCTTGAACTCCCCAGGTGTTCCAGCAATAAGTTCAACTCTGTTGGGTGGCTCAGTGTTCTTGTTGGGAGTGTTGGAATTTGCATAAACACTGGGTAACAGTCACTGTGAAATGCTGGCACCTTTCTAAGGGAGTTGTTGGTATTTTTTGACAGCAGTTAATTGTTGAAAATTGCCAAAATAGCTGTCCCTGAGTGTCCAGAGGCAAGGCCCTCTGGTCACTAATGCTGAGAGGAGCAGCTGGCCATTTAGCTGGAGCTGCACAGGAAATTGGCTTCTCCAGGGAATCAGGGGAGCTGAGTGCTCCAGTTATCCCAAATAACAATTCCCCTCCCTTTGAGGAAGCTTTTGGGCTGCTTTGCTTGGCTTTCAGTGAGTTAAAATGGCTTTTAGAAAGTCCAGGGAGCACTGACATGGTCCTCGTGGGAGGCACCAGGACAGGATGGGCTGGAAGTTGGGAAATGAGATCCCTTGGAGTAGGAGCAGCCCTTGGGTTGGCTCAGCTGTTCCTGGTATCTCAGTCCCCATCACCCAGGGAGGATTTGGGGACAGGGTTGGTTATTCCTCCTGAAATAATGCAAATCAACTGATTTTGTGTTTCTTTCTTTCAAGATTTGAAATAGAAATTGAGCCCATTTTTGCAAGTTTGGCTTTGTATGATGTTAAAGAAAAGAAGAAGGTAGGTTTTTAATTACTTGAATGTGACATTCCCGCTGAAATTTAGAAACAAGAATGGAGGAATTAATTCTGGTGGCAAAGCTTTAAGAGGACAGTGACATAGAAGTTGGAAGGCTGATCAAGGCATTTCATGAACCATCTTGTGTGTTCTTCTTGGTAAAGCAGTTGAGGTATAATCACTTTCCTAAAAATATTATCTAATATGTGAGTGCCTGAAATCAGAATATATATATAGAGTCCAATTTTGCCTTTGAAAAGTCTCTTCCCCAGAGAGAACTTAGGTAACTGAAATCTTTTATTTAGATTAGTTTTTTTATGACTTTCTTGTTCTCTTTTTGGTGATTCAGCATGGCATGGGTCCAAGCAACACTTCAGTAATGCATGAGAAAGTCACACATGCTAAATTTGCTAAAATCAAAACAAAACTGAGGAGTCTTTTCAAGATCTAAAGTCATAGGAAATGGAAAATACATTTATTCGCCTATTTATGTTCTGTATTTAATATTTAAAGAGTCTCTTAGTTTTCCTTATTCAAGATATTAGCAGTAGTGGAGAGAAAAATGTTAAAAATACGCATTTTGACATTTATCTCTTTAAGACTTGAATTTAATGCATTGAGATTTAAGTTATGTAGATGAGAGTATGTGGAATATTATGTGAACTTTGTTTAATATTTAAATCACATTTCATAAGCCAATTTTATCATCTCATTACTCCTTTTTTTTTTTTTTTTGGCTCTAATGTAGTAAGTTCTTTAGTGACCTCTGGTGTTGGTAACCTGCTCACTTCGTTTTTGGCTCTGAAGCTTTGCAGTCAAGGATTTGGTGTTTTAGGGTAGAAAGCTCAGTGTGTGTCTTTCAGGGGGTGTAGTTTTTTATTTTTCTGTTTCTATTTTGGTGTTTTCAGTTCAGCTAACAGTGGTAACTCCTGATCCTGTGATGGAGCTACACACCTTAGGGAAGCTGGAAGAAATTTTATTGGTAGTTTGTGGTGTTTCCTCCATTTTCTTTCTCACTGTCCTGCCTTGATTTCTTAATCAAAAAGGCATTTTTTTTTTCTTTTCATACATGGCTTGAAACAAAGAGTTTTAAACATTTTTTTTTAAATCTATTAACATTAAACCTTTAACATGTATTTTAAAACAATTTTAAATCGTTCATGAAGAATTTATGATGAAAAAGGAAGATATCACTAATGCTTGAAACTACCCAATTTCTTTCTTAGATTTCAGAGAACTTCTACTTTGATTTAAACTCTGAGCAAATGAAGGGAATGCTTCGGCCCCATGTCCCCCCTGCTGCTATTTCCACCCTGGCCAGATCTGCTATCTTTTCTATCACCTACCCATCCCAAGATGTTTTTCTAGTAATAAAGGTAAGAAATGCCAGGGAAATTGAAATTATTGTGGTCTCGTGGTTTTTACTTAAAATAAAATAGAAATTTGGTTGTCAGAAGTGTGAACAGTGCTGCTTTATTTCAAGTGTTCTCACTTAAGTTCCTTCCTAACAACCACTTCAGTGCACTGAAACTGGAAAGAGCACAAAGGTTTGCTTGATGCTATAAATCAGTTTTCTGGGGCTTGACCTTGGTTTTCATATAAAACAGTGTGCTGACTCCTTAAAATGACAGATAAGTCAGTGATTTAAAAATATCTATTGATCTGAATCTCATTTCAAAAAGGATACACGCCCCTCAGCCTGATTTTCAGATGTATTTAAGGGCTGAAATTGCTAAGAGAGTGAGATCCATAACTGAAATAAAATGCAACATTGGTCACTCGTGGGATAAAGTACACAAAGATAAAAAGTTATTCTCTGTTCTCTCCTTTGATTCAATGAATGCACAAATGTTGCTCATTCAGGTGGGTGTTTAAGTCAAGATTTTTGGCTGGAGTCTGGATAAAAATCACCCTGTGGACAAAAGGGGATTTGAAGACTTATTTTCGGTTCACAGACAGTGTGAAAGTTCTGCAGGAAATGCTTCTTCCACAAGGACTCAGCAGGCTTCAGCTCTTGTGAAAGAATTTTTTGCGTCCTTGTGCTTGTTCAATTTATTAATCCTTGCTGGATTCGTGTCCTTATAATGGTTCATTTTCCCTTCTCAGCTGGAAAAAGTTTTACAGCAGGGAGATATTGGGGAGTGTGCAGAGCCTTACATGATTTTTAAAGAATCTGATGCAGCAAAGGTAAGAATTTTTGGTGTTTTGATAAAAAATTAAATGTATTTTCTTTTACCTTGGAAGGTTGATAGTGTTCCTGTCTTTAAAAGGCTCTGTTTTTAATTAAGAATCTAATCCTATTCTAAATGCCAAAGAAGAGCCTTTGAGTCTTGGTGTCTTATTGGGGTGGAGTAGTTAAAGGTCAGCAGTTTTTGTGGCTGTCAGGGGAGATCTGTGGTTCCCATCAAACTCAGTCATCTGTGATTCCCTGTCCCAAAGGGTCAGCTGGGTCAAGGGAAGGCAGCCTTTGATGGGAATTCACAGTAAAAAATTCAACTTTTCCACTGCTTTTGCAGCTTTAACCCCATCACTTCTGCCTGATTCTAAAAGAACCTCAAAAGTGGTTCCTAATTTTGTGTGCAGTTGCTTTGAGGTGGAGATCAAAGGGGAATAATGAGGGCTTGGGTGAAGGGCAAAGCAGAGGTTCCAGCCCTTCTTGTGATCCCAGCCTCTCCATTAGGCATTCTCAAAAGCTTGGATGATTTGTTAGTTTTAATCAACCTCTTAATAAAATATTTCCTCCCTAAAGCTGTAAAAATTGCTCTTTAATATCCAGAGCTATGGAAAAATCCTCTCTTACTCCTTTTTTTCCTTGACAAAATGAATAAGATGCTTCATATTTGAGGAATTTTTTGAGCTTCCCACACAGCTAGAGATGATCTGAGCACCTGCTGTATAAAATCACATTAGGAAAGGCCCTTTCAGACTTCACAGGGGGAAAATTCAGATATTCTTGAAGGAGCAGTGGCCAGATGAGCTCACAGGGATTTGACAGGCTGTTCAAGAGGGTTAAGAACATTAAAGACTGTTCTGACTGTCCTCTGGTGGCCTCTTTTGGGAAGCAGAAGTTGCATTTTCCCAGCACTTGGTGATCCTGCTCTGGAAGGTGCTGCTGAAACACACAATCACTGGGAGGTAGAAAAGACACCGTCGTTCCTCACTGATTTTGCTAAATGATCCTCTGACCCTCTTCTTCTCTTAACCTCTTGGGTTGAATATTTTCTTCACAGAACAAGGAGAAGTTGGAAAAACTGAAAGGCCAGGCAGAACAGTTTTGCCAAAGACTGGGGAAGTACCGGATGCCTTTTGCCTGGACAGCCATTCACCTCATGAACATTGTGAGCAGTGCTGGCAGCTTGGAAAGAGATTCCACAGAAGTTGAAGTTGGCACAGGAGGTACAGGATTTGGCATCTGCAGGAGGGAATGTGGGCAAATCCAGAGGTTTTGATTCATATCCTGTAGCTGCTGTTGCTCCTTTTATCGCTTTCCTCCCCCTGCCCGAATGGTCTGGGGTCATGGTTGAACTGAAACAGAAAAGTCCATGATAACAAATGGATTTATATTTCAAGGATTTTACAAGCAAACCATCTGTTATATTATTTAAAACCAGGCTTGTGAGACTGAGGGAGCATTACAGGCTGATGAACATTTTCCAGAGGAGTGGATTAATCTTTGTTAGCCACATAGCTCATCCAAAACTGCTCTTCAGCATCCCCAAAACTGCCAACTTCATCATCTTTCAGAGCAAGGGAAATGCATAAATCTCAGCATGATAAAGACTTTTCTAACAGCAGGAAGGCAGTGGGGTGAGGTGGCTGGGAGGGGAGCAGGAGTCAGCTGTGCTCCACAGCCTCCTGAAGTCTCCAGAGCGGGATTGCCTGAACATAACCCCCTCTTCTGTCACCTCACGGCATCCTTCCCTCTCCTCCTGTGAAAACAATCCTGCTAGGAGCAAAAGGCTCTTGGAGTGTAGTTTTTCTGCTTTATATTCTAATTCCTTTTCTTCTCACTGCTGTGTTTTGCAGAACGTAAAGGGTCGTGGTCGGAGAGGCGGAATTCCAGCATTGTGGGGAGGCGTTCCTTGGAGAGGACCACGAGTGGGGATGAGGCTTGCAACCTGAGCAGCTTCAGACCAGCCACCCTGACAGTGACCAACTTCTTCAAACAGGTATGGCAGGAAAATGTCTCACCGAGGAGTTATTTCTTGGACAGAGGGGTTGGATCGTGTGAGCTCGCTGAGGGATTAATTTGTGATGTGTTTGATTTCTGTTCCCCAGTCACAGGGAATCTTTGAGCAGCATTCAGTGGGTTTGTTATGTATCAATTATCATGGAATAACAGACTGGGGTTGGAAGGGAGCTTAAAGCCCCTCCAGTGCCACCCCTGCCATGGCAGGGACACCTTCCACTGTCCCAGGATGCTCCAGCCTGGCCTTGGGCACTTCCAGGGATCCAGGGGGTGCCACAGCTGCTCTGGGCACCCTGTGCCAGGGCCTGCCCACCCTCCCAGGGAGGAATTTCTCCCTAATATCTAATCTAAACCTACTCTCTTTCAGTTACATATTACATAATATTATGTCATGCATTAATTCTGGTAGTAGTGAATCCATTTCCTCAGAGTGATTTAAGGTTGGCTTCGGTTCCCTGGACACATCCAGGGATCCCTGAGGAAAACAAAGAATTCTGCTTCTGATGCTGCTTTGCTGAGTGGCAGCTCCTCTTACCCAGAGCTTGGGATTTTCTTGAGGAGTGGAAAACATGATTAATGGGAGCAGATTTTTTAGTTAAGTTTAGCAAAATGTAATGAGCTTACTAAGACTGGCTTAATGTCATATCTAGTTAAGGAAAAACTGGTCATTAAGTTAGTAATGATTTACAAAAGCAAGTATTTATTTACTTTGTTGAGGTTATTTGTACTTTGAAGCAGCTCGTTTTATTAAATTTGTCCTTTAAAAACTGCCAAGCATTTATTTAAGATCTTAAATTTCAGGTTCATTATTGTCTTTCTTTTTTCCTGTTAAGTATAATTAGTTGGGCACTACCTAGTGTTTTTCTCCTTGCATTCTCTTCTTTCTTTTTTCTTTTTGTGTTGGGATTTCTTACCTTTAAAATCAGGTTTCTTCTGCTTTTGGGTGGCAGAGTCCCCTTTTCTGTGATATTTCCAAAATTAGCAAAACTCTGAGCTATTAGAATGGGCCCAATGAAGACTGACAGCAGACTCCTTGCACTTCCTGCTTTTCCTGAAAAATAAGGCTCATCCCAAAGCAAAGGCAGAGGAGAAGGAATGAGGATCACCTCCTGAATGACAGATACTTTTTCAAACTATTACACTTGCTAAAAGATGGGTATTTTTTGGGAAGTCTTTTAGCAGCCATTTCCAGTTTGGAAAAAGATAATATTGATGGGGAGAGAAAAGGCTTTCAATTAAAAGTTCCTGCAGCTGTCAGGATGATTAATAAGGGATGAAGGAAGGGGAAGGGATGGAGAAATGAAGTGTAATTTAACACGTTAATGCTAACACCTTGTTCTGGGAAGGCAGTTTGGTGTCAGAGGGAAGAGCTGAGGGCTTGCTCAGTCCCTGGCAGCCCTGGAGGGTTGTTTGGGTAACCAAATCTTGCACCCTGAGCAGGAGGGGGATCGCCTGAGCGATGAGGACCTGTACAAGTTCCTGGCTGACATGAGACGTCCCTCGTCGGTGCTGCGCAGGCTCAGACCCATCACAGGTATCCAGCAGCACTTCTGGGCTCCAGAGTTCAGGTGTTTGGTCAGTTCCTCCCCCAGGCACCCCAGAGAAATCCTTGAGAAGGATCCCTGCACAGCAGGAGCACTGGAGGTGTTATGGGGCAGGTTTCTGGCACGCTGAGGGTGGTGTTCTGTGAGGAGAAGATGCAAACCCCAAAGTCCCAAACCCAGGAACCTCCATTTCCCACTCTCCATCCCAGAGGAGATCTCTCTCCTGGCTCCCACTCGTGGTTACTAGGACCAGGCTCCACCTCTGTTTGTGAAAGGGGAATAGAAACCCTGGCACCCCTCAGTGGAGCTGGTCCCTGACCTTGCTATTCCTGACAATATTTACTCAACCTGCTCATAAAACTCTCCAGGGACAGCAATCCTGCCTCCTGCTTGGATCATGTGCCCAGCTGTCAGCTAGCCTTGCAGCCAGGTTAGGTTTTCAAAAAATTCTGCTGCAAATCATGCTGCAAATTACTCTGAATCTGGTCTGCCATGGCCTCGGGCAATGACCACAACCTTCCAAGCACTTGAATGTTGTGATCAGTTCACCCAATTCACCTCTGTTTCGTAGCCTGACCAGTCTCAGGGCTTTTCAACCTTTCCTCTGATGGAGTTTTGTTTGTAACAATAGCTGGGCCTCACAGGAGCATTATTTTAAGATGGATTTCCCCAGTTTTCCTGTGGGAAAAAAAGCATTTACTCCTTGTTAAGATGAATGTTCTTTTGTTGGTTCCTATTATCTGGTCCCCCAGTTGCCTTAGATATCAGTTGGATCCACTGGTACCTGTTAACAAATCCACTTTGGCTGTAACTTATAATTTTTTGATTTATTACATTCAAACATAGGATGTTAATGAATATATAGGCTATTAACAAAAAAACAAAGCACAATTATGCTTTTTAAAATTAATTTATATTTATTAATTAATAAAATCATCCTTTTCTTCTTGCAGCTCAGTTGAAGATAGACATATCTCCAGCTCCAGAGAACCCCCACTACTGCCTAACCCCAGAACTGCTGCAAGTCAAGCTTTACCCAGACAGCAGAGTCAGACCTACCAGAGAAATCCTGGAGTTCCCTGCCAGGGATGTCTACGTCCCAAACACCACATACAGGTCAGAGTTTTGAAATCCATTTCACTTTTCAGGGCCTGAGACTGCCAAGTGTAGAAATTCCTCCCTTATCAGTGAGGCTGTTGCAAAATTTGGTTTATGGCCAGAGGCATGGGAAGGGTTCAGGCTGACACAGCAGAAAAGACTCAGCTGGAGAGGGACAAACAGGTTTGTATCAAACTTGGCTGTGAATAAGAACATGGGAGATGTTTCTGCATTTCTGAGAACTCGGGGTGGAATTTGGTTAAATTCTTTTCAGTTTTATGTAGGGTTTTTCCTTTGCTAGAGTCACCATTCTCTTACTGGATTTATTTATTCATTTATGTCACTTTCAGTGACTTTTTTTTTGTCTTTTAAGTGAGGGATAGAAATAGAGAAAATGCATAATCCCTTTGTTCGTATTTCCAAGCAATTTCTTTGTTTACAATACTTGACAAAAAATCTTCTCAAGCCCTGAAAAAAAGGAAATTTTTCTAAATATCTTGGGAAACAGTAACCATCCTGTAACAAAACCCAGGCTGGGACCAGATTTCTTTTCATAATCTTCCATTTTTAATTTAAAGCTTTTTCACAGTACCTTTGAAGACATTACATGGCTGAGTGGAATTGTCTTCATCAGCTGAGTAATTTCAACAACTTAGAAAATCCTTTATTTAAATTTAGATACAAACCAGGTTTTTCTAAATCAGAGCTTACACGAAGGGTTTAGTCAAGTTCCATATCCTGTATTTTTAAAAGTCTCAACCATTTATTCATTTGTCTATTTATTTATTGGACAGGTAATTTAACATTACAGTAAACCAGTACAAATAAGCAACACTGCATGATCTCGGCTCTGTTACAAACCCATGAGAATTAAAAGGATTTTTTTTGCAGCATTTCTGTAATTAACACACTCTTTTCACTGGGTTTCACTCTGACAAATTGCAGCTGAAACCTTTCCTGTGTATTTGCAAGTGCTGAGATAAAAAATCCACACTGTACAAGTGTTGGGGAACATAAACAAGTCAATATGACTCAGGGGAACTGCAGGATTGGGGGCTTTGTCAGTCAGCACTTCCAGGGCCAGCCCAAGGCTGTCACTTGGTGTTCTGCAGCTGAAGTTCAACATGTGAGTGTCCCCAGGAGCTGGACCAGCCCTGTCCCATGGCTTTTGCCTACTGGGTTTGTGGGTTGGCACCCTTGACCCCGTTGGAGCCAGCTGTTCCCAAAAGGTGTTTTGTTGTGTGCTCAGTTGGTTGTTTATTTAATTCCTTAGTTGGTTGGACTGAAAGGTCACAAAGGCTTGGCTCTGATTCATTTCAGGTGAGAAGAGCAGATTTCTTCCTCCTTTCAGTGAAGTTTGGCTCTTCACTTTGAGTGGCTGCCCCAGTTCTGCAGTGGCTCTGGGGGTCCAGAGGAGCAGGGCTGCTCTGACTCCCTGTGTGTGTGAGCACTGGCCTCAGCTACACTCCTGGAAAATTGTCTGGAAATACCCAGAGCCCTAAGACAAGGAATTACCCATCTTTCATTTGCTCCTAAAACACTCCACAACATAAGCACAAACATTCAGTTAAGTTACTTCAAGTAACAAACATTTCTTATTTTTTTTCCCTGAATGTTTTCTGTAGGGTTTTGCCAGCCTTTTGTTTCCAGAAAAACTTTTTGTTTTCCCTACTACGCAACCCAGAAAGGAATGCACAGCATGAAAACCTATTCCCCCAAACAATATTATCCAGTATGTGATGGGTTGGCCCCTAGGCATTAGAATTTCATCCTGGGGAGGGAAAAACTCCACAAAAAGTTGCAGCACATTGACATTGGGGCTTGAGGGAATGACAATACTCACCAAACATTTTGTAAGACCATCTCAGATGCCTCAGGTTTATGTTTTTGGAGAAATTCCATGCAGGGCATGGACTGGGACATGGCATCTGTTGGTAAACACAGCATGAAGTCCTTTGGTGTGGTAAAGTTCAGTGTGTTTGTTCTGAGTTAAAGTGCTGCAGGTTGAGCACTCAGTCAAAGCTTTTTAGGTCTGTTGGGTGGATCATTATTTTGGTTGACTTGAGCAGGTAGTATCTTCCTTTCTTGGGCTTCCAGTATAAGCCTTTTCCTCTGTCCAGCCTTCCCCTGGACCTTGGTGTGACATATTTCCCATTCAGGTTGGTTTCCTCACACTCACTGTGCCACCAGCCTCCTGAAGAGCAACATGGCAATGTCAGACCCTGCTGAGCTCTATGGCAGAGCAAACAGCTCCTCTTTGCAACAGAAGTCTGCTTCAGACCCTAAATTCCAGCTAATTGGCATTATTTACCCAGGATTCCCAAATCACTGAATTGTTTGGGTTGGGAAAGTCCTGTAAAGTCAGGGAGTGCAACCATTCCCCAGCACTGCCCAGGCCATCGCTGCCCCATGTCCCCAAATGCCTCATCTGCATGGATTTTAAGTCCCTCCAGGAATGGGGACTCCACCACCCTGGGCAGCTCTGCCAGGGCTGGACAACCTTTTCCATGAAGAAATTTTCCCTTTGAACAATTGAAGTCTCCTCTGGTGTAACTTGAAGCTGTTCCTTCTCCTCCTGTCCCTGTTTTCCCTGGGAGCAGATCCCAAATCCCCCCTTGCTGTCCCCTCCTGTCAGGGAGCTGTGCAGAGCCACAAGGGCTCCCCAAGCCACCTTTTCTCAGCAGAATTAAGAACTCTTTAACCAAATTATCTCCAAGGAGAAATGGCCTCAGCCTTGCAACTCTTGCCCTTTTGAGAGTGATTGTGTATGTTTGACAAACAGCTAAAATCTGCCTTTGAATGGAAATTCACTCATTATTGACTTTTGGGTTGTAGCCTAAATGGAGTTAGAAGTCAGTTCATCTTTGAGTTTTTTTTTGCAAAAAGGGATCAAACAATCCAGCCTGGGGCTGCCACACCAGACCAGGCATCAGAGGAGGGACAGCCCTTTGCTTCAGAGTTTGGAATCTCATCCTGGGTGTTATTTCAACCTGTGCTACCCGTTCTGTTTCTGGAGTTGGTCATTTGCACAGGAGGGCAGGATTAGATGGGATATTGGGAAGAGATTCTTCCCTGTGAGGGTGGTGAGGGGCTGGCAGAGGTTTTCTGGAGAGATTGAGGGTACCCCATCCTTGGAAGTGTCCAAGGCCAGGCTGGACAGGGTTTGGAGCAACCTGGGACAGTGGAAGGCGCCAGGGTTGAAACGAGAAGAGCTTTAAGCTCCCTCCCAGCCCTCCCCACGGCATGGAGCAGAGGAGTCCCCATGCCCCCTTTGGGACCATACCCAGGTGGTTCTCAGGGCAGCTGGAGTCCCTGGCCGTGTCCCCGGTGGAGAAGTGCAGCTCTGCGTGCTCTGGCAGTGCATTGGGAATGCTCCCAGCCATCCTGGACAGCTGCAGGGTGAAGTTGGTGCTGGGGCCCCCCAGGCTGAAGCTGTACTCGATGTGCCTCCTGTTCCCACGCCAGTCCTGCAGCTCGATCCGCAGCAGGTAACTCCCCTGCTTGCTGATGGAGTAGATCTTCTTCAGGCCCAGCCAGAATTCCTCTGTAAAGTTGGAGGGAAGAGATGCTGAGTTTGATTTTTAGGGATAACCTGCAGGTAGTGTGTGTGAAAATACAGTGTGTAAAAGGTTTTATTAATTGCTTTAATTAAATCGGTGATTTGAGTCTTGGGGACTGTTGATCTTTGCAGAGGTCTGCTGCTACATTCTTTTTGTTTACCTCTGCTTAATTGCACACTGATGATCAATAAAAGCAAGAGTTCTAAATGAACTGGAGCTTCCCCCTTTCAGTTTCCCACCTCGTGTGAAACTCTGAGAGGGAGCTGGAGACATTTAAAAGGTGTGTAATTGGAAGTGTGTGACAAATGAAGCGAGTGGCATACATAAAACCTAATGGCAATTCTTACATTTTGGGAGGAAAGAGCTGCAGAACCAAACTGGGATTTCAACACTCTCATGTACAAAGGGAATTTTTCTTTTGCTGGAATTCCTGATCATTAGTTTAATTGGTTTCATATATTATATTCATTAAGTAGCTTATTATCAGCAGGTAATTGCCACATGTAGAAAGTGAGGCTGAATATGAGTGCCATGCACACAGCTGGCATTTAAAGCCATAGAAGACAAGATGGTTGAAGAAAATACTCCCTAATTTCCAAGTTAGGAGCTGTAACCTGGTTTATTTTATCACCTCAGAAGATGCAGCAGAACACTGAGTAGGACATAGCTGAGAGCAGTGAAATTCTCTGCAAAACCCAACACTGAAAGCATGTGACTGCATCTTGGTGCAGTATTTGGGAATTTGGAGGCCAATCAAGGAGCCACCAAAGCATCCAGCAAGATCAGATAAACTTTACAGGTGAAAGTCTACCTCAGCTTTGAGCTCCTGTCCCAAAACTGAGGGAAAGGCTGAGATACAGCAGCTCTTTATTATAAAAGATGTGGCAATAAATCAGTATTGCTGCTTACCTTGGTGAGGTTTAGATCTGTGCTATGCTTAGAAAGTCAGGACATTTCCTAAACAAGAGGTCACTCGTCTGGTATGAGAAAAACCAGGAAAATAGTCTGGATGAGGAAGCTGTTGGGCAGCACTTGGTGCTACAAATTCTTTGGAGTTGATGATTAACAGGGGAACGTGGGTGTTTCCTCACCCTATGCTGCCATGGAGGGGATTGGCCACTCTGGAGAAGCCTGAGGTGTTTGCTCAGGGGAGCACACACAACCTTGGGCTCTCCTGGGGCTGGACAGATGGATGTGGTTTTGAAGGATAACAGAATTGCAGGAAGGTTGAGCAAGTAGAGACAGCAACTTCATGAGGTTTTGCCTTTGTGTATATTTGGGAGGTGCTTTTATAAGTAGTAAAATCTTGATAAAATAATGTTTAAAGCATTCTGGCTTTGCTTCAGTTTCTGAACACACATTTGAAGGGATGTCTTTGAGAATTCCATGAGTTATGTGTTTTACTTAGCACTTTCTGGTATTTCCTATAAATCAGCTGTTATTTGTAGGTTTAGTCTGCTTTCTTTTCCGTAAGAAGATCCAGCTTCTCAAATCAGTTAATACCAAGAGACACAAAAAAAGGGGTATTTACCATTGAGGTCACCAAAACCACTGGCATAGGCATCCCAAGTTTGGTTGAAATCCAGTGATCCATCCACTCTCCTCTGGATTACAGTCCAGGATGTGCCTGTGAAAAGGGGAAATAAATCACAGCTTGGCCTTGATTTCATTGCCTGTCCCTGAGTGTGCTCTGGTGTGCTCCCATTTTGGGGTGTAATGAGTTAATTAAAGTCTTCATGAAGGCAATTCAAGTGGAGAGAGCTGGAGAGAACCCAGGGGCGGTTCGAGTGTCCTCGGCCACGCTTGGGGTGACTCCACTCACAGAATTATTCTGTTAGGCTGCCTTAACTGGGTTTCACATGTTTATGAGGGCTGAGAGACAGAGGAGTTGATAAAGAAGAGATATGAAAAGTCCCAGACATTGGCTCAGAGGGTCAGACTGTCTGCTGATAGTGCCTGGCTGCTGGCACAGCTCCAGGGCAGGGATGAGGTGCTGGGGCCGTGTCCCCATTGAAGCTCCAGGGGGGTTTTCTGCTGACCTGGCCCCAGGTCATGACACCCTCACTTCTGCAGCTCCAGCAGGTGCCAGCAAAGGAGGATTTTGCAGAGGGCAGCCCTGCGAGCTCTGTTTGCACATCCAGACATGGGAGGTGGCCCCGTGTGTTCCCCAGCTCTGGGAGCAGCAGGAAGGGGATGTGGGATGGGCACAGAGCAGCTCTGGGGGTGCAGGGAAACCAAGGAATGAGGGAACTGGCCAAGGCCTGGGTGATCTTGGTGGCAAAAGGAACAAACTTGGGTTCCTTAGGGAGGTGGAGCTCTGGTAGGTGCTGTGATAATTGTGTTCCTGGCTGCTGAGCCACCCAAACATGGCACAGGATTCCTGTCCTAGGACTCATTTCTCTGGGTTAGTTTGGCACAGCTCAGTCTAAAGCAGAGCCTGTTAATGAACAAGATTTTACTTGTGTAAAAGCAAATTGTTTGTTGTTTGGTTTTCTTTGAGAAATGCATTCGTGGTTGCTCTATAATGGCTTTTATAATGACCATTTTTATTACCTACAGCTAAAGGGGCTTGGGTTTTGGATATCATTAATTTGTGTCATGTGATTGAATGTCCTTTCCTTAGTATAAACAAGAGGGGAGTAAAGAATGAGAGCAGTGCTAAGGAGATTTCAAGATATGGGAAACCTGAGTTCAGAGCAGACAAGCCACTGAGAGAAATCAAGAGAACACATAAATCATAAGTTTTTTTGTAATTTGGCAGGAGACAAAGTAGTTTGGCTTAGAGGAAGATATTTCTGTGGAAATCAGACTATTGCTGGCACAGCTCTTACCAAATTTAGTTTCACAGTAGACATTGAAAGCTTCTGATCCATTGGGCTGGATAGTGTAGACCCCACTGTCCTGCACACCGGTGTGGTAGAGAGCAGTGCAGTCAGCAGCAGCACCTGGGGGAGCAAACAACCTGTCAGAAATCCTGCTTGGGGTGTGCTGAGCTGAGAGCTAAAGGAAAAAAAAATGGGAGTGATCATATTAGTAATTTTGTTTTACAATAAATGGCATGGAATGGGCAGACTGCTTGGGGCATAACAGTGCCAAGGTGTACATAGGTTGGACTGCCTGTGTTTTTTTAAGTTAGGCAGGGTTTAAATTTAGAGGATTTTGGAAAGTTTCTAAGGCCTAAGACTAGACTCAGGCAAATGGGCTTTTGTAGCCCTTGTAAAGTTCCTAGTAAATACCATGCCCACCTGCCACACTTCATCAGTGCCTTTCAACTTCAAAGATAGGACTTCTAAATCTTATAATTAGCCAGTGTGGAGTAAATCAGTTCTCTTTTCAGGCTCCAGAAGATAGACATGGGTAAAAGCATGGTCACAGCATGTTTACGAGAGGGGAATGGATCCTGTTATGTATTTTTGGACATTGTTCCTGTATGTCACCCCAGAGACAAGTACAGCTGGAGTGGTGCTAAATAGATAATGACATTTTTTCCAAAGAAGGGAGTCTAATTCCTTCCCACAGCCCAGTGTGTAATATAAAAATGTTCTCCTTTTAGTTTTAGACCCCTAAAAACCAATCCAGGGCTGTCCCAGAGGATACTGGGAAGGCAGCATGTGCTGTGGTCACATCTCAAAGACAGGTCTCACCATCAGCTCTGTATGTCCCAGCTGTGGGCCTGTGCACAGCAGAGGGGATGGTCTCTGGTTCTTGGTCCTCCCCCATGAAGGAATTCTCCAGGAGTTCCTGGAGCTCGATGTGGTTTAGCTGGAAGAGCCATAATGACACTGTTAATTTCCCAAGGCTCTGGAATGATGAGGTTCATGGATCAAGACACTGTCATGCAGAGAATATTTTTTCTTGCAAGTGTAATCCTGTAGAATACCTAGTTTGCCACATAAAAATAACTTCAGCTCTATGCTGGTGGATTTTTGGTGTGGGAATGCCAACTGTGCCACTGCTCCAACAGGATTCATGAGGGGAGGAAATGACCCCTTCTCACATGGTGCACCTTGATGGGCAAACAGATTTAACTTAATTCCTCAGGTGACATCACTCAGACAAATAATTCCAACACCTAAGGAGGACAGAACCCACAGGTCCTTAGGCTGAAATGCATTTTCCTCTCAGAATAAATTAAAATCTGAGCATGTTGGTTGTACTGTATTACAGTGATATAGGTTGGACTTGCACTCTGGGAATGGATTTTGTGTATGGACAATGAGTCTTCCAGACCAGTTGAAGAATTATCCATCCATCCATCCATCCATCCATCCATCCATCCATCCATCCATCCAATAATAAGAGAAAAAAAAAAACAAATTAGCAGTCAGAAAATGCAGCAGCCTGATGTTGAGAGACAAGATCTCAAAGTTGTTGTTGGCCACAGCTCCTGCCTGGCAGCACTGCAGCCTCTCCCCAAAACAGGTACCTCAAAATGGTCCCCACCTTTCTCTCCACCCCAAACTGAACAAGGAGTGTGCGACCCCAAAGGTTGGGCCCTCAACTCCCTTGGTGTCAGGAGAGGTAGAAGAAGAAGCAGGGGTGGTTCCTGTACCTTGTCCTCCAGCTCCATGATCTGGTTGTGCTGCCTGTCCAGCTGCACGTGCTGGTCCTCCACGATTTTGAGGAGCTGCTTGATGTCACTGTCCTGCTGCTCCACGAAAGCCTGAGGACAGAAGGATGAAGGAGGGTTAGGAGCAGCAGAAGACCTTCAGCAGTGGTTCTGCCTCTGTAGCTCTTGTCCTGGGGCCAGTTTTGAGCGGCACAAACCACTGAACATTGTCCTTCCTTTCCAGAGAATCCTAACATATCCCTAACTGGAAGGGACCCACGAAGTCCAGCTCCAAAAGTTTGCCTGCTTTGCCTCTAAATTGGAAAATGTATTTGCTTCTGGAGCGAACACACTTTTTTTTTTTTTTTTCAGACAAACTACTGGCAGCTTTGTAGATTTTTTTAAATTGCTCTTTTCCTTCAATTTTCACATGCAGAACAATTGTGTTCTGTGGAATCAGCCCTTGATTCAAACTAGGTGTATGGCACTGATCAAAAAAGGGAAAAATTCCCAGCATTTAGGGTATTAGTTTGGGATTTGAGAGATCAGGATTCATCTTTTTACTTTCATACAAACATGTAGTATTTTCCCATACAAATTGCTTGGCCTGTTTATACTTCTGCAAAATACAGTTAATATTTCCTTTTCTATAGAAAACCTTGTACCCACCTAACTACTTGCATGTTTTAACACATTAATTTTGTTAACACTTGTAAGGTTCTTTGATTCTGGAGCTCCTACAGGTGCTGTAAATGCCCCTTTCTAAAGGTTTAAGCTCCCTGTTTTTGCACTGAGCAGGCAGTTCCCACAGCATTGATTAGGGATGAGCTGGTGATGTACAAACCCATGGGCTTGGAATCCCATAATTTTCCCAACTGCAAAACTTTTTTATCATTGTGATGACAAAACTTCTTAAAATGGATTTGCAGATAAATACTGAAAATAATACAGATCTTTATAATTTCACATTTTTCAGTGATTTCGCTGGGGAATTTTACTGCAAAATGAACGCTGTGTCAGGGTAAGACAGTGATTTTTTTAAAGGTTATTACAGTGATTTCTTTATCAAAATGCAGACTAGAGGAGCAAGGGAAAGCATGAGCTTCTATTGCATAATTATGGGTAATGGCATTATAGTGTATTTTGGCTCAGTGTGTCAGGGCCTTTCACAAGTCACTTACTTTGAGTGAAGAAATTTCTTTTGTCTCTTGCGCCGAAGGCTGGGTAATGGCCAGTTTGGTGACCTTGTCCTCCAGTCCCCAAACTTGCTCCTGCAGCTGGATTTTGTTTTGGATGAGGTCTTCAATCTTCAGGTTCATCTCCTGTGAGAGGTTCTTCATCTCCTCATTGTTGAGTTGCAGCCTGGCTGTGGTTTGCCGGAGCTGCTCTTCTTCCTCCTTGATTTCGTTGGTTTGCAGGGAGAGCTCGTAAAAGGACCTGTCAAAAATGTAGAGTTTCTGAAAGATGTCATTCATCTGCCCCTTGGTCTTGTGGACAAAGTCTTTGAGGCCGTGGCCCAGCTGGAGGAGTCCATTGGCCAAGATCCGGACATCGTCCAACATCGCAAACCTCGATTTCGTTTCCGGAGATCCAGCAGAACCGACGGAGATAAAATCCTTGTCAGCTCCAGCTGGGAGAGCCAGGGGGGCCAGGAATAGTAAAACTGGGATGATCTTCATGTTTGCTGCTCTTGGTTCTCTTTGCTCAGGATGCAGAGACTTTTCCTGGTGCTAGCTTGTGCTCCGTGGCTGTTCTGGGTTGCAGAACTTGATCTATTTATACCCCTCTTCATTTTAGGAGAGGCAGAGCAGCAGGTTGATCATTAAACTGTGTGTGTTTGAACGAGTGTAACCCCTCCTGGATGTAGGTTGATACTTGAGAAGATAAAATTGAGAGACTGGCACGTTGCTGATTGAACTGGTTCTGAACTTTTCCATCTGCCAGGCTTTCTGGTGTAAAGTGTTATTGATGACACGGTGTTCTTCACACAACTCTTTTTAGCAGATTGATTTTGGGTCATAATCTTGGTAAGGGTTTAAATTGCTCGTTGTTTGTGTTGTTTGGCTCCCTTTATTGCCTCAGGAGTGTGGAAGGATTTTACTGTGTTTAAGAGCACTGGGTGTTCAGCTTGTGAAGCTCCTTGATGAGCTGTGGAAGGGCAAAATATTCCCAGATGATTCACACAACTTGATTTTCATCTGAGGCCATTTTCTGATGTAAATCATTGTGCTGCAGTGGATTTACTTGTCACTGAGCCCAGATTAAGTGAGAAAGAGGGAATTAAGTCCAGAGATTGCCTGGATGTGATCCTGCTGTGTTAAGGTTTGTGCAGTAATTTACACCATATAAAACTTATTTTTTAAGAGCTGCTTTCCAGAGGTGGGTGAGATAAATAACACCTCACCTGCATTTCTCACCTTACTATTCTTTTTGCTGTTTAAGATTCACACTGCATTAAAAAAAAAAGGCTGCAAGTGCTCTGAAATAAATGTCCAGTTCTGCAGTGGGTCTCTGCAAGAAGACATGGGGGTTTTTGGGTAGTATTGCAGTGTGTGTGAAAGGTATTTCTCTTTCTGGACTCATTCATAGCAGTCCAAGAGATCAAAATCAAGCATTGCACAATGTACTTTGGAGAGTTTTCAGGTTTTTACTAAATTTTTTTATGTTTAGGAATTCTTCCCGTGGAGTTTTTGTTGTGTTGTTCATGTACATATGCACGTATGATATGAAGCATCCACAGGAAAAAATGTTTTAAAAATGAAATTTTTACCTTGTATGTTGAACTTTTTATGTGCTCAGGTGTTGGTAATATGCAGGTAACCTTCCCATTCACAATTAAATACTGTGAAAGCATTTTTAGATCTCAGATTAATTGCTGGGGAATATTTTGTGCCAGTATGATTTGGATCAGAGTTACTGGAGTACCTAAGGTATGGAAAAACAGCAGAAGCAGGGAGATGATCAGGCCCAGCTCTGGGCAGAATAGAGATTCCTTAAAAGAAACAGTTCTGAATTGTTTCTCTGGCATCTGACACAGGGATTTTGGGCTGCAAAACCTGAAGAACTGGTTGTAAAATTTGCAAAAAAAACAAACAAACAAACAAACCAAATGTATAGACATTCTTCAGGCCACAGTATTTATGTGGCTTTGGTTTTTTGTGGTTTCAAATGAACCATTTTCTTTTTTAATTATTTCATGCAAGAAATCTTTCTGGTTTATTTTGAATTCTTTCTCACCCCATCACCCCCAAAAAATCATTTTTCTTGGCTTAGTCTTTAGAAGAATATGAGGAGTTAGACAAGAAATAGCAATGACCAAGCAAGTGGGGATCAGACATTTCACCAGGTTTCTACAACTTGTACTGCTGGTGCTGCTCAGACAGTGTCTGTGGAAAAGGTTTTTTTTCCAAAAGGCCCTTATGTCAAATGTTAATTAAGCACTAATTAGCTGCCAAGCACGTATCCATATTAATACCAAGGCCAGTAAAGTCAGGCAGTGCTAAACTCACACCAGAACACCCCTAGATGTCACAACAGACACAGAGAAATGTCAAGAATAGTGGGACACAGGAAAGGAGAGAGGAGAAAAGTTGCTGGCATGAATAAACCATAAAATTCAAGAGCTGTGGAAACCCTAAGAGGGAATCCTGCCTCTGAGAGTTGTCAGCTCAGTCAGGAAAAGATGTATATAACAAACATGATCATGAAGATCTTTCATGCACCTGCGTGACCCTGATTATATGAGCTTTAAAGGATTTTTATAGTAGGGATCAAACAAAGAAAAAGGCCTCTGGGTTTTACTGAAAAGGGAAATTTTCATAATAGAAATTCCCTCTAAGACTTAGGAGCAGCTCTTAATATTTTAATACCTTTGTGAAGGATTTTGCAAAATAGCTGCAATGATATTACATAAATGTTTAGAGGCGTGCCTGGTGCCATTATTTCCATGACTTGGGAAGCCTTTGCACTTTAGCAGTTTCTTTTGTGAAAGCAAAAGTACTTTTGAGGTCTGTTTGAGGTAATAGGATAAGCTTTGCATGTATTTGGCATAGCATTTTAATAACAGCTCCAAACACAAACCCTTGGGTTTAAAGCTCGTGCCTGAAACTTTTATTGATAGTAATCAAGACAATTATAATGTTCCTGTCACTTTTTCAGCCATCAGTCCCTTTCCATGGCTCCTGTAACTGTGTTTAGACAGGAAGATGTGAGGTTTTTAGTTATGCAGAACAGAAGAGAGGCTGGGAGAGCTGGGCATGGAGAAGAGAAGGCTCTGGGGAGATCTTGGAGCCCCTTCCAGTGCCTAAAGGGGCTCCAGGAGAGCTGGACAGGGACTTGGGACAGTGGCCTGGTGTGACAGGGCAAGAGGTGGTGGTTTTAACCTGAAAGACAGTAGGTTTAGATTAGATATTGGGAATAAATTCATTTCTGTGTGGGTGGTGAGGCCCTGGCACACTTTGTCCAGAGAAGCTGTGGCTGCACCCCCGCAGGAAGTGTCCAAGGACAGGTTTGACAGGGTTTGGAGAAATCTGGGACAATAGACCGTGTCCCTGGGCATGGCAGAGGGTGGAATGACATGATCTTCACATCCCTTCCAGCTCAAACCAGTCTGGGATTCCGTGGTAAGGTAAAGCAGGATTTTTCCATTTGGGGTCACATTCTGATCTGCAAGCTGGGCATTTTCCCCCCTCTTTCCGTGTAAGTTTTCCGCAAAGGGAAGATGCCTGTAATAGGAAACCCTCTGGAGAGAGGCTGCCTGCACAGGGGGAGCATCCCCCTGTCCTCCCCTATTCCAGTGGGATCTGTGCATCTGAAATTCCATAAGCACCAAGAGCTTCTTCCCAGTGAAATGCCCTTAATGAGGGCTTGAAAAGCAGTGGAGAGGGGAACAACGTGTCCCTTGCCTCAGCACAAATCAATCCTGCCTTTAATATAGGGATCCTGTAGTCTGGCTTCACAAATACCTTAAATCCTTCTCTTAAGCACTAATAATACTTAATAAAAGTTTTATGAGCAAGGTACATTTTAGAGTAAATTTTCATATCCATTTTCATTTTAAAGAGAACATCAAGCAGCAAATGTATTCATGGCAGAACAAAGTAATTTAGGAGAGTCACAAAAATGGCCCTGGCCCCCTCTGAAATAGTAGGAGAGCGTTGATTTGGCAAAGTGACCAGTGGGGATGGGATTCAAAAACTTAATTCAGCATGAAGGACTTGAGAGGGAAGAAATTCCCATTTGCCTGCTAAGCTTATTTCTCTGCCTGCAGGGGTAAAGCAGAGCCTGGTTCATAAGGCTGCCCCAAATATCCCTGGAGCTGGACTGCTTTTAGGGAATTCCTTAGGATCAGCATTAGCTGTGTCTGTGTAGATGGGACTGTTTGGGGAGCAGATGGAATTGCCATCAGAACCAAGTCCTTGGCTGGGATTCAATGGCCAAATTATTGTCATTGGTTGCCATTTCAGGTAGCCAAGGGCAGCCTCCCTTTGCAGCTGCTCCTTCAGGAGTGTGTCCCAGCAGTGCAGGTGTTTTGGAGACTCGTGGCATCTAAAAGGCACCAGGCACCTTCCCTGAGTTACTGCCCTCCTGAGAATCCAAAAAAGTGTCTTTTTGTTATCAACCTCCTGCTGCCAGCACTCGACAGCAGCTGCTTTATTATGCCTTAAATGTTGTCCTGCTGTGCTCCTCACTTCACTTCCCTGAGCCCATCTGGCATCTGTTGTCTCTCTGGGACAAGGAACAGTTGGAAACTACTTACAAATTGTGTTCAGACCCACAGAATAGTTCCCAGAGGGAAGGGAACCTCTTTTTCCTCTTCCCTCACAAGCCAGGGGTGTTAGAGGGTTGGTTCTGCAGTGTTTGGGCAGAATGCAGCGTGCCAGTCCTTTATCCCTGGGAGCCAGAGGCAGCACTTGGAGCCCTTTCTGAGCTTCCATGTAACCATCCCTCCTGCATCCCCTGGCTGGAGCTGCAGGAGCCAGGCTGGCCCAGGAGGAATGATGCTGGTGTGCTGGGCAGGGCTGTGTGGGAGATGAATTGGGGATTTCCAGCTGGTTTTTTAAAGATGTGTAATGATTCATACATTTAGACTTGTTTGGCAGCAAAGTAATGTTTATTTCCTTTGAATAACTGAGTGTTGAGGTGGAAAAGTCTGTGGGGGATGTTGCCTTTTTTTTTCCTTTAAAAGAACATGAAGGAGCTTTTGTGTAGGTCTAAATTACTTGCACAAAAGACAGGTAGGGGTTTGTAGTGGACACTTTTGCTGATGAAGCTTGAATCCAACTTTCACCTATTTGCAAGGGCCCAGCAGGGGCCAGAGGACAGGAAATACTGCAGAATTTTGCATATCTTGTGGCTGTTAAAATAATCACAGACTTGGAGATATGGGACTGGAAGGAGTTTCCAGAAAGTTTCCCCTGCCCAGTGAAGGTTGAGGTTGTCTTTAAACCCATCTGGAGAGTGTCTGCCTCACCTGTCCTGAGAAATCACCAGAAAATGGAAGTTTCACACCCTCCAAGGCAATTTGTTCTACTGCTTTAACTCTCCTTACAGCCAGAACGTTTTCCCTTGTGCCTCACCTAAATCTCCTGTGCTGCAGTTTCTTCCCATTAGGTCCTGCCACATTCCCTCTGGATGTGATGAGCACTTTATTACTTCAGACTTTGAAACAGTTCTTTAGATACCTGGGAGTGTTGTCATTACCTGAAGCTACACCTATCCATTTAGTTTAATCCATTCTCAGAGGAGAAATGTAACCTGAAGTCATCCTGATGTCAGGAGATTTAAAAAAGAAAAGAAAAAAAAAGACAGGCCACAAGAAGGAAGGTATTTAACAGAAACCAGCTGCTCTGTGTTGAGCAAATAAAGTGTATAAAGTGGAGGTAAATAAAGCTTTCGTATTCATATGTTTTCTTTCCACTTCAACTTATCAGATTGTAGAATCACTGGGAAATTTTTAGATGGGTTTTTCAAGTACCCTTCCAAACAAGAACAGTTTCAAAATATGATGAAAGTTTAAAATTTTTGTCTTCTGATGTATGAAATAAGGGGTCATTACCAAAGACAAATTGTTTGTCTGGGTGTGCACTGCATCTGAGAGAAAGGAAAATGTCAAACCCTTCACTTGGAGCTTTTCCACAGAGGTTTAAATGACAGCATTAATGAAGGTGTGACCCCTCTCATCACCTGCTGCCTTTGTCTCTTGCAGGAATCTCCTTTATGTGTATCCACAGAGCCTTAACTTCGCCAACCGCCAGGGATCTGCCAGGAATATCACAGTGAAAGTGCAGTTCATGTATGGAGAGGATCCCAGCAATGCCATGCCGGTGAGGAGAGAGCTCTGTGCTCCCTGGGAAGGGCAGGCCACTCCTTGCAGTCAGGAAACCTCTGTGTTGAAACCTCACTGAAATGCATTTCAAAAGAACGAGTTCAAAAGAATAGAAAATTGTATTTCAGAGCAAAGAGTGCATTTGTGTAGAGTTTGCAAGGTAACAGTGGAGCAGCTGGAATTTTAACATGAGGTTATTGATTGTAAGGGTGGTGAGGCCCTGGCAGAGGCTGCCCAGAGAGATTCTCCATGCTTGGAAGTGTCCAAGGTCAGGTTGGATGGGACTTGGAGCAGCCTGAGATAGTGGAAAGTGTCCCTGTCTCACTCCTGAGATGGGATTTAAATTCCCTTCCAACCTAACCCACTCCTGGGATTTTGTGTTTGCAGCAGACATTGATCGTGGTTGGAACAGAAGCTTTGCTTCTGTGACAAAAAAAAATTAAAGGTGACAGCTTTGTTCAGGGCCAGCAGTGATCCCCACTCAGAAGGGATCTGTGCAGGGGTGCTTTCATCCATCAGTTCTTCTGCCATGTCTGTGTCCATGTATCACTGGAGGTGTTAAAATTGTTCTTTTTCAGTGACTGAGTGAAGTGCTGCCTGTAAGTGAAGGGGCAGGGAACAAGCAGGTGTAACTGTACAGGTGCACCATAAATGGAGCTCTAAATGTGTCTGCAGGATTATGGAACAAATTCTTGGCAGTTTTATAGAGGGCTTCCTGTGTTTTTTTTTTTCCTCTTCTTCCAGGTCATCTTTGGCAAATCCAGCTGTCCTGAGTTTTCCAAAGAAGCATACACAGCTGTGGTGTATCACAACAGGTAAAACAGTGTGGAGGTGCAATTACTCACCAGTGACTGGTGTTAATTATTTAACAATCAATGTCTGGACAGCACTCACAGTGACTGCAGTGCCAGTTGATGCTGTCCTTAAGAGTTTCGTGACCACTGGGAGACAGAGTCTTTGTTTGCTGTGGTACAAAACCAGCTTTGTGTGATCCTGAGCACGTAGCCCAGCTCAGCAGATGCTCCAAGTACAACTCCAGTCAGTAGTCATGAAGATTTATCTTCCAAACTTGTGGTAGCAGGTGCCCCTGTTGTTTCCTTAGAGCCTTCTAGACATTAGCTACAAATTGGAATTTCTTGGTTCTTGGTTTTGAAAATAATTCCATTGCAGCTGGGGTGAGGAGTGCTGAAACCAGCAGGAATATTTTCCTGGCTTTGCAGCTGTGCCAGGGAGAGATGTTCCAGGGGAGATTCCTGTCCTGCAGGTTGGGGTTGTGGCAGTGTCCACATTGAGACAAATGTTTATTGCTTATGTGGTTCAGAGTTCCTGTGTGAGGAAGAGGCTGCTCTTTTTTTTTTTTTTTATTTTTTTGGATTAGAAGTTTTTCCAGTCCTTGGGGATCAGATAGTGAACTTCAATCCCTTGAGTTAGCCCACATGCTCCCTTCCCTGCAGATCCTTTGACTCAAAGGGTTCAGTCTCGAGCACAAAGTACCATTGTGGGTGACTCAGCTGAGGCTCTGCTCTCTGCACAGATCTCCTGATTTTCATGAGGAAATCAAGATTAAGCTTCCAGCCACTTTGACAGACCACCACCACCTGCTTTTTACATTCTACCACGTCAGTTGCCAACAAAAGCAGAACACACCCCTGGAGACTCCAGTTGGCTACACCGTGAGTTTCTTTCCATCCTTAGATTTTTCAGCACAGGGTTCATTGAAATGCATTTGCTGGCTCTTTGTTCAACATCCCTGTGAACAAATATCCCATTGGAGAGCTTGAGAAATTGGCAAAAGCTCAAAGAAATCCTTAAGAAATGTGTGGTTTTGTTGTTTTCTTCTCTTCCCAGTGGATCCCGATGCTTCAGAATGGCAGGTTAAAGACAGGTCAGTTCTGTCTTCCTGTGTCATTGGAAAAGCCACCACAGGCTTATTCAGTGCTTTCCCCAGAGGTGAGCTGAGTTCTGCCTGCTGAAAACCAGCAGAATACACGTGAGAAAAAATGAGAGGATGTGTGTATGTGTGCATATCTGTGTGTGTGCATTTATTGATTTCTTAAATACCATTCCATTTAGGCAGAATCTTAGTGTTTGTGTTCGGCTATGTGCATGTGTGATCTGACTAAAAGAAATGAAAGCAAATTAAATTGTAATTAGCAGAGCATAAGCTCTGCTCTGTGTCACGTCCTCTCTCATTCTTCCTTCAACCTGCAGGTTCCCCTCCCTGGGATGAAGTGGGTGGATAACCACAAAGGGGTTTTCAACGTGGAAGTTGTTGCTGTGTCATCCCTCCACACTCAGGTATGTGTCAAGAGCAGTCACTGGAATAAAATAATCTCCTGGCAGTTGAAACACTGTCAGAGTTGATGCTGTGAAGGGTGTAACAATCCCTTGTAGTGAAATTCCAATCTCATTTTCAGTTCTGAGCCAGCACACCCGTTTTTCCACATTCTGCTGTGAGTATATTTGAGAAGTTCTGCTTAAAAATATGAGTGGTTTGGCCTTTATTCACTTGGGGGTGAATGGCCAACAGTGTTTTCAGACTGTTGTGTTTGATACAACACCTCTAACACAGCAGGCAAATTATGTTTCCTTGTTTTCTTGTTCTGTTTCCTTGTTCTGCCCTTTCCCCTACTCCTCTTTTGTTTCTCCCCATATTTTCCCTCTGTCTGTCTTTGATCTGAAAATAAAGATGACAGTCATTTTGTTTAATCATTTCAGCTTTTGTTTTATTAATTTCCACTCTGTCATTTTGAGGGGGTTTGTGTTATTTTATTCGTGCTGTAAATAGTAATGTGATTTTAGTGCTTTTTTGTCTGTTTTTTCTAAGAATACAACAGTCTGTGGGTCCTCTAGTTTTGCCTTGATAACTTTTAAACTAGAATTAGAATTAAATATGGACAGATCTCTCAAATATGTTGAATTTCTGCTAATTTTGAGAGATTAAATGGCCAGATAGAAAAATAAGGGCGAGAACCCATCCATGAGACACAAATCCCTAGCAAATGAAGATATTTTGGAGATTCTTGCTGATTGTTGGCTGTTTGCTTGTTGCAGGACCCTTACCTCGACAAGTTCTTTGCACTTGTCCATGCTCTGGATGAGCACATGTTCCCTGTGCGAATAGGAGACATGAGAATTATGGAAAACAACTTGGAAAATGAACTGAAGAGCAGCATTTCAGCTTTAAATTCCTCTCAACTGGAGCCGGTAGTGCGATTTCTTCATCTCCTGCTTGACAAACTGATCCTTCTGGTAGTAAGACCTCCTGTCATTGCAGGCCAAATAGGTATTTTATTTAAGTTTTATAGAGAATTACATAGCTGAAAGTTTGACACTTCCAATTTTATCATATTTATGTTGAAGTAAAAAAGTCCATTTTTATGCTTTATTTTAGTGCCACTAATATACCAAGTGTCTCCCAAATAAAACATGCTGGCATCCAGATGTGGGGTAATATACACAGGAGCAATATTTAATATTTAATAGAAAGCTTCTAAGAAGGACTGGGAATTTGGTGTCCAAATTGAGCCACCAGAAAAGAGCCTGGTTTTTCTGGATGCTCAGCATGTTTTTAGCACTGGAGCTTGTTAAAATGTCTCCATCCTGATAGAAAGTAGGGATTACAACCTTTGGAAATCTGAAAGTAGGTAAAGTTAGGAAAATACACATGCTGCATGTTTCTGTTGTGGATCTGATACTGCCAGCATGAATAATCCCTTCTTTTGCTCCCTGTGAAGGGCTAAACTCTGGCAGTGCAAAAAAAAAAAAAAAATCTCAAGTTTAAATCAGGATTAGATCCTTAGTATTTAAAACAGCAGGTTTTCCTGATTTGGTTTTTTTTTTTTTTTTTTTTTGGTAGGAAACCTGAGTTTGGACATGGTGGAATATAAGGATCTAAGACTGCTTTAAAAATACTTGTAAAAATATTTTCTTAGCTATATCATTTATTTATTTATTTAATCTTTCTGCAAAGGAATTTACCTGCATTTTTAATTTATATTTTAATGTTCTTTCACTATTTCAGTGTTCTCTATTGGTTTAGTTGGTTTGTATGGAGTGTTATGGACATTAGTGACTGGATTTATTTAAAATAAGATTTTCATTCTCTAGCTACTGTCTTCTTTATCCTTAATTTTTCTAGAATATTTGCTTCAGTCTGTGTGTAGATTTTTGTGCTCATTTTCAGAACAACTTTTTTCTCGAAACAAAATGAAATTTTTGTTTTGTGATACAGTTTGTATTTTTGGCTAAGGCTTAAATAGAGGAAATAATTAACTGAGAAAAGCATGATAAATACCCAAAGGGTATTATCCATCAATTAAACAAAGATTTGATCTTGTTACCATTGCAGTTGATGACCAGAGTTGAGCTGGTTCCAGAAATGGAAATTCATTAAATTTATTATTAACAAAAGTTGATCACTGGAACAGCTGACCTGCTCTCAGGCTGGTTAGACAAGGTTCAAACACCAGGCTCAGTTTGGGATAGAAGTGCTTGCTAGGCTCTAAGAAGCTCCACCAAATACCCTACAGGAGGTGGATGAACAGCACATTTAGGATTTCCCCTGGGTCCTGCTGCAGTCTAAACCAAACTCTCACCTTTTGCTTTCAGTCAACCTGGGCCAAGCATCTTTTGAAGCAATGGCATCGATTATAAACAGACTTCACAAGAACTTGGATGGCAACCAGGACCAGCATGGCAGGAACAGCCTTCTTGCTTCCTATATTTATTATGTTTTTCGCCTACCCAACACCTATCCCAACTCACCATCACCAGGTAGCTCTTTTTTTTTTTTGTTTTTGTTTTCCATTTTACTTCAGGTTTGTTCAAAGAAGTCAGAAGTCACTTGCTGTCAGGTACTCCTGAGCTCCAGCTGCATGGCTGCTTCCCTGCAGGGCCCTCTTATTAATTTGCCAGTGTAGCCACTTAAAAGATGAGTTTGATTACTGTTAGTCGTGTCAGAGATTTAATTATTTGGTGATTTTAAGTAACTGACACTGCTGAAGGATCATGAAGTACAGCAAAAAACTGGGATTTTAGTTTTTTTTTTTTAATGAGACAGGTGTGATGCACTCCTGGCCTGTCATGTTTCCCAGTCTCTTTCACAAAAACTTTTATACTTTAATCCAGTTCCAGCAAAAGTTTAAACACTGGCTGGGTAGAATAGGTATGCAAAAGGTATTATCCATCAATTAAACAAAGACTTACTCTTGTTACCATTGCAATTGATGACCAAAATCGGGCTGATTCCAGAAATAGAGCCTAAATTCATTGAATTTATTATTTATATAATATTTTACAGATTTTAATATATAGATAAGTATATCATGTTTTTATTTTTATGTATACATATAAAATACAGACATTATTTATCTAAAGCAGGAGTGTAAAATGCTAGAAAACACATGTCTGGCTACAGGAGGGAAGCAAATTAATCCCAGCCTTGCTGAGAGCAAGGGATGGGAAAGAGATGCTGTGAGTGACAGCCATGGAAAAGCAGGCTTTGGAAGGAATGTTCATGCACAGAGTGGGAAAGTTCTGAGAGGTTTTGGGAAGGTTTTACACCTAAAACTGTGCCCACCTTTGGTAGGTTCTGAGTGTGAGGTATGGAAATCATTCCATTAGCTCCCCACAGGGAACCTCCTGCTTCCCAGGGGATAAAACAGATTTTATTTTTGTTCTGGAGAGCTGGGCAGGGGAGGCCTGGGTGGGGCTGAGTGTCCTGAGAGGATCTGGGTGATGAAGGATGGTCACACTGAGTGGACAGGGCTTGGTGTCCTGAGGGGATCTGGATGATGAAGGATGGTCACACTGAGTGGACAGGGCTTGGTGTCCTGAGGAGATCTGGGTGATGAAGGATGGTCACACTGAGTGGACAGGGCTTGGTGTCCTGAGGGGATCTGGATGATGAAGGATGGTCACACTGAGTGGACAGGGCTTGGTGTCCTGAGGAGATCTGGGTGATGAAGGATGGTCACACTGAGTGGACAGGGCTTGGTGTCCTGAGGAGATCTGGGTGATGAAGGATGGTCACACTGAGTGGACAGGGCTTGGTGTCCTGAGGAGATCTGGGTGATGAAGGATGGTCACACTGAGTGGACAGGGCTTGGTGTCCTGAGGAGATCTGGGTGATGAAGGATGGTCACACTGAGTGGACAGGGCTGGTTGTCCTGAGCGGGTCTGGGTGATAGAGGGTGGCCAGGCTGAGCAGATGTCCCCACAGGTCCCGGTGGCCTGGGTGGCTCAGTGCACTATGCCACCATGGCCAGGTCGGCCGTGCGCCCCGCCAGCCTCAACCTGAACCGCTCGCGCAGCCTCAGCAACAGCAACCCCGACATCTCCGGCACCCCCACCTCACCTGACGATGAGGTGCGCTCCATCATTGGCACCAAGGTACGTCTGTCTGTCTGTCTGTCTGTCTGTCTGTCCTGCCGGGGACCCTCAGAGCCCCAGCACCTCCCATTCCTTCCTCAATACCAGGGAAGGGCTTGGGGGTTGTCCCAGCTCCTCCTCAGCCCTTTCCTGGCAGTTGCTGCTGGCACCACAGGAGCACTGCTCCTTGGAAATAGTTCTGATTTGTTGGAGCCATCCTGGAGTGCTGCTTCTGAGGGCAGGAGGCCTTCTGGATTTGTCTGCCCCTCACTTTTTGCATGGCCAGCAGCTGAATCCTGTGCCCAGCTCTGTTGTGTCGCTCCAAACCTTGCACCCTCTTACCCCACTCTTCCCTCCCAACCCCATATTCCCTTCTTTCCGTTCAGCTGCTCAGATTTCTCTACTCCTTGTGTCCAGAGCGGGTGTCTGGCGCACGGCAGGAATATTCCTGCTCCCTGCATGGCCCAGAGAGGGTTTGGGATGGTTGGTGAGAGGCACAGTCTGGCCAGCTGAGCTGCAGGGGGACTGGCTCCCACTGACTCCCCACAGAGTGACATTCCAGTGTGGATGCAGAGCATCCAGCATGGTTGTACTCTGGCTCTTGAGGGATCAGTAAATCCAGCTCCTCCTGCTGACTTCTCACTACACAGAGCCACCACAGTCCCAACGTGGGCCCTTAATTTTGTGCCTAAACAGATGGGATGAACCAGGACAAAGCAGTGGTGGTAATTCCCTGCCTTGAGAGGGGTGCCTGAGCTGCTTTGGAGTTCTCTCTTTTATTATTTTTTTTTTTTTTATTCTTCAAACTGTGGTAACTTCACCTGGATGAGACTCTTTCCCACCATGACCTTTCACTATTCCAGCAGAGGTGAATTCCTGAACCCTTTCAGGGAGTTGTTAAATTCCTTTGGAATTTTGGGGAGCAAGGTTTTTATCAAAGTCACCACCTGGACCAGACAGGCTTGACATGGCTGATGCTGGGTTTTATAATAGCAAGAAAAACACAGTTTGAGAAAGAGGTTACCAATTTTAAATGAATAACAGCATCATTTGCTGACCAAATAAAAGGCTGAAGAATTGTGGGTAGGCAAATGATTATTTCTTACATCAAAGTCTGGATTTAGAACTCTTGAAATATTTTAAAGACCACTTCAGTATCTTGCTAATTAAACAAGCCTGACCTTTTGTGAAATGCCACAGGCACTGATGTGCATATGGAATTTACCCAGGCTATCAGAAGTTTAACGTGTGCTGGCTTGGTGAATAATGTCACAATACAAAATGAAGAGAGATTTTCTTCCAGAGGTATGCTCCAGGCTTTAAAGGAAAACCTATCCTGTGGATAATTGTTGAGGGAAAACTTTCCTTTAGGGTAGTCTGAGCATCAGCAATTAACCTCAGTCTGGCTATACAGACTTTTGGTTGAGTATAATTATTTCTGTTTCTTAGTATCAATAGACAAAAGAAAAGACACTTCTTGAGATGCTGACATGAGCAAAAGGGTGAAAAAAATCCCTATTGTGTTTCTCCAAGTAATGTGTTAAGGAATATTCCCTGATAGATTTTAATTGAAATGCAGGTTCCCCATCACAGGAAGTTTTCTGCTTTAAAACAGCTCAAATTGTGGGATTTTTTGTTGTTTGAGGGAAGTCTTCGAAGTCCAGACTTGTGTTATTTTTTATTTTATTCTAAGGTATTTAGAGGTGTGGTATAAGTGCTTTAAGTCTCCATTATCTCCTTCTTACTTCATTTTGAAAACTACAGGATTTGGAAGATTTCCATTGATTGTCACAGCATAGGAAGTCTTAGGTCTATCACTTGTTTTGCCATCATTTGTGAATTGAAGCCATGTAAATTTTATTCCCTACTAAAGAAAATTTATTAAATGTCTAAAAAGACATGTTTAAAGGGATCCTGAAATGCTGGCAATGTGCTGGGAAAAGACCCAGAAGATGTTGTGGAGTTTCATTTCTCTGCCAGTGGATTTTCACAGATGTGGGTTATGTTACTGCACAGACCCAGCTGCAGGTTGAACCCCAGGGACAGCACAGAATTTAACAACAGCTTTGGGAACTTTGGAGTGAATCTGCCAAGCATTAAGAAGCTCTTGTACACTTCTGTTTTCTGAAGAGGAAAGAATCCTTTCCTTTCCAGATTTTTACCAAATGGCTTTTGCATCTGTAAACACAGTGTGTGTTTAATTGTTATCCTCAGAACCAGAGCAACAAAATTAGGAAACCCTGAGAGAGAAATATGAGGGGAGATGAAGGCATTTTCAAAATTAGACCTGATTTTACAAAGCAAGAGCTTAGTTCAGCATTTTGCAAAGCCCTTTTGACTTTAAATCACTGTGAGCAAAATAAAGCATGTTTATGGGGCTGAGCAGGGCACAGGGCTTTGATTTATTCCTGCCAAAAAGTAATTGAGATTAAAACACTCTCCTTATGTGTTCAGTATTTTTTTTATTGGACATCTTAAGCAAAATTACAGCGCTGCTGAGCTGTGCCTCGAGGAGCTGGGTGGATTAATGCTTTGAATCCCAGGTTACAGCTCTAACGCCAGGTTCAACCTTGAGGTGGATTTTAGTTTGCTGAGAGAAATAGATGGTTTGGCTTGGTGGACTTTGCAGCTGATGCTGATCCGCTGCACCTTTGCTTTATATATTGGGAAAAAGCCCTAAGTTGGCACAGAAATGAGGATGGAAGCTCTCACTCAGGTGAGGGTTGTCAAAATCAATGTGTGGTATTGATAAGGAATTGTGTCTGTCAGAGCTGCTTCCTGGGACCTATGGAAGTCCACTCTACCCCCCTGAATGTTCCTCATATGGGAGCAGCCTGGGTGACAGCACAAGTTTAAATTTTTCCTTCTTTCTGAGTGTCTCAAGGAGAAGAGAGCTGAGAGAGGAGGCATCCACAGTAATTTTACCAAAATGATCCATTGCAGTAGAATTTGGAGTACAGGCTAGATTGAACTTTTGAAAAGCAGGATGATTTTTCAAATGTTTTGCTTGGCAGAACAGGTTGGTTCCAGAAGAGGTATGTGCTCTTTCCTCCCTTTGCCACAGTGCCCAGAGGAAATGCCTGAGTGCCCATGTGAAATCCTGTCCACAGGGTTATTCTGCCAGCATTTCTGGACTTTAATTCCATGGGCAGGGAGCCCTGTGAGGGTTGATAGCCTCTTCTGTTTCTCAGCATTTCTGTAAGAACTGTAGAGCTTATGAACTCCAGGCTACCCTGAAGGTGCTGGAAACTTCAGAGAGCATCCTCACATCTCAGCACCAGTTTTCCTCTGTCACAGTGTAAATCTCACCTGGCTCCATGGGAATGGGTTTAAACTGAACAAAGGACAAGTGGGTTTTTAATCAGGAGGAGGAGAGGTTTTGAATGTCAGGCATTCGAGACAGGACAGGCCAGAGCAGAGCTGTTGACAGGATTAATGTTCTGTATGTAGGTGAGATATAAAATAATCCTCTGGACTCAATGTCTCGACAGGCACCTGAGAGCTCAGGCTGCTCCCACAGTTCTGAGTGCTGATGTGTTTGCAGTGTACCCACTTTGATTGTCTGTAAGGACTGAACTTTGACTACTGTATGGCATGCAAAGTGTAATATTTCTTTCCTTTCCCAAATGCTTTCTATTACATGCCCAGGGCTTAGACCGCTCCAATTCCTGGGTAAACACTGGTGGTCCAAAAGCAGCCCCATGGGGATCCAACCCCAGCCCAAGTGCAGAGTCAACACAGGTGGTGTCTTCGGTAGAGGTTTTTCTGCCTTTGTTTTCCCTGATGTTTCCCTGTAGAATATCTTCCTTTCAGTGCATATTCCAGTTTTGGTGGTTTCTTTCTTTCTTTTTTTTTTTTTCTTAATTTTTTATTTGAAAACTTTTCAGTTTGGTTTTATAAATTCTCATCTTCTCCCCCACCACCCCCCACACTGCATGAAAAACCTCCGATCGCGTGAATGTGTCCCCTCCTTTCATTTCAGTGGTTGCTGGTCTGTGAAATGTAAATGCTGTGACTGCTTTTGTTTTCTTTTTTTCTCTTTCTCTCATGCTAGTTTCAGCTTCAGGTGGAGCACATTTCTAAGTGGGAACATTAATCACAGCTTCATAGTTCTGTCCATGTTTGCCATTCCTTTTGATGTCGTGAACCATTTTGCCATTCTCATCAAGCATTTAGTACTCATCGTCCAATAATCCTTCATGACTTTTTTGAGTGGAATATTGTGAACCCAAATTGATTGCCACATATGAGATTCTCTCTTAAAGCTTGTCAATTTGAGTGCTGGAGGCAGTGATTTGCCAGGGCCAATTGTATTGTTCTGTGTTGCAAAGTATGAAAACTTAACAGCAGCTTCAGTCAGGAAGAGTTTATTTATTTAGCCCCCATTGCCTGCTGCTCTCCACTGCATGGTTGCCTTGAACGTACCTCTCAACTGCTCCTCCTTCCCAGTTTGTCAGCCTTCCCAAAATACTTAGTCCAAGTTCACTTGCTCTCATGGCAAATTATTTCCATCAGAAGCTGAACTTGAGTGATTTTCTCCTTGCCCATGGCTGCAGCAGAGTGGGTGTGGGTACATCCCCCCACTCTTGGCCTCTGGTAGATTGAGAGGTATGGGCTGAAATTCCAAGTATTCCCTGTGCATGTTGATAAAATACAACGATGGAAAAAGTTTCATGCTTTGCAGCATTGTCTTTGTGCATCAGAACATGCAGTTCTTTAAATAACCAATCAAAATTGCTGTCATTTTGTTTAGACCCACTCTGTAAGTGGCTAAGAGTTTGAGAATGCTTAAAAGCCTGTAAAAACCCTACGGTTGGAAGAGTATTTTTGTAAACTTTCGTTGTCCTTGAGCTGCAAAACCCATCCACAGCAAACTTTAATGTCCTGTCATCATTCATTCATCTCCACTCCGTAGGCTACGGATCGAAGTTGTAATCGTATGTCTTCGCACACTGAGACGTCAAGTTTCTTACAAACATTAACAGGACGATTACCAACCAAAAAGGTAGATTTCAGTGGAGACAATTGATATTGTGGGGCAGGGAGGTCAAGTCATTCTGAAAACATGATGCAATTTATTCTTTTATTTATAGCCTGATTCCCCCACCCCCCATCCCCCCGAGGTCATTAGGAACTGCTGGTGCTTAACACCTCTGAATATCCAGGCTATAGGAAATATGAAGTATTTGGAATTGAATTGGGAAGAATTAAATGATCAGGAATTGCTTGTCTGGTTTAATGGCCATAGTGTTTGAGGCCAGTTTATTACTGGCTTTCAAAAAATATGAATAGCACTGTCTAGACATGTAAATGATACATTTTGTGTGCAAAATGAAAACGTGTTGGATAGCTTGGTGTGCTGAGCTCAATTATCCAGGTGTTAATCTAGAGAGACTCCAAGAAGGGAATAGGAGTCAGTTTGAAAGTAAACTCCTTTACAGGAAATGAGAACCTTGTAAACAATGTCAGAAAGGCAAAATGCCAGAGCTTTTATGTAATGAAAATGTGGCCACTGCCACCATCAGTGTGTGGGTTGATCGTCCCGAGAAAAGAAATCCAAGAGCTGTTTGAGCCCCATGTTTCTTTCTTACTGTTGTAAGTCCTTTCTCACAGTAAATATACATCTTTGTACAAATCACGTTATATGTCCACTTTTTACTCCTTTTTCCTGCGAAAATCAGACCAGGCAGAAAGGTAGATTTTTTAAACTAAACTGATTTGAGCACCAACCCTTTTTTTTTTTTTTAAATTATTAATTCTTGGGGGTGGGAGGAAAATTCTTTTGACACTTGAGATTCAATCCTGGAGCAAGATGCTGTGAAACGTTTCTCACATCACATGTCATAACCTCATCCCTCATTGTTAGCTGGGGATTTCTTTATGGGATGCCATCACTGCTGTCATGTCCTCAGTTATTTAGTTTGCTTAACTCATTGTTTGCCATACTTGCCATGGGCCCTGCTGACATTTCTCATGGGGACTGTGCTGGGAGCTGCTCTGGAGGCTGAGGCTGACTCTGGTTTGACTCTGTAGCTTTTCCACGAGGAGCTGGCCCTGCAGTGGGTTGTGTGCAGCGGGAGCGTGCGGGAGGCAGCCCTGCAGCAAGCCTGGTTCTTCTTCGAGCTGATGGTGAGCAAACACCTCCCTGATGTCTCCCAGCTCCTGCTTTCAAACAGAACCAGCAGCAGCTGCAAGTGGCTGTGCTGTGATTTATATCCCAATAGGTGAAGAGCATGGTGCATCATCTGTATTTTTCTGACAAACTGGATATGCTGAGGAAGAATCGTTTCCCGGAGCGCTTCATGGATGACGTGGCTGCACTGGTCAGCACAATTGCTGGTGATATAGTCTCCCGCTTCCAGAAGGTGATGGCAAACAATTACACTGAGCCCAGCTCAGCCACCAGCCCTCCTGCCTCTTGTTTGCTTGAAAACACACAGGGTTCTTCATCTGCTTTCTGGTTTTCTCTTCCTTCTCTCCAGGACACGGAAATGGTGGAGCGGCTCAACACCAGCCTCGCGTTTTTCCTCAATGATTTGTTGTCCATCATGGACAGAGGATTTGTGTTTTCTCTTATTAAGACCTGCTACAAACAGGTGAATGCAGATAAACATTGTGGCTTAAGTGAACCATGGCCGAGCCTGTTACTGTTAAATTTTTCTGGACACACAGTAAAATACGGACACAGAATTCTGCTGTTCACGTCTTCTTAGAGCAGGGCATTCTCAGGGGTTATTTAGGGTTTATGCTTCTCTGATTGGACTCTTAACTGTGAATTAGGAGTCGCTCTCTGGAGTGAATGGACATGCAGCAGGAAGGGGAGAATTATTCCCTCTGCTACCACGTTCAGAGTAATTGAATCAAAAATTATTGGGAGGTTCTGTGAAGGAGCTCAGACTATTGTGGTATCTTAAGAACACCGTGACCCTGGATGAACATATTGATCACTGAGCTCCTCTTCCATCCTTTGGGGGATGCAGGGTGTCCTTCCCCATAAGGAGGGCTCCTCATTTGCAGTGTGACAAGGATATCACCCTGAACCACAAAGTTCTGTTTGACTACAAACATCATTCTGACACTGTACAGAGGAGATAACAAGGGATCAGTGAGGAGCGAGTCTAAGCTTAGACTCATTTTCCCTGTAAAGTCTAAAACATTCTCTATAAGGGGCAAAGGAACAGCAAGAGCATTTAAGATTTTAAGTTGCCTGCTGTATATTACATGTGTTATGTGTCATTAATTGTATTTTTATACATAAAAGATACATGTATAAAAACCAACCTGCATCTTGGAACTGTTAGTGCATCACACTGTGGTCCTCACAACTCCCTGCTGAAATCAATAGGATGTGAGAATTACAGAATCAAAGAGCAGTTTGGGTTGGAAATGACCTTGAAGATCATCATGTTCCAACCCCCCAGTAGGTGAAGTCCACAGTTCTTCATTTGGTTATTTAAATATGACTGGTGTATAGCTCTTGTATTGAGAGATAGGTGGGATGTGTGTGGCTCCTGCACATCAGGAACTTAATCTCTAGCACCAAAAAGTGCTGTGGACATGGGTGTGTCCATTTAATGACACCAAGCTCTCCAGTTCCTGCTTTGGGAGTGTTTTTGGGGTGCATGGGTAGGCCAGGGAAACTCACCCTGCAGTTACGCTCTGTTTTGGTGCTGACTGCATTGCTGTGGGCTGGATTTTGCAGGTGTCTTCAAAGCTGTACTCCTTAACAAATCCAAGCAACCTGGCATCCCTGAGGCTGGACTTCCTGCGCATCATTTGCAGCCATGAGCACTATGTCACCTTGAATTTACCCTGCAGCTTGCTCACACCACCTGCATCTCCATCACCATCTGTGTCTTCAGCCACTTCCCAGGTACTGAGAAATTTGGGAAATGCAAGTTGATCTTGGTGCTGAGAATTAAGCCCTCTGAGGCAGTTTTATCACTCTACCTTCAGTCCCTCTCGCTAATATTTTTAGAAGTGTTTAGGTAGAAATCAGTTTTTCCTGCCACATAGGTTCTGATTGCTTTTGCTCTTTTATTTTTGAGGGAAGAGTGCCCATATCCCTCTCCTGGAAATGACCAGACACTGGTCTTAGGGACCTGGTCCCCTCTTATATTGGACAAACACAAATAAGTCATAAAAGAAAATACTTTGTCCAGTGTTACCCTTTTCTGGCTCCACAAGGGACTTCTGAGCTCCCTGCAGCTTAGTCCTGGCCTGCTCAGAAAAAGTAATTTGAATTAATGTGTTATTCATGTGGATTAATTAGTTGCAAAATCACATAAACTAAATCAAAACCTTCTTCAGCCTGAATAAGAGCATCCTTGAGTTAAAAGTTTAACCAATCCACTTTTGAAGGTTATTTGGTTTAACTTTCCTAACAGGGGAAGACAGTAACAACAAACAGAATTAATGGAAGGGTTACTGAGCTGGAATGAAGTGTGGATTAATGCCTTAATCCAAACAGAAAAGGGAAAAGGCGTGAGGTTGTCTTTAATTCTGAAAACTGCTTCTTATGTATTTCCTAAGCTTTGACTCTGATCGTGATGCAGCTTCTGAAACTTGATTTTTTCAGAGTTCTGGTTTCTCCACAAATGTCCAAGACCAGAAGATTGCAAATATGTTTGAGTTGTCTGTGCCTTTCCGCCAGCAGCATTACCTGGCCGGGCTGGTGCTCACAGAGCTGGCTGTCATTCTAGATCCTGATGCAGAAGGGTAAATCTTTACAAAGTTTTGTTTTTCAAAGAGCTTTCTGTAATTTCAAGCAAATGGTGGATGCAAAGAAAATCCTGGCATGGTCAGAATTTATATATAATTTTTTAAGCTATGATAAGAAAATGGTGATTTAAGAATCTTCTTTCTTCTTGCCCCTTGTGTTTCTTCCTTATCCCAGACTGTGTAAACCTGATTTCAGTCACATTTTTCCAGCTGAGAAGAAGGGGAAAGAGGTTCTTTCTGGGGCCTCCAAATGCCACAGGGGCACTGCTAGAGCTCTGAAAGGAAAATAGCTTTTCTCAAATGTAACAAGAAAATAATTTCCAACATTTAGGAAGCTTCTCTTGCTGGTGGTTTTAAATGTGCCTGTGGTTCTCCCAGCTTGTTTTAACTGTAAATTATGCATTGAGGAGGCCCCTGTGGGTTACACAAATAGACAAATAGAGTCAAGCATTCTAGAGTTTGTCAGTGACTTGCCAGTGACTTGTGCAGCAAATAATTCTCTGCTGTAGTCCTGACATCCAGTCTGTTCCTTGTGTTATTTAGGGCTGTTTTCTGCCTTGCCTGTTTAAAATGGGTTGCAATGGAAATTATTGATTGCTTCCACAGTCCTGAGTTCCCTCACAGACATTTTTCTCAAGGTGGACTCAGAAATATCAGCCGAGTCGACAAATGCTGATGATTCATGGTTAATTCTGCCCCTTTGCCAAGAGGTCTCTGGAGTTAAACATTCATTCTGTTTCCTCTTGGAGAAGAAAGTGATGCCATAAACTGGAATATTTTCCTGTATATTTACATAACACTGCAGTCCCATTTGTTTGGCCTGAAATGGAAAGAGCAGCAAATCTTTACCCATACGTGCTGTCTGCAGAAATTCTTTTTGTGCCAGAGGAGCATCCTGCTCACTGTTTAGAAGTCAGGCCCTGTCTCTGAGTGTGTCTGTCCTTGTTCTTCACAAACTTTCTGTTCTCTACCTGCCTACCAAGCCCTTCAGCCTGGCTCAGAATGGTCATTTCTGCACAGACGAGCTTGCTGGTGTCCACTGGGGAGACAACTCCTCTCTCAAACCTTGTCTAGCCAGAAAAAGCCCCCTAGTACCAGTTCAACTCTGGAGATGCATTTTGATCAAAGCTCCTGAAGTTGGGGCAGGTATATACCTGTAAAACATTTATTTTTTTACTGTTCTCCAGAAAAACCTGGAATTTCAGGTTTGTTGACTTCTCAAGCTCAAAACCTCTGCATTTCTCCTGGTAGATCTGTCACAGAAAGTAAACAAGTGTGTTCAGATCTTGTCTTCCCTTGCTGTGAAGACTTTTAGCAGCCATGCAGTATCACCAGCAGAGAGTTCACACTTGCCTTCCATAAAGTACTGTGGCCACCACTGAAACTGAAAGCTCAGAATTGTTCCCAGTTCATTATCCTGCAGCAGGAGTGGAAAGGGCTGTTCATCTAATTGTTTATTGTGTTAGAGACCTGCTTTAGGCTTTGATAGGTGATCCAGAGCCTTAAATGTGTTCTGTCCTTGCTCTTTTTGTTCCATTAGCAAGATATGTTTAGTTTTAGCTCATTCTGTAAGAACTCTTTGGGTTGAGTTGGACAGAAAAGGATCAGTTCCCTGGTGCCTGGAGGTGTGTGTTGTGTACGTGCCAGGTGTGACAGGGTGCAGAGCAGCCCTGCAGAGCACCTGCAGCCTGGAAAACAGGACAAACGAAGCTTGCAGGGGAAGGGATCCAGCTGGACGTGACACAGTGCCAGCAGCTGGACCCTGCACAGTTGTCTCTGCAAACACTGCGGGGGTGCTTTGGCCATCACACACAGCGTCCACGCTGCCCATCTTGGCTGAGGGTGCAGGCCACAAGTGAGAAAATCAGAATTCAGTCCTCAGGGTTCAGTGCCACAGTCAGTTGTGCAGAAGTGTGGGTGGGTGTTGACAGAAATCCAGGCCAGGGCTGAGATAAGGGAGGGGATGGAGGAAGGGCAGCGAGATCGATTCGCTGCCTTATCAGGCAGGAAGAGCAGGGATTGCATTTCCTTCTCTCCTCCGTGGATTGATCCACCACAGTGCCCACTCAGCCCTGGAAAAGTGACAAAGAAATCCACGGATCCCTAGGTTGGAATTAGGCAGCATTGCTTGGATGTTTTCCCTATCTGCAGTTTTATGGCCTGTGGGATAGTTTCCCTTGAATTTTTAAAAATGTGATTTAAGTGCCACTCCTTCAAAATAATACAAAGACTTTCCTTTATCCTTAATCTGAAGGAACCAGTCACTTAAATAAGCGTTTCCTTCCTAGTTGTTAAGGCTCTCACTAATTACACAAACAAGTAATTGTAGCATCTCATTATGGATTGATTAAAAGCCACAGGGAGGACCTGCAGCTCCAATAGCTGATGTCCTCCCAAGCCGTACTGCTGCCTTATAGTCAGCTTCAAACCCCCAAAAATCCAGTCAAAGCCTGTTTTTTTTTAACCAGAACTCACCTCTACTTTTCAGGTAAAGTGGATACTGCCTGAAATTCAGCACTTGTTTTAATACCTCAGGTCTGAACATTGCAGCTTATGTTTTGCTACTGCCTAATGTCTGAGCTTCCTTGGCTGCTTCATGCATGGGGTAAAGTGTCTTCTTGGCTGGTTTGCCTACAGAAGCAAATAGCTGCAGAGAGAACCTGCTATTTGCTCTGGGAGAGTTTTGCCTCTGCGTGGTGGCTGAGGGGATTGAAAGGAGCAGAGTCCTTGAGAGATTCAGGGGAGTTTTTGTGTTTTCAAGGAGTGTCACACATGGTGCCCTATAAAAGGGCTCTGCCAGTGTTTGCATCTGAATAATGACAGAAGCCATTTTGGCTATTTTTACTTCTATCCCTTCATGTCTTTGCCACTTTTTATTCGAAATTATGGATCTGTAGTCTGTTTTGGTTCAGTAGTTGCATGGGGTAGGGTGGGGAGCTGAAGCAGAAACTTCCTGATCATTTGATTAAAGTAATGTCCTGGTTTAGGAGGGTTTGTCCCTCTATAAATGGTGTTAAATAGAAACAGTTAAAGAAAACAATGAATGGTTTTACTAAACCCACTGTCCTCTCAAGTTTCTCTCCCTGTTTTCCATATTCTCTAAGTTTTTCTAAAAGTTTTTAGTAGATTCAATGCTTCAGCATAGCAGTAGCTGGGACTTTGGGGGTTTTTAAAGGAAAATACGAGTGTTCACATTATACTGGGTGTGCATTCCACAAGATATTTTTGCCCATTTTACAAGGCACAGTGAAAAACCAGCCATCTGTAAAATCCATGGGAGATCAAAAAAACCCACATGCAACGCAGTTCGCGTGAAGTTAAAAATAAAAAATGGGATTTTTTTTTTTTTTTTCCTTTTTGAAGCCCCTTAGTTACAAAAGAGAGTTTCCTTTGAAGATATTAACTAATGTGCATGACCCAACTGTCTTTTTAACAGTTTGTTTGGATTGCATAAGAAGGTCATCAACATGGTACACAACCTGCTGTCCAGCCACGACTCGGACCCGCGGTACGCTGACCCCCAGGTAAAGGCCCGGGTGGCAATGCTGTATCTACCTCTGATTGGCGTGATCATGGAAACTGTGCCTCAGCTCTATGACTTCACAGGTATTTGATATTCTCTGCCTTGGCTATCTGCTCATCTGCTCACCAGGCTGGGGTGTTTGGGTTCTGAAATTGAATTATGTATGAACATAGCCTGTGCTGTCGGATGAGGTTGTTTCTGAATTGCGATTTGGATATTCTTTCATGTTTGTTTTCACTTGCAAAATGTGCCTTCAATGCCTGTTGACACTCAAAAGTTTCATTTGCCCATTTGTTAGCATGAAATAAATAATAAAAAAAAGCAGTGCATTTTAGTTTACATCCCACTGGCTGATGTAAATGCAGAGCAGGCTTCCACCTATGTCTCTGACCTGCTTAAAAAGTCACCCCTCACACTGTACCAGAATCCCTAAATCCAAAGGATAAGCAGAGTTCCTAATTCCAAAGGAAAACCAGAATTCCTCTTCTTCCTCCTGTCACGTGCTTCATCAGCAGTTCATTTTCCAGGGTGCTTTGCAAAGTGTCCCAAAGAGCAGAAGAGGTAATTTCAACCAGGGCAGGGAGTCTAATCAGGATAGTTTGGAATTCAGAGTTCTTCTCTACATCCTTTGAGTTTACTGACACCATAAAGCTGCAAGAAAGGATTTGGATTAATCAAAAGGTCCATTGTTAGGAGGGGTTTAGGTACTGAGGTTGTGTAGGTTGCATTTGGGAATTGCTTTCTTTGCTTTCCTGCCCTCAAATCGTTGTCCTGTTCTTTGCAGGACCCCTTGAGTGGGGTGATCTTCAGTTTGCATTCCCAGTTCAGTGAGACCAGCGCTGTGGATGCGGTCTGGGGGGTGAAGCCTTGGATTTGGGGCCTGACTAAAGTCCTGTATTTCTCTGCAGAGAGTCACAACCAGCGGGGGAGGCCAAGCTGTGTCACCGTGGATGATTATGAGAGCGAGGGTGGCAGCATGATCAGCCAGACAGTGGCCATGGCCATTGCAGGGACTTCTGTCCCCCAGCTCACCAGGCCCAGCAGTTTTCTACTCCCTTCTTCGGTACAAATCCATCTCTCCCTGTTTCCTGACCCTCAGTCTGTGTCAACCAGCAGATACTCGGCAGGTTCTGTGTGGGCCCACGTCAGTTTGTAGTTGAGTATGCAGAGGGACAGCAAGGGGGACAAAGCATGTTTGTATGTTGCTGTGTCTGTATTAGAGGGGGCATAAGAAAATGCCAAGGAGGGATACGAATCAACAAACGTCAGAAAGTGGGAGAATTCTCTTTCCTGATAAAGATTCTCTTGTTCTGAAACAATCTTATAAAAGCTCTGTGAAGTGCAGTAGTCACTAGGAGCTTAAAGTCCTAAGAATAAATTCTACCCCAGGTAAATCCCACCTAGCTGAAGACAAGGAGGGGCCATTTTCCCTGTTCTCTGCACAGAGAGGGAATCCTGATTCTGCTAGCAGGCAGACTATTCCATTTATGCCTTCTCTTGCCTTTACTTCAGGCAGGACCAGGACCCCATGTTGCTGGAATTCAGGTGCACTCTCAGTGAGACACTGATAGATGCATGAGATAACATGGAGCCCCTCTGTTAACCCCTAAGCTGCTGAGGTTATTACAGTTATCTCAAGGGAAGAAACTCGTACTCTGTGGTGATTGGAATGTGTGGGTGTGAAGCAGTGTCCTGACCTGTGTTTCAGAGTGGCAGGCAGCACTCCACCTTCTCAACAGAGTCCAGCCGCAGCCTCCTCATCTGCCTGCTCTGGGTGCTGAAGAATGCAGATGAGAGTGTCCTGCAGAAATGGTTCACTGACCTGTCAGTGCTGCAGCTCAACCGCCTGCTGGACCTGCTCTATCTCTGTGTGTCCTGCTTTGAGTACAAGGTACTGCCAAGTTGGAACCTCCTGGAGTCCCTCCTGGGCCCTGCCGAGGACCTTTACACTCCCATCCTTTACACGACTGCAGAAAGGCATTTCCTGCTCCCTCCAAAGAATTTCCTGTACTCACAATCCCAAGGCCAGGCTTTTCCCATGTTTACTTCCCAGCCATGTGAGTGTCTGTGCCTTGTTTCACTTCTCAAGCAGTTTGTGCTGCTTGGCCCCTCATCTGGGAACTGCTGCAGTGTCACTTCGAAAAGAGAGTTTTCTGTAGCAGTGCTGGAATCTGAGTGATTGATCTACCTACCAAATTAAGCTGTATTCCTTTCTTACTGCATGTCTTAAAGATATTTTGTGTTGTTAACTCTTAGCAAGTATCCCAAATTGAAAAAAATCTTCCCTCATGGTTTTGTTTGGAACTTGCAGGGCAAGAAAGTGTTTGAAAGAATGAACAGTCTGACATTTAAGAAGTCAAAAGACATGAGAGCCAAACTTGAAGAAGCAATTTTGGGCAGCATAGGGGCAAGACAGGAAATGGTCCGAAGAAGTAGAGGACAGCTGGGTAAGTAAAGGAGTCCTCTGTGCCATCCCTTTTTTCCAAAAGCTGCTCCTCCCATGCCCAATATTATTTGCACCCACTGTGGTGTGGGATAAAGAGGCCCCTAGGAAAGTTGTTTGCAGCATCCTTCCTTGGGTCTGCAAAATCTCTACACTTTTCCTAAATGGCAGACAATTTGTTTATTATTTGGATTGCCTTTTTAAGTGGGATAACATCTCATTTATGGGGTGTTCTTGCCTTAGTTTTTTCTAGTGTAGCATTTTCTAGAGTGCCCCGTTCAAGGATCAGAGAGGAAAACAAACTGCCTGATCTTGCTCTGACAGCTCTGAAAATGCCTGGACATTTCTGCTGACTTAAGGAGACTTGAAGTAGCTGTGTTGGGCTAACAGGCACCTTCTGATGATTTTTACTGTTCGTAAAATGCAGTAATTTTTATGACCACCCAAAATTCAAAGAGTGGCCCAGGGACTAGGACAAGAATTTTTGTCTCCTGCTCTGCCACATGAGCCTGTCATTGTGGGCTAAGGTGGATAAATAGTTTAGACCCATAATTAAGGAATCACTTCAGAGATGGGAACCTTTATTTTTTTCTTAACTTTTATTACTTGAAATTCCCCTGCCCTCCCAGCAATGAGAATAAAAGATTGTGAGGTGGGAAAGGGGGTCTTGGCACCACCCTGAGAGCGTTCCTGAGTGCCAGTTGAGGATAGCAGTGTTGGAATGCTGAGGGTTGGCACACTCAGGCTCCTTGTGCAGTCCAAGGAAGGGACTCCTCTCACCAGTGAGTGTCTCAGCTGCCTCTCTGTGTCTCATGCCACTAAGCAGTGACAGAATTAGGGCCATGTAAACATCCTGGGTGAGTGCCACAGAGCCTCAGGCTCTAGAAAATCATCTTTGTTGCCACCTGCCACTCGTGAGCAGATCTGGAGCTGCTGCTGGTGCTGCAGAATGAACATCAGCTGACTGAGTGCTGTTGTTTTGCTGTTCCCCTGCAGAGAGGAGCCCTTCTGGGAGTGCTTTTGGAAGTCAGGAGAATCTGAGGTGGAGAAAGGATATGACTCACTGGCGGCAGAACACAGAGAAGCTTGACAAGTAACTGTGCCTTATCCTTCTGCTCTACCCATGTGCCAGGGCCTGTGAGAGCAGGGTCCCCCTCCCCACAGAAGGTCACTGCCAGCAGCCACTCAGCCCTTGTGCCAGCAGGTTTGAGCCCTCGGGTGCACAGGGCTGTCATTGGAAAAAAAAAAAAAAAGCTTTTAACACTGCCCTCCCAATTCTTTGCCTTTCCACTGTCTCTTGCTTCCTTAGACTTCCAAATCAGATTTAAAGAGATTTATACAATCCATTACTGTCTTAAAACCCTACCCTAAGCTGTAATTTAGAGGGAAGATCCATTAAGAATTTCCACAAGATGGCATTTATATCTCATGTCATATTTCCTTTATTCCATAAGAGCATTCTGGAGTTCTCAAAGCTCGCTTTCCTTTCCTGTCCTAATCCATCACTTTGATTGTTTTTCCACATGTGCTGTGCTTTTAGAAGCCACAAACCAGCCAGGTACTGTAGCATTGGTGTGCAGTTCTTATAAATGGCCATTTTGTACATCTGCAGACTCAATCATCACAGCGTTGTTTGTGATGCTTGGCAGAATTTCTCAGTGTGTGTGTGTGCAAGCAACTGACTGGAATGAGCTCTTTTGGCTTATTACACCCATTTCCTTGAAAATTCCCCTCTCCTGGTGTGGTTTAATCCAGAGGGCTCAGGAGCTGTATTTGAGCTTTGCTGTGCACGTTTTCTGTCTCCTCAAATTGCAACCTGCAGTCTCCATCCTCCCAGCAAAAGAATTGTTCATTATCCTAGGGAAGCAATTTCAGCCCAAGTGAAGCTCTGAAGAAACTGAGGAATGGGGTCCTCAGAGCCCAGATGGAGATCAAGCCAAATTTTACTCTGGCAGACATTGACTCTTCCTGGAGTAGAAAGCAATTCTTCACAGCCTTTAGTTCTTTTGTCCCACACAAAAATGTAATTTCTCCTTATGACAGGTAGTGGCTTTTTGTCCAAGGCTCCAGTCCTTTTGAGTCATTGGTAAAGCCAAATGACATGGGTATTTCAACCTGCTGTTGAAGTGATGCAGATTTAAATTCCAGAGTCACACCAGGTTAAAATTTGGGCCTGAAAGCCTCATCAGTTCACTGCCAGCATTGGGTCTAAGCCCTGTCCTTCCCAGAAGGAGCTCAAGTACACATTTAACAGCTGTGGAATTCCTTGGTGGTCAAAGGATGGTGTCTTACCTCACAAAATGAGCTGCTTAGATAAAACTCTCTAGAGCTGCTTTCTAACCCCTGCTTGCTGTGACTGGGTCTGCTGCGTCCTGTGTGTGTAGGTAAACCCTATAAACCTTTGAAACCCCATAAACAAGAATTTTCACTCCAAGAGCTGTGCACAGCTTGCAGCTGCTTTCATTTTATGCAGATGATCTTATTTTATGTGCGGCCAGGTCCCAAAACTTCCTGTCCTGGAGATGTTGGGGATGTGAGCCAGCCCCCAGATGATGTGGAGTGTGGCAAGGAAGGGCTACTGCAATACAGCTCCAAGAGCCAAATTATTTCTCACTCTCTCTGTATTTTTGTGGGATATTGGTCACCCTCCTGCTGGGATTTGCCGTGGCATGAGTCTGTCAGAGATGGCATCTGTGACAGGGCAGGCCAGGGTTGGGCTCTTGCAGTACACCACTGGATCTCTGCCCAGTGCAGCTGGTGCCACTGGAAGGGGCTGGTTGTGCTGAATTCCTGGAGCCACAGGTGTGAGTGGGTGTCTGGACTTTGCAAGGCTTTCCAGGAAAGCGAGTACCTGGCATGGAGCAACAAAACTTTGTCCTTCTCCTCAGAGGGGAAGTTGTGCTTCAGGGATTAAATGCAGTGTAGCCTGGAGAGATAAGATTGCAGCCTGGCAGGCTGCACTGTGCTGCTCCCAGTGCAGGTTCCCAGCTCGTGTAGCACCACCATGTGTCCACAGCCTGCAGCATAAAGCCACATGTCCTGTTCCTGGTTGTGCTGTCGCATGCCTAACGATGCTGCTGAGCCAGTTTGGAGTTGGACTGGGCTTCTAAACTGTTGTTGTGTTCCTGGGAGAGTAGTGAAGTGTCAGAGAGCAGTGTGAGCTCTCCAAGCATGATGAACGTGAAGCCTCTGTAAGTCTGTACTTGTGAAAAACTGAGTTTTCCTTCCTGTCCTCTCAGGGGTGCATTGAAATATCCTCGTAGTGTTGTCCAGTGATAAATATACAAACTGTAACTGGGAGTTTCCTGCTAGTGAGAGAACATTTTTGACTGGAAAATATGTAGGTCTGTTCCTTAATCAGAAGGTAATTTTACTGCTTTACTTTCTCTGATCAGGTCAAGGGCAGAGATAGAACATGAGGCACTCATCGATGGGAATCTTGCAACAGAAGCCAACCTGATAATTTTGGATACTCTAGAGATAGTTGTGCAGGTGAGGTTGATAAAACAGTGGAGGTCTAGTGGCATTACAGTCACCTGGCCAAGCAGCACTTTGTTAAACAAAACTGCCTCAGTGCTGAGAGAACTGTTCAGCTGCATCAGGAAAGAGGTGATGCCTCTCCTAATCCCAGCCTGGAACAATCTGGTTTTACATCGCAGTACCTTCCTTCAGTCTCGAAATTGAGAATTTGAAGATTGTCCCCTTCTTGTAGTTTAATAGTTATTCAGGAATGAACTGTAAAAATCTCCAAATCTTGCCCTATCCCAAGCAGTTCCTCCAGTTCTTCCCAAACCTGCCTCAAATCATTGGGTTCCAGGTAAGCCTCCTGGACCTGTACTCACTTTTCCCCTTGATTTCTGTACAAGTGGACCTGGGCATGGGCTGGGAGCAGGCAGGACCATGCTTCCCAAATCCACCTCTGATCTGCAGAGAGACCCAGGAATCCCAAGAGTTGTACTCTGTGCCTGAATAACCCACCCAGAACCCAGCTATGGGCTTTCCCTCCAGCAGAACAATGTCCCCAAAGGTCAGAGCCTCACTGGGGACAAAGAATCCCCATTCCACCTGCTTTACCCATGGATCAGGTTCTTCACCTGGGGACTGCTCAGAATGGGGCTGATTGGCAGGCCCAGCTAAGTGGGTAATTTCCCCATGCAAAGGACTTTTGGTCTGAGCTCTTTGCTCTCTCCCACACACACAGGCACACAGGAGGTTCATTTTTCTCATGGAATTTTGGTTTCCCTTTGCAGACGGTGTCCGTGACGGAGTCCAAGGAGAGCATCCTGGGTGGGGTGCTCAAAGTGCTGCTGCACAGCATGGCCTGCAACCAAAGTGCCCTTTACCTCCAGCACTGCTTTGCCACACAGAGAGCTTTGGTCTCAAAGGTGAATGCCCTGTGGGGGCAGAAATCCACCCTGAGCAGCACTGAGGGAGGAAGGCACTCTTTCTTCCTTTGTATGGGGTCACTTCCCCAAGCATTTCTTATTTTGGGCAGTATTAATTTTCAGGCAGCGTAGCCTGCCCTGGTTTTCATGGGCAGTACCTGCATTTCTGCATTTTGAGGCTGGCTGCACCAAAAAGTGCAGCTCACACACCGTGGATGGGATGGGGGTTCCTGCTGGCTGGGACTGAGTGGGAAGAGGCACCTGCTTAGTGGGGAGCTCAAGGCACAGGTGGGGTTTAAGCTGGACAAATCTCACTTTAAATTGATTTGTTCCCCAATTTCTGTAGGTGTGTTCAGAGAAGCTCAAAGTTTTAAGCCTGAGTTTTTGGAAGTGATGTAAATCAGTGTGAGGGTGTAGATGTAGGAGTAAATTGGAGGGGAAAGCAAAATGAGCTTCCAGTGCTGCCAGTTTTGCCTTACTTAAAGTGATTCAAATGAGCATCATTCCCCTCAAAACAGGGGTTGGGCTCCCTCTCATTCACTGCTGCCTGTTTATCCAAGTGCTCCTTCCTGCCTGTCCAAGCACCCATTTCCTCCCCTGCTGTTTTCCAGTTCCCTGAGCTGCTGTTTGAGGAGGAGACAGAGCAATGTGCAGACCTGTGCCTGAGGCTCCTGAGGCACTGCAGCAGCAGCATTGGCACCATCAGGTCCCACGCCAGTGCCTCCCTGTACCTCCTCATGAGGCAGAACTTCGAGATTGGCAACGTGAGTCCTGCTGCCCTTCACTTGTTACTGCAGATAACGGGGTTGGGCGCTGCTGGCTTTGGGTGCAGTCCCCCACAGACCTGAGGGACACCCTGCCTCTGGGGCCAGGGACTGTGAGCAGAGATTAGGGGATTCTACCTTTTAGGCTTGACCTAAACAAGCACAGCTGGGATCAAAGGTGTTTCATGAGGGAATCATCCTGTTCAGGATGTGCCAGAGGAGACCATGTGGAAACAGACAACACCAATATTTTTGCAGGAGAACCTTTATCTGGAACTAAATAATCATCAGATTAAGAAGTTTGGCAGCACCAGGTTTATTCTAATCACTGCTCTGAGATAGCTTTTCTTGCAAAACTTCAGTTTCCTTTTCTCTGTCAGGTCAGGAGAAAGGTGCCATGACCAAAGCACTGTTTTTGCACTGTCTCCAGGCTGCTGAAATACCATAACAACATCTCTGTTGCAGAACTTTGCCAGAGTGAAGATGCAGGTGACCATGTCCCTTTCATCCCTGGTGGGGACATCCCAGAACTTCAATGAAGAATTTCTGCGACGTTCCCTCAAGACTATTCTGACATATGCTGAAGAAGATCTGGAACTTAGGGAGACAACATTTCCTGACCAGGTAAAAGACAAACCACAAGACAAGTAATTCATTAACAGGCTGTGCCTAAACCTCCATCTAGAACTGGAATCTGCATGCATTCTCTGAAAAGGGTTTGGTTTTTAGTTTTTTTAATCAACAAATCACATAAAACTCAGGTCTTTGATTAGTCCTGAGAAGATGTGAACACACAAAGATTCAGAGTGCCCATGTTCCTCACATAACAATGTGTAGCTCAATTCCCATTGCCATTTCTTTACAACACCTTATTTTTCACAGGTCCAGGATTTAGTGTTCAACCTCCATATGATCCTGTCAGACACAGTTAAAATGAAGGAGCACCAGGAAGATCCAGAAATGCTGATTGACCTGATGTACAGGTAGAGTTGACTCTGTAGAGACAGGAGATGTCAGTGCTGCATGTGGATTTGGGCTCAGATGCTGCACATTTGGGCACTTACAGGACTTGATTTTGGAGCAGTTTTGGATCTCAGTGCTCACAGACCAGTATGTGCCTGTCTTTTGTGTTTGAATGTGGTGCCAAGAGGTTTTGTTTGGCATTTAGGCAGCTTATCTTGCATAAAAGTAGTTCTCACTCCCCAGCCATCCCTGGAAATCTCATCTTCCACCTGAGTAGAGAACTCTCCCTGCTTGCTTCAGGGAAAACTTGGGGGTCTTCCAGCACCTGCTTGCCCAAAAGTCTTTTTGGTGCTATATACAATGGTGTCCATATGCAAAAGATATTCCAGAGCCCAGTTAAGCTTCCAGGTGCCAGATTTTATGGTGCTGTCTGCACAAATGGCCCTGAAGGCTTAATAGTGGTCAGCAGAGGTTTTGTTGTAGGGAACCAGGCAGGTGTGCTCTGATTGTCCCACACCTTTGGATTGCCACCAGTCTCAGGTGAAACATGGGCTTTGGTCAAGAGCTTCAGCATCACCCACTGCTCAACCACCACTAACTGGCTCAAAAATCTGCAGTTCAGGGTGACTTCCCATCTTGAGAGCTTCTTGTCTCAGGAATTTCCAGACAGCCCAGAGGGGAGTTGGTGTTTGAGCAGAAGTGACTAAAATACAATGTGAAAAAACCATGCTGAAGGGCTGTGCTGGTTCAGAAGGAAAGGACATGGAATCACAGAGTTTTTCTCTCCCTTTAGGATTGCCAAGGGCTACCAGAATTCCCCTGACCTGCGGCTGACGTGGCTGCAGAACATGGCAGGGAAACATTCTGAGAGGAGCAACCACGCTGAGTCTGCCCAGTGCCTGGTGCACTCTGCAGCCCTGGTGGCTGAGTACCTGAGCATGCTGGAGGACAGGAAATACCTCCCTGTGGGCTGTGTGACATTTCAGGTGGGCATTATCCTCACTAAGGGATTTTTTGGGCTTTGCTGCTGAGGTACAAAGTGTTTCCATGTGCTGAGAGTTCTGTGCCTACATCCTCAATCCTCAAACAGTGCTCACTGTTTGTTGCCTGAATGCAATGCTGCTCTGTGAGAATGGAAATGTGTATTTTATACACATGCTCTACAAAAATAGATATACTTTATATATACACTAAAAAAAATGGAAATGTTTTACATATGTACTCTACAAAAATAGAATGCTATATTTTATGTATATACTCTACAGAAATAGAAAGCCACCTCTATAGAAATTCTAGGATTCGACTGCAAATCAGCTGCCTTTCAAAGTATTGAAAATGTTGAGTGTTGTTAAAATTGAGTAAATGTATTTTTATCTCTTACATCTCCCCAGAACATATCTTCCAATGTTTTGGAAGAGTCAGCAGTTTCTGATGATGTTGTGTCCCCAGATGAAGAAGGAATCTGTTCTGGGAAGTATTTTACAGAAGCTGGTCTGGTGGGATTGCTGGAACAGGCTGCAGCATCTTTCTCCATGGTAGAAGACTTTCATTTCTTTACCTCCCTTCTCCAGCAATCTCACACTGTTGGGCAGTAGGAAGGAAAATGTTTTCTCTCTGAGTGTATAATTCTGTTGTAAATGCTTAATTTGTATGGAGTAATTGGAGTTTTAATTGTTTAAGACAGCTTGATTTGCCCTCTGGAGTAAATTAAGGAAAACAAGTGAATTAATTCCCACTACACAGCATGAAGTGTCATTCAGTGGACTTAAGCACAAGCAGCAATAAATCCAAGGTTGAAAACCTGGAATTCCTGCTGAGCCACTCTGCAGTGACTACCATGATGGGCTGGACCCAATCCATGAGAGAGATCCTGAGGATCTTCCAAAATCCATCTCTTCTGGTGTGCCAGAAGTAGGTGCAGAAGTCACATGGGCTGAAGATGTGCTGAACAGAAAAAACTGGAATGTGCACTTAAGCTTTTCCATATTTAATACCCAGAGAATTGGTTAGGCTCCTGTTCAGCTTGTTTTGCTCTTGTGCCTGTATCCATCCAAAATATCCCAGGATTGCTTATGTTAATGATCCTAATTACTGACAGCAAGGTGTAATGCACCAGGCTCTTGATTCCAGGGTTAACTGAGGATTTTATTCCATTTATCTCTGGGTACATTTTAAGAAAAGATGTGATTATCCCACAACAGTGTCTTAGCCACCTTTGAATTTTGCAGTTTTATCATTTAAATGCTGTGTGTGTAATTCTGGCTGTTGAATTGATGGAGCAAACTGATGGGCCTTATTTTTGTAGGCTGGCATGTATGAAGCAGTTAATGAGGTTTACAAAGTCCTTATTCCTATTCATGAAGCCAACAGAGATGCCAAGAAGTTGTCTGCTATTCATGGTAAACTGCAGGAAGCATTCAGCAAGATTGTTCACCAGGTAATGGTTTGAATTTTCAGCTGCAGGGTGAATTGTGAAGAAACTTCAGATGCTCAGTGCAAGGAAAATGAGAAACCATTATTCTTAGATTCCAGGAGAATTGTCAAATAATGATCCACAGTAAATGCAAGGATCATTAACAGTTTTTCCCTCTGGAATTTAACACAAGAGAACATCACATACCAAAATTTGTTGTAACTTCACAACTATCCAAGAGTTAAAAATTACAGTTTATCCTTTCAAATGTTCTTTTAAACTGTGTTGTGCATGCTGGGGAAACCCACTGTACCTTGCCTTTAGCCTGGTAGGCAACATCCAGAAGTGCTGGGGGGGTTATTTATTTGTTCACGTGGTGGTTAAAGAATTGAGGGAACCTTTCCAAACTTGGTTTGTTGCAATGGTGCAAAAGCCACCAGCTTAAGGGCTGGTGAGGGCCTGGCTGTGCTGGGCTAGAGGAGGCTGCTTTGGATGCATGATGACTTAGAAGCATTGAAACCATTGCAGGGTTATTGCTGGTCATGTTTTGGCCTTTGAAATTTTTTTTTTTTGGTGTCTGTGACATGCCCTTTTTACTTTTTATCACACAGAGTACTGGCTGGGAGGTAGGTAACTCCATCTTAGTTAGCAAAGAACACTAATTGAGTTTCCAGACGACTCACGCCAACGCTTGCCCACATGTGCTAGTTGTGGGTATTTCTGTTGCTGTCTGCTGTTTAAAACAATCCATTAACCAAAGAAATCCCAATAAACCGTGGTTGTAGTAGGAATTTCTTCATAAGCAGCTGTAGGTAGTGCATGGATGCTGACGTGTTCCACTAATGAGGTTCTTTGGTGAATGAGCCACTGTATCATCACTAGTTTGTTTTTATAATTTGTTTATATTTCTTTCCATCAGCATTGACACAGAAAATCATCCCTCCATACCATATTTTCACCCCACCCACAGGGGTCGATTTAAGCACCAATGCTCAGAGGTACCAAACACAAACCTGGTTTGCTGCAGGTGCACCTTTAATCTCAGAGGAGAAACTGCTTCCTTCTGTTCTCAGTCAATTTTATGTAGGGCTTTATCTGGCAGTAAAAGGGCTCAGTTGTGTTAACTGGGGCCAGTTTTGCTGCCTGGGTTTTTGAGGATGCTGTCTGCTCACAGTTTTGCAACACACACCACGAGAACCACGCTTTTGGGTTAAAAATGGACAAAGCAATTGATTAATCTGCAGGGCCACTTTGACTCCAGGCCTAGTCCAGTTGGCACAGTGGGTGCATGAGCATGGAGAAGTCTCAGAAAACACTAAAAAGCTCTGTGAATATGATGTTAATTGTTTAGGCTTTATCTTTCCAGTTTATTTTTGCTTTTCTATGGATCAGGCAGCTCATTTTGGGCCACCTCCCTCCAGGTTTCCACCACACATTTACTGATCTGAGGCTGAGAACAAAAAAAAAAAAAAAAAAAAATATCTTTGGTGTTGTGGGACATAATTTAGGCTGGAGATGTCTGAATGGCAGTTTCAATTCCAGCCTAGCAAAAAAAAAAGGAAATTGAGCAGCTTAAAATAAACCCTGACACTTCAGGGCTGGCCCTGGAAATCATCCCCTTGTCCCCATGGAAGGTCCAGGCAGACACAGCCCAGCAGAGAACCTGTGCTAGGTGTGGAAATGATGGAAATGTGTTCAAGCCAACAAGGCCTGTGAGCATCTATTATATTATTCTGCCCCTAAATCGACCCCTGGAGAGACTCCTGCCATTGGTTCTGATTCTAACACCACTTGGTCATGTTTTACTGCATGGTAAAAGACACCGTGGGTTCAGCTCTCGTCTGTCATCGTGCTCCTTCATTGCCACACTTTTTCTGACCTTTGTGCTTTGTAGCTTTCAGGTTTGTTGCATGTTTTGCCCTTTTTTTCCCTGCCCTTATTTGAAATATTTTAATGGATGCTCACCCCCCCCCTTTTTTTTTTTTTTATTTTAAAATTATTTGCTGCCAATTTGCTGCTTGTTTGTTTTATGGAATTTCCCTAATTAAATACTTTCTGTTTTCTCCTCTATCGCCCTGGTTGCTGACCCTCCTCCCCACTCTTACTATTGTCTGTTGTGGTAAGTTCCTACTTGTGGAATTTTTTTTCCCTTTCTCTGCCCCTTTTCCCCCCCACCTCCCTTTTTATTTTTTTCTTTTTTATTGTTCGACACTGTGGAACCCCCCAATTTCATTTTAGCAAAGAGCTATGCCAACAGCAGCACCCCCTTATGGCACAAGGAATGTAGTGTTGCCAACTGCAAGCATTGCAGTGTCTTGAGTCTGGCACCAGAGCATTCCTGAACTCTCCTTAAACACACCAACTGATGGGCTTTGTGTCTTTATTCATGGAATAAATGTTGAATTCATTCTGTTTGGTTTGCTTTCCAGTTAGGAAAGTTTAAGTAAAAAATCTTTTCATGCTACTCCATGAGAATTTAAAAACTCTTTTTAAGCTGTGGTGGGGGAGGTTGCCAGTGGATACCAGGGCTCCAGGAGCTGATTCTTTCCCAAAAAAAAAAAATCAATATTGGAAGACTTGTAGTAGTTGGCAACACTGCAAAGGACCTTGGGTTAAAATTGAGCAGGAAAATAACAATGCTGAGTTTGGTAAAGATGGGTTGGATTCTGCATTTTGAAGGAGTTGCTTTTGTTCCTGCAGCCTTCAGGCAGCTGCTGCTGTCTTGGTGAAGGAAGCAGATGATCCCTCTTGCATCTGATTTATCCTTTTTTCCCCCCCAAATCTTGTTGGCAAAGCTTTTTGTGTGCGTGCAAGAGATAACCCCAAAACTTTATTCCCAGCAATTTGGAAAGGTATTTACCATGCATAATAACAAATCATGAACCTTCATAAGTCATGGTGGCTGTTACCTGCTCTGCCAGTTGTGTGATGGCTATTCAGTGTTCACCTTCATTCTCTTCTCCTCCCCAAATCCTATTATTTTTTGATAAAATAATAGGAGGTACAATGCTTTTAATAATTCCTCCCTCATATCTGCATTTTTAGCTCTTGCCGAAAACAAGACCACAGGGCATTAAGTTATTTGTTCAGTTTTCCCTACTATGGCTGGGAAGTGGTTTGGTGTTGGCTGAGTTTCAGGGATCCCACTACAGAGCCATCCCCTGTCCCTAATGCCAGGCATGGTGCTGATCCCAGGGAAGTGGCAGCTCCTGAATATCTCTGGGAGGCCTGGAGTGGTCTGGAAGTGTTTCCCCCAAAGGGATTTGCTCCCATCCCTTTGTTCCCAGGCACAGATTCCCATCATGAGTCACATCAGGGGCTGACAGTGCTCCTCATTGCTGGCTCTGGGATCCCTTCAGCTGGGATTCAACATCTGGATTTACCAGGGAAAGCCAGAGCAGCATGGGGATGAGCTGGGAGCTGGGACAGGGAATCTCACCAGGCTTCCCTGGAGCACTGCCACTGCTGGGGCTCCCCCATGCCCTAGAACTCTTACTTGATGCATTTAGAAAATGGCAGCAGAGCTCCTCAGTGATTTATGCTGATCAACAGACAGCGTTCTCTTCCTCCCTTATTATTTTTACCCTGCCAGTAGCAAGGAGCTGCCTGGGCAGGTGTCCATGACAAAAACTCACTTGTAGGAATCTGGTTCTGAAAATGCTTCACACCCTGGAAACCCTTGGCCAAGAGGGAAGGAAAAAAGCCCATTAATTAGAAATCAGTGTGTCCTCAACCAACCTGTACCAGGGTTGGGCCAGGATCCCCCAGACATGCCTGTGGAGCATGGCCAAGCCTGGGGAGCTGATCCATGTGGCAGTTCCCCCTGGCAGACATGACCTCATGGAATGCTTTGGGTTGGAAAAGACCTTAAAGAGCATGAGGTTCCAACCCCACCTTCCACCAGGGCACTGCCTTGGGAAGCACTTTGAGAAAGGAGCCCTGCAGTCAGAGCACTTCTGTGACAGTGAGATGGAAGCTGGAAATGCTGAGGGATTTTAGTGTGGATAATGTTTTCCAAAACTGTGGCTTTGAAAAGGTAGTGATGAGGAAAAGAGGGTCCAGTAGCTCAGTCCTGCATGGTTCCAGAGGAATGGGCAAAGACAGGGAGTCCAGGGAAATGGCAACATCCAGTAAAACAGCAACAGCTCTGCAGCTGGAGTTCCCACCCTGGGAGTGCTGCTGGGATCCTGTGGTGATGAAAGCCCTGGCAGTGGGGCTGGAGAAATGCCCCTCTCTGCAGGAGGATTCCCAGAGAGACAGGCTCTAGAGCAGGGTCCAGGGAGCCTGAGCACAGCCATGTGTTGCTTTCTTGGGATGAGGACTGCTACTCAGCCCAGGTGCCTTCAGGAGGGCAGAGCTCAGCTCTGAAGTGGAAATTTTTGGCCTTCGGGCACCTCCAGGGGGATGCTCCAGAGTTTCCTCCAGCCAGAACAGAGGCCATGCCAGTGGATTTTGCAGTCTGGAGTTTGCCTGAAGGGGTTTTTTAATTTTAGTTTGCCTTATTTATCCTCTTTGCCTTCCATAGATCGTGTACACCAGAACCACAAGAGATCAGTTTTGCCATAGCAAAATACTAAAATAAAACCTGGCAGCCAGGACACCTGTAAGGGCTGTTTGAAGCCAAAATCTAACCCAGCTCAGGGACACTGAGTGTCCTAAACTGCATCACACTTTGTCACGAGAGTAAAGGTGAACATTTTGGAGTTTCTTGCTGAAAGGCATCCCTGGTTTGTGCATGCAGCGTGAGTTCTTTAACAAAAGCAAGGTGTGTTTAATTTTTAAAGCATTTTTCTTCTCTCTCTCTCTCTTTCTCTCTTAATCAGATTTTCTCCGTTGCCTTTCCAGCAAAAAATCTTTTCTTGTTTCTCTACTTTTGTTGCATTTCGGGGCCAAATTCACCACTGGCTCCCCTGGAAGCAGGTACATGGCACAGGATTGCATCTGCTTTCACCAGGAGTGACTTTGGCCCTCTCTCCTAGACAGTTCCTAGAGAGTGTAACACCTCCCAGCTGGAATGCTGGTTCAAAAGCACTTATGTGTGTGTGTGTGAGTGAACTGGACATGGACTTGGGCCCAACCCTGCAATTCCTGGAGGGTGGTTTTGGGAGGAATTGATGCTGGGTGATTCCAGGGGTGTCTGACTCCTGCAGGGTCTCTGCACAGGCTTTGGAGAGCCCCAGATAATGATCCCAACAAAGGGATTTGCCTTTGGCTGCCTCTCAGAGACATCTGATGCTTCTTCAACTGAAAGAGAATAGATTTAGATGGGTTATTGGGAAGGAATTCTTCTCTGTGAGAGTCATGAGTCTCAAGTTCCCAGAGAAGCCGTGGCTGCCCCTGGATCCCTGGAAGTGTCCAAGGCTAGGTTGGACAGGGCTTGGAGCCACCTGGGACCGTGGAAGGTGTCCCTGCCCATGGCAGGGGTGGCACTGGGATGGGCTTTAAGGTCTCTCCCATCCCAACCCATTCCATAATTCCATGATGGCACCTCCAGGCTCCTCCTGGGTTGGGAGAAGTCATTGCAGGGTTGGGCTAATGGTCGTAACTGATCCATAGAATTCCATGTTAGTTTATAATTCCATTGTGGTGTTTGCTGCTAAATGCATCCATGCTGAGTTCCAGGTGTGGTTTTTTGTTTTTTTTTCTTTCCTTCCTTTCTTTCTAATTTTTTTCCTTGTTTTTAATTTCATTTTGCATAAATTCAGGAGCCTGCCTGCAGCCGTGCTTGGGGGTGTGCATGTCTCCACCCTGAGATAACCTCTTGTTTCTCCATCCCTAGGATGGAAAGAGGATGTTTGGCACCTACTTCCGAGTTGGTTTTTATGGAACTAAGTTTGGGGACCTGGATGAGCAAGAGTTTGTTTACAAGGAACCTGCAATAACCAAGTTGGCTGAAATTTCCCATCGGCTGGAGGTGAGAGGGTTTAATTGGAAGTTTAACTGCTTTCCATCAGCTATTTCACAGGAACAGCCCCTTAGAAAAGCAGTTTGGGTGTGTGAGAGCTGGGGCTGGTGTCTCCTGCCCTCCTGCTGGTGTCACCTCCGCAGGAGGAGAGGAATTCCCTGATCAGGGAGAGGCTCTCCCTGAGAGTCTGTGATGTTCCCATTATCTTTTTCCTCCAGTAGGGTCTTTCCAGGGCATAGACCGAGTCTTTGTTAGCCTCTTCTTTATCTTCTGGTTTCTCCAAAATGTCCTTGTGGTCCATAAATTCTGCATTCCAGATGTCCAGCCTCAACAGTCCATCTCTCTCAGCCAGGCTTTGTTCATTGAAGCACAGCAGAGTTGGTTTATCAAAAATTAAATCTTCATTAATTTTCCCACAGAAGTAGGTTATGACAAAGTTGCTAAATGCTTGCTAAGAGTAATTTAAGAATAATACAGTATTTCTAATTAATATATATATACGCTATGATTAAAACAGTTAATTTAAATGTTCATTAAAATAATTAACTAAAATTTAAATATTCTATCATTTCCAGCACCAGTGGATCTCAAAACTGATCTGTTTTAGTTGCACACAGCCATAACAAACAAAACAAACCCAAATGCCTCGTTCAGTACCAGGCATTGTTGGAAGGCTCTCCTGCTTTCCAGGGCTTGTTTTTTCCCATTGCCCCTGGAATGTGACTGTTGGAATTCTCCTGGGTTCAGCAGATCACATTCTGCCAAAGGCATGTGGAGCTTCGCTTTCCCTGAATGTGCCTTTGCCCCCCAGCCCCCATCAGAGCTGCATTTGATGTTTGCTTTCAGTTCCTTTCTCCTTGGTTGTAGGGGTTTTATGGAGAACGGTTTGGGGAAGATGTGCTGGAGGTGATCAAGGACTCAAACCCCGTGGACAAATGTAAACTTGATCCCAACAAGGTAAGGGCACAAGTGCAGGTGTAGAAGCAGAACAGGTCCTCAATGGGTGAAAATGCAGTGGGACAAATTCTCCTCTGAATTTCACCACGTGGCCAGCAAGATCCATGTACTGAACATCTTGTGGCTGCTCGGGAGGAGAGTTTGGGAAAATAATTCCAGGAAGGAATGTGGAATTGGCTGTTCCCTACCCTGGTCATGGTGAGTGAGAAGAGAGGAGGTGAAAGGACAAAGGCTGTGCTGGCCTTGCTCTGCTGGGTGCAAGGAAGGAGGGGCTGTGCCATTCATTCCCTGGCTTTTGTGCAGGTGCAGCATTTTGTCACCTTTGTGCCATGTCCTTTAAGTGTAGTAGAAAGAGCAGGAGCAGGCCTGGGAAACAGGACTGTGGCTCAGGGCAGGGCAGGACCTGCAGGGAAGGGTTTAGATTGGATACTGGGAGAAATTCTTCGTGAGGTGGGTAGGCCTTGGCACAGGGTGCCCAGAGAAGCTGTTCCCTGGAAGTGTCCAAGGCAGCCTGGTTTAGGGGAAGGCATCCCTGCCTGTGGTAGGAGTGGGCTGCATGGGCTTTAAGGTCCCACTATCCAAGCCAATCTGTGATCCCACGAAGTGAAAGGCATGAGAAGGGAAGGACAGTGAGCTGTGAGCTTTACCCAGCCCACAAACCGGTAGCAGCACCTCGGTCCCTCTGGCGCGAGCAGGATTTTTGAAGGCAAAACCCAGCCCTAGTTGGTGCAGTGCTCCATCCGGGAGGACAGAGATCCAGGTGGGACAGTGCAGCTGAGGAGCACGTTCTCTGCTGCCCCTGCAGGCCTACATCCAGATCACCTACGTGGAGCCCTACTTTGACACATACGAGATGAAGGACAGGATCACCTACTTTGACAAGAACTACAACCTGCGGCGCTTCATGTACTGCACGCCCTTCACGCTGGACGGCCGCGCCCACGGCGACCTGCACGAGCAGTTCAAGCGCAAGACCATCCTCACCACCTCCCACGCCTTCCCCTACATCAAAACCAGGATCAACGTCATCCACAAGGAGGAGGTGAGGCTGGAGCTGGGTGGGAAATGGTGCCCAGCGGGGCTGGAGGCTCTTTCAGCTCCAGTTCCAGCTTGCCTTAGGAGCTTAGGAGGTCCTAGGGACTTCTCCTTGTTCCCATTCAAGCCAAACTAAGCCCAGACTGATTTAGGGGTGTATGTGCCCCACCACCTCCAGACCTGAGACATACAGGGATCCTTGGAGAGCTCTGCAGGTTGGGCTGGATCGGTGTTGGAGCAGCCTGGTCTAGGGAAGGTGCCCTGCCTATGGTGGGGGTGGAATGGGATGAGCTTTAAGGTCCATAATTCTGTGGTAATGGAGGTGTGTTAATTTTCCAAGGGTGGGCAGGATCAGATGTGGTCACTGGGACACTGTGAGCAGTGCTCAGGGCCTGGCAGTGCTGCAACCCTGCAGGGACCCAAAGGGACACGAGTGCCTCTCAGAAACATCTCAGACAGCTCTGGAGTGCCCAGAACCACATCTAAAAATCAAACCTTTTCTTGATGTCACTGAACCAAGACGATGCATTTCTGGAGTCCTGTCGGTCCTATTGGTGTGGTGCTACCCCACTGTGACCTGTCCTGGGTGTTCCTGAAGGTCTGTGCCTGCTTGCCAAGCTCAGCCATAACAAAAATCCTGTTCTGGCTTCTTGCTTAGATCATTTTGACCCCCATTGAAGTCGCCATCGAGGACATGCAGAAGAAAACACAGGAACTGGCTTTTGCCACCCACCAAGACCCTGCAGACCCCAAGATGCTGCAGATGGTGCTGCAGGGATCAGTAGGTACCACAGTGAATCAGGTGAGGATCGCTGTCCCAGCTGCACTCTCTGGGAGTGCACAGCCTTGGGCCTTGTTTCTCAATTCTCTTGGTGTTTTTTTCCCTGTTCAGTCTGTGGGATGTGTTTAAGGTCACTGGTAGGTCTAGGCCAGCTGTTCCCAGTGATTTTGCTATTTGAGTAAGAGTCTTGAAAATGTGGAAGGAGGCTGGGAAGAAGGATCCCTTCCTCAGTTACTGCTCCTTCCTGGCACTTGCAGTTGTTTCTGCCTGCTCTTCTTCCCTGAAAGTTTCCCTTTGTTAGCCAGGCTCTGCACCATTGTGTCCTGCTGTGGATTTTCACTAAAATGCAAAGCAGTGGAGAAAAACTGAGGAAAAACTGAAGGAGACTGAGTAAAGCACAGTGCACAAGCTGGAAAAAAAAAACTGCTGGAGTTCTGAGTGCCAGGTTTGAGTTTGCAGTGCTGGCAAACACTCCCTGGCTTCCATCTGCATTGTTTAAACTTTGCCTCAGTTGTGAGTTGAGCAAACTTTGTCAGGAGTCCTTATAAAGGAAAACAAATGGAGAATCTGTGCAGTTTCTCACACTGTTTTCCAAAAGCAGAGTTTTAAATAAAACAAAGCAAGGCTTTAAGGAGACTCAGTTGTCACTGAGGTTGGTGATTTACACCAGATTTCCCAGCTGCAGCTCTTCAGGATGCTTTGTGTAAGGGAATGTGTTTTGTGGATGTTTTCTACGTGGCTGAACTTTCTCCAGTGACTGGATATGACAGTTCCCAGAAACTCACTGTGCCCCTTCTTCTCCTAAAGGGACCATTAGAAGTAGCACAAGTTTTCTTGTCTGAAATCCCCAACGATCCAAAGCTCTTCAGACACCACAACAAACTCCGCCTCTGTTTCAAGGACTTCACAAAAAGGTATGGAAAGGGTCCCCAGGACCCCTGCCAGGTGCAGTGGCTGCTGCCACCCCAGGCAGGGACACCTGCAGTGACAGAGGGCTGTCCTGGTGTCTCTCCCAGGTTCCATGTGTGGCTTATTCCTACCCTGCCCTTCCCCGTTGGTGCTTTATCAGGAAGGAATTGATACCAGCTCAGTTGTGGAGTGTCCAGAAATCACACCAGGACAGAACTCGCAGCTTGGCAGGGTCAGGAGCAACTGCTGGACTGGCCAGGAGATGAAATTTCCTTCTGAAGTGAATTTCTCCAGAGTGGAGAAATGCTGGCACAATTCCTTGGAGAAGTGTGCTGGCTGCTCTATTTTCCTTGAGTCATGCAAACTGCAGGCTTAGTCCAGCATCTTTTCCAGCATCAAGAAATTCTAAAAACCCTCCAAAATAATTGAAATTAAAATGCTGTGAGCAAGTAGATCCAGTGGAAGCATAGTTTTCCCTTGTGAAATAAATGGCTTTGCTGATACAGTTGTTCTCCTACCCTTTATTTAAATCACATTTTTGTAAGCAGAAGAGTTCTTGATGAACATCCCAGGCTGCTGGAATCTCTCCTGATTCTATCCATGTTTAAATCCTCTGGGGCTGGAAGTGGCTCTATGGAAATGAGCTTTTCATCTCTCTTCAGAGAGGATAAATAGCACTGGAGAGTAAATGACAATAAGAAAGGAGTTATCACTCTGGAAACTGGAGATGTGATACCCTCTCCTTGCCCCCTGGACTCCAGGTGGTTCAGCTGAACCTTGATTACCAAAAAACAAGATAAAGGATATTCTCTGTGATCCCAGAGGGACAGAATGGATGTTTTTGTACTATTGGATTAACAAATCTGTAGCAAGGGGGTGTTTCTGCATGCCCAGCTCTCACAGGGTTTGTTTTGCAGGTGTGAGGATGCCCTGAGGAAGAACAAGAGCCTGATCGGGCCGGACCAGAAGGAATATCAGCGGGAGCTGGAGCGCAACTACCACCGGCTCAAGGAGGCTCTGCAGCCCCTGATCAACAGGAAGATCCCACAGCTCTACAAGGCAGTGCTGCCTGTCACGTGCCACAGGTGCATATTTGGGGTTCCTCTCGGGGCACAGGGTGTGAAACTGAGGGGTCTGAACTCCCCTGAGCTGTTTGTTTTCAATCCTGGCTCTCTTGGCCGTGCCCGTCCCTTTTGCCTTCTGTCCCTCCTGAGAGCACATTCCCTTCCCAGCAGCTGTGGTAGTTGGTGGTTGTAACATTCCTTTTGTTCCTCAGCTAGGACAGTTGGGTTTTTTATTTGTTTCCATCCTGCATCCCATTCTTTTTAGATGCAAAATCACCCTCATCATGGCAAAACTTCATTTCCAGTGAAACTGAGATCAGGTGTTCCAGGGAAGAAAAATTGTTGGTGTGTTCTATGCTGGAAGAGCAGGAAACTGGAGATTGGGTTTTATGTGAGAGAGGACATAAAAATCTCAGTGGGAATCACAGGATCACAGAAGGGTTTGGGTTAGAGAGATCCTAAACATCATCCAGTCCCACCCCTTCTGCCAGAGCAGGGTGCTCCAACCTGGAAAAATTCCAGGGATGGGGTGATCAAAACCTCCATGTGCAGGTCATGGATGAGCAGGGGGATTTTGGGTACAGCCATTTTCCAGCCAGGCTCTGGCTTCCAGAACAGGGACAGGAGTGGTTCCCAGCAGGAACCCTCCAGGGAATCTGGAGTTCCCTGGCAGCAGGGTAGGGCTGGATGTGCCTGGAGCTGAACTGAGAGCATTTCAGGCTGTGAGTGCTGCAGGAAGGTGCCCTGCTCTCCATGCCCAGCTTTGGGATGCTCTGTTACACTCAGCTTTGTGTTCCCAGCTGTTTCCTGGCAAATTTTCCTGGTTGGCATGGTGGGAATACCAGAGCTTCCCTCCCCACCCAGCCAGGAACCCTACAAATGCTTTTGGTGTGGTAGTTATTACCTAATCTTCCTGAGCAGGGAGCACAGTACAGGTATGGCATAAAATAACCTGAAAATCAGGGAATATCCTGAGTTGGGAGGATCCCACAAGTATCATCGAGTCCATCTTCAAGTATTCCTGCCAAATTCCACTTTAGGGATGTGTTTGAAAGATTTAATTAAGATTTCAGTTGTGCAGGTGGTTTGTGCTGCTTCTGTGTGTACACAGGAACTAAACTTTCTGTCAGTGTTCTGGGTGATCCCAGATACAAACCCAAACCCAGTTCCTTGGAAAAGCAATGAGTTTTAATGTCAGTGGACTTAATTTTTGTTGTAACCAGCTCTAGGAAATACTGGAAATCAATTCAGAGTCATTCATCTGGTGAGGCTTCTTATTTCACCATGGAAAATCTGAGTTCATCATTGTATTTTCTCTCCCTCAGAGACTCCTTCAGCAGGATGAGCCTTCGCAAAATGGAAATCTAAACGAGTTAAAAACCAAAATAAAACAAAAAAAAGCACTTAAAAATTTAAGGTTTTGAAAAGAAAAAGAGCCTTGTTGTCAGCGCTGGGAATCAAAGAAGTTTTATTGTGAAATAAAACTTGGACTTCATCCTGGACATCCCACACACCTCTTCCTCCATCAAAGTGTTCAGTGGCCAAAAAAATCATTCTGAATTGTCAAATGTAGACTTCTCAATGTTTGAAAAGAAAAAAAAAAACCCAAACCATCATGGCAGTGGTATCCAGAGTATTGGTGATGAGCTGTAAACTTACCTGTTTTTTAAGGCCTTTTTATGACTCAAAGGTACACTAAACGCATTTACCTTTATTTATAGCATTACCTAATGTTAAATTTATTTTACTTTTAGTTCCTATATTTAATTTATATTAGGACCATACGCAAATGCATTTTGGAAGTTTTTAATGTAGTGATGATGCTGATGGTTATTTTGATGGTACTATTAAATATGTGAATGTTTACACTTTAATCCCTGTGCATTGGACTTCAGGGCTCAGCATCCTTGGGGAAAAGGTTCAGAGCAAGGTAAGTCATGGTAACATTAATTAACCAGGTGCTGATTGTTTATTATCCCTGTTCTTTTGCTGCAAACAAAACAGAATTCCACCTGTAGCCAGCAGCAGATGGAGGCACAGCTTGGTACCTCTTCACCACCTTCAGTCCATCAGGGGAAGTTTCAGCTTCACTTGTGTGTGTTCATGGACATTTCCACCAGCTGGGAGGTCCCAGCATCTCCTCACCCCTTAGAATTAGCACTGTCCATGGAACTAAACTGATTTTGTGTCCATTTTTTAATCTAAAGGCTAATTTCACAGGGAAAAAGAACCTAAAATGGTACCACAGTTTAAAAGGGTACAAAGCATTCTCTGCATTGCTGTTTATGTGAAGAAAGATGTGTTTTACAGCAGCTATTTTGGGGTCTAACACAGCACTTTGAGGAAACATCAGATTTGGAGCTGAGTCCACAACTCCTAAATCTTGTCCTGTTTTCCTGCTCTGTGGTGAACTAAATCCCCTGGAAGAGGTGGTGTGTGATTAAACACATTTATTATCTCTCCATAAATACCTAAATATGAATTAAAATCCACTTATACACACAAAACCTGAATTTGATAAACATACTCTTTACATATATGTATGTGTATATATATATATATATATATATATATATATAAAATAGAAGGAAAAATGGATTTATACATGAAGTGCCTGCCTTTTGCAGCTACACTGAAGGTTTAGGGTGGGGAGGATCTTTTTTTTTTTTCCTTCCTGGTACTTATTTTAGGTTATTGGAGACTTCTCCCATGCTCTGTTATCCCAACAGTTCCACAGTGGTGGTGTTTTGTGTGCCAGGCTCTGAAAGGTTCCCTGGAACAGAATAATCCTGAATCAGTTTTGTGTCATGGGGTAGAACATGGGAACACCTACATGGATTTTCCTGCAGAAAGAAAACTCCCACCTTTTCATGGATATTCCAAGGGGTGTTGACAATGCCTTGGAAGTGCTGCAAGAGTCAGGGAATCTCAGAATGGAAAATATTAAGGAAGGAGGGAACAGCTTTGGAAGAGATTTACAGGAAGAGGCATTAAAAATATTTACAGAGTGCAAACAAATCCCAGGAGCCATGGAAGAATGAAACATTAATTTACAGCAGTCCTGCTCCAGGACAGGAGTTACAAGCAACAAGTTCAGGGGGTTGGCAAGTGGTGCTCGAGTGAATATCCCCAAAAAAATCCACCCCCAGTCCCTCTCCCTGTGCCAGAGGGGTTTTCATTCAGCATCTTCAGCTGAGGCTGTTTTCAGCTGCCACAAAGAATCTCCTCCCAAGCTGTACTGGGATGATGGAATGCAGCTGGGTCTTCCTTACATCCGATTTTGGTGTAAATACTGGTATTTTGGTACCTTGGAACATTCCTGATGCTGCAGTTGAATGAAAAAGTCTTGCGCCAAGTGTGGAAAAATAAACTTTCATTTGCAGGCTGAAATTCAGCAAAGCCTAAAAAACTGCATTCTGTAATAGGATTGGCCTGCCCTTGCAAGGTAAGATTACTGATATTTTTGTAATGTAGCTTTTTCTTGGTTTAGACTCTGAAATTATTTATTATTATGGTGCAGTGCTTTGGAAAAGGGAAACTGTATTTTGTCATTCCAGATTTTTTATGCTGCAAAATCAAGGCCTGCACAACAATCAGACGTCAAACTTAACATGGAAAATATACTAAAAGAGATTTGTCCTGACTTACCTCTGTGTTTATACAAAATTAAAACAAAAGATAGTAAAAATTAAGTATTGCAGAAATAACTAGGCAGAGGTTTTTAGGGGTTTTCCTGTAAATAAATTAATTTGTAGTAGAAAAAGTTTAAATATATCCAGGGCATACTGAGAGCCTGCAGTAACACTTGATGTCATTCCATCCATCCTGGGATAGACTGAAAAAAATCCCCTTTTTTTGAATCCTATTTTTGTGAAGATTTTAATTATCGGTTTGAAGGAGTCACCTTCGAGTCCCTGACTGACAACTGGGGATTTTTATCTCTAGTATTTAGTGCAAATGGTTTTGGTTTTGCAGTGTTTCCCCTTAACCTCCCAAATGTAGTCATAAAGTACCTTCAAATTAGGAGATGCTGTCCAAGAACCAGCTGAGAACCACAGCATGTATTCTAAAAGCACTTTGATTCTTTAAGATAACTTCCCAGCCTTTCTGTAAGTGTTCCCAAAGCCCTTTCCCTTTCTGCTTTCCCCTCTCCAAACACAACAGGCTGATCTGCTTGTCTCAGATGCGGATCATAACTTTTTATTTCATATGTACATTCTTAACAAAGCATCAAAGCCAAATGCTCTCTTTTCCCCCCACATTTCAAATTAACTTTACTTGGAACATCACCACTAATTCCCAACCACCCCAAACCAAGATGCAGATTTGAGGGCTTCACTCCTTAAAGTACAAAATTTTTTTAATTACACTACACTCTGCCTCCGGTTTGAAGGATTAATCACACCTATTTACACTTTGCTCATTAACACCTATGCAAATTAGACCAGTCAAACACTTGCATGAATTCAGTTCCCTCCAATGCTCTGGACAACATTCCCAGACCCTTTTCCTTGTGCTTCAAGTTGCAAGGAGCAGTAAAGAACTGGAGCAGGAGAATAAACCACGTCCATTACCCAAAGACTAAATATGAAGTGTTACTTCCCAAGTTACAAAAATACACAACTTCTGATGAAATTTGCTAGTTAATATACATTTACTCCAGGGTATGAATACAAATAACTTTTATTTAAAAAAAAATAAAAAGGGGAGAAAGAAAAGGCAAAAAAAAAAGCTAGTAATACAATTGGCATGTCTGAGACCTAGAGCTGCATTAAAACCACTACTGGGTGCTGTAGGCATCATTTAGAATCTATACAAACTGGTATTTCTAAAAGGTCAGAGCACTATTCTCCAGCAGAAACGTTATGGTGTGAGTAGAGTCCTATGTCATGTTTTGTTAATTCAAGTCGAGCCACTTGACACCAAAGCGGGGGGGAAAGACCAGAACGATGAAGAATCAGTAACTTCAAAAAACAAACAGCTGTTCCTTCCAGGTAGTTTGGATGCAAATCCCAAATATTTACAGTCCAGGTACAACATCACTCTACAATTTTCTTATAAAACAGTAGGTACGGAGTCGATGTCGATGACGATGTAGGAGAAAGAGAATTCAGAAAGTCCTTTTCTTCTGTGACCTTCACTTCAGAATCATCGAAGAGCAGCCACTTGCCCTCGTACTCCTTGAGGCTCTGGAGCACATAGAGAGCTTTGTTCTCCAGTCCATTGGCTCCCAGCCCCGGGGGCTCGCCCCGCTCCGTCGCGGGCTCGGCGCTGGGCTCGGCGCTGCGGGGCTCGGGAGCCACGCTGAGGAGCTTCTCGGGGTTGGGCTGTTTGCTGGCACACAGCTCACAGTCAGCCTTGCTCTTCTGCCCCCCGAGCAGTCCCACGGCCTCCACGTTCTTCTTGCTGAGCACCTTGCCTGGCGGCACGGCGCCGTTGAGCCTGAAGGAGACCTCTCCGTCATCGTAGTCCTCGGCCACGGCCCGCGCCTCCTCCTCGGTCAGCGGCTCCGGCTTGAGCGCGGCGTAGCCCGGCTCGGGCAGGAAGTTGCCCCTGTCCAGCTCCAGGCTCTGCAGGTCTGTGACCTTCACCGAGGCCGTGTAGTGGCCGCTGCTGATGGTGATGCCGCTGTGCATGACCACGGCGAAGAGCCCGTAGGTGTCGTTGGTGGGCCGGGTGCTCCACTCCTCCAGGGACAGCCTCAGGGGTGTCAGCAGTGGGGTGTTGATCTTGGACAGGCCCCCGTAGCAGTCAAACCTGGCAAGGGACACGCAGCTTACACCTGTGGCCACAGCGCCACCCAGGAAAAAAAAAACCGCTGCGGGTGGCCCAGAGGCGCATCCATAGCCTTTCTCCTCAAACATCGGGATGATGGGAACCCTGCTCCCCTGGCTCAGCACCAGCACCCCAAGCACCCCTGGTCAGGAAAGGCATTTTTATGACTAATGTTAAATCTTACAGCCCAAAAAACTGTAAATTTGAACGAGTTCAGAGATCCCCTTGTTCTAAAGTATCAGCTAAGGATAATTTTTAAATAGTGATGATAAAAGTTCAGCTGATTGATACCACTCCTGCTCCTCTCTCTGCACAAACACCCTCTTTTCTCTCTCACCCTCCTGTTCAAAAACAAACCAAAAACATCTTCAACAGCCAAGGCTGAAACAAGCAGAGCTGGGTTTGTTTTTTTCTCCTCCTGAAGGAGTCATTTACTAAATAAAGTATTACTTATTTTACTTTCAAGTAGCTTTAATATCACTCAGAGATCGTGACTAATTTTCCTCAACTCCCCTCAGTGAGCACTGTAGCTGTGCTAGTGGTGCTCACCTGGGATTCTTCACTAGCTGTCCTATGGTAATTCTAATTTTTCAAACAAATCTCTAGATAAATTTACTTTGGAAAAGCCTCTCGTATTCTGTAAATACTCAGTATTTTGTGCATAGCACACGAATTTACCAGGAGGGAAAAAGTCCTTCCATTATAAGGATCTTCTACAGAATTTGAAGAGAAAGTCAGTGTTGGGATTTCATTATTGTTCATCAGCCTCCTTGAATGATTCTGCTCTTGATGACTTAAACATTGCATCAGCCCAGATCAATTAACCCCTTTATTTAACAATAGATTGTGATGTCCTAATAAATTCCAGGGATGACTCAGTCTTACTCAGCTGTGAGGGTTTTGTAGGGAAAAATACTGGGGAGTACAGGCAAGCCCTGTAAAACTGAGGTTACCAAGAGCTCACTGCTCTTATCCTAGGAAAATCTAATTCTTAAATCCAAGGAAACTGCAGCCATGGCATAACTGCAGTAACTGATTATTGTTTTCCTGGATTCAATTTTGGTTCTGCTTCACTCCTGTTCCGAGCCATGAACCCTGAGACATAGAAGTAAACACAGTGACACACACACAGATCCTCAGTCACTCCAGTTCAGTGAAACCTCACTTCAGACCTCTCTTACCATAAACATTTCACTCCACCAAAAGCAACACAGAAGGGCATAGAATCAGAAATAACACAGATCTTCTGAAAATCCCTATTGCCAGCAGCCAGAAATAGAGATATTCAGAAGAGAGTCAAGAAACACAGAACTGCTGGCTGATAGCCTGGATTAGAAATCCAGTTCCACTCAAGCACACTGGGACAATCAAATTGACAGAAAACAGGAAAAAGCAGGCTCTACCTTTCTTCTCAATGACATCCAGCATCAGAAAGATTTGGAGAGGAGGAAATAAGAGAGGAAATCTTTTCCTATTAGCTTTTTGTTCTTCTGAATGATAAGAATCTGAAGACAGAAAAATTGCATGCCAAGTACTCTGCCTGCTCTGACTGATGCACTTCAAACACAGCAAACCTGATTTCTGCAGCCACATCTTTTGAGACCATAAATTAGTGACATTTTACCCACTGCACTGAATTTCACAAGACAAAAACCTGATTTTTCTCACAGATTGTTAAATTTCTGTAGTAGAAATGCTTAATTACATGTTACCAGTTAACAAATTCCTTCTGAACAGCTTCACAGCCTGCTCACACATGGCCTGGCATTTTTCCCCACACATAACACTTGCCAAAGAGAATTACTCCTCTCCAGGCAAGGAGATGTTCACACTGGCTGCTTTATTTTAAAACAAAGAACTTTGCAAAGCAGCATCTAGAAAAGATGAATAAAATCCCTATTAACTGCAAATATTTACAGTACCCTTCATTTCTCATTTATTTAAAACCCAGTCACCAGAGAACTCAGTAGAGCACAACTGAACAGATCAGATTCCCAAATTTTTGTGGGAGCTAAAAGTTGTCTGAATATTATAATCTTCAAAAATTTAAGTTTGAAGCCAGCAGAATTACTACTTATAGCAATGACAGGGTCTTGCCCAAGGTAAAACATCCAACCCCCCCCCCCAAAAAAAAAAAAAGTATCAAGAAACTCTTCTAAGGAGTTCATCATCACAGGTTTCTATGTCAGGTTTTCCACTTTGACTTCCTTAATATCTGACTGGTAGCCCTTGGCAGAAAATTTACGTAATGATTGAGAGGACACAGGAGGAAAACCACAAGAGACTGGATTCACTCTGACCTGGAAACTGGTCTGAGTGTTTTGGAGCAAGGACCTGAAGCTGGCCAGGACAGAAGAGGTGAGTGAGGCAGGAGAGGGTTTATTAACTGCAGGTCCTTCCTCATGGAAACAAGAAAATAGGAAATACAGGAGCAAAGGGAAGGCAATTTTCATGTTTCCTGCTCAACTGTGATGATTTTTAAGTGTGCAGCTGTAAATCAGTATATAAGCAAATATTGTGGAGATGAATGAAAAGACAGTGTTGTAGGTTATGACCCTGGACTTGTATGGAAAGACCTTGCAGGGACAAAGGAAATTTCCTTTCTGCTTTGTCAGAAACCTGGATATTCCTCTACAGTGCTGTAGGGATGGATTTTTGTTTCCTCTCATCCCAAAGAAAATCCCTAAATTCTTAAGTACTGATTAAAAAAAAAAAAAACAAACCACTCCCATAACCTCTTTCAAAACATAAGGGTTGCTACAATTATAATACCAAACTGATTACTCAGTAATTGAATATCAAAGATGCTGATACTATTGTGTTTTTCTTTTTTTTTTTTTGGTGTATTAGCTCTTTAAAGTGTTTGTCTGATGACTTTTTCCCCAAAAAATTTTAGTGTTCACATTCAGGTAGAGACCAAAGTATTTTTGAAGGAGTTTGTCAGTTTTAGGGTAATGAGTGATAGTTCTTTAAGGTACATATCTCCTGATTACTTTTTCTCCTCACTCACACTCATCTTTTTAGTACTCACATTTAGGCTGAGACAACCTTTGACCATAAAATGCAGAGTTTTTCTCATTACTTGTTCTGGTAAAGCAATTAAAGCTGCCTCTGAACTCAATTTATTTACTTAAAACTTAAATATCCCCTTAAATAAAGGGATATTTAAGGTAACTAAAATTTTAAAAAATACCAGATTGTTCTAAGAGTAGAGCAAAAAAAAATTTTGTTAAGGAATCTCCTAAAAGTAAATTTTTCTGCAGGTGATTTCTACCACTACCTGGAACAACACAAAACCTTTTATGGCATTGGGGGCACCATCCCAGCAATTTAATTCCAATCTGGAAACCTTCTGGAAAAATTCTAAAGCATTTCCAGCTCTTGGGCTAAGACTTCCCTTGCTGCAGGACCCTGTTTGGTAAGACAGGCAATGCATACTCACTCCAAGCCACTGGCAGCAAAGCACTTCAAGTGAATTGTGATCACTTCAGGCATTTTATCGAACAAAAGGCTGCGCTCGGCTTCCGTGTAGTGGTGGCAGTTCTCACAGAAATATTTGTCCTCTCCCACAATCCTCTCCACTGAGGCAAACTGGGAAATTGCCCATTTCAGTGTCTTCATTTCTGTTTTTGGCTCTGGAGAAACTAGAAAAGAGAATCGCTGCGTTCACGGATATGCCAATATTTACATCCCGCCAGAAAAGCAACAAAACAAAATATGTCAAGTTCAGACCACTCCAAACCTGCAACACTGCAAAGAACACTCGGTATGTGCAAAACATGTGATGTATTCCAGTCTTGGGAACATTTCAGGGAGGGATGAAAACATCACTTAATGGATATCATTACTCAAAACTAGGATTTTTCCAAAGCTTGGTTCAGATCACACAATTCTGTTGCCATGTCTGGAAATGGAGTTTATATGAGACCAGAATTTCACTTATTAAGACAAACCCCCAAAATAACCAGAAAGTTCCCTCTCACTTGCAATTTATCCTCCCCTGCCACCCTCACACTGCTGACAGGATCGCCTGCTGTCGGCAGCACTTCACACGGGAACATCTCTCCACACATTTTCCTTTGAATCCTTCAGCAAAACTGGGGAGCAAAAGAAGGAAAAGCTGCTCCAAATTAAGTCCATGGCAACTAAAATTAATTCCCTTAAAATTTTGAATTTCAAGACGTCTTTGCCACGCTTCCTTTTGAAAATAGCTAAAAACTGCATATAGATCAATAAAATTTGTGAAAGAGACCACATGACTAACACAAACATAATATGAATGTTATTAAGGTAACAACAATCAAAAATACTAAGGTTTTTTTTGGAGTAACTAAGAAAAAAAAAGCTGGATTTTTGTTTCTTTTATTTCTACGAAAAAATATAAGTATTTCTTATAAAGAGAAGAAAAAGCAAAATTTCTTAATAAGAAAAAAGAAGACTCAAATCAAAGGAAATACCTATTCATAAGCAGGAAAACAGGTGCCTAAGTGATGGATTGTGGGCAGTCCATGCTACGTGTTAAGATCTGGAACAATTTGAATATTATCTGGATCTGTCAACATTATCAGCACCATGTTTCCAAAGTCTAAAGTTAATCAGGATGGAAGATAACGACCTCTAATTTTAGCCAGCACAAACAGGAGCTGTGTTGCTAACTGCAGCACTGTCCCTTCCCCATGGCTGGCTGAGGCAGGAACACACCTCACAGCCCTTTTTTTGAGGGAATTACTTACTTTCAGAACTCTCTTCACTTTTAGCAAGTTCATCTTCTTGCACTGGGACACTGATGTCCTGAAAATCTTCCCTCCTTTCCGTGAAGCACTCGCACTCCAAGCACCTCGTCCTCAGCACTAACTGGCCCTGGAAGAGTTTCTCCACCAGCTCGAAGACAGCCAGCTCTGTACCTGGAGAGAACACATGGCACATCCCTGAGCAAGGTGCACTTCATTCCAGAGACCCTTCAGATCCTGGTTATTCTTGGAAAATCACTGTTACAGCCGTGGCCTTTTAGGGATCTCAGATAGTGATTAAAAAGCAAAACAAACTATGTGCAGTTTTCATGGCATCATCTGCTTGTAAGTAAATAAGGACACTCTGTCTCTTGGGCCTCAAACTTTAATTTCTATTCTAAGATTGGGTTCTTGTTTTGTACTTGAAGTGTGACAGCATCACATTCTGGAATATTTGGTTGTCATCAATGCTCTCACTCCTTAGCAAGGACTGTTGACCTCCTGAAGGAGCACCACACTGTGGGTTTGCCTGGTTTCTATTTATTCTCAATCCTTTCCTCCTTCCAAAATGTTTTGGCCCATTTTGGCCGAATCTGCAGAAGAAATGCACAAGACTCTTCAGTCCTTCAATTTTTTATAAAAAAATTGGTGGGTGGAAAGTTCCAAATTAGCAAGTACTGGATTCATACCGAAGCCCTTCCCTCAACATGAATCTTGTTTCATTGACATAAACAAAATCCAGACCTGCCAGCCAATTAGCATTTCTAATTGATATCTATTATATCTAAATAGATTAGATCTTTAATACATCCTGAGTCCTTCCTGGTTCTTGGGAAGGTTGGGAATATGGACAGATTACGGAACTGGAAGGGAAAAGGAAGATATTGTTTGTAAAACCACTGCTAGTGAGGTTTGGTTCTGTTTGCTCCTGCTAGAAATATCCCTTTACATCTTGAATCCACTTGCTCTTGCTATGGATGACAAAAATTAGTGGTAAATACAAACCTGGTAATATTCTGCCTTTTTTACACATATTGTACAACAATTACAGAATGTTAGAGAAATGCCTCAAGATCTAAGCTAAACAGGTCAAATTTTAAAAGGAAAAAAATTACGAACACACATAAAAATAAATTCTCTTTCCTAAAAATCATCTTCAATTCCTGAAAAATCTAATTTTTGCTCTGCAGGCTGTGCAGTCTGATGCTGACTTCCCACGCATTGTACTTTCTTAATCCTACTAATTTTAAGCCCATCCACTTGTGCACCAACCTTCCTTTTTTGGTTCTTTTTCAGTTCCTTTTCCATGATGGCCTTCCACGGGAGACGCTGGTTCATGATATTCTTCTTTACTGTCACCATTTTCACACTTGACAGCTGACTCTTCAAACTCACAGTCATATTCTTTCCCCGGGTCTTTGGATCCCAAGTTTGTAGTTAACTTTCCTAGACTGTAAAACTTGGACAGAATACTGGGCTGTTTGCAGGAAGATTTTAACCAGTTTAACCTAAGGCGCGACTTTTTCTGCGTGGGCTTGGCGCTCTCGTTCTCCCCTGAACACTTGGCAATGGCATCCGTTTGGTTTTCCATCTTTTCTCCCGTGGCTTTCCTCTTGGACCTGGTTTGTCTTTGATTTTCTTCTGCTGCAATTTGCTCTTTCGATACTTTGGATTTTTTCTTGGCGTTGCCGCCCTCGGCGTCGCTTTTCCTTTTCCCGTTTCCCTTGAGCAGCTTCTCCTTGGCCGCGTCTCCGCCGTGGTTGCCCAGGGTGGGATCCTCCTCCTCAGCAGGGCTGACAGATCCATTGCTCTCAGAGTTTTGTTTGGGTTTTTCCTCCAGTTTAGCTGCAGGCTCTTCCACAGGCAGTTTGTTCAGCTCTTCCTTCTTCAGCAACTGGCAGGTTTCCTGGATGTTCCCCAGGATGCACTGCAGGACCTCCTGGGCGTCATGCTGCAGGTACCCTTCGTACATGGGGTTCAGCTCTCTGTGCAAAGAAAGGAGCAAAAAATGAGGGTTTGGTGTCCTTTGCTAACTGGGGAATGTGATTCGAGACTGAAATCAGGGATCTAGAAGTCATGGAGGATCTTCTCCACACACAGAGAGGAGTCCTCTCTGACACAGAGCTGGGGGAAGGTTCAGCATTAAGGATTTACACACACCCAGCAGTGGAGCTCCTCAGCTCCAAGGGGATCCTTCCCATCCCTGGGAGTGTCCATGGCCAGGCTGGACAGGGCTTGGAGCAACCTGGGATAATGGGAAGTGTCCCTGCCCATGGCAGGGGGGTGGAACTGGATGAGCTTTAAGGTCCCTTCCAACCCAAACCACTCTGTAATTCAGTAACACTTCTTACCTAAGCACTGTTTTAAACCCCTTCGGCATTACATTCTTACAAAATTCAAATTTATTTTCAAATTTCCACCACCATGGTGCCAACAAAAAGCACAAAAATCTTCCTTCCTATCAGGCCACTCCAAATTTAAGGCCATCTACCTTCCACCAGCCTCTAAAGTCAGACAATGTAATGGCCTGGAAATGTCAGGACAGAATTCTGTCAGCATTTAAGGGGATTGGTACCTGAGGGTGTTCAGCAGCCTCCGGGGCTGAGTGGCCAATTCATCCGTGTATTTCTCTGGGTTTAGCAGAAAACTGGCTTGAAGCTGCTCGACTGAAAGGATCAAGGAGTGCAAACTGCAGATGAGTTCATAACTTGCCAAGGGATCTTCTTTACAGCTTCCCTGCAACAACAATGTAAAAGGAATAAAAACACTTGCAGCAGTCACACTGGTCATAAATTAACATTTTTCTCTCCTCTCCTCCCTTGGTTTTCTGCATTTGGCTGAATTATTTGTCTCCTATGGGAGGCAGCTGGGTTTCAGGCACTATTTTGTTTCTTTCCAAGTAGGAAACAAACATAAAACCCCAATTAGCCATTAGTTTAAAATCCCAAACCATCCTTGCCCAAACTCCCATTTCCATCAGCTCCAGGTACTGTATTGTAATTATCTTTGTGCCAGAAGCATGGTCAGGTATCTTCCTGAAATTTCTTCTTGTTAGATTTTAAAACTTGTGCTAGAGTTCAAAATAACTCCCATACATCTTCACCTGAAGTAACAGTGTAGAAAACAATGCCAAAAAGCTTCTTAAAAACAGAAATCAGTTAAATTTTCACTAAATTCAGGACAGCCTTGCTTGCAAGGTTACAAACAAAGAACACAGGAGGATTTGTTACCTTTTCTGCCTTTTGCTCTCCTTCATCCTTTGAAGATTCTCTCTTCTTTGAAATAATGTTATATAAATGTTTTACTCCAGTTTTAAAACCAGGACAAAAATATAACACCTGAAAGCAACAGTTGAATACATGAGAATAACTGGAGTAAGAACTTATTCCACACACAGATGCACATTTATAATCCACACAGCCCTGCATGTCCCCCAGGAACACAAAGATCCAGGATTTTTCACAGCAGGGAGGAGCCCTGAGTATGAAAACTGAAGAATTTCTCTATCAGGACAACCACAGGGCACACATCTCGTGCAGCAGCATCTTTACTTCCCTGCTGTAATGAGATGCTCCTTATAGTGCACCCAGAATAAACTGATCTCACCCATTTGTGCTGAACCAAAATGTCCCTTTTGGAGCCCCCCTGGACATGGCCTCACCTGCAGGACGCTGTTCAGGTAGCAGGTGTTGCCCAGGTTGTTCAAGCCCACAAAAGGCAACATGTTGTCTTTTTTCTCACAGCTGACAAGGGAGGGGGGCTGTGCTGCAGGAACCACCTGGTCACTGGGAAACAGAGAAGTGGAGTAAGAAACACTTTGGGAAAAACCACTCCTACATCTCTCCCCACCTCAGAGAATTCAGCTCTGAGAAATGCAGATCAAAATCGTGCCACAGTGTGTCTGAATTCACTCTGACTCCTCACCTCTAACTCCTCAGCAACCCACCCAAAGCCACACAGGAAGAAAACCTGCTCTAAGTTCCAACACATCAAATAGCAGGAGAGTGATTTAATGGATCAAAAATTTAATATTTAAATACTTTCGCACGTGCTTTGTTCATTCATAAGGCAGAAAAATTGTGCCTAGAACGTATTTTTACATTGTCCCCTGCTCCAGTTGCATCACTTCATTTCTGGATGCAAAGCAAGAGCATAACAGGAAAAAAAAAAAAAAAAAAAAAAAAAAAAAAAGCCTGACACACTATACACTGATTATCATTATTATTAATCACTGATAGAAGTGATTAATACACTGTCATGACAAAACAGAGCCAAATTTTAAAGTCTCCACCTATTTCTAATCGAACACAATTTTCTTTTTCCCACTTCAGTCCCCTCACCAGCAATGAAATGAGTTGCTAGATTTGCTCAGGGCCTGAAAAGCCCCAGTGAATGACAATAGTTAAAGATTCTACATATTTTCACTAGAGCTCACCTTGATAGAAAATTAAATTTTAATATAAATAGTTCAGTGACACAATAACTACTTATATTAGGTTGAAGCAAAGCAACTTTTTCAACTGATCAGAGAGTCTGTGCCAGCTAAACACCCCCAAGGGGGCAAAACTGTTTTCTTAAAAAGAGTTATTAGAAGTTGGTTACAGCGATTAATTAGGTTTTAAAAGCTAGCTTCCGCAAGCGATCCCAAAGTTCGTACCAACAAAACATCCCCGGTGGGGCAAAGCTGCTTCCTTAAAACAGAAATTGGTTATAGCAATTAGTTTGTTCAGTTTGATGGAGCTGCCTCGACTGTTAATTTAACGTAAGCGCGCGCTAATTGAACTGAAGAGCACGTTAATTTAATTTAGCGCGTGCCGCAGCACGTTATTTATGCGAGAACACGAAACCGAAAGGAGCGGAGGATGGAGGAGCACGAGACCGACTCAACACCGCCACAAGAACTTCTCCCGCGCGGCACTCACATCTCGGCGCCTCGGAACTCCGCGCCCTTCGGCTCATTTTCCTGCGCCTCGATGAAATCCAGCACTCGCTTCGCCTCCTTCTTCTGAAAGAGCTTCAGCGACAGCCTGTTCTTCTTGGAGGGGCTGGCCCTGGCGCTGTCGCCGGGCAGGACGCCGGGCATGGTTCCTGCGGGGCGCGGCCGGGGCGCTCACACCTGGCGCGCACACACACACACACGCGCACACCAGGCGCCATTTACTCCCCGAGGGGGCCGAGCGCGGCCCCGCCGCCCCCCGCCCCGGGCTCGGGCCGCCCCCCCGCGCCCCCCGCATGTTCCCCGCGGCCGGCGGGGCCCGAGGCCGCGGTGCGGCCGCTCCCCTCACTCACCGCTACATGCCGGCCCCGCTCCCGCTCGCCGTTGCCATGGAGACCGCGGGGACACCGTCAGCGAACTTGGCGCGTTTTTTTCCGCGCGCCGACGAGGACCCCCCCCGCCCCGCGCGCGCCCCGCCTCGCGCCGCAACCCTCCCGCCCCGCCGCCGGCCGCCCAGCGAGAATGCCGGAAAACCGAGCGCGCCGCCGCGGGAGGCCGGCGGTCGAAAGCCATACAGAGCGGCGGTGGGGCGTCTACAGGGAGCCGGCGGACACACGGGCGGCGGATGGGAGCCGGCGCAACTCCTCCGTCGGCCCAGCAAGGCCGCCGCCGCATCAGGCGGCGCGGCGGGCAGCCCGCTGAGGGTCCTGCCTGGGCGCGCGCGGGCGCTGGTAACGGCCCGGCCAAAGGGCTCGGGTTCGGGCCGTACCATGTGTGTGGGGAGAACTTTCAACCCCCCCCCCCCCGCCGACGGGAGGTGGATTGATCCCGCTGTGGCCATGCCCTCTATGCTGTTCGGCCAATCAAGGGCGGCGGCTCCTTCCGCCCTCCCTGAGGGCCCGGCCCGCAGTTCCCGAGAGCGGCCCCGTCCGAGCCTTCCCGCGCTTTTTCCATAAAACCCCAGCGTTCCAGCGGGAATTTCCAGCGTATCCCGGCCTAAAGGCTCCACCGGCACACCTCTGCAGACGGCAGTGAATAATTGCTGTCACTGAGCCTGCAAAACTGCTGCTGTAGGGATCGCCCCGCTCCAAAAAAGATAGCATGTGGGACAATACTATAAATTACTGCGGGACATCCAGTCTGTGTGTAAAGGATGCACATTGCTTATCCGTAAAGTATACATAACAGGAGTTTCTAAGTTATTCACGTGAAATACTTTATAGGGTTTATTGCATAAGTGACTTAGAGCAATACACAGATCTGGGTTTTGGGGTGAATTACCCCGAATCTGAGCACTCAGAAGCTGAAGTTCCCCAGGACAAGCTGCTGCTGCTTCCCCTGAATGTGGCACTGCTGCCTGTTAAGCACTAAAGCAAACTGAACTCAACAAAATCACCTTTTTCTTTTTTTTTTTCAGTATTTTTGGATTTTTTTTAATGGCTGCATAAATTCATTATTGCAGCAGGTCACTACCCCTAAATACTCATATGAATTACTTAAGGAATTGTGTATATTCCAACAGTCACAGACATGCTCCTGCACAGGTTTTGATTACTCTTGCAGGTAAAATATCCACACGTGCAGGGTTCAAATTCCCAGGGTGAATATATTGATTTATTTCCTTGGCCTGTGGGATACCCAGAGCTCCGAAGCTGACGGAATACTGCATTCCCACTGATCGTGGACGGATTTCCCCCGGAGCTTTGCCACGTGAACTTGAGCTCCGCTCCACAAACACTGCCTGAGATTCCCGCAGTTGATAGACACCCAGGACTACAGAGCTCCTTTTGTGTGAGACAAGAGCCTTACCCGGGTGGGAGGTGCCCAGAGGTGGTGGCAGTGCTTGGCTGATTAATAAAGTGTTTAATTGTGTGACGCTGCTGGTTTGAGGCATTGGCTGAGGAGTCGCTTCACTGGAAGCTGGAAGGTGCTGGGCAGTCAAACCTGGGGCTGTGATGACAAAATCTCAGAGTGTTTGAGCCTTGAGACTGGATTTCAGGCTGGCTCAGTGTGATACAGAAGTGCCATGGCCCAGGCTCCTCATCTCCACCAAGGTCTGCCCTGCCCAGTGTGGGTTGTGCAATCTGCCTCAGCAAACATGACAGAAGACTGTTTATACCCAATTTTACACTCTGGGAGTCTAAATCCACGTTAGGTAATTCCTCGTCAGCTAAGCTCCAGGTGTGCTCGTGCCTAGGAACACCATCAGTGACCTTGGAAGGCTGAGATTTGGGGGTAAAGTTAGGCTTGGGGACATTTCCAGGCTCATGGTTTGACTTTTCAAGGGCAGTAGCTGAGTAAAGAAGGGAAAGGAGATGTTTGCAGAGCAGATTTGAGGCACTGAAAGTGCACACAGCATTTCCCATGGTGATTATGGGGCTTTGGTCTGTGTGTTACTTTTTTTTTTCTTTTTTTTCTTTTGAAGCAGTCAGCTCAGTTTCCATAGGTCTAATCATTATTTTAATCAACAAATGCATCTGCCACAGAAGCAGTACCTAGGTAAACCCAGCACCTCTCAGAACACTCACTGAGCACTCCTTTGGAACAACTTTACCTGCTCTTTTCCCACACTGTGGGGACAATTCCCAAATGCTCCCCTTAAAGAGGTCTGTGCTGAGCTGTTGAGCAGCCCAGCAGAGCTCCGTGTCAGGTTTGCTTCCTGCATTTTCAAAATTAAAACTAAAACTTCCTGTTTTACTTTTTCTACTGGTAATTTCCTCTGATTACATATAACCCTCACCTTGCTCTAAATAATTTATCTCCCATAATATACTCACAAATTGCTCCCTAATCCCCCATCATCATTATTCTGACCAAACCACACATATGCCATTTTTAATTTCCACTCTAAATGAGTTCTCTCTGCCTTTGAGAGACAAAGCCAATATAATTATGAGACGTTCTGAGTGATATTTAAGCTTCCCCTCTGCCACCTGGATGGAAAACTGGGGTGAAATCTCAGATGCAGGTCTGTCAGTTGATTGATTTTTTTTTTTTTTTTAAATTAGGCAACACAGTCACACTTCTGCCTCCTCTCTCTTCTCTCTCATCTTTCTCTGATGAGTTCATCAGCTGTAATACCAGCCCAGGTCGTTGTTGTATCCAAAAGTTTGGGGCACAGGAAGGACTCCAGGCAGTGCCACCCCCTGCATGCCCACGACAGCCTGCTTTGCTGATTCATTACAAAATGCCCCTGAAGCCATGATTTATTTTCAGGAAGCAGAAGCTGCCCTGGTTGGGAAGGAGCTTTACCCACCAGCCTGACACAGAGCTGTGCTGCCTCAAAGACACCCACACAGCTCCATCTCAAACCTGCCATCCAGCAGCTCCTTCCCACTGAGGAAAAACCCTCAGCCCCCCGAAATCTCTTCACCAGCCTCTCACCCTCTCAGATTTTTATGCCCTCTCTTAAAATATGGCTCCCTGTCAGTGCTTAATGTGGGGAATTTTTTCCAGCAGGAAAAAGTTCTGTTTAAATGTAAGGAGATGGGGATTATTTTTTTTTCTGTATCTCTCCAAACCCACAGTAACACCTAATTAAATATTTATGGCAGCTTAGCACACTCCATAAAGGAACTGTTGTCTAGAAGGCTCTGAAGCTTCACTCCATACAGTAAAGGAGTGTTTCAGCACAGGCCAAAGAAGGAGCAGGTGCAAGAGGCAGTGATTCCTTATGTATGGTCCTGGGGCACTCCAGTGTTCAAAATCAAATTATGCTTCATACTATGGACTTCACAGCCATGTGCTATAAAAATAGCTGTGCTGGGAGACCAGAAATCTCCACAGGCACAGCCAAAAATAACCACATGAAATGCCTGGAAGGAGCAGATTCCCCAGAGATGGGATTTCTGGAGTCCTGGAGGCAGCCTCCAGTACAGAGCACGACTCCCAGCAGGGGAAAACCTCCCCAACCTTTAGCTGTTGCTGAATCATATAAATCAATTTCCAGAGCCTGCAGCCATATCGGTGATAGGCCTATAAATCTGTCAGGGCTCTGGTATTGTTAGAAGTATTCTGTGAATTTTGGTGCAAATTGTGTGCAGACAATGTGCTCTTTCAGCAGGCTTGGATCACAAGGGGACCTCAGGGTGGGAAGTTCTTCAGCCCACGCCAGGCAGGACCCATTTTGTTCCTGAGGAATATGACTGTTGGTCAAATTCCCCACACAGAAAAGGTAAGAAACCATCCAGACAAATAAGAATGCTGACTGGAAAAAGACAAGAGTGGCTTTAGGCACAAGGAATATAAATGAATATTTAGGGATTTTATTGTTTGGGGATCCCTACAGTTCATGCAGACTCTGTGCCCTTTCACAGCCAGAAACAGGAACAAATTGTCTGACTTGCTTTACTCCACAGGAAAGGAAATCTGACTCTTCCCGCAGCAAGCAGCCTGGGAACGTCACAAACCCTGAATTATCCCTGCTTGACGAGCTACATCTGCTTTCAGAGGATCTCAAATCATTTCATAACCCTGCTTTTAACTTCGGTGCTGCTGCCTCGAGGTATGTGGGAACAATTTGGCCAATGCAGAACTCCAGCCCCTGTGAAAGCAGCACCTCTGCAGGGCTGTGCCTGGCTCTGACAACAAAACAGGATGAGTTTGGGCAATTTGATGTCAGACCAAGGGAGTGAGGCAGCAGCAGAGCCACTGTCTTCTGTCAGGGGTGAGATCCTAGTTTGGGTCAGAGAGCAACTCATTCCCACCTGGGGACTGACAGCAGCTTCAGCCTCTGCCAAGTGAAACCTGGCCCAAAACCTTGACTCCTGTGGCCAGCTGTTTGCTGGAATCCATAAAAATACAGATTTTAGGGGAGGCAGGAAAGAATAAATCAGAAATTGCTACAGTTCTGTAAACTCCATGGAAGGCCTGCAAGGAGCTCCTTTAATTTCAGCTTCAGAAGGCAAATGTCATCTTGGAGACCTGAGCCACAAACCATGAGCTTGTCTGTGCACAAACCATAACAAGTTCCTCCATGTGGGAGAGTTTATAAGTTTGGAGGTCAAGGTATTTAGCCACTGATAGCACAGCCTTGGCTCTTGTTTATCTCCCTCCTAGGAGAAAACACAGTTGGATTGTGATCTGTGAACTTCCTAGAGCTACATGTGCCTGTCTGATAGCTCAGAAAATAGCAATATAATGTATAGATAAAGTAGATTAATTAGTTCATAACAATATAAATGTGCAATTCTGAAAATCTGCCAAAGGCAAGAGGGTTCTGTGGCCAGGTCTGAAACAGAACATTTCTCCTCAGATCTCTCTGAAAGCAGAGCTGCAGGAAAAGAAGGGATGTTCTGTACGTGGTGCTGTTGCATCCTTAAGGGTGTTTTCCCCGGTTTTTGCCTGTCTGTGCATATTTTCTTCCCCACCTCACGGCCTGCTGCTCTGTTTCATATAAATACAGATCCAGAGCTTCTCTGGTAGCAGAGGCAGTTTGCTACTATGGGCTGGAATTCACATCAGAAGGCAGGTGCTACATTGCAAACCACAACCAAAATAAAAATCCACACAAAATCCCTCCCTATCTCTGTTCTCAGGTCGGGATAACATCACACAGAGCTGTTACTCACTCCTGGAAGCAGAGGAAGGAGGAAGCCCGACCTGCACATGCTTGCACCATCTGCTGGCAGCATCTCAGCCATTCCTAGAAGGGATTCTGTAATTCCTCATCCACACCTAGGGACACGAGGCCACCGTTCTAAAGGTTTAAGATTCAGGTGAGGACTTGTTTTTCTCCATAGCGGAGCCGTTTCTGCCAGGTTTTAAGGAATTACACAACAAAGTGACCCCCAACACTGCCACCTCAAGCAGGAAACTGCAGAGCCTGTGCTGGCCTCATCCAGAACTGTGCTAGGTCTTGTCCCCACCACAGAGCCATCCCCTCCTGAATTTCTGAACTCTTTTGTGGAATCTAAGCTGAAGAATGGGATCCTGTCAACTCCTTGCCTATCCCAGAGAGCTGATATATATTAAAATTAAACACAATCCTTTAAAATTGTTAATTGTAAAATTGTTAAAATTTTAATCCTTTAAAATTAAACACAATCTGCAGTCTGTGGACTGCAGAATATTACTAGATGCCCTTGCTTGGCTTTTAAAGAGAATTGTCAGTTTTATGACAGGCAACATCTTTATCCCTGTGAAGCCAACAGGTCACATTTGACCCTTCAGCCTGGAGGATGGAACTGAAGGAATCTCTAAGGCTTCTCTAGGTGCAGCTCCTGGAGGCATTACAGAGAAGTTGGCCCCTGAGTCACTAAACCACTGCTGAAGGGCAGGAACTCCCAGTGTAGAGACTCAGTGGGAATCAGACCGCAGGGCAGAGGGACAAATGACACATGAGTAAAAATCCAGGAAACCAAAGCTAAAACCAAAGCTCAAAGAACAGCTGAGCCTCTCCCTGTTATGTGAATGGGTTCTCTCTCCTAAGAGGAGCAGCATCACAGTAAGCCCAGGGTCATGAACACACACCTGCCCACAAGAGATTTATGGAAAAATGAGAACCTCTTTACAAGGGACAACTGAACAAAGAAATTCCCTTTGAGTAGATTTGGAGTCTGTCAGTGGATGTGTGAATTCCAGCTGTGGCTGTGCTAGGGCCTGAGCTGTGAGCTATGAGCAGCAGCATTTTTTTTTGTTCATTGCAGAATCCCCAGACTGGTTTGGGTTGGAAGGGACCTTGAAGATCATCCCATTCCACCCCCTGCCAAGGGCAGGGATACCTTCCACTGTTCCAGGTTGCTCCAAGCCCTGTCCAGCCTGGCCTTGGACACTTCCAGGGATGGGGCAGCCACAACTTCTCTAGGCAACCTAAATACCTGCAAAGACATAACAGTTTCTTTTTGGAAACACAACTACAGCAAATTTATTTGCCAGGCAAGCCCACGTGGTTTGATGTGAACATCACAAGGGTGATCTGTGTGCCATGAGCAAATGAAGTCTTTTCCATATCACTTTGGGGAACACAGGATGTGCACAAGATGTGCACAACCAGGGTGGCACAGGGCTGAATGAGAAGCAGGTTGGTTCCTGGAGGCTGTTTCTTCTCCTGAGCACAGAGGTTGTATCTACATTCCACAGTTTTTCCTGCCTGCACCCAGCTGGCTGGGATGTGTAGGCAAGTGCTGGGTTTGGGGTGTGAAAGGGGATGCACAGTCAAGTTTCATGATAATCATGGCTTGATCCATAAAACCCTCCCAAATGGAGCTGCTTTGTTGGGATGATATTTGTATTCCTGCAGCACCCAGATACTGGCAGAAGCATTTTGCCCCGTTTGTGCTTCCAGCCATAAGTGGAAGGCTACAGGCATGGAGGGTGGATGGGGCAGGGTTTTGGCATTCCCAGACCATACAAGGCAGCTCTTGTGAGCACAGCAGAAGTTTGCAGAGAATCTACAAAAATGGATATGTCACAAACGTGACATCCTATAGAACAATAATGATTCTGTACTGCCTTTTCACAGGGGCCCAATCTCACCAGCCCCTGCCCTGGCACTGCAGGCTCTAGACACAACATCAATTCTGTTGCTCTCCCAGCACAGGGCAGGACCCTCTGCTCCTTTCTGGCTACTCTTGGCAGGGCCTCCAGGAGGGTGGAATCCCACCCCAGCAGGGAAACCTTCTTCCCTAGGGAGTCCCTTCCCCATCCAAACCACCAACCACCCTCTGAGGCATTACAGCCAGCCAGCAAACTCCAATGCCTCTCTTAAAAAACACACATAAAAGCTAAATCAGGTGGTGAAAGGCTGTAGGAAACCACATTCTTCTTGTTGTTCTTTTCCCCTCTTATATTGACCTTTGAAAAGGAGCCCTTGGGCGGATCCTGCGCGCAGTGTTCCGGGTGGTGGGTCTGACCTCCCGCCGTGGAATTTCACCTAGTAATTTCTGTGGCACACAAAAATCCTTGGAGCAGCTTGTCTGGCTTCAGAAGTAAATCTAAGTGCCTGTGGCTTGACAAATAAACAATCTGAAAGCGCTTAATGACTCACAACCTCGCCTAAGAATAGCTGAACTCTGCAAGATGGAAATTCAGCACGGGGAACGCGGCCTCCGATGCTGCCCGAGCAGGGAGCTGAGGACACAGTGGGAGATGGGCAGGGAGAGGCTGTGGCTGAATTCCTGATGTCCCCTCCCAGCTCCTGGCAAGCTGCATCTCAGAGGATTTTTCAATATTCATGTGTATCAGCCGCCTTGGAGCACTCCCCAAATTCACCTAATGCGCTTTTAAACAAATGCTGGGGTTTCGTTTGTGCAGACAGCAAAGTTCTCCTTGTTTATCCCGGTTTGTTTGAAAGCACCATTTATTGTCTGGGATTAAAGAGGAGTTACACTAGTTATCCACATCTCTGTATTACATTTACAAGAACCTAGAGCTCATGGAAAAGACTCTTTTTCCTCCAGCTATTGAGCAAGTGAAACCTCAGTGAGTGAAAAGGGGAACTGGGTTTGGGTGTTTCCTCAAAAAATGGGGTTTTTGGTAGTTGGTGCTTTTCTGAGGCACACTTCAGAAACCTCTGTTGTGAGCTGCCACGACAGTTTCTTCCCCCCCCCCCCCCCCCCCCCACCTTTGAGCATTTTAATCTAACCCCAGGGAAAAGAGAACAAAAACAAGTTCAGATGAATGTCTGTGACCACAAAAGCTTCCTGTAGGAGCCCAAAGTTTCTGCTGCAAAAGCCTCATTGTTGTCATTAGGGCTCAGGGATCATCATGGCTTTGCCATGAGCACAAGGGATGGGTAATGGGTAAAGTGCACAGTCCCAGGAGCAGCAGGAGAGATGCTGTGTCTCCAAGGCCATGACTGCACATCAAAGTTGGTTTGTTGATCAGGATCAAGAGAAGAAAGTAATGTCAGAATCATGCCCCACCTCCACCAGCAAAAAAAAACCCCAATACCACGATTTTCCTCTTTTGGGCACTGCCAGAATACCCTGAGCAGAAGGAGCAGGGGCTGTCCTGGGAAGTCTGAAGGATCCCACACTTTTCCCTTAGTTCTCTGACCTGTTGTTAGACTCCTCAGGAAAAGTGTTCTTCTCACTCAGCACCTGAGCCCCTCACATGGAAATGAGAGCAGACTGCTTCTGGGCAGAGCCCCAGTCACTCCTGAACTGGGTAATGGGGTATTTTATTCCTCCCTGTTCACCAGGAGCCTGGGCACTGCCAGGAGGGCTCTGGAATTCCTGGGTGGTTGGGCAGCATCCAGAGCCCAACCTTCAGATCTCCCCTTGTGACGTTCCCAGAATTTAAAGATCTTTGGATTTTTCTCGAAGGAAGGGGGGATCCCCCAGTGAGCCACATCCATCCCCAATGGATGCTGAGTTCCTGGCCCAGATGGAGACCATGTGCTGCCCCAGCATCACTGGAGCTGCTGCTCTCCCACGCTCTGCAACAGCTGGAGCAGGGCTGGCATTTGCCCCTGTGTCTCAAAGACAAGGAAAATCAAAAGCTTTACCTAGTGTTGAAGGTGTTATTTGGCATCACTAAAGTGATTTCTGCCTGTCCCACTTGGTGCAGCTGGATGAGCGCATGGGATTGAGCACGTGGGGAGGCTCAAAGCCTAAAACCCAAATTGCTTTTTCTTTATATTTTTCATGTGATTGCATTCAGGAACAAGGGCGGGGCTGAAGGGTCGAGCCAGAGAACAGCTGGTGCAAAAACAGTTCAAGTTCTGCATCCCGAGCCCATCCCCGCAGATTTCCCTTCCCACCGCTCTTGATCCGCATCTGTGCAAACAGGATGAGCTACACAAGTATAAATAAAGCGTTAAACTGAATACCGCGGGCATGAGGGAAAGTAAAAAAAAAAAAAAAAAAAAGAAAGAAAACAACATCAGAACCATCCTAAAAAAGCAGCTTTCAACAGCAGCCTCTCCGCCTGGCTCCCCCGGCCCGCCTGCAGCCCGGGGGAGGGCACCGGGTCCCGCTCCGCCCCCGGGTCCGCCTCGGGTCCCTCCCGGAGGAGGCAGCGGGATCGCAGCGCTGAGCTCTGCCCGTGCAGGTACGGCCGAACCGGGGCCCGGAGCCGCGGGTCCGGGCAGGGCTCCGGGACACCCGGGGGAGTTCGGGGTCTGTGTCGGGGGGTGCTCAGGGGCACCGGGAGGAGCGCTGGAGGATGCTCGGGGTGCGCTGGAGGATGCTCGGGGTGCTCCTGTTTGTGCTCCAAGGGTGCTCCAAGGATGCTCCGGGGGTGCCTGAGAGGGTGCTCCTGGGGGATGTTCAGAGGGATGCTTTGAGAGTGATCAGGGATGCTCCAGGGTGCTCAGGGAATGTGTGGGAGCGCTTTAGTGGATGCTCCTGGGTGCGCTCCAAGGATGCTCCAAGGATGCTCCGGGGGTACTCAGGGCTCTTGCCCCCTGGCGTGGCTGCCCGGGGGCAGAATCAGCCGCGGCTCATTCGGGACGGGAATGTTTCCAGAGCACCCCTGGCTCCAGGATGGAGGCACTAAGCGTGTCTGGGCAGCTGGCAGAGGGCAGGAAAGCTCCGAGCCCTGGTGGGACCCCCAGAAGTCACCGTGTGAGGGCTGGGAAGAGCCCCCAGGCCCTGGGCATTGCAGTGGAAGTCCCCAGAGTTGTGTTTAGCCTCAAAGCCGAACCATGAAACCCTGCCTAGCCATGAAGATGTGGCTCAGCCCAGCCCCAGCGCAGCCTCCGGGCCGAGCGTGGTCTCCCCCCGCTGCCCGCAGCCTCTCCCCATTTCCTTGCCGCCGTTCCAGGACGGAGCAACTCCCGGCTCCGTAACTCATTCCTGACTCTGGCCAGGGCTGTGTTCATGTTCCCGGTGTCCCGAACGAGCAGGGAGCGGAGGGACAGGGAGGGACTGGCAGCGCCTTTCTCTCGCAGGCAGCATCGCCTTTCCCCGGCCGTGCGCGCTGCCGGGGCATTTCTGAGCAGCCCAACTCTGCCGGGACCAGGCGTGCCCCGGGCAGCTTTCCCCAGCTCCCAGTGATTGCACGCAGGCCTGAGAGCTCGGGCTGTGCTCCGGGAGAAATCAGGAGCAGGGAGCGCTGGGCTGCTGCAGTGGGTGCACATCACTGAGACCACTGGGAGGAGGCTGGGTGGTCCATGAGGAGGTCGCTGAAGGCAGAATGTGGGTTGGATAATCTCAGCTGGAAGTTCACGTGAGTTTAGGATGGAGGAAGTTCGTGGTCTGGATGCTCTGGGCGTGTATGATGTTCACCATTCAGGGGTGGAAGTGGGTCTGGACTCTTCAGGGATATTTCATTCTCCTGACAGCTCTGGGATGTGACACTGCCAGGAAGGGTTTCCCTTGTCCAGAGCCACCCCAGATACTGAATATTTTAGCTGTGTTGCCCAAATTAAATTGGTGAACACCCAAAACATTGCTCATGCAGGGCAAGGGTAGCAACCACAGCAATGTGAAAAAATCAGCTTTTGCCTTTGGACGTGTTTTGCAGCCTTCCAGGTATTTGATTTTAGATGGGCTAAATGGGAAGAGCTGATCTCTTAAATGATACCTGAGATGGCAAAGGAGGAGGGGGAACCTGGAACCTCATGTTAATCACTGATTATTTGTCACTTTTATTGTAATATTTAAAAAAATAAATATATCTGCTGAAATGGCTATCAGCCCAATGAGCAGGGACCTGGCTGGGGAATCTGTGGTTGAGGAGGGATCAGTGAATGGATTCATTAAAACAGTCCTGGAGCTGGAAGATGAGATGTCAGGGAACCTGTTGCTGCTGAAGATGAGATGTCAGGGAACCTGTTGCTGCTGTGGACTCTGTCAGACTCCTAGTGCAGTTTCCTGTGAGTAGGCAAACTGTGGTCACATTCTGCTCCTCTCCAGAAAGTCCTGTTGGGAGGAAGGCTTTAGCTCCTGGGTATCATCCCCTCATGCAGTACTGGGACTGTCCCATTCCCACACATTTATTTGCCACCAAGCAGGAACATGACACTGCTTCCTGTCAAACAACCTCTGGCACGGGAACCTTTTGGGAGGGAGAGGTTTGGTCTCAAAGCATTCCTTGAATCAGAAGCAGTGTTGGGATGCTGGGACGTAGCTGCTGGATGAACACAGGCTCATTCACGAGCTCAGTGCCAGTTCAGGTCCCTCCCTTGGTGGTTTTACAGCTGCCAAATATTTTAAATTTCGCATTTTCATCACTGTGTGTTGCAGCCCAACTCATCAAATCTTGGGGTTTTTTTTTAAGGAAGCTTTGGGACCAGCCACAGAGATGATTGTGGCCCCATTGATGAGGGGAAAAAAAGTCAGTATGGAAAGTTATTGTATTTTCCATTTGGTGCCCCACTTGTCAGGGGTTATGTGACTCTTCCTGGCTCCAGAGCAGCGGGACGCAGATTTTGGTCAATAAAACCCTGACTCCAACTCCAGGGGTGTGAAGGAGCCCATGGCTTGGGGCAGAAATCCTCATAGTAACAATGCCAGGGGAGAGCAGTGGGGAGGACCTGGCTGCAGGGTTTGAACAGCACGTGAAAAAAAGGAGGTGGTATCATTATTAAGAGAATAAGCTGCCCAAATTGACAGTTTGATGGAGTCAGAAATGGGAAATATGGTGGAAAACCTAACCAGACACAGAGGGCTCCATCTTCAGAGTGAGAATATCTTAAATTAATCTTTGCAGCTGGCTCCTCTGGCCATCAGGGTTGAAAGTGGTGTAAGTGAGAAAGCTGAAACTACACCAGCAATATGTGGCTTAGGCTTGGTCAAAATCCTGGAGGAAAATCCCCATTTCTTAAATGGGTGAGAGGTGGAAAATGTGCTCCAGGGCTCCCAGCTCCTGTTATCCACACAAATCACCAGGAGAGGAGAAAGGTGGCATATCCACCCTCTCTGCAGTCCAAATCAATGAGAACAGTGGTTTCAGGTGGCCTGAAAAAGAAATGCTCCTTTGTGAAGACATTTTAAAACTTGTCAGGAGTGTGATCAATCCAAATCTTGTTGGCTCGGGTCAGAAATCGATGGGAAATGGCTCCATGTCTCCATGGGATTGTGGTGGTTGCCCAGGGAGGAGGAGAGAAATGCAGACAACAGGGTTTTCCTAAAAGCACCTAAAATTTCCCACTTTGACCACGTGGGATACTACTCAGTATCATGGCAGCAAAGCTTGACTTGTCCCAAGGTCAAGGAGGCAGAAACCAGCAGATTGGAAGAGACCAGAAACCATAGCAGGGCTTCATTGTTTTCCCTCAAAATCTGTGGGTTTGAGGAAAAGAGAGTAAACATTAGAAATGAGGCACCTCAGATTTCTGTCTGCCTTCTCACTGTGGAGCACTTTTGTCTCAGGGCTTTGGGTGCTTTTTGTGATCACCTGGCTCTGGGAAAGAAGACTTGAGGGAAAACACCACCGTTTTCAAGGCATGGGATAAAATCACAAGAATTGACCAAAGCTTTTGTAAGTCTGTGGTTGGAATGAGCTGAAGGTCAGTCAGAAAAGAGGTTATCAGAGGAGGGGGTGAATGTGATCATTTTCCCCTCCTGGTAAGCCATAAAAGAGGGGGAGAGTTTGGATATCTGATATCTCCAGGTCTGACCCGTCTCTAATGGAAATGCTGGCAGGAAGCTCATAACATTTACTAGACAGCAACGAGCAGCTTTAATAAAATCAGTATCTGCACAGCTTTATTACAGCCACTGGGAAAGGGGCCTGAAGTGGCTGTTTAAGTACCAAGGGCTGCACACCCGGGGGTTGCTGAAAGAGATCCTCTCCTTTATTGAGTGCTGCCGGGTTCATTATTCAGCTTCCTTGTGAACCTTCTCCGTTCAAACCCCGGGGAGGCCCCACATGCCTCCAGGATGTTTTCCATGCACACAGCCCCCAGCTCCAGCCCCATCCGCCTCCTCCTCTGCTGCCTTTTTTTTTTTTTTTTTTTTTTTTTTTTTGGCAGTGAGGGTGGGAGGCCAGCCTGGACCTCTCCATCATCAGCCACAAACTGATGGGTTGCAGAGAGAGGTCGTCCCTCTCCAGCACTCCCAAATTGCTTCCAGCTCCCAGCTCTGCTCTGGACATGCCCTGGGCAGGCAGCAGCTGAGGGAATTTCCCCGTGGGGTGCGATAAGATCCCGGTGCCACGGGGCACCCCTTGTCATCAGCCATGTGCTGAAACCATCCACTGGCCCCAGGATGAAGGCTCTTCCCATAAGTAACAGGTTTTGCATCCTAAATCCAGTCCTGCTCTGCCTCAGCACGTGCCGTGGGTGATACCAGCACAGAGGGAAGCCCGCCCAGCACATCTGGCTGGGATGGATCTAGCTTGGAAACTTTTCCTCCTGGGTGCTCTTGGGTTTGTAGCAGTGGCTCAGGCATTGTCTGGTCTCCCCACTTTAACTTTGGCTCTGCTCAGCTGCCTTTTTCCCCTTCAAGCTGCCATTTCAAGGGATGCTGTGGGGCACAGGACCGCTGGCAGTGGTGATTTTGTGATGCCAGACTCACGTGGGAAGGTGGTTCACGGACTCCTGGGATTCAGATCTCATCCAGCAGGAACCCTGTTTGCTCTCACTTTGAGAAACCTCATGACAACTCCTTGCAGTGCAAACCAGGACTTTAAACTGCTTTTATTTAGCTAGGTATTTATTTAATCCCACGAAGTTTTCCAATCTCTATTTTTTTATTCTCCTGGAGGGAAGCTCCTTCCCACGGCTGTGCCAGCGGGCAGAGGATCACAGCAGAGATCCCACCCGTGTGCACGTCCCCAGCAGACTGGAAGTGGGTTATTTTTCTTCCTTTGCAGTGAAAACAGAATTGAAAAATCCGCACAACAAATATTCCCCGAGAGGCCATTTTTATTCCTGGTATGTCCATTTGCAGTGATAGCTCAGCCGGTTGTTGTGCAATCCAGACCGCCTGGATGGAGCAGGTTTGGGTGTAACCCTTTGGGTGCCGAGGGCCAGCTCTGTCTGTGGGTCACCCTGAGGTGATCCTGCCTCTCTGCTCAGCCATGTGAAGCACATCTAGAGTGTTTTGTCCAGCTCTGGGCTCCTCAGAGGGATGTGGAGCTCCTGGAGTGGAGGCTGTGGAGATGAGGAAGGGGCTGGAGCATCTCCATGCCCAGGAAAGGCTAAGAGAGTTGAGTCTCAAGAAGAGATGACTGAGAAGGAACCCAGTCCATGAATATAAGTATCCAAAGGGAGGTGTCAGATGGACAAGGATGGACCAGGCTCTGCTCAGTGGTGGCCAGCAATGGGACAAGGGGAATGGGCAGAAGCTGATGCCCAGGAATTGCTACCTGAACGTGAGGCAGAACTTCTTCCCTGGGCAGTGATCGAGCCCTGAGCAGATTGTCCAGAGAGGCTGTGGAATCTCCCTCGCTGTGGATATTCCAGACCTTTCTGGACACACTCATCAGTAGAGCACTTTGGGGTGACCCTGCTGGAGCAGGGAGGTGGCACTGCATGATGATCCCAGCTTGAATCTCTCTGTCATGGACCCGTGGTGAAGAGGAGAGGGGATGAAGCTCAAACCTGCCTTCCCACAGGCATTCTCTGTGGGGAGGGGAAGGCAGCAGCCCTGCCAGCATCCAGGGAGGCAGCAGTGGTGGCCAGGAGGGATGGATGGGATGGCTCTTGAGCCACTTCAGGGCCGTCTGGTTCCTCTCATCCATGGGAGCAGCCGGCAGAGCCAAACCCCCCCAGCAGCTGCGGTGTCTGATGTGAAGCAGCAGCAGTTTCAGGCCATGACCTCAGTTCTCATGCTTGGGGGACAGTCTTGGTGAGCCCCTTCTCCACTTCTCACCCTGCAGTAGCCCCCTTGGGCAAAGCTATCAGACACTGGATGTAAATACATCAAGCACCAGCCCATAATTAATTAATTTGCATGTTTTTACTCCTTCCCTTCATAGCTCTCGATTAAAAGCTTATTTAAGGGGTCACAGACTCCTTCAGTTCCAGAGGGATTAAGTGTTCATATGTGGGTAATTGCAATGAGGAAATGCTCTAAATTAAAGCTTCCTGCTAGGTCTGTCCAATGGGAAAACCAAACAATTCTTTCAGAATGACTTTAAAATCAGCATCATATAGAAATACGTGTATGTTTTCCATCGTGCTGCTTTGTGTGGAGAACACAAGCAGCAGAATGTGCTCAGAAAAAGACACACAAGCATAACTAAAGCAGAAGAATTCAGCAGAAAACAAGCCAGTGTGCTCTGGAGTTGGTTTTGAACGTCAGGCTCAGTAATTGCTTGTGAAAGCAAAAAGCCATCGACACCAAGCCGTGGCCCTGTGGTGTGGGACGGAGCCGCGTGGGAAAGGCAGCATTTGGGAAAGGCAGAGTTTGGGAAAGGCAGAGTTTGGGAAAGGCAGCATTTAACTGGCTGCTGAAATTATTTTTCATTCCTCGGGTAGGAAGTTTTAACCCATCCGTGCCTCGGGGAGAGCTGGCAAAAGGACAAACACTGCTGGTTCTCTGCGCACACAGATACTCTGCTTCCTGCAAAGGCAAAACTTGTCTGCTTTTCTTCAAAGTTCATGTGTTAAAGTCCCGTTTGTGGGGGTTGCAGGGAGCTGGAGCTGTGCCAGCAGCTCTGCTCTCACACAGTGACAAGATGTGGTTTTCTTCCCTAGCGTGAGATTCGGGTTGTGCTGCTCCTTCAGCGATGGGAAAGGTGCTGGCACTGCTCTGTGCTGGGAGTCCCTGGTGAGAGCTCCCAGCAGAGCCCCCAGGTCCCAGGGGATGCCTCCACTTCCCGGGATTTTTTTTCCCAGCGCCCTGGAAGAGTTTTGCAGCCCCGAACCACTCAGCCTTTGCAAGCATGAGGTTGTTGCAAGTTCAGTGTGGAGACTGAGGGATTTGTCCCTGCCTGCCAGCCTGGAGGGGCAGCAATCCAGGATGCCCGAGGGGAATGCCAATGCAGGAGCTCAGGGCAGGCTTGGGACGGGCACTGTGCCCATCACTGAGCCACATGCCATGAGTACCCTGCCCAAAATCACAGCCTGGTTTGGGTTGGGAGGGACCTCAAAGCCCTTAAATCTTGTTCCACCCCTTGCCGTGGGCAGGGACACACACTTGCATTATCCCAGGTTTCTCCAAGCCCTGTCCAACCTGTCCTTGGCCACTTCCAGGGATCCAGGGGCAGCCACGGCTTCTCCAGGCAGTCTGTTCCACTTGTCTGCTTGTCTGCTGCCAGATGGAAGTTTGGATGGCTAACCCCAGAGCCAAGGGCTGGGGAGTTTGATGGGCAGGGAGACACTCTTTCCCCCAGGGATCCCGGGGACACCAGGTCACCCTCTGTCCATCCAGCATCCCCTGGGGCTGCGGATGGATGGACACGGCGAGAGGGGCCGGAGCTGGGAGGACAAGGGCGAGGGGCTGTGCCTGCTACATGCGTGGGAACGTGGCTCCTGCGGGAGGATTTGGGGACACTGAGCCCTTCCGCAGCTCCCCCCAGGCTGCGAGTGGCGGCTGCGTTTCCTCGGGAGAGGCGCTCCTGGAATTGCTAATGCTCCAGCCAGGAGGTGCAGCATGCTGCAGCTGCAGCATCAGGTACAGCAGCAACGCCGCCGTTAATTATTGACTCTCACTCCAATTACCGGCCCTGATAAGGGGGCACCCCCCTCGACAGCCCAGGCAGCGCTTGGTGCTGTGTGTTTTCTGGGAAAGATAACTATTCCGTGGAAAAGTAACTCGCTTTGTGCACCGGGATTGAACTGTCCTCGCAAAGGTCATCCGAGAGCCACGGGCTGCTCTGTTGGAAAATCAATCCCTCTTTTGTGCTTCTTGGTTTAAACTTGTATTTGCTTTCTGAGCAAGGTCACAGCTCAGCTGACCAACTTTGTAGCTGCTGGAACAGGCTGGGGTCCAGCCACGCCGCGTTTGCTGCTCCGAACCCTTCGCTGCCGGCTCTGGGCACGGGAGAAGAAGATGCTTTGGAGGGAGGCAGGAGCTGCTGTTCCCCGGGGGGTTTGTGGGTGCCAGCGTGAGCAGGTAACACCACGAAATGCTTTGCTAACCAGTTTTTCCTTTCACCACAAAGTGCTGGAGCCGCTGCTGCAGTGCAGGAGAGCAGACAGGCAGAGCTCAAATCATGTTGTGTTACAGCTAACGAGACTGTGCTAACGTGCTAGTGGATTATCTTGTTATTTATAGGCTCAGGGTTAACTGTTTCCCAGTTAAAATTACTAGCAAGACACTCTGGGAGAATGGATTTTGTGGGTATTTGTGGTAATGTGGTGGAGTTAATTTGTAATTTAAATGTCTGTGGGTGTCATGGTGCTCTCCTTTCTGCTGGCTGGGGTGGATGGGGGAGCTGCTCACATTGCCTGGCAAGTGGGATGGAGTGAAAGAGGGGTTAAATGTGAGTGTAAAGAGCCAGTGTTTGAGTCCAGGCTGGTTAAAAAGACAGCACATTGTCCCTGCAAACGGGCTGCCCCAGGGAATAAAACCACTTTGCTCTGTGCTGTTGCCTTCTCACATATTTGGCTTCTCCATTTCCATTTCTGTATGTATTTATTCCTGCCTTAGAAGAACAGCCTAATTCCAATCTGGATTAATCCTCCCCACAGCCTCTCTGTGTAGCAAAGGTAAAAACCAGCGATGCATGAGGAGAAAAATAAATGTTCTTCAATTTCATATAATAGAGAAAACTCAGTAAATATAGAACCTGAAAGAGGGTCAGGCTAACAGGTTTTAGCAGGATGGAGACACACCTAAAATTGTTACCCTGCCTCAAATTATGGGGTGGACCCTGTAGGGGTCTGCTACTTCTGGCAGATGACTTCATATTTTAATCTCATTTTTCTTAGGGACAGGCATGGGAGAGCAGCTGTGGGGTCCGAAGAGGCAGATTTTTGGCTCAAAGCCATCTTGTCCATGCCTGAGCTGCCCCGGAGGGGACAGGAGAACATCAGCAAGCTGGCTGGGTACATTCAGCATCCTTTTATGAGGCGATTTTGAAGTAGATTGGTCAAAGGAGAGTAGTCCTAGTAGCGATTTGGGCTGCAGAGCTGGGACCCAGCCAGCTCATAAATGATCCAAATAGATGTAATTATCTAGATATTAAAAACCATCCTATTCACTGGCTTTCCCCCCCTGCTTCTGAGTAAATGACCTAGAAGAGTGGAGTGTAGCTGGTCAGGCTGGAATTGGCTGCAGTCAGAAAATTAAGGGAAAGAAACAACATTTGAGAAAGAGGTTGGTGTTTGTTTTGGCACTTGCTGTTCACTGGCAGGAGGAGACAGGAGTTGCCCTTTGTAGAAGGAGTGTGGTTAATTGGAGAATACATCAGGAGCTTTCCAGGAGCTCACAAGGTGCTGGGTGGGCATCAACGTGACCCTCTGTGACCCTGCTGAGGTTTTGGAGAGCTTTGATGTTCTCCTTGGGCTGGGACCTTCCTGGCCTTCCATCAAGGCTGTACATTGACCATAAACATGCCCATGTGATTGGCAACTAATTGTTTCTTTAAAAGGTTTTGGTCTTTCAAAGTATTTGTTACAGAATCATAGAATGGCTTGGGTTGGAAGGGGCCTTGAAGATCACCTCATTCCATGGGCAGGGACACCTTCCACTAGACCAGGTTGCTCAGACCCCTGTCCGAGCTGGCCTTAGACACTTCCAGGGATGTGGAAATGTCCTGTGGTAACAATACAGCAGGATTTGACTTTTGATTTTTTAGCTGGTCTTTGGTAAAGGTCAGCTGCAGCCCCTTCGTGGGGAGCTCTGGAGCTGTGGTCAAGTGCTAAAGCCCTCGCTGAGGCAAAGCTCTGCATGCAGAAAATGAGTTCAGACTCCAGAGGTTTGGTTCATGAGATGGGTGTGAGCTGGCAAAGCACAGGCTTTGCCCTGAGAATGTTGCACAGCTCAGGGATGCACTGGAGGAGCAGGGATGGGCTTCCAAGCAGCTGTGGGACCATCTCTGGCCAGGAACCAAACTAGATACTGTAAGGAGAATCATAAACAAACAACCTACTGTTCAGGAAACTCCCACTTCATCCTCCGGAGCAGAAATTAAAACCAGACCTTTTCACTTGGGGTGTTGTTGTCCTTCTCACACAAGCCAGGGAGCCTCCTACTGCGATGTCCAACTGCCCCAACCTCCTTCACCCTTCCCTGCCTCCTCCCTGTGCCTTTCTAAAGAATCTGGAGGAGAGAAGTTTCACCCAAGACCTTTCTTGCTTGTTCCCAGCCTTAGTTTCTCATGCTCCAGGAGAGTCTCATCCTTGTCCGTATGATGGGAAGGAGCTGGAGGGCAACACAGCCCAGAAATGATGTGAATATCTCAGTGTTGGCTGTGGTAGATCTTCACCTGAATTGCTCCCTGAGCTGAAAGCAGTTTATCTGTGGTTCAGTGCAATTTGGTGAAAGTTCTTTTTAAGAGTAGGGACATGCTATGAAGTAATGGCTTTCATTTGAACAAGATTCAACGTAAATTTTGAATCTTTGCTTGTTGCGGATTAAAAAAACAAAGCAAAAAAAGGCAAGCCAGTCATTTCTGTGTGTAGTTTATATCCCTGTTGTCAGGGATCTTTTATCCTGTTGGATATCTCCAGCTCACAGGAGTCAGTGGAGAGTCCCTGTGCCATCGATCTCAAGGCATCCCAAATGTCTGTCTGTCCTTGCTGGCAGTCAAACCCTCCGTAATGCAGGGGATGTTTTACAAGGACCAGCTCCCTGGGATGTGTCTGTCAAGCACAAGTTGTTGCCTCTGGAAAAGGAGCTATTGATTTTAGCAGCTTCAAAGCCCTTGGACACCACTGGGCTGCAGAAGATGGGAAGTCAGAGGGGGGTGGCCTTTGAAGACTTGTAAGGCTTTAAGGATAGATGAAGTTCACGTGGCTGAGAGTGTTATTTTATTGTATTAAAAGTACTAATTTCTTTTTTTCAAGGGTGAAGCAGCTCCTCAGCCCTTGTCAGAAGATGCTTAAGTGACAGCCCAGTAAGACCCCACCATGGAGAAGACAGAAGGTATGGAGCCTACAGGATGTTTATTTTTTCTTTTATTTCTTGAAAAATATTTTTTTTCTTACCAGAAATGCTGTAAATAACCTCTTCTCTGTAGATGTGGGTGAGAGGTGAAAAAAGGTGAAAAATGCATCGTTCATTATTATGCAGATTTCTTAAAAACCATAGCAAAGCAGGTCCCAGCTCTAGATCAGCACGTATTTGTCCTCCCATGCTCTGTGACAGATCCCTGCTCCCACCCTCCAGCTGTGTTCTTGTGCCCTGGGATGATCCCAGTGGTGTGTTCCCTCCACATGCTGCTTCCCACCTGGACAGCACCTCAGCATCTCTGTGATGAGCAGCACCAAAATCTGTTCCAAATTGTCCTGGTCCTCTTCAGCTGCTGCACCAGGTTGAAGACAAAGGTGTCAGCCACGGGCCATGGTGCCTCCTCTTCCTCACTGAGCTGCTCAGAGGTGCAGAGCAGCCCAAACCAAACTGTGATTTCAGGGACTTGCTGCATAAAGGAAACGATCAGTGGTGCAGAAGCTTAACTGTTGCCCCTCAAACTGGAAACCTGGGGGCTGTGAATGTTTGCAGGCTGGAGATGGCTGTGAAAAGCCGTGTTGAAGTGGGAGGCTCTGGTGGAGAGCTGTTGTTTGCTGTGCTGGCTGGGTGGGCAAGCACACTGCCCATTTAGTGGTGATTTGCCTCAATTAGGAGCCGTGCCGGGAGCTGAGCCGGTCACCTTGGGATGCACGTGTTCTGCATGGCTGCGGCTCTGAGCTGTCTGGGTCCAGCCTCTGCCTGGATCCAGCATTTTCAAGGAATAATTTGTGACCTGGTGGTTGCAGGTGACGTGAGGCAATGATTTTCCTGCTTGCTGTGCACTGCTTATGCCACTGAGAAGTTCAGACCATACCAAAAGCCTTGAAAAAATGTCACTGTCATAGATTGATCCCACATTCCATTATTGAGCTGGAATTATTATCCACCAGGCAGCTCTCTGTACCTACACAGACACATAGCTCTGCCTGCAAAACCTGCTGTTTGCTTAATTGCCAATTAGAGCCATGATTTCAGGAAATTTTTGGCTTCCTCAGTGCAACAATTAGCTGATGCACCTCTGGAAGACCAGATCAGAGCTTGGTGTGTGTCACTGTGTCTCTGCACAGCTTCGCCACGACCCTCCACGGTAATGAGCTGCAGCCCCTGCCTGCCCAAAACTGAGATGAAAAGAGAGAAAAAATCTCCCCCTGTTCTAATTTTTTTTTCCCAAAATTCAGTCGTTTCTCCCTTTTTTGGGGGGGTTGTTTCAGCAGATGGCCAGCCACTCAAACCCGACGGGGACAGGGAGCAGCCCCGCAGCCTCCCCTACTCCCTGGAGACACCCTACGGCTTCCACTTGGACCTGGACTTCCTGAAGTACGTGGATGACATCGAGAAAGGCAACACCATCAGGAGGGTCCACATCCACCGCAGAGCCAAGCAGCCCAAATTCAGCACCCTGCCCCGAAACTTCAGCCTGCCCGAGAACGGCTCCCGCCCCTGCTCCACCGCCGCTCCCAGCAAGAGCTGGACCTCGACCTGCTCCTTCCCGCAGAGAAAAGCATCCCTGGGAGAGGAGACCCCCCGAGCCCTGCTGCCCGCCGAGGCAGCTCCCGAGGAGCCGAGCTACCGGAGGAGAGCGCTGCTGGCGGAGACGCGGCGGCAGGCGGGGCTGGGCTGGCCGAGGGATGCGGAGCTGGGACGGCCGAGGGATGGAGAACCGGGCTGGCCGAGGGATGGAGAGCCGGGCTGGCCGAGGGATGCGGAGCCGGGCTGGCCGAGGGATGGAGAGCCGGGCTGGCCGAGGGATGCGGAGCCGGGCTGGCCGAGGGATGGAGAGCCGGGCTGGCCGAGGGATGCGGAGCCGGGCTGGCCGAGGGATGCGGAGCCGGGCTGGCCGAGGGATGCGGAGCTGGGACGGCCGCGGGATGCGCTGCGGGCGCGGCCGCAGCTGCTGCGAGCCTCCAGCATGCCCGATGCGCTTCCCCCCGGCCAGAGCCCCCCGGCCGGAGCCTCGCCCCTCCGGAGCCCTCCGCAGCACTGCCGAGAGCAGGGCAGCTCGGACAGCGGCGCCGTGACCCCGCCGCGGGAGATGGGCTCGGAACAGGACGGATCCTTAGGGCATCCCGGCGGGGTTGTGCCGGGGCTGGGCCCCGTGCAGCCCCCCTGGCTGAACCAGCAGCTGCAGGTGGTGATGGAGAGCGGGGTCGAGGAGGGCGATGCCGCCGACGGCGGCTCCGAGGTGGCCAGGGGTGAAGCAGCGCCGCCGGCTGCCCTCCAGCTGGCAGAGGAGAACGGGAACCCTGAGGGTGTGAGCGAGATGGATCTGAACGTGCTGAAGGAAGGCGAGGAGAGGAATGTGCAGGCTGGAGGGGACAAGGAGAGCGGTGTTCCCCAGGTTGCTGACGCTGGTGTCACGGCGCTGAAGCAGCAGATCGCTCACCTGGAGGAGCAGCTGGCCAAGAAGAAGGAGGAGCTCGAGCAGGTCAGGGCAGTGCTGGAGCAGCAGGACCGTGAGATCCAGGAGAAGGAGAAGAGCATTAAGCTGCTGGCCAGCTCCAAAGCTCAGCTGGAAGAGCAGCTGTGCCAGGAGAAGTGCAAAGAGGCTGAGCTGCGGCGGGGCAGGGGGGCCCCGCAGTGCCTGGATGCTGCTGTGAACACCGAGCTCTCCCAGCTGGCAGGGGTCAGGCAGGCCCAGGACAAAGCCATCAACGTCAATATCCCCCTCCCCAGCAGATCCATCGGCTGCGGCGCGCACGGGGCAGACAGCATCAGTGCACAGGGCAGGGAGATGGGTGCCTGCAGGGAGCAGGGACTGGCTCGGGCACAGGGACATCCCGGTGAAGCCAGCGTGGAGCCTGTTCCTGCTCCGTGCTTCACCCAGCTGCAGATCCACGAGCGCCCCGGCGACCACAACCGGAACCACCAGAACTCCCTCGGCCTAAATGCAGCCGAAAGCAAAGCAGGCTCTGGAGAAGAGAAACCTCGGGAAGGTGCCCCTGGCCACGAGGACCTCCCGGCTGTCGACCCCATCGGGCAATATGTGAAAAAGATCCAGGAGCTCCTGCAGGAGCAGTGGCTGTGTTTGGAGCATGGGTACCCCGAGCTGGCCAGCGCTATCAAGCAGCCAGCCTCCAAGCTCAGCTCCATCCAGAACCAATTAGTTAATTCCCTCAACTCCCTGCTCTCTGCCTACTCCTCACAAGGGCCTGTGGATAAGGAGAATTCCAACACACACTATCAACAGTTGGGTAAATAATATTGGCATAGGCTTTGATGTGTCTGGGCCAAATATTTTCCCATTTATTCCAGCGTGGAGCAGGGGGGATGTGGTGGAACTGTTGTCAGTCAGATCAGGAATAGTTTCAACAAGCACAATGAGAAAGGCAAATCTCTGCACAATACAGGTTATAAATCTGACATGAAAAAAAGCAAACAAAATGATGTAGGCACTCATAAAGTAGTGGCTCATTTAAAAGCAGGATCAGCTTCCAAAAGCTGCCACGCTGTTCCATCAAATAAACATTCTTTTTATTTGGATTGGACATCTCAGTTTGCAAGAATATGAGGCTGGTGCTCATCTGGGGTAAATCCGTGTGGAGTTCTCCAGAACCTGAACCAGTCAAACTAACTGAGCAACCAGGCTGGGAAAAGACCTGTCCCCACTCACAGACCTTAATCTAAAATAATTTTAGCTAATATGAAGATGGGGATCCAATGCCTGTTCACCAGGGGAGGGAGGGAAGGGACTTGCAAAAAGATAAGTGACTTATTCCTTGATATACAGACACTATTAAAAGTCCAATGGAAAAGCTCATCCATGTAGTAGTATTGTAGCAGGTTTATATAGGAATTTTCCAATACACAGCTACTGAGGAAAAAAAAAACCCAAAACCCAAAACAGTATTACAAAAGTAAAATCTACTTATATTTATAGGACAAATACATAATTCCCAGTCACTTCCTTTACATTCCCAGTCACCTGGAGATGTTTGAGACCTGTATTAAACGTGGCAGGGCAGGTTCAGGTTGTGGCCAGCTGCATCTGTAGTTCTGCAAGATGTCAAAAGTCTCTCATAAGATGAAGTAAGATGCTTAAAATTATATTTGTAGCTTGTTGCTAGAGGTTGGGAATAATAATTGCTAATTATGGCGCATTTGCTTAATTAATCTATTATTTTGTATTTTGGTAGAAAACTCTCCAACCACAAGTCTTAAATCCATCATGAAAAAGAAAGGTTATGGTTTTCATGCAGGAGGCAATGGGACCAAAAAGAATCTCCAGTTTGTTGGGGTAAATGGTGGGTAAGCATCCATTCAGAAGATAAAAACTCCCTTTATACATGGAATGTCCTCTGTGTCGCTGGAGAAGTCATTCTTCCTCCCCTTCTTTTCTCTTCCAAACCTCCTGATTGAAAGGCCAGTTAAAATAGAGCCTCTTTTCTCCCTTCCTTAATCCAGCACTGATAACCTGTGAGTAACCCCCTTAAGGAAAGGTGTGTCCAGAGCAGTGGGGACACACTGGGGACTGACACTCTCTGCACACCCTTCTCCTAGGGCTTCATCCAAAACCCAGCTGGGGAAGGTGGGAAGATTCCCTGGGAAGGCTCCCACTGACCTTGGTGGGTTTTGGAGGAGGCCAGCACTGCCTGGGTGGGCACAGTGCTGCTAACCTGCCCCCACACTCCAGCAAAGCCTACAGCAGTTGGTTCAGGGCCTGGGAAAAGACATTTTTGGTAAATAAGGAATGACCTTGGGGTGAAGGAGACTTTAGGTTGTGCTCCCCATTCCTCCAACACTCCTGTGAGATAAGCAGAGGCAGCATCTCCTGCTGGGGTGAACGTGTGCTGTCATGAAGAGTGCAGGACACGTGTCGGTGTCCCTGGGCTGGGCAGACAACTGTGTGTGCCAGTCTGGCTGCTGCTTTCTGCTCACATCCTGCTCCTCTGACTGCCCAGCTGCTGGAGTTCCTCACTCTAGTTGTGCACAGCTGCTTCTACCAAACGGGGACAACTTGTAGGGACTGGAGGAGTCTTCATTACTTTGAGGAAAGTTCTGGGGTCCATCAGAGTGAACCGTTCTGTTTCATGGAAGATATCATTGATATTAATGCTTTTAGACAACTAGAGCAGAGATCTCTGTCAGGGCTGCTGGAATGGTGGATTCAGCCCTTGCAAACACAGCTTTTGTCTCGTGCTCCTCGAGGTTGCAGATGCCACCAGTCCCTCCTTGCCACAGGGGCCGTGCTGCTGTCACCCTGCCACCGTGCCAGCAGCTCCCAGCAGGGAGGCAGCTCAGCCCCTGCCCGGGCTGTGTGTGATGGACATCCCTCCAAACCCTGAAGTAACCTTGCCTGCTGCTCATTAACTGCTTCTGTCACACTGCTGCTGCTTAAGGAGCCAAACAAAGACTAACCCCGACTTCGGCTGTGGTTCAGACCTTTTAACTTGCTGCTTGTCACTCTGGGCTTTCACCCAAGGCCCATTGGAGTCAATGAGCCTTGGTCAGGCCCCGTGGCTGGGGAAGGAGGGAATAACATGTGGTGTCCTCAAATAGCTACGAGACAACCTCAAGTGAAGACACGAGCTGTGAGGACAGCGCGTCGGACGGCAACACCGACACCGAGACCGAGGACAGAGCTGGGGACGTGGAGCCCGAGCAGGCTGGAAGGGAAAGCAAAGGGGCTTCCTCGGGGGAGAAGCCTGAGGATGATGATGAGCAGGAGGAATCAGCAGGAGCAGCACCCTGCTCTCAGCACCAGGCTCACAGGTAACCAGGACAGCGGGTGGTGGCAGGGCTTGGTCGGGGCTTCTTCTGCTCGCAGAAGATGATCTCTGCAGGCAAGGGAAAAGGCTTTAAAGGGCTAAATATTTTCTGAGTTACTACAGAATCTAAAGGGGATTGATTCAGGCCTTACACTTGACACTGAGTCATGTCTGGTGAGTTAGCTCATTTCTCCCCTCTCATGGAAAGTTTATGGTAAAGTTCTTTGCAAGTTCAGGAAGATTTTTTTCCCTTAAGGATTTTTGTGATGAAGTTGACCACACAAATCTTTGACTCTGGGCTTAAATCTTTGCTGAAATGCTTAGCTTTTTACCTAAAATCTGTGTCAAGTCAACAGGACAACTTGTGTCCCATAATTTAAACACTTAAATATGTTGAACATATTCCAACCTAATCCGTCTGTGTTCTCCTGCTTGGTTCAATACCAGTCCTGTCCCATGGGAGATTTACAGACGTCTTTTCCCCTTTAGATGCAAACCCTCTGAAGATTTCCTTGCCGCCTGCCAGCTCCTCAGTGAACACCTCCCAGAAATCAGAAGCACAAGCAACAAACATCTGGTACAGATATTTCCCAATCCCATTTCAGACACGGTTCATGCTCTCTGTTCACTTTAACAGAGTAGATTATCCCAGTGGCACATTGCAGGCTGTGCCCTGGGCAGTTTTGTGAGGAGAGGGGGGGAGGTGACATCTGAGTCAGTTTTAGAGCAGCCAAAAAGAAATGAAGGGGTTGGGGGGTTGCAAAAAAAAAAAAGTAAGATGAAGGCTTTGTCTGGTTATTCATCCAAGTTAGCACAGGAAATTCCTTTCCCCCTCAAGCTGGAGCAGCAATCACAAACCCACAAGCTAAGAGCTGGCTGGGGCTGGGAGCTGGGGCAGCCACCACTCTGCAGGGACAGTCACGGTGACACTTTGGTGTTTGCAGCAGCACGTGCTCGGCTCCATCTCCCAGGAGTGGTTCCAGGTGTCCAGCCACAAGTCTTCCAGCCCAGAGGTGGTGGCAGCATACCTGGAGGTGCTGGGGGACATCCAGCCCCAGCTCCTGGAGACTGTGGTGAACCTGCCTGACAGGAATGGCAACACTGCCCTGCACTACAGCGTGTCCCACTCCAACTTCCCGGTGGCAAAGCTCCTGCTGGACACAGGTGGGAACGGCCACGCTGCTCAGCCAGGGATTTAGTGGGGCAGGAGGTGGGGATGGCTCTTGCCAAGGGGTCGCGGTCCCACGAGTGATGGCTACATAGGGAACAGGGGGATGTGGGCAGTCCTGGACATGGCAAACATTGAAGGGGGTCCAGGGTCCTCCCAGGGAGCTCAGTCAGGAGCTACAGGAGGTGGGACAGAGATGGGGCTGAGGACCAACAGCCACCTCCAGGAGACAGACATGGAGGCAAGGTCCATCCTGGAGAAGAACAGGGGCTCAAGGTCCATCCAGAATACAAGCATGGGGCTGAGGTGTGTCCAGGAGACCTGGCTGACCTGAAGACCAGCATCCTCCCCCATAGCTCAGCTCTGGGCCCATGGATGTAGTCAGGGGTCCCAGCTGAGGCTCCTCAGGGACATTAAGGCTCATTAGTGCTGAGGGCTTTGCAGCCTGGCTTTGGGGATGGCTCTGGGTTCCTGTATCCAAAGGGATGTCCCTCATGGCCCCAGTCCAGATGGGATGGGTGGCTCCCCAGCTTCTTGCAACAGCCAAAGCCACATCATGGCTTGGGGCAGGAGGATCAGTCCCCTGTGAGCATAAGAAACCCCCCAGCACTGCAGAAAAACTTCCACGGCAAACTATTGAACTTGCAGCTTGTGTTGAAATAAAAGAAGAAAAATCTCAGCTGAGCTTGTACAGGGCAAAAATGTGCTCGTGCTCCAAGAGAACAGAGGCACTTTGGCCTTTTCTCATGGGCCGGACAATCCATGAAATGTTTGGGAAATGGCAGATTATCATACACATCTATAACCCGATTGTTGCTGCAGAGAGGGAAGGGTTTGAGGCAGCTGGTTCCTCAGGGCGAGGCTGGACCCAAGCCCTCACCCTCAGACAGGCTCATTCCTCGTGGTGGAGCTGGAAATGGGCTCTTTGAAGTGAAAAATGAGTGAAACGGGGCCAGGATGTTTTCCACGTCCGTTGGGTGATGGGCGTCTCTCTGCTGCTCCCTTGCCAGGAGAGCCAAAACAAACAGCCCACAACTCCAACCAGCATGTGCTTGAGGCATTAATTATGCCCCTTTAATTTCTATTTGTTGTGGTCTTCAAAGTTAATTGAGTTGACCTCAACAGTTGTAATTAACTGTAGCACCAGGGGCTGTTTAATGCTGCGCTCACAAGCCTGGATATTTAAAACAGATTAATCCCCATCCCATGTCATTATGGAATAACTCATTTTTTTCTGGGAATATAAGATGCCACAGGTTGTCTGACTCCTTCTTCCCTTTCTGTTCCCTCTGGGTGATCCCCCTCGGGCTGGATCCATCCCCTGCAGGCATGTGCTGCCTGGACCTGCAGAACCGTGCTGGCTACACGGCTGTGATGCTCACACCTCTGGCAGTCCCTGAAACTCTCCAGGACATGGAGGTGGTGATGAGGCTGCTGAAGGAGGGGGATGTCAACCTGAGAGCTGCCCAGGTGTGTGACAGGAGACAGCTGGGGGGATAATTTGGGGTGCTTACCTTCCATGGCAGTGCCGGGCTGAGGCTCGGCAGCAGGTACGGGGTTGGAGTTGCTGCTTCCCAAACGTTCCAAAAGTCACCTCAGCTGAGCTGCAGTGTGGCCACCCAACAGCTCCCTGGGAAGGGTGTGACAGCTGGGGGAAATGGAGAAACTAAAAAAGGCTGAAAATTTTGCAAACAAGTTTTTCTGAGCTAAAAATCAGAAGTGGCACCAGGGCAGAGCAGCGAGGGGCGAACCCCAGAGCATGGGAGCCCCAGGTTTGCTGGTGAGCTTCATCAGAGTCACACAGTTTGGTTTAGGGATGAGAGCGCCCTCATCCATCTCTGCCCCTAAACTGCTGTAAAAGTTAGTCCAGGTCTGAACTGAACTGCCCAGGAGGATTTGGGGAACCCACATTTGGGGGCAGCTGGGCAGTTTGGCCCTGCTGCTGCAAGGACCTTCCACAAGTGAACAAGTGCCTCTCACAACACCTGCTGAGAAACCCCAGTGTGATTTCATAATAACAGGCAATAAGATGCAATATTAATTGGAATTATTATCATATATGTACCATGCAATAACAATATGCAACATTGTGCCATGTGGTTATGGAACATGGATTTGTGCTGGGTCGGACTCAGTGATCTTAGAGAGCTTTGCCAATATAAATTATTCAGTTATTCTATACGTGCTATTATTATTATTATTATTATTATTATTATTATTATTATTATTATTATTATTATTATTATTATTATTATTATATTATCTCTGGCAATCTGAGCAAGCAGGGCTGTGGGAGGAGGTGGGCAGGGGGTGCTCAGCCTGTCCCTGTGACCCTGCAGGGAGGACAGACTGCACTGATGCTGGGGGTCAGCCACGACAGGGACGACATGGTGAGAGCCCTGCTGTCCTGCCAGGCCGATGTCAACCTGCAGGACGAAGAGGGGACCACGGCACTGATGGTGGCCTGTCGCCAGGGCAACGCTGACATCGTCAGGCTGCTGCTAGCCCAGCCTGGCTGCCAGGTCACTCTGACCGACAAGGTGAGGCTCCACAGCATCACTGCACCAGGGCAATGAGGGGGGGGGAAACTCAGCTGGGTTCTTGTGCTCCAGGCAGCAATCCCCAGTGATGCTTGTGAGAGGCTCCCTGGAGGAAAGGCTGGAGAGAGTTAAAGGAATAAAGCAGGGATTTATTAAAATAAGTGAATTTTAAATAAGCCTTCAAAGGTTTCACCTTGGGCAGTACAAGAGCCCAGCCATGGCTACACCCAAGATGGACTCTGAGTTGTGAGTTTTCACACTTCTATCGGTTTTGGTCCATTTCCATGTTGGAGTTAATTGTCCAATTCCAGCTCCAGGTTATGCAGTCCCATCCTCCCAGATTGCTTCACCGTTGTTTACACTTGGTGCCTTTGCTTCTGGGGCTGGAAAAGGATTGTTTTGTCTACCTACACTGTGAAGAGAACTTGCTAACACTTTATATAAGTTCAGAGTAACACACAAGGCAGTACAGAATCTGAAAAATAATGAAAGCTAAAACATAAGGCATCCCCAAGGGGTGGGTTTTAAGTGAAGAAGTGTGATTTCAGTCCATTTTCTAATCACTTTTAGAAGGATACCCCTGTTTTTGGTGCTGCTATGCCATGGTGCTGCTATGCCATGGCTGTGACAACATAGTGCATCCCAGCCATAGGCTGGGCAGGAGCATTGGTGTAATCCCAAAAACACCCAGATGAAATCCGGGGCATGTGGCATGAAGCAGAGCTTCAGCTCCAAGAAATTAGCAGCAATTAACTCCTCCCTGGGAACAGAGCCTCTCCACGGGGATGTGTGGGATGGGGCTGGGCTGGGAGCGGGTGGGAATTCCTCCTGCTGGGCCACAGGGCTGTGTTTGGAACTACGGAACTATTTTCTAATTAAACTGTAATTTTATCCGAGGCACACGGGAGGGCACCGGGGCCAGGCAGAGGCACAGCTGGGCTGCTTTTGGTGTGGTTGAGGCCCAGAGGGAGGTTTGGGATGGTGACTCACTGTGAACTGGGGGGGAGGGAAGGTTTGGGGACGCAGCAGGGATCCACCGGGGCGGTGATGTCTCACCTGCTGGGTCCTGCAGGGAGGGAACTCAGCACTGTCACTGGCCCACGGGGACATCGCCGCGCTCCTGCGAGCCCACGTCGAGCTCAGCCCATCCCTGTCGGTGTGACCCAGCTGGGAGGAGAAGCCAGGACTGGGAGGAGAAGCCAGGACTGGGAGCTGGGAGCCAACTGTGGCAGGGCTGATACAGCGGGGTCACAGGGCAGGAACCCCCCTGCACTATCTGACTGATGCTCCCTGTGTCTCATTCTCCTCATTCATCCCACTCACACCCCTAACATGCACCCAGTGCCTCAAACAACTTCAGACTCTCCCATCCCGGGGTAGATTTGGCAGGTGAGCAACCAAAATGAATGAGAAAAGCACATTAGAACAGCAGTACTTAATCTTTTGTAACCTGAGGTTATGGGTGTCCTTTTAATCGACTACTTAACTGTATCTCATTTAACTTGTAAGTTTGTGTCCTAATATTTATTATCAGCTCTTCTGTAAGTAGTGGCAGGCAGCGATTACTCAGTGTATGTAACAACAAACACAAGCTGGATGGATTGTGAAAAGCATAAAATCCTATTTATGTTTGCTTATGCGGGTCTGATGTAAGAATTAAAAATTAATGCTCTAGGAAAATATTTGAGTATGCCAGACCCAAACACGCAGACATTGTTTTGCCTGGATGTGGAATTACCATATGGCTGTTATTTTTCCCTAATTAAGTTTGAGCTAACGGGGAAGTGCAGCCCATTGACAGGCTGGGCATTCCAAGCACTGGAAGATCCCAGCAGATTCCCATCCCAGGGTGTGGTGATGTTGTCCAAGAGCTCCGTGGAGTGGATTTGCTGGCAGACACCTTTTGGACCAGCGTTTGTTCTTTGCTTTTCTTCATTTGCCTCTGCTCAATTTTAATATTCCCAAAGTCCTCCTGTAAAGCCAAGCTGTAATTTAGCTGCTGGAATTGGGTCTCCCCACCATGGAGCACCCACAGGGTCCAGCAGCACCCCAAATTAGGGTTTATTTCTTAAATCCCTCTTCTTCTGACAGAAAGGGAGCCAGGGCTCAGGCCCCACTTTTCCAAGCATCCTTCTTTTGCTGCATCAGGACCCACTGGGTGCTCTCCCTTGGTTTTGGTGGAGCAAACACTTTTTTTTTTTTTTTTCTTTTTGAGCAGAAGTAAATTCCAGACCCCTCTGGTTGTTTATGAGTCAGTTCACATCCTGACAAAATGTCTCCTGAGCTACCTTGAGCCCCCATCCTTGCAGGGAGGGGAGAACAGCCCTGACCTCTGTTTTCCATGGAAATCTGCCATCTGCACAATTTTCTTTTCCCTTTCTTAACGTTTTCAATCCACATCATTCACTATCTTGAACTTCTATCTTCCTTTTTTTTTTTTTTGATCTATATCCCAAAATGCCTCCTTTATGTATAAATAAAATGAATTAAATCTTTCCCTGTGTGTGTTCCTGTCCCCGTGGATGTGGCTTTTCTGGGGTGACTTCCCACACCTGCACAGCACCAAACCAACCATTTTTGAGGTTTTTCTTCAGATCAGCTTTGGGAAGTGCCTACCTCCTCCTCGATTTGAGGACAGGGAGGTTATTTTTGGGGTGTGTTGCAGCTCTGCAGGGTCTCACCCCAGAGTTTGCTGCCTTCCCCTGCCCCCTGAACCCCCCTTTCCCTCCTGCTCCCATCCCTGCAGCCCAGGCTGGTTAACTGCATCCCCAGGATGTTTATTTTCATTCCTGTGCCTCATGTTTCCTCTTTGCCCCTCAAACCACGTCCCCAGGGAGGAGCAGCTCCTGCAGGATGATCCCCTGGAGCAGCTCCTCTGCTCATGTGGATTCTGAGGGATCATGGATGGGTTGATGCTGCCCCTGGCATCTCCCAGTGACCAAAATTTCTTCTGTCAAAGTACCAGATTGCACAAAAGAAAATAAATCTGTGGGATCTCAGTGCCACAAAGAGCCAGAGCCAGCCTCAATTTATATATTCCAGTATCACTGTAGAGATCAAACTAAATATAGGCAAGGAGAAACACACCCCCAGTGCGAGCACTGCGCAGGACAAATGGAGACAATTAAGTCACAGCAAGGAAAGGAATTAATCTAATGATCTTTACAGGCTCAGCATCCAGCAGCCCATCAGCTATGAAGGGAAAGAGTGACGAGGAGCTCAGCTGAACATGGTTTTTCCACTCTCCTTATGGGCATTCCCAGTGTGTCCCTTTCTTTTGCTGCAAGGAGAGGACAGGAGAGGGGACTCTGAGGGTCTCAGCTGAAGCACCTCAGTGGTAAGGCAAAACCAGTTTGCTCAGCTTTGACAGGGTGAGACAGCTGGGGATGGAGAAGAGAATAGAAGGTTTCAGTGAGAGCCCAGAGTCCCTTCCAGTGCCTAAAGGGGCTCCAGGAGAGCTGGAGAGGGACTGGGGACAAGGCATGGAGGGACAGGACACAGGGAATGGCTTCCCACTGCCAGAGGGCAGGTTTAGATTAGAGATCAGGGATAAATTCTCTGTGAAGATGGGGAAGCCCTGGCACAGCTGAGGCTGCCCCTGGATCCCTGGAAGTGTCCAAGTCCAGACTGGAACAGTCTGGGATAGTGGGAGGTGTCCCTGCCCATGGCAGGATGGAACTGGATGATCTCTTAAGGTCCCTTCCAGCCCAAACCATTCCAGGATCCATCCAAAGAAAGAACATCTCCTCTTGAGATGATTATCAGTCAGAACCTGCCCCACCAGCATTTTGGATAGTGTTAGTGCAGCAACTCTCAGCAGAATTTAATGTTCTTAGAAGGAACAAAAGTCTCAGCAGCAAAGGGAGATTTATTTCTGCAGGGGCAGCATGCTGGGCACAGCGACTGCTCCTCTGCTTTGGGTCTGTTGGGCCAAACTGGCCCCTGTTTTGTTTCCACAGCTCAGTGTGGAAGGAACAATTTGCCCTGTTTTTGCCAGGATTAAATTAATTATCAGCAGGAGTGAGATAGGCCATGATTTCCTTTCCTAGGAACCTCCTGTCACTGTACCCAGGTGGGTCCTTTTTGCAGCACCCCCCCCATCCCCCCCCCATCCCCCCCCCCCCGTTCCCAGGGAAAGAGCCAGCTCAGAGTTTGGGAGTTTGTCTTTCCTGGGCAGGGCTGAGAAGATGGAGCATCCTCAGAGCATCCCTGGGGGCAGCTCCTCTGGCTGGGCCTCCAGCCTTGGGCTCGACACTGCAGAAATACAATATTTTGTCAACTGCTCCATCTAGTGCCATTTCAGCAGAAAAAGCATCCAGAGCACAACACTCAGAGCAGTGCTGGGGCCAGGGCAGCTTTCCCTGCCTGGTCTCTGGAGTGGGCCCATGAGGATGTTCTGCAGACCCAGAACCAGGAATCTTCACCCTGTTTTTCTCATCCTTCTCAAAGTGGGACTATAAACCCTTATGTGGAAATACCTGCCCTGGAAAACATAACATTCCTTACGACCTCGTTTAACTGTTTAGAAATCCCTTAGGTTGGATCAGGCTTGGAGCAACCGGGGGTGGTGGGAGGTGTCCCTGTCTGTGGCAGGGGTGGAAGGGGATGAGCTTTAATGTCAAATCCAAACCATTCTGGGGTTCCGTGACCCTAAATAAACAGGGAATAAAGAGTTTATGCTACCACTGCATATTTTCCCTTTTTGTGCAGGAATTGGGAGTAAACTCTGTTTCACCCCCACCAGACTTGGGAAGGCAGCAGAGCCCTCAGAGCTCACCTGGAAAAGGCTAAAAGCAAAGTCAGGGTGACCCTTGCTCCTTTTCCATTTGGGATGCTGCAGAACACAGGGTCTCTCTGATTTGCTGACATCCTAGAAAGTGCAGCTATCACAGGAATGTGCATTTTGGGGAGCAACCCTACTAAGAGGGGTAAGAACAATCATGGCAGTGTTTAACCAGGACATCAATGCACCTGAATTCCTGACGCAGATGTGTGAACCTGTGGAGAAAGATGATAATAGAATTATGCATCAGCACTCAGCACAACTGTAAAAACTGATGTTTTATACATGGGTGACAGGAATTAATTCACTCCAGTGCTTTCAGGCAGAGGGACATTAACTGCTCCATCCTGGCATAATCACCTTACCTCCACGGGCTCTATGGATGTCACACTTCCAGGGTGGTAACTGCCATGGGATTAATTACAAGGATTTTAGGGGCATTGCAATGATTCCCCATCAGCAGGATCATAAGGTGGAGTCCCTCATCTCTCCAGGCTGACCTGCTGGCCCCACCAGCCCACCCAACACCACCACAACATCATAACCTGGTTATGAGTTGGCCAAGAAATGCCAACAGCCCTGAGATGGCTCCTGGTGCTGTCACTGCTAACAGCAGGTTATCCCACGTCTCTCCAGGTGAGGAAGCTGATGGAAGGACTGTGAACAGCACGTGGCCCTTCTAAAGTAAAGGCTCTGACACCTGAGTCCTCAACCCAAGGCAGAAGAACCCTAAGGACAAGAGGAAGAGAGGAAAAGTTTTTTGCCAGAGGAGGTTTAAACTGGATATCAGGGCAACATCTCATGCAATAGCTTTTAACACTGGCTTAAATTAAAATATAGAATAAAACAAATGTACAACTACTTACACAACCGAGCTTTATTTAGAACCTTTGAAGTCAGAAAATGTCTTATTTTACTGATCTACGTAAACATACAATCAGGAGGTTTAATTGCTTTTTCCCTTGCACAGAAATAAAGTTTCAAACAAACCAGAACACCTCCACCCAGACAAGCGTGATGCAAATTGAATTCCCTGCCTTGGTCCTGCATGTGGAGCATGGTCACTGGTTTATCAATTAGTTGCAATATAATTTTTTTTGGCAGTAATATATTCGAACACACAAAGTGCAAATTACAAGAAGCAGAAAATGTTCTCTCTCCTTCTGAGCAACGAGAAGTGCAAAATGTCTCAGCCCATAAATTCTATTTTTTATGTCAATGAACTGCATGTGCATCACAGGCTAATGAATAGCCATGTACAACTTCACTGATTAAATGTGGCAACATCTCGGGGTCGGAATGCAATGGCTGTAAAAACACAGAGGAATCATTCCCTTTGGTTGATAAATTCCACACTCTGCTGCTGAGGGCACCTCCTCACACCTCACCTTGAACTCCTGCATGCCTCAGATACTTGTGCAACCAAAGCAGTTTGTTGAGAATTCTCCAATTTTCTACATCTGGAGATATTCCTGTGCGTCTGCAATCAAGATTCCACTCACACCTCACTTGGCAAATCAAACTGGGAATCCACTGAACAAAAAAATCTCTTCCAGGCACTATTAGGGGAATACCCACCAATGGTTCCAGCAGGCTAAATGCACTTTGTGATTACCTAAAGTTATGGAAAACTTTCCAAAGAAATAAGGAAGCCCCTTTTCCACGAGAACTTATTGCAGCATTTCTGTCTCACTGTAGTTCACCTCGCTTCAGGACTGGTTCCTGTATATCAAATAGGGAAAATTCCACTAAATTACACAGAACAACTGTGCCTTTAACACACCCCTGCACTGCTCAGTTATTATATTGCAGATTTTCAACCTTTCCATCTAATTCCTGGAATTTTTCACACAAAATGAGCAGCCAATTCTGACCCCGCCCCCCCCCCCTTCATTTCTCCCAGCTACATCACCATTATAAATTATGCCAGACAGACCAAATCAGACTGGGCTGCTTCCTCCAAACCCCTCCTGCTCCTCTGGATAGGAAGATTAAATCTGCACTGCCAGGAGTCTGCCTACCAAATTCATCTGCTAAATCACCAAGGTTGCCACACTCACATAACCACTTCTTGATGGCTGGGACATGGAATGAAGTTGGAAACTTCTGGCTGAACGTTCCTGCACCCCAGCTCCACAGTGGGACTGGCCCAGAGTGGGACCAGCCTTGGGAAGACTCCTCGTGGGCTTCAGACTCCAAAAATATTGGCTGGGGGATGGGCTGGAGCGGGTTAAGGAACCTCATCCCAAACTGCTGCACCTGGCTGTGGGAGATCATCCCAGCACTGCCTGGTAGTGCCCAGTGTCACCCAAAATTGGCAACCCCAAGAGAGGAGCATCCCCCATGATCCACCCAAAGCCTCTTCCTGCACTGCCTGGTCCTGGGGAGACTCTTGGAAATCTGCATCAGTTTGCTGGTTAGGATGAACTCCATCAAGCCAGAGGGACTGCTCACCATCGTTCCTGGAATTACAGGATCATATTCCCAAAGCAAACTTTTTGTCTTCATTAAAGTTTCAGGATGAACAATTATGCTGCAGCTTGGCACGACAACAACTGTCTTTGTATGCAACATGCCTAGCATATATCAGCACACTTCTTAAAAAATATAATTAGAATAGAATGAGCTACGCTGTTGTTGTTCATGCTGCCTAAATATCAGAAAAGGCTCAAACATTTTAAAAGCCTAAAAAAATAAACTTCCCTCTCCCCTCGTTTATTTTTCATGCTAAAGGCTGCAAATTGACACATCACAGTAATTACCTCTGACTAACTTCCACAGACCTACCCAAAGAGATAAACATGAGAAGTTCACATTTGACTATCAGACTTACTGTGCCGAGCACAAATAATTTCCCAGAGGAGAATTTGATATTTCATCATTTGGAACAGTGGTAATTTAATTACATTGCTAATGTTTTCTGGCATACTTGAAAGAACAATTAGCATAAGTAAATCTTGAGTGAGATGACAAGTCACTCAGCATTTATTCCTGCTCCTCAGATGAGATCAGCTGATGATCTGAATTCTCTTTAGTGTGCAGACTGATTCCAGGTTCAGCACTCACAACCGGGGTTCAGACCAGCAGGGACAAAACCATGTTAAATAAAGCAGAACGAGTCTTGTCCTTTGAAGCTCCTTAATTAAACCTGTCCAGAGAAACCTCCAAAGCCATCAGAAGTCGTGGAGGATGGGGAGAAAGGCTGGAAAAAAACTGAATGAAGCTGGAGATGCGCGGCGGGAATGCTGATCCACGTTTTGCCAGGCTCTGCTGCGGGCTGGGCAGTGTTTGACAGCTCTACTGATGGCCTAAAATAACTCAGGTGGTCTCAGGACAGCACTGTCAGGGTCACCGTGCCCCTCTGGCGTTTCAGGATGGCCACAGCCTGCTCGTGGGTGACTCCTTCCAGCGCTTCCCCGTTGACAGCCACGAGCTGGTCCCCGCGTTTCAGCCGTCCGTCGTCGGCTGCTGCGCCCTGCAATGGCAAAGCAGGGCTCAGGCTGGCACCCCCAGCCTCCTGGAGGCCGGGGTGCTGCCTGGAGGGAGGGATGGAGCACTGGCAGTCCCTCCTGGCCAGGAGAAATGGCAGCGCTGAGCTGCCCCCGAGCGCCCGTGACCGTCGCTGCCCACCCTGCTGGGGTACATTCACAGGAAAGCACAGAGCTGGCTCTACCCCAAAAAAAGGTCTGGATAGGGACTGGTTATGGGTTTTATGATCGTGGAGAGGCTTGTTAAAGCAGCATTTAATTGTAATCTGTGCCTCATGGCTGAGAAACGGCTAAGAAAGTGGGGAGGGAGAAGGCACTGCCCCCAGCCCCAAGACAGAGATGAAGAAATGGTCTCGAGTTGTTTAGATTGAACATCAGGTAATTTTGTTCACCAGAAGGTGCCAAGCATTGGAGCAGACTGCCCAGTGCAGTCCCTATCCATGGAGAGATTGAAAGCCATGTGGAAGTGGCACTTGGGGACATTGGTTGGCAGTGCTGGGGGAATGGTTGGACTCTGTGATCTCAGAGGGGTTTTCCAACCTAAAATGTTCTGTGACAGCCCTGAAAGCTTCCAGAGAGCTTTAGAAAAGGCTCCTCTCCTCCAGATGTCTCAGTGAAGCTCTTTTGCCCAAATCCCAAGCCCTGCCTGCCCAGAGATTGGCTCACAGTGTCTCTTTCTTCCTCACCAGTGACTGCGGGAACTTTAGGTTCTATTTAGGATTTTTCAGTCACGCTCACATCTAGAAATTTGTAAACCTAAGCACCAGTTAAAAGGCACAATATTGTAATAATTTAAAATGGCAAAAATACCAGATATTTTGTGGTTTAGCCCCAGAATAGCAGGAGCAGGAGTTATGGCTCCTACTTCACCTTCAGGCAGAGTTTTCTCAACTACATCATCTACCCTGCCACAGGTGCTGACACAAGTGACACCATGACCAGCATCCCTAAATCCCACTGCTTTTCTTCCCTCCCCTTCAGTTTCCACAACTCCCCTCATGTGGCCATGCCTGACAAGTGTTGCTGGCCCATTTTTAGCAGGGGATGGGTGGGAAAAGGGACCCATCTCCCTCCTATAATATGCTACATTATGATGCTTCCCCAGCCTCAGAGGCTGGAGCTCTCTGTACCTGGCAGGGACCCCCCAGTCCCCCCAGACACTCAGGGCTGGGATCAGAGATGGCTAATTCCTGTTTTTCAATCAGGATACAGCACCTCTGCAATTTCCTCACTCCTGCACAGTGGGAAAAAAGTTGCCTTTGATACCTTCTGGAAATCTCTTGGAGATTTACAGATAGAAAACTGCCTTATAAATATTATAATGTACAAACCCAAGTTTCCCAAGTACACAGAGCAATTTTGCTGAGAAAAAGTGTCTCGTTTCAGCCATCAGTAATATGAAATATAAACTGAGAAGCCAGCTATGAGTTCTGGGTCCACTAACTCACAGCAACATACTCAAGACAGTACACTTTGCTTTCTGCTACATAATATATTATCCAAGCCCAATCTTAGGTTTATTTTTAAAGATAATACAGAAAAAAAGGGGAGAAAACAAAAAATAAAAGATACCTTGGCAAATATAGTCTTGACATAAATGGGCAGGTCTCCATGGGGACTTCCATACCCCCCTACAATACTAAATCCCAGTCCATCAGAGCCTTTCTCCAAAGTAATAATCTTAGGTTGAGGTGCTCTGAAAACACAATAAATATCACTTAGATAAGCAATGTTTGTCTCTGGGGACTTTATGCAGAAGGAACACTCACAGAGACATTTATCTATCATGAGTTTTTTTCACACAGTCACAAACCATGACCCTTGCACTGGAACATTCCTGCAGAGCCCAGAGTTCAAAGGCTGCTCCGTGTGCTCCAGCTCCTCACTTGGAAAAAAATACTTTTAATTATTATATTATACCCACATCCCTGTGCTCATAACTCCAGAGCTCATCAACTGGAGCCTGAACTCCTCAGGGGTTTTCTCTCCCTATACTAAGCAAAGGAAGATTTTTCTGGGGGTGGAATTTTGACCACTCATATGAATTTATCCATCTCAGATTTGAAATTAGTAATTTCTACGGATGTAGAAAGAACAGTTGTGGACAGAGGGTGGTCAGGCATTGGCACATCCCTGTGTGGATGTGGCACTTGGGGACATGGGCCAGTGGTGGCCTTAGCAGTTGGACTTGATGATCTGAGAGGGCTTTTCCAACCTAAACCATTCCATAATTCCCTGAAAGCCATCTGGCATCTTCCACCTACCTAAAGGTGCAGCCCAAGCTGAGTAATATCTATGCATTTTTTAGGACATACCTAATTCTGCTTCATATTTTCACCTCCAAATTTCCCTGCTGCTTTGATATGAAAAAAAAGAATACAAATCCTTTTGTAAAGCAAGCAGTTCTCCTTTGAGAGCAGCAATAAAACCACTGTCTCACATTTTAAGACCACAGAATGCAGCACAAATAGGTCAACTTTTACACTCAACCCTCCTGAGGCAGGGCAGTAGCTCCTTAAAATAAATAGAATGAACCACAGAATGAAAATGAAGAACATGATGAAAACCATGAGCTGAAACGGAGAATAAATGAATTTCAAAATGGTAACTGGGATGCTACAGGGTGAAAAACATATGATGGAGAACAATGCATGCCAGGGTTGGACCTCCAAGTTCATCACCACACACAAGTGCTGCAAGCAGGAATTATTTTAATTTGATTGTTTTGATTCATTAAGCTATAAAGATCAAAAAGACAAAGTCCTGGGACATGTTTTATAAGGTGTTTTTTTTAACACCTCTGGCATCAGTCTGCCAATACCACATTATTTCAAATTGCTATGATCAGAACTCCTTCCAGATGAGGAAGCCAATGGACAAGGGCAGAAATACCACATCAGCACAACATTTAGGAAGAAAAGGGATACTTTTTTCCTTGAAAAACACCCAGAAATCGTGCTTGGAAACACATTTTGTGCTTATTTACTCAAGCAATTTCCGTCAGCAGGCAAAGACATACCCGAGCCCACCACCAGCTTGGGAAAGGTCACCAAGCTTCCATTTTAAAGGTGATGGAAAATGAGAGAGAGAAGCAATGGGAGAGACCTCCTTGCAGCCTTTCCCTGGCCCAGCAATGCACCCCAGGTGTGCAGGAGAGCAGAACTCACTCGGGATCCTCGGTGGGATGCTCGGAGGGCAGGTTCAGGCTGCAGCCCGTGGACATACTCTCCAGCTGGCTGGCAATGGCACTGATGTTGGTGTCAGCCACCACCTGAAAAAGAGGGATACAAGCAAATACAGTCTGGAAAAGCAGTTGTTGACTTTTCCCCCCCCCAACAAGCTTTAAAACCAAGTCCTATTCTCTTAAATCTCCACTAATCTCACACTTTCAGGTAAGAGCAGCCACTTTCTGGGGCTTCAGTGCAAGTTTTGCTCTGAAGCTTCCTGTTGCCCTCACAAGAGCATCAACTCAGGCTCTGAGCAAAGGGGAAGAGTCTTTCTGGGTAATCCAAAGAAAAAGGTTGTTTTTCCAAGGATAGAGAGTCAACACAAGGGCTCCACGATTGGTCTTGAAAGAAACCACCATAACCTTTAAGAGAACACCAAGATTCAAGGGACCACTGGGCAAAGGCCTTGAAATGCCTCAGACTGGTTTGTTTGATGAGTAGAGAACAAATCTAACTTTGCTTTTGACTTTTCTGAATTTTTAGCATGAAAACAAACTGGATTTTTAAACTTCCCAATTCTGTGTCCTCTATTATTCTGAAAACATCTTGAAGGGCTGAGCGCCTTTCTGTGGAAACAGGCTGGGAGTGCTCACCTGGAGAGGAGAAGGATCCAGGGAGAGCTCAGAGCCCCTGGCAGGGCCTGAAGGGGCTCCAGGAGAGCTGGAGAGGGACTGGGGACAAGGCATGGAGAGACAGGACACAGGGAATGGCTTCCACTGCCAGAGGGCAGGGAGAGATGGGATATTGGGAAGGAATTCCTTCCGTGAGAGTAGTGAGGGTCCTGGCGTTAACTTTATTTTTTCTTCATTGAGGCTGATTTATTTATTTATTTATTTTTTTAATCTGGAAAATTTTCAAAGAAACCACCACGAAGTGGTTTGGATTTGAAGTATTTACAGCTGAAAGGACATCAATTTCCCAACAAGTACACGCTGTGGTTATCCCCTAACTCCATCTCCCTCTGAGGAGATATTCTTCTCTGCCTGACGTTTACTGCAGCACAGGAGTTCAGCTCAGACACAGTGAAAAACAGCCAGGAAGCACAATTCCAATATTTCCTCTAGCTATGGCCTTATTTTATCAAAGTGAGCAGGTACTCCTTCCACTCATTGCTGTGAACTTGGCTTTAAGGGAAACTTCCCCTTTCAAAGTAAGAAATTTGTTCTATAAATCTGTTTTAAATGAGTGCTCACAATTCTTCCATAGCAATAATTCCCTTTTCCCAGTCATCTGGAGCCAAGAGGGTGACAGAGCCAGGAGGTTTCCATACAAATTTTGCATCCCAGGATTTGGGTTCCAGGATGCCCCAATGGAAAGGGGTCCAGCAGATGAGAACAGCACCTGGCTCAGCCAGCAAAGACCCCACCAAGGTTCCCTTCCCGTGGCAGCAGAGTAAGGAATTCCAGCCAGGATTTTTTTGTTTTGTTTTGTTTTTTGTTTTGTTGTTGAATAAAACAAGGGTAAAACCAAATCTACATTCAAAAATCTACAGCTGGCAGCAAGAACATATCAGAGTTCAACAACCTTGTTAAAAAGCTCCCCCTTATCTCATTACTACACCTGCAGAAAAGAAATTAAATTAAACCAAGGCATCAAAACAGCTGAGAGGGATGATTGTTCCCCTGAGACCTTAATCTCCCATTTGCAAACAGCATTTGCAAACTCCTTCCCAGGACATTCCCATAATAAGCCTTTCCACCCCACTGAACACAATTATCTGACCTTTCAGAGCAGTTTGCCACGAAGTGGTCTACCCTGATAATAAACAGAATTACTTAATGGCACATCACTCATGATGATCACAGCGATAGGATGGTTCCATTTGGATTGTTATGATAAAAAACAAAAATAAAGAGCAGTTTGGTGGTGGAGAGGTGCCTGTGCTTGGTGGGGAAGGGAACCATCACCATGCTTTGACACTACTCCAGGTGTTAAAATACAACATCCCACCTCCCTCGAGCAGATTTTTAGTAGAGGAAAACAGACTTTGTTCTAGCCCAATAAACCTCTATCATCTGTAAACAGTATCAAGCTCATTTTAATGATGCAGTATGCTCAGAGAGGCAAAAATGTGGAAGAAAAACAGCCAGCTGACAAACCCAAAGACACTTCCAGAAGAAGCTCTTCAACCCAGGGGCATTTCTAGAAGAACCTCTTTGTTTGTGTGAGCAACCCAGTGACAGAGTGCTCCATCAGGAATATTTTTAAATCCATCATGAGGTGCAATATTGAGCTGTATTACAGCTTTCAAGATGAGCAATTTTGGGTTCTGCAGCAAGCTTTCATTTTCTATTCAGGGAATACCGTTGACATGAAAAGTGAAATTACTCAACGTTAGTAACAATATGATAACTATAATTTAACAGAGAATCCTCAGCTGGTGTAAATCTGTGTGTTTCCTCTGACTTCAATGGAACTACACAAAACACCATCTGCTCTAGAACTGGCTCATCACTTACTGGGTCAGCAGTTCATGGACAGACAAAACAAAGAATGAGCAAGTCTCTAACTAAGTTTATTATCATTTCACTGCCTCTTTTTTTCTTCCCCCCCCCCCATTTTTTATAGTCACATTTGTGTCATAATACAAGCAAGAAGCTTGCAAAAATCCCTCAGGATGTGTTCCAATCCAAAATGCTGTGATGATAAAGAGAGTTAAGAGTAGATTTTAGTGGTGCCTTCAGCTTGTTTTCCAATTGTTGCAATAATTCTGCAAATGAATAGAATTTTGAATTCTATCTGGCAAGTATTTTCCCCATTTCTTTGTGTAAACATAAAAATAAACTGTGGATCTATACAGTGGCAGGCAGCAATTAGAAGCAATGTGGCAGAAGGTGTCCCTTTTAGCTACCAGAGAAACACAGCAGTGACAGCAATGGTTCCTCTCTTGAGTGTTTTTATCCTTTACCTGGTGAATAATCAGTTCCAGGCAGCACTGTCTTAGTGATGATACCATCATTTTTCCTAAATTCTGCTAGAATTTCTTTCAAGGATAAGGAAACCACCCTCTGGGTCTCTGTCTCATTACATCACAAGCACACACACTCATTTTCTTGTTCCTAGTTAACTTCCAATTAAAAAAAAAAAAAAACCAAAAACAAAAAAACCACAACTGGGAAGCTTGTTGATTTATCACGTGTGGCAACAAGTTACTTTGTTCCCTTTGTTGTGCTTTTACAGAATCATGCTCACAGTGTGTATGAATGGCAATAAAGAATTTTTGAATGGAAATGATTTCTTGCTCTCCTTCTGTATAATTCCCACCAGCAAAGCACCCTGCAATTCTGTGATGCCTTGTGCCAGGGATGCTCAGGGATTTTTTTTTTTTTCTTCCTGAATGACATTTATCTCCCCTGCTGCAGCTGCATGTTCAATTTATCACCATACCTGCAGGATAATGCTCCCATAAGCATTCTTTAGTAGATTAACTGCATCTGCATGAGACAGCCCATCCAAAGGTTGCCCATTAATACTGACAATCCGATCTCCAACCTGAAAGTACAACAGTAATGGAAAATTACCAGCATTAGGGAAAATTAAAATTAAGAATGCTTAAAATTCCTTGTGAACTTGGCATTGCACAGTCATGCTTCTCTTTTGCAGGATCCCTTTTGTGAGGATTCTGCACTGCCAGTGATCATTTCCCTTTCTTTTTTTAACACTAACAATGTGATCAGAGAAATGAAGATTGGTTGTATTTTACTCTTTCTATTTGCAAGCAGAGAGGGAAGGAGACTTTCACTGCTGTCCTCCCATGCAGAAAGGATTCATTTGTTTCTGAATGTGCAGACAAGTTCATATTCTTCCAGACTGTGTAAGCACATGCTGAATGTTGTATAGGAGAGTAGGATCTCCTGATATTAATCCAATTAACCTGGATGATTTCTTCTTCCTACACACAACAATGATCTCGACCCTGCCATTGTTTAATTCCATTAGAGACAAGGCATGAATGTAGCAGCATGTCCTAATGAATCTCGTGGGCCAAAGCATGTGGATCTGCATAATAAATTCTTTTCAATCCTCCTGATTCCTTGAAACTCTCTCTAAAACTGCAAGTGTTCACCATGGCCATACCTGGAAACCCACACATGCTGTGGGTCTGATACAGGTACCTTATTCTGCTGTTTATTTATAGGGGCCTTAAGATCAAACAACTCATTTCTGATGTGGTTTCTACCTGGTTTGAGCTCTAAATGATGCCCAGTCCAGAATTCCCAAAACACCCACGGTTTTCAGAGAACCTCTTGCTGCCCTGCCTGGGTCTGGATGAACACAGACATTCCATGACCACTACAAATTGATTAAAACTCTCTTAACACCACTTTTCCAATATGGGCAGCAATTGCCATTATTCCCAAGATAGGAAGGGCAGATTTGCTTTTTTATTTTTTGGGTTTTTTTTTTTTTGGTTGTTTTTCTTCTATGTAAAAAGAAGCAAAGCAGTCTGTGAGAGATTATGGGTGACAGGAGATACAGAAGTGCTTGAGGCTTCAAGGGACACGTGGGAGATGAGACTGGAAATATTGAGGGCTCCTGTACTCACTCTGAGCCTTTGTGTCCGAGCAGCCACTCCGCTGGCCTGGATCATAGCGATGAAGATGGGAATGTCTCCCAAGGGACTGCCCTTCCCTCCTGCTATGCTCACACCCAGTGCATCATTTGGGCCCTGGACCAAAACAAAACCAAACACCTGCAGTGTTCAGAGGGCTGTGCTCAGGGTATGGCAATAACTGACTGCTTGGATTCGTGGAACAGGGAGAAAATGGGTTTGACACACGCATTTCCTCACCCAAAGCACAGGCACGCATCCAACACCCGACTGCAAACACAAATAATGCAGCCTGGCTTGTGGGAAATGCTGCAAAAATGAACAACTTCAGTGAAAGGAGTGAAAGGCTTTATGAATTGATAGAAAACAACTCACTGACCCTTGTTATCTCCACAGTCCTTGGGCCCATATCGGCTCCTGCTAATAGAGAAACAAACAATTAGCTTCTGTAATTAAGAGATAATATAATTAAGAGAACACTGTCAGGTGACAACAGTCCCTTGCTGCTTAGGCAGAGTTATCACCAGGCAGGAGTGGAGCCTTCCTGTGCCAAGGCAGGCAGTGCTACCCACGTCAGGAGGAGGAGGAGGAGGAGGAGGAAGGATGAATACGGTGTAATCCCTCTGGCTCTCGATGTCACTGTGACTCCCATTGTAGCCCAGCCACAATCTGTGGAACAGCAGCACTCTGCCAGCCTGGAGAACAGCCCTATTGTGCCTTCACTCAATTAAAGATTGGCTTATTATTCCTAAATCACAGCGTCCTTGCACAAAGGGCTTTGGGAATGCTGCGGTTCCAGGGATCTCCTCTTCCTCTTCTTGTGCTGGGTTGGTAAATAATGGACAGGCAGGAAGTCAGGCTGGGGCATATCCAGCCATAAGGTGTGGAAAAGTACTCAAAATACTGGAAAAGGGGAGGGGAAAAGGGAAAGAAAAGGGAAAAGAAGAGGAAAAGGGAATAAGGATGAGAGGGGAAGGAAAGGGGGAAGAGGAAAGGAAAAAGGGAAGAGGAAAAAAGAAACAGGGAAAAGAGAAGGGGGAAAGTGGGAAAGGGAAGAGAGGAGAATGGAAAGTAAAGAAAAAAGGAAAAAGGCAAAGAGAGGCTTCAGAGGCATTGCTCAAGCTGCAACTTTTTCAGCCCAATAAGCTGATGGTGTAGTCAGGTCCTGAGCTCTGCAACACCCACCCCTAATTGTATCAGCTTTAATGAAACCATTTTAAGAACCTTGCAGAAGACTGGCAGATTAAATCTCTTCCAAAATTTCCGGATTCTTACCCCCTGCCCAATCCAGGACTGCTCACATCCACACAGGTGTGCCTGGGCAGCAGGACCAGGACAGCTGAGGTCTGTGGCACTGGGAAGCCCAACCCTAGGGACCCCACAGCAGGGTCAGGAAATGCCCAGTGCTGCAGGGCAAGCACACAGAACAAGGAAGGATGCCCAAAAGCCACCAGGCTCCTGCAGTGCCTGCAAACCAGCAGAAGAAATGTCTTCTCCTCCTGCCCAGGCTCAGATATGAGCAAAGATTCCCAGCTCCTGGAGCAACCCTCTCCAGGCTGCTGCAGGTCGTGGATTTAACACTCTCTAAACCTGCAAATTGCAAACTGGGCATTGTGACTTTCTCATTACAAAACACCCTTTTATGCACTCAAGAGCAACAAGGATATAAATGAAGTGGTGGCAGCTTTATTCCCTGAGAAAAGTGTTTCTAATGTGAGAACCATGCCTGTGCTAAGCCCCTGACAAGAGCGTCGGGGAATAGCAGGGCACAGGAATTCTGCACTTAAAATAGAGGGGCCATTACTGCTCCAGCAGACATAAAAATAATGTCATCTTCTGGGAAGTGTTCTGGTCTTAAAAACATCCGTGGGGCGTCTTCTGGGAGGCTGGGCAGGAAAGCCAGACTCAAGTGTTCAGTTTGGCTTTTACAGCAGCCTGAATATAAAGCAAATCACACTCAGTTTGTACCTGAGTTTCTCTGGGATGTGTCTGCTGAGGATCTTTTTGTGCTGACAAAGTTCTGCAAGGTGGAGAGGACGGGAGCAAGAGCAGGGTGGAAGTGGCTGGGGACACTCTGTTGGCTTGCCTGAGAGTAAAAACAAATAAAAAACCCGTGAGTCAAACCCAAAAGTGAACTTTAAAGCAGACCTTGCGACAGACGGGTGCAGCTGTGCTCTGTGCCAGCCACACTGGAAATGCCACATTGGCCACGCAACTGCAAACCCCTCTGGGAGGGGAAACCCACCAAAATCTCCCTGTGGAGGTGAGGTCACCATCCCTGGAGGGATTTAACAGATGTGTGGACGTGGCACTCGGGACAGGGGTTAGTGGTGGGCTTGGCAGTGCTGGGGAATGCTTGGGTTTGATGGTCTAGGAGGGATTTTCCAACCTTGGTGATTCTGTGCTGCTCACAGCACTACAGACCCTTATTCCACACTTCTGTGTTGCTCAGGTCAGCTTTAGACGGCGTTCCCCCCTCTCAGTTGCTCCACACCTCAGGAGAAGGGGAATTGACGGACACCTTGCCTGTGATGCCCCTGCATGCGGGAGCACCCAGCAGGACAAACAGCTGCTCTCTCACACGACAGGGTGATAGCAGGGACACCCACCCTGTCACCTGGCAGGAATCTTTGTTGTTTTAGCTGAATTCACTGTAATTGCCCCTGCTCCTTCTAATTGCCCAAGAAGCTCCTCTCATTTCCAGAAGAACATGGGGGCTGACACAAGGGAGAGCCTCCAAAGGGAGAAGCTCGCTCCTGCTGCCCTTTCCATTTCCCTCCTTTTCCCTCTCTCCTTTTCTGGCTTTTATCTTCAGACTCTGCCCCTTGAGGAAACCCAATTATCAATTTAGGAAGTGCATCTGAACAGGTTCCACTGAGGACCTTTCCAGCTGGGCTTTGCCTTGTCCAAAACAAAGATCTGCTCCATCCTTGTCCATGCACAGCAGAGATTTCTCCCCCAAATGCATCAGCTGGTGATTCAAAAGCCCTGACACATTCATCCCACTGGCCAGGGTGCAGCTGTCAGTGACAAACACCAGGCACAGCAGAGTTTCCACCTCTGGGTGCCAATTCATGGCCCAGTTAACAACATTTGCAATGCATTTGAAAGAAACTCCTGTCCTGCACCACAAGGCTTCGATTTCCTCTGCTCAAGGGATGCAGTGGACCCAGAAAAAAGCCAAGTGAGGACAAAAGGTCTGGATGCTCTTGGCCAGCACCTTCTAAAGCAGCACTTGCAGTTGTGCAAATCATTCAAGCTGATTTGCTGCATCATCTGCCAAGATTTTTATAACTCTTGGAAGGGTTTTGGTGAGAAACATTTATTCAGTTTTCAAAATCACCAAGCCACTTTGGAGCAGGGAGATGAAGGCGCTCAAACAGCTCTGCATCAAGGAGATTAGGATTTCTTGTATCAAAAGAAAGGCAGGAATTACCAGGTTCCAGGCAAAAGCCTCTTATCCTACAAAAGAGGGAGATGATGTCATTTGATCTGAATTTTTACCTAGACCCGCATTAGATATTGTGGCATTTTGCTTCCCTTTCAGCTTGAGCTTTACATGGTAAAACCAGGTGGGTAATTTTTAGCTGTCACTTCTTGACCACCTTGGGCTTCATGTTGATACAATGGCCAAAACAAAATGTAATACCTGACTGCTGACTTAATGCAATCAGTGCAATTTCCCTCTGTTACTTCACTTCTCCTTGCCTGCTGCATGCACTGCAGATGTTTCTCCAAACATTTCTCCATTATTTTTAAAGCTGGGCTTAGCCCAGCTGCTCCCACATGGCTTCAGCCCTTCCTGGTTCCTCACCACCACCTCCAGCCAGCCAGGATCACTGCTGGCCTCTAGGAAGTGAAGAAATCACACCATGCTGTGATAATTTTGGCACCTTTTTGGGGTTGCTCATGGACAGGCCTCTTACAGACCTCCTTAAAAACATTTCTGCTTTTAACTCACATCTCCCCTAAGCCTCCTTTGGCTCCTCCTCCCTGTTCCCAAAAAACAAACCTTTAGCAGTGCTGTATCCCCTCATGTGCAGCTTCCCCATGGCAAAAAGGGGCCAACCCCCCCACCAGGCTCACCCTGCTGTGATCCACTCTAATTTTAGAGACACTGGCACCTTTAATATAATGGCAAAGCAGTCGACTTTCAAAAGGAAAACCCATTAAGAGGAAGTTTTCTAAGTCACTGTGCCTTGTTTCTCTCCCCTGCAATCCTCCAGGTTAAACACCAAGAATTGGTGTCTGAGCAGACTGGGGGGCACAGGGAGAGGGGAAAGGCTCTGCCCTGATTGAAAAATGAATTGTTGTTCTCGCTTCAGGTAAAAAGCAAGTGAAGCAGGAAATTGCTCTGTGTTTTCTTGGAGAGGAAAGCAGCTCTCCTGTGGTTCTGCTGGAAGATAGGCAGAGATACAGTTTGGTTTCATTAGCTTGTTTTGATGGACAAAACAGCCGCAGAAAATACACTCAAGCAGTTTTTGCAGGTCTTCAAATAAAAAAAAATTCTGGGCATCATCATTTGAGAAAGATATTACAGATTTTTGGTGTGTCTTGGGAAGACACTCCTTCAACAATAAATACATTAACCAGCTCTTCTGCTCAATCAGCATTTCAGCTGCAGTTCAGCACAGAAAATTATGGGGATAAAATATTTTGTTCCCCACTCTCAGCAGTGTCTGTAGAAGGATGAGCTTCGTGTGCACATCTGTGCACCATCCCCGTGCTCTGCCCCTCACTGCTGCAGTTTAAACAGAGGAATTTGTCACTAACCTGACTGTTTTGGGATGTTTTCCGTGATGACAGCCATGACCCAGCTCGCAATCTCCCAAGCTCAAGATGCACCAGGCCTTGAGCACACTTGGAAAAAAAAAAAAAAAAAAAACAGAACAAAAAACAACTCACAATGTACAATTTAAGTAGACATATAATATTTCATGCTCTCCTGGAGAGAATTATGTTTATATTCAGCACCACAAGTCCGTGAAGAAAGCCACAAGGAATGCTCAAAACATGAACACTTGTATTTAGACAATATAAAAAGTCGATTTAGTCTTGTCCTGAAGGTTTCTCCTGGTTGCTGAATTTAGTATGAATCTCCCTCTTGCAAACTGATGGCAAATTTACTCAGGAAAAATAAACAAAAAGCCCCAAACTCTTTAGCAGACATGTGAAAAACCCTTCAGAGGCAAAATGCTGCCGAAAAGGGTGAATTTAACCCATATGGATCCAAATTCACAAAACACCCTTGTACCACCAGTTCCCAATTCTTAAATAGGTAAACTTTTGGCAAGGTACCAACCCTGAATGGAAAAAGCAAGGAAATAATTAGCCTTTCCCCTGAAGAATGGAAGAAAACATGAGCAGAAACACTGGTGGGGATGGCAGGGGAAAGCCCTGGAAGCAGTTTGGAACAGAAATGGGTCTCCAGCATCCACTGATGGCACTCGTGGCTACCCCTGCCCTCTCCCCCAGCCCAACCAACCATGGAAAAAGGCAACTTCTCCCAGAATTTCAGAGTAAAATCACTCCTGGAAGATGGAAAGCTGTGCAGGAACAGATTGGAGCTGTCATTTTATCCCTGCAGGTCAGTACAGAAAAGCCAATGATTTATTTAAGTTCTGGTTTCTGTTGCCTCTCTCCAAGTGTTTTTCTAACACATGAGATACACAGTTGCATTTTCAAATAAATGCCTAAATACTAAACATGCCTTTGTGCTCCTGCCTCATATCAAGCAATTCCTAGAAATACACAGAGAAGTGACTTTAAATGAACCTCCCAGTTATTTCAAATTAAATTCTTGTCTCAGTAATCAGCTGGAGCTGTCCTGTGTATGGCAAATAGCACTTCAGGATAATTACCTTGCACAGTGTCAGTAACTGCAATTCAATATCTCAAAATGTATTCTGTACTCACCTTAAGTATAGTGGCAACAGTCTCTTGTGAGGCATTTCTCATATCCTCTCCATTTACAGACAAAATCTGATCTCCTTGAATTAATCTTCCATCTAGGTCTGCAGCTCCTCCTTTAACAATGTCAGAGATAAACACTCCACTTCCATTTCTAACAATGCAAGAAGCATATGGCTAATTACACAATCCAGTATTCTTTGGGAGACCAATTTAGATTACTTGCATTTAAGAGACATTAAAAGAAACCTGTGAGCAGAGGAAGAACCAGTTTTACACCCCATTCAGCTGTGTAAAAAATCGATGTGCTTTAAAAGCACAGCATGTTCTGCTAATATTTAATGTTGTCTTTCCCCTTGAGCTGCTAGTTCTGACTGTAGGATACAAAAAGATTCATGGAAAACATAATTTCTATGAATAGAAGTCTGAGGTTTGGTCCGTAATGGAGTTAAACTATCTCCTGATGGGACAGGGGTTAGTGGTGCACCTGACAGTGTTAGGTTAAAGGTTGGACTCAATGATCTTGGTGGGCTTCTTTCAACCTCAGTAATTTTGTGATTCCATGGTGTGAGCTGCAATGCTAAGATCTGGCATTTTTTTAACCTTCACCTGGATTCAGGAGTAGCACAGGAAGTCCAGCACAGAAGCAAAGGGAGGAGGGCTGGAGGCTGTGATTACCATCTGCAGGGTAATTTACATCATCTAAATTAGTTACCCACCCCACAATCTGCCCACAACACCTGGGTTAAACACTGCCACCCAAAAACTGCTGCAGAAACTCTACTGACCACGGGCAGTCAGGATAATGACACGGTGCTTTGTAATTGCAAAAGTAAATAGTTTTTGGCAATACAGGAAGGCAACTCCAACACTGAACAAGTGTCATGCCATAAATCTCTTTTAGCAAAGGAAGATTAAAACTACCAGTGCTCTGGTTAGAGTGATCTAATACCAGTGGTTTAGAGATGTATCAGGAAAAAGTCACATTTTATTAGGCTGCTGTTACTTCCCACTGTATTGCTCTCTAGAACTCCCTGACACGAGAGTGGAGCCAGGGCAGGGCAAGAAGAAATGGCCTCAAGTTGTGCCAGGGGAGGCTTGGGTTGGATATCAGGAAGGATTTCTCAGTGGAAAGGGTGGTCAGACATTGGCAGGGGCTGCCCAGGGAGGTTTGGAGTCCCGTCCCTGCAGGTGTCCAAGGAAGGATTGGAGGTGGCACTCAGTGCTCTGGGTGGGTGACATCGATGGCCCTGGAGAGCTTTTCCAGTCTCAGTGGTTCTGTGTGTCAGGTTCTGCTCTGTAAACTGCTCTCTGCACTGTGGCACAGTCACTCTGAACTGCTTAGGGTTTGGGTCTAACTCAGTTACTCACCCTCCACTGACCTTTGAACTGAGCATGAGCTCAATCTAACTCAAAAAACAACTGCAAAGGCACATCCTGGGAAGAGGTAGGGTAGGCTTATCCCCCAATTTAGAAACCAGAAAAGCCATGGTTAGGGCCTCCAAAGCCCTGAGACAGAGTTACCCTGATGCCACAGAAGAGTGAGCCCCAGTTCTGCATGGGATTCCCTCTCTGTGCCCAGAGCTCTCCTGGGCAGCAACAGCCTCCACTTGACAGCTCTGTTCTGACACAGGAGCCAGAACCACGGGCCCAAATGCATCCTGGAAGACATTTACATACAAAACTCTACTCCTCATGGAGTTCCCCTCTACTTCACGTTCCATTTAATGGCTACAGTTGTTCATACTTGTTTATACAGTTGTTCATAGCTGCTCATCAGAATCCCAAACATTTCCTGCTGGAAGCGCTGTCAGATCAGACACACTCTTACCGTTTCCCAGCTATGCTGAGCCCCAGTCCTCGGCCCATTTTCTTTTGGATATCTACAGAGAAAATCTCCAAGTTCTCCTCATCCTTGTAATGTGCCTCATTCCTGTAAACCACCAGCTGCACCTTCTGGGGTGTCTGTCGGAGCGCAGTGATGGCTTCCTCGTGGCTGGCGTTCCGCAGATCGATCCCGTTCACCTGCAATCATCAGTGTTGGCTTTCCAAATGGCACGGATAAATGATCTTCTCATCACATCCTGCCCGTGGGTGACAGCATCATCTGTCAATTTGACACCCCTTGGTGCTCTCTAATTGAGTGTTCCCATTTCCAGAGGGCTGAGATCCTGGGTCTCCTATGGAGTGTGAGCTCGGAGCTTTGTGCCACTGCCTGGAGCAAATCCCAACCATCAGAACATTTGAGCTTGGAAGTTTTGGGTGTCCTTCCCTCCTTTTTAACCTCAAACCTTTGGAACCTCAAGCAATGCTTCTTTCTCCACCTACACAAAGTGGGACTCTGAGCTCCCTGGGTATCTCAGTACTCAGACCCCTTCTCCCCCAGCTCTGTAACATCATCAGGATGAAAACAGAAGGAATCAGAAACACCAGCAAATAAATGGCCACAGAGAATCCCAGGCAGGATGCATTAAATGGTGATTTTCCTTTTTTTCCCAATAGATGGCACACCAGACCACTGCTGGAGAAGCTAGCTACACTTCTCTTACCATAACCTGAGAAGGTTTTTAGTAATGTCAGACAGAACAAGAAGTTCTGCTTAAATGTTCCATCAAAAAAACCCTATTGCTATGTGAAACTTAATCTAATTTTGCCAAGCCTGATCCACAAGTGCCCTTTAAAGTGTTTGCCAATATTCTGTCAACAAAATAATCTTATATTTCTTCATACCAAAACATATCAATACTGAGACATTTTTGAAGTCTCTTTAGGAAATAGCATGAACTGTAACAGAATAACCACAAATGTTAATCCACTTCCTAAGTATTAAGGCTATGAAAATATTTCTCAGAATTTCTAGATACACAAAACTACAATAATATCTAATTTCACATTAAGATAATTAAGACTAATCTTTATTCTCTATATTCTTTTGTACCAATTCAGCACACATTTATTTATAAGTGCATTGATATTTTTCCATTGACACAGGCATCTACGTGTGCTTTATCACACTAATCTGAAACTAATTCAGTCATCTATTTGATTAATACATCTTTTAAAAGCTGAAATAATAACAATATTATGGCTCACAAACATTATCACTTTCCTGTTTGGCCAGAGAAGAATTATTTAACCTGCTCCATTTTTACCCCCTAATTACGGTGCTCTGTTAATACCCCGTTATTTATAAAACCAAAACAACATTCAGACTCAACGCTAACAAAAATATTTGCAGTGCAAGAGCTGTAAAGACAACTCCCCAAGTACCCCGTGCTATTTTGCTAACCCTACACACCGAGGCCTTAATGGCCATGCTGGGAATTTGTCCTGAGCTGACAGCAGAGCTGCAGAGCAGCTGCACTGAACCCCTGCCTGACGCAAGTTTCATTTGCAGACCAACACTTCTCTCTTAACCCTTTCCCTCCACCTTTTCCATGCTTGTCTGGGGAAAAAAAAAACCCACGTTTATTCACAGCAGCCATTCCCCAGCTGTGTGAAGTGTGGCCTGGGAGAGCTGGTAGCTTCTGCAGGGATGCTGGGAGGTGATGCTCACAGGGATGCTGGGAGGGATGCTGGGAGGGATGCTCACAGGGATGCTACTGCCACCTTTTCCTCCTCACCCCACATTATCCCAGCTCAATATTTGGATTTCAGGCAGAGCAGAGATACAGGAGTGGTGTCGGGAGCGCAGGCCTTCGAATGAAAGATTAAAGAGATGAATAATACTAAGCTATTGGACATGACAGCTGAACTATGTAATTCAAGAACTGCCTTGCTCAATTAAATTTAATGTATTCTCAATTTGTACCTTCAGTTTATATGAATGTATAAGGAAATATGAATTTTTCAGGATGTTCTTAGTGACAGAGGGGAAGCCTTGAGAATGGATCCTGTTCAACCTACAAGCGGTGTCTGTTGAAATGAAAACAAGCCTCCACAACCAAAAACAGGCACAGAGAACATAATTTACCTCTAGAATCTGGTCACCAGCCCAGAGTCTGCCATCTCGGGCTGCTGCCCCTTCTTCATAAACTTCATGGATCACTATGGCATCCTGTGGGAAGAAGGCAGTGGCATGAACCCTGCTTCCCAAACTGGCCACCATGACCCACCCCACACTCCCCACCAGCTCCACAGTTAAAAGTACAGCACTCCAAGCCAGGAGAAGCAAGACTGTAACACAGATTTTTTAACATTTTCAGTATTTTGGGATGAGAAAGTGATTGCTGTAATCAAAAGCTGGTATAAAGGTACAAAGGATTTTGTTCTCCGCTTCTTGTCTAGAGCTTCTTCCATCATTTTTATACATTGGCATCAGCAGCGTGTGAACTCAGTGTGAACTATTGTATTAATATCGTCTACTTTTAATGATATTATTTAAAACCAGATTCTTTGGAGCTATGAATATTTTTAGGGACTTGGCATAGACCTCGGCTTTAAGCGAGAGCTGAATGCCTTGTGGTAAATAGCACTGGTTAAATCTGTAAGAAATGAAATCCAGAAGAAAGGAACAATGGCAAATGTTAGTTTATTACTGAGGTTGGAAAATGTAGGCAGTGGCAGATGTAGCTTCAGGGAAGGTTTCAGTGATTTAATCTTATTGCCAGCAATAGATGTCCCCAAAGAAAAAGCATTACAAAGAACATACTGTTCTCTTACTGGTGCTTTCCCTTTGCATTGTTCTGATTTGTTTCTTTTTTTTTTTTTCTTTCCTTTTTCCTTTAAAAAATATAGGTGAACATCTTGCTACAGTGCTTCAGCTTGCAGGATGGGATGCTCCAGTGTGCAAAACCTGCTCCTCTCCTCATCAGCACCAGCAAACCCTCTGCCTCAGAGCTGAGCCACCAGCACTGGCTCTGGGCAAACACGTGGTGATTTTTAATTACACACGTAAGTTCTGGAAAACCCAATCTCAAATATACCCTGCAGAACTGCTGTTGTGAAGCCCCTCACCAACAGGATGTACAAGCCAAAGAGGAGCTTTCCCACAGTGCTCCCAAGCAAAGCTGGTGAGGTTGGAGCATGGGAACCCTGCTGTGTGATGGACTCTTGGAGCAGGGGCAGGGAATTGCTGCTGGGCTGGGAAAAGGTCCCTTCATGCTTGGACAACACTGGATACCTCATCTCTCATCACCAACCCACCTCCTGCATGTGTTCACTCATGATCCTTTCCCAGCACAGACAAAAAACCTCGAATTTCCCTTCAGGTAACACTCAGACTGTAACACTGAGAGCACCATTCCCTTCCATTCCCTCTACAACTTATTTAATGATGGGGACTTGCTGGAGCAAGGTTCCCTCTGCCACAGGTTCCCTCTGATCCGGACACCAGTCCCTGAAAAAAAGCCTGGAGGATTGCAAGCACAAATGGATTACAGCTGATACAAGAGTCCCAGATGGGAGAAAAGAGATTTCAATCTGCATAAATGAAGGGGAAACACTATGAGCTGTGTACCAAGTAATTAAGAAAATCAAAAGAGTGGTTTGATTAAAAAATAAAATGAAACATAGGTACACACACACACACACACACACACCACTGGCAACTGCAGATTTCTTTTTTTGTTTTTGCAGCAACTGAAGCAACAAGTACTAACAGAATAGAGTGAGACAGACACATCCATCCTCTCCCTCTTTGGGTTTGAGTTGTTGTGGGGATTTGGTTGGCTGGTTTGGGGCTGAGATATTTTTCACCTTTGTTTTACAAATGATGGTGTTACTCCAAAGCAATGCAAGAGACTTTAGCCTAGGAGAAGTGGCCAATGAGAGAACATAAAATATTGACCAGCTTGTTAAGGCACATCATTCACCTGGGACACACCAGGGCAGTGGATGACCAGCAGGTTTGGTAGAAAACTGGCAGTGTGACCATGGAATAGCACACTGGGCACGTACACAGGATGGCCAAATTAAACCTTTTCAGACTGGATCTAATCTCATATTTCCTAACCTCTGAGCAAGGGGTTTTCAATCACATTTCTCTAAGATTGCTTTCCATCTGTGGTTGCTTTTTAAACATCCACCAACCTGGAGTTACCAGCTTTTCCCAGCACTGCTTTATTAAATGTAAAAGTGTACATACCAAAGGCTCAGACCCAGGAACCACTGAGTGTTATCAGTTTGGATAATCTACATCATCTATTTGAAAAGGCAACACTTCAGTGTTACACTGTGGTTCCTGCATGTGTGAGAAGCCAGACCCAGGACTAAAAATACACATGGCATGAAAAGGTACATTCCTGCTTGCTCTGTGCCTACCCTGCAGCAGGAAATGTCTTGCTGACCTGCCAAAACACTGTTTTTCTTAAGCAGGGTTTTTTTTTTTTTTTTAAAGTAGTGTAGCTGAACCAGGCTTATCAAGTCGATTAAAAACAGAACAGAGCAACATGTCCATGATGCACTGCAAAGATTTCTAAACAGTCCATAAGCATAAATGTCAGTTTTAGTTTTCCTTAGCTTATGAACCATGGAAAACATCTCTTTCCTCTGACACTCCTGGGATCAGCTCAAAGTACTTAACCCAGAAATAATTTTTTCCACTGGATCTAGTGGGATCTGGATAAGACTCTGTTAGTTTTGATCATCCAAGACAAATCACTAAAACCGAACTACTGATGTTAGTGAACATTTTTAATCATATCAGTATTTTAAAGGAGCTTATGTAGTGATGAGATGTCATACTGCAGCCATCTAATAAAGCCTCAAGCTGTAATGACTCCATCAACAGGCATGGATTGAAGCTGGAACACCCCTCTCAGTCCCTCAGAAAAAAACCCAGAATCTATTAAGACTAAAACAATACATTTATTTAGTGGATAGCTTTTGGTTTCTGGACATCTGCAGCTCCTGTTCAAATTAAATGTGTGCTTGATATCAAAGCCTACGTAGTTCAAAATCAATCAATCAAGAGGGATGAAGAGAAAGTGGTGTCAATGTTCAGCTAGAGGTTGAGAATTCATGGTGGCTCTGGACAGATTTTCCCATCCCTCCCCACCTCCTTTCACCACCACTTTCATACAGATTATGGCTCTCCATGGTTCGAGCTTGGCAGAGTCACAAAAACTGTTCGTGCAGAAGGGGAAATAAAAACACTCCCATATCAAGAACACACTTGTTTTAAAAAAGATACCCAGCTGCTGAAAGCACATACTTCATAAAGTTTACAAATCCATTCAACAAACTGGGGCTTTAATCTTTGTATATTTTGACAAAGAACAGTCTGGGACCATTACACAAATGGGGAATTAATGCAGAGCTGAGCAGCTCCTGCCCAGGACGGAAGGATGAGGAACATGAGCCGGGCCATACAAACACTGTTTCTCCATGCTAAACAAAGTCCAGGCTGGCAGGTGTAAACTGAGACTGTCCAACCATGAAAACACTGAAAGAAAGACAGGCATGAAGGGACTTTCTCTGCTACTGCTGAGATTACCACCCTGGGCTCAGAAAATGTTTGGATGGGAGGACCTGCAGCCCAAGGAAATGAAGCTGAATGCACTGACACAGCACTGCATGGCCACAAAAATCACCTGCAAGCCAGAATGGTTCCCAAACATGGCAAAAGCACAGCTGGTTGGGATGTGATGTCCCCCAAACCTGTTAAGAAGCAGAAATGGCCACCAAACGTGCCACAAAGAGAAGGTATTTGCAGGGTTCAGACTGGAGCTGTGGGACAGCTACACCTTCCACCAGCAGAGTTTTGCTCTGAGTGAGAATATCACTGGGACTGCACAGCTGTGGAGCAAAGGGAAGGCACAGGAGTGAGAAAAGGAGGGTTTGGCTGTGGGAGCAAAGGCAGAGAATCAGGAGAAGCTCATGGAGCCTCTTGGTCAACACCTCAAAGAGCAAAGCTGGTGCAGAGTGAACAATAAACAGTGAGGGCAAGGTGCCTGACAGAAATTAGCACCCACCTCTGGAAAAATAAAGCTGGTACCATGTGCACAGCATGAACTGCACTGCATTGCCCTTCATCTGAGCAGGGTTAGAGCCCTGAACTCCCAGGGAGCTGGATCTCAACTCTCCCCTCCCTGGGCTGTGGCTATTTTTCTGCTTGATTTAGAACAGTTCAGAGACCCGTGAGGGGAAGAATATCACACTCACCCCTCAGCAAAGGGCACAAACAGGCATGCTAACTCTGAGAATTAAATTCAGTCAGACTGACAGCTTAATCTTTGTATCTTAATTGTCAAGAGCTGGTATGGCAGAGACCCCAGGAAAGGACCACAGAGCACTGCCCTGACTGAGCCTTTGGGAGGAAGGTGGTGAAGTCAGCATCCTGTTCAGGAAAATCACTGACCAAGTGATCCTTGAAAGCCTGCAGGAGCATAAGTCACAGTGAGAGAGTCTCACAAGCTTCTGGCTTTGGGCTTGGACTGCTCACAGGTTTCCTGCAAGTTTACAGCTCCTGAGCCAGTCTCTCCAGCGTTTCTTTTCTTCCGTGCAGCTGCTCTTCAGCAGGACAAGAAGCAGCTTTCAAGTGAAAAGCCACTGCAAAACAGCCCCCAGGCTGTTACTGGGAATGCTGGGAACAGAGGGTGAGGCAGGAATAGGACACAGGAGGCACAAATATTAAGTACCATGGGTATTCTGGTGAAGTTGTATGCTGTGATAAAGCTGGATCAGCGTGCAAAAGGGGTGATTCCAAAAGAAGTGGAGCAGAGAAACCTCCACATTCCTGGTGTTGGGTCGACAAGGAAAAAGGTCCAGATTGTGGAAAACAGTCTTCCTGCACGGCCCTGAACAGTCCTGCACTACTTCAAGTGCTACAGATTTAACTGGGCTGAACTTTTGCTTTGAGCCTGTCTTTGTTGAGCTGTTCCAGCCCAGGAGCTCCAGCCATTACCTGGACAGGATCAAGGACACCTGACAGAAGGAACCACTCCCCAGTGAGGAGTGAAAAAACCAGCACAGAGCAACTGGGAATGAACCCCACCACCAACCATAACCACATATTTGGTGTAGGGAATGAAGCTTTCTGCATGGATCAGAGTGCTTTTCCTGAGGAAGATAAAAAGTAGAGTACATGTAAAACCATGCTCTGGAAAAGTTGTTTTTCTGATTTAGCTGACAAGTTGTGTTTTCCTAAGCTAACATTACACATTTCCAACTAATTTCCTACACAGCTACAAATGTTACACTAAATTAGCACTATTAAGGATAATACCACTGCAAGGGGTGTTGCTGACTGCAGGATAAGGGATTTATCTCTTTTCCCAGGGCAAGCACAATATCATTAGTTATTTCCTTTTCAGCTTCTCCAATACTTTGTCCAGAGTAGTAAAATTGTAAAAATTTCATTTTTATAGGCTGGTTCCCAGATAAAAGCAGAAATCAACTGGTTGCACAGTGAGTTTCACTGGAGAATTAACCCTCACAGGAATCTCTCAGTAGTTAAAATAAACCCAGCTGCTGGTTACTTGTAGGCAGAGGAAATGACAACAGTTATGTTATGATTTCTGATCTTCCATTTGCAGATCCAAATGGAATCTCCAAGATAACTTTTCAGCAAGGGAGGGTGAAGGTCAAGCCCAAGCAAATCTCTTGACTTTTCAGAGGGGTTTTTATCTTCTGGCACTGGAGGATTTTTGCCATTGCTGGCGTTCACAAACCATTAGCAGGCACCCCAAATCCTAAGCCAAATACTACTGCAGTAAAACAGGCTGCAGAATGTAAAAATGTATCACTGTGTTAATGCAGAAATGCTTCACATTGCATGAGACCCAGAAACTGCCCCACTCAAGGTCAAAACAAAAGGTCTGTTTCCTATTTAAGAACAAGCCCTTGCAAGAGAGGGTGTTCACTTGCCAACTTTCATAAAAAAGATTAATCCACGATATCAATATGAATATAATTTTTCATACTAAAATACAGATTTATTTTAAGGAAGTGGATAGTATTTGTATTACATTTTATAGGCCCCTATAGTTACATCTGGTCCTTATTTATTTAAATTTTATTCAGCTTGCATAATATTTTTGCTTACAGTTATATTCTCTAAGATCAGAAAAGCTAAAACCTGAAAATTCAATGGCACTATTCATTAACATTCCTTCTCTCTGCAGTCATAGACATTTGCAAGCTCTCCTTTGATTCTGAAATAATAAAACTAAGGTAATAAGATGTTTAGTGTAAAAATATATGACTTAAGTCAGAATGATAGAAAGAGCTATGTTCCTGTGAATCACATGCCAAAGCAAACCAAAGTTTTTCAAAAAGTATACATGCTCATTTTAGAGGGAATAATAAAACACAGAATGACATATTAAAACCTTAACTCTCTCACTCTCATTATTTTATTAAGCTACCAAAAAAAAAAAAAAAGAGAGAGAGAGAGAGTTTGAAGTGTACAGAGCATACAGCACAGGTTATAAAGAATGCATGAGGTCCTGGATGTGTGTGACACAGGAAGCCAAAAGCCAGGGGTTTCACCCAGCAGCAGCCAGGATCCTCCTGAAGCCCATCCTGACAGGTCCTGCTGCTTTTGTATATGGTTAGCCTAAATTTTATGGTTGATTTACATTCCTGGAAGACATCAGCTCCTTCAAGCAAGGCCCTGCTACGCAAGCAAGCCCTTCCATCAGCTCAAGCCTTGCCAAAGACCCATCAAAGACATGATTTGCAAAACTTACTGCCCTAATTCCGTTTTGTGACAACTCATGTACAAAGCAGCTTGGGTTTGTCATGCTCCTGCAAGCCAGAGTCCTCCTGGAACGATGATGAATCCACCAACTCCATTTCAGCATTATCCAAGCAGGAGCCAAAGCCATTCCTCACAATTTCAAGTTAACTGCATTTACCACCCTGTCATTAAATTGCCTTCTGTTTTATGGATGTGGGCAAGGGTTTAGGAGGGATTGAATTTTTTCCCTCTCCCAACCGCAGGCTCTCCCTCTGCAACACCCAAGCCACGATTAAAAACTCAGGGCTCCCATTCCTGTTTTTTATTCCATTGTTCCATTCATTGTGTGGGGGATTTCACAGCAGCAGCAGCAGAGCAGCATCTACAGCCCATATATTGCTGGAACCTCCCCAGAGGCCAATATCTCCCTTCTCATTTGTAGTTACAAGGTGAGCATATTTCACTGGAACACTCTCACCCTTAGCTGCACTGGATGTCTGTCTGTGCAATCACTCAGATGCTGTCTGTCTATACCTGATAAAGACATTTTTGCCTGGATTTAAATACAACTGAAGTGGGGAGGGTGGGATGAAAGCTCAGCCAAGGCAGAACCTGCTCAGTAACATGGGAGTGCCTCGTGCTCAGGTAAGTCCCCACTGCTGACAGACTGCAGCAGGGCACAAAGCAGAGCTCTAGGCTTGGCTTTGGAGCAGGAACAGCCTGGTTTTGGCAGCATGGAGCCCTCACAGGGTAATTATCCCTCGCAGCTCCAGGGGCAAACACCAGGGCTTGAACAGCTGCAGCTTCAAGTCACAGTTTTCCTGATTATTCCCTTAACAGATGGGGTTTATTCAAGGGATGACTCACCTGGACTGACTGAATGAATCTAAATATTCTCCTGTCAAATTGCATCCTACCCTAAGGAAGCTCCCCAGAAAACCCCCTGGGTTAACCCAGATGATCAGGGAAGCTTTTTGCTCCCCAGCTCCAGAGTTACCAGCTCTCACCAACTCCTGTTAGCTGAGCACAGGAATATTCTGTTATTTTTTTGGTGTTCCAGTTCTGTGACTTCGTGGATTGCTTTATTTTAGAGACAGAGTACCTTAAAGTTTTTTAATTGCCTTAAAAATGCTTTTTATTAAAGTCGGCTAAAAGCAAAAGAAAAATGTACCACATTCAAAGCAGACAACCCAGTACAAAAAATCCTGCATAAGAGGTTTGATGTTGTTTACACCATAAACCACACAGGATAAAGTCTATTTTTCTTCCTTTCTAAGGTTGAGATGATGACCACTCCCTACTCCACCTCCAGAGAGCCTGAAGTTACAGCTCCTGCAATCTTTTATACCAGAGGAGCCTCTTCAGCAATTAGCTGTGATTTCCAGCCCCAGCTGAGCCTCTGAGCCCTCCTCCCTCCCAGGTTCTCTAACCCTGCCTGGAGGAACATCCCCAAACCAGCTTTGAAACTGCTGAATGCCCTCTGACATGTCTGAGTGCCTTAATCACCCAGGCAGCAAAGACAGAGTCAAGAACTACCAGTAGTCAACTCGACCATCACTAAATCATTCAGCTGGCAGCAAAGCAGTGCCCCCACCCTGCAAAGAAAATGTGTGTATGTTAGAGCAGTGCCTCTTCCATGTGCTGCCAGGAATCAAATCCCTGAAAATTGACTATCCTGGATTACAGAAAATCATTGCAAGTTGTTAACTGGGCAGGACATGGCAGCATTCACCCACTCTGGGGTGATAATAGGTTGGGATTTCAGAGAATCGTGGATTTGGGAGGGACCTCAGAGCCAATCTCATTCCACCTCCTGCCATGGGACACCTTGCACTAGGCCAGGTTGATCCAAGCTCTTCTCAACACCCACAACCTCTCTGGACAAAGCCCACATCCCACTTGATGAGTACAATTCAAAACAATTCCCTGATGCTCTGTTCTCTGAGGATTTTAGATGAAAATCTCATGGGTGTCCTGGGGAGCAGCGTTAGAGCCTCAAACCTCATTTTGGGGATGTTTCTGAAAACACTTCTTTTTTTTTTTTTTTCCCTGTTTTAAATTCCCACTCTGAGGTTAATTTTACAAGTTTGACTGGACTACAACCAAAAGAAAAAATAAAAATCACAAACTGAAAGCCCTGTGCTTCAGCCAGCTCCACTCTGCACTTTAATTGCTTTAAAGCAGAGGCCATGTGTTGTGTTCTCTCAGGGGTACGTGGGAAGGTGAAATGAAAGTGAGTGAAGAAAAAAAATACTTTATAAAAAAAATCAGTGCTTGGAGGGAAATGAAACAGAACTGCTCCAGGGCTGGAGCAGACTGGAGATCAACAAGATGAAGACAACTCCCAAGGACAACTCTTCCTTGCCCGTGCCTCTCCTGCAAGCACATCTTCCCAGCTGCTGCTCCCCAAGCACAGAGCCCCAGCCCTGGTATATCATACATCACTGGAAAGGGTTTGCAGTTTAAGGGGATGGACATCTCCTCACCAAAAAACATTTCACAGGGGTTAAGACATCACTTTCCAACCTCTTGAACAAATTAACCTCCCTGCTCGCAAGCTGTATTTTTCAAGTCTCTACTTGGTGATTCCTGATGAGATTCCTGAGGTTATGACTTAAAAGTTGCACTCTATATTTCATTTTGAAGCAGCCTGTCCCTGGCTGCCAGATTTATTATTCCAAAAGCTGGGCCTGTACATCTTGTGCTCCAGGAAGATATAAAATATTCTGGGAGAGCTTTCCTATCCCATGTGAGCTGCTGTTGAGTACCCCCAGCTCAGCATTTTTAGATCAAGAGCATTTTAGTACAACATGGGTGAGGCCCTTACAGGCTTGCCATGTCCATTTTAGACTTGACACGTTCTGAGCAGCATTCCTGGCTTCCCCCATGCTGGTAAAATTACTTCTGAGATCCCAGGAGCTGGGGTTTGTAGGCATTTCTGCTGAAGCCAATTACAGTTCATTCTAATTTCTCTGCACTGCAGCGAACCATGGGTCTTGGACACAAAATTTCTGCCACGTGAGACCTCCAGGACTGATGAACTCTTTTGATTTTGCCTTTTTTTAAAATACAAAAGATGTCCATCTGTGTAACTGAGTTAAAACCAAATGACAGAGAGCAAGACAGATACATCACTCAGCTCCACGGAGCTGTTTTGTTGTATTTTCTCTCTGAGACATGAAACTCAGAAAGACAGAAACTTTCCAACAGCCCTGAGCAGTATTTGCTTTTACTCCTCATTATGTCACGTGAACTTCGTTTCAACTCTTTACAAAAGGTTTTCTGACTCCAGGGCAAAAAGAAAAAAAAAAATTAAAAATGGAAGGCATCAAAATAATTTGGAGAAGATCAGAAGCACAAAGTAGACAGAAAAATGGGAGGTTCCCTGCTCATGGCAGGGGGGTGCAAGTGGAGGATCTTTAAGGTTTCCAACCCAAACTCTTCCAGGCTTCTGTGATCACAGCAGCTGAGCTCCTGCCTTGAGAAGGGTTTGCTGTTTTGGAGAAGGAAGTTATGGAGAATCCCAGAGAGGGTCTGTGCACATGGCAAATGACCAGGTTGGGCTGTGGGTTCCCAAAAGCACCTTGTTTCCTATGAAACACCATTTCTTGCCTTTCAGTGAGCAGATTCAGAATTATGAAAAGAAACAGGGACTCATTTTGGGTAAGTCCTGTAAGTTGAGGATCTGAAAAGTGGGGAGTTGGACCTCCCTCCCTTCATGGTTTCAGTTACTGCACTCCAGTGCATAGACTTTTAAAATCAACTCCTAGGAGGACACTTTAATGAGTAAACTAATGAAAGCATAATACTTAACCAAAACCATTTACTCAGTTTAAAGAGTAAAACCCTTTGCATTTTTCTCATCTGTTCTGTAAAGCAGTTATTTACAATTTTCATTTATTTATATTAAAATCTCATGAAAGACACACACCATATTGCATCTGACAGACTGCCATGTATTATTTCCAAATTCCAGTTAAATGAAAAAGCAAGGAGATGACTAACACCGAGCAACTTATTTGAATTTACTCAACACTGAGGAGCTTGACAAAAAAAAAAAAAACAAACCAAGGGGACTAGGGGCAAAGCTGTGCATGGCTGGAAAGAGTGAAAATTAACCCAGCTCCATCTCCATGGGAAACAGAGCAACTCATCCCAACTCTACATAACAGAGACTGGGATAAATGGGACCAAAACCTGAACTATTTCCAATTTCAGCCTCAATGCTGTAAAAGATCCAGCCTACACTCTACAAAGCAAAACTTTCTTTTTCCTTTTGACTTCCTTTTTTCTTTCTTTTCAATCTTTTTCTGTTTTCTTTTTTGCAACTGTCAGTACCTGCTGACACTCACTGCACTTTGATGATATTCTGGGGAAAAACTGCATTTACCAGAGCAGTCCCACTGCCTGAAGAGTCTCTGTGTCAGGGAAGTCAGGAGAACCCAGCAAAGAGACCTCTGCAACAGACTTGTTTACTGAAAGAACTGAATTTGACATTTAAAAAACCCAATCTGGCTTCTCTTACACTGTAGAAAAGCATCTCTCAAATGGGAAGTGGAGAGGAGACAGCAAGAGCAGAGGAAGAGAGGGGTTTAGCATCACTAATTTGCTGAGCTCATGCTTTAACTGATACATTTTAATTCATCTGAAGACAATTTTTTTAAAAACCAACATATCCAGGAGGCAGATTAAGCCAAAAGACACAGAAAACAATAAAATATGACCTTTGGTTCACCTCTGTTCTGCAAGGGCTTTTCCTGGCAGGCAGATAAATCACAGTTTGTTTAAAGAGCTACTGAGCATTTCTGCTCTCAAGACAGAGGTGTTGTCCTTGCTGAGACAGCTCTACCTCTGCAACATTAATTTCTAGTCCAGCCATTCTGGTAACCTAGCTGCTGATTCACAACGGTTAAATAAAAGAAAACACATTTGCAACCTCTGACCACAGCAGAAAACACTACCGAAACACAAACAATTTAAACAGGAGCATCATCTGATGTGACACAAGGCAAAAATTACCAATTTTTTATTGGAGGTTATAGTTGGCTTGTCCTCCCTGTCTTCAACAATTTATTAGAGCAATTAGATATTAAGGGCATTATTATTTACCATGTTTCCTTTGTCTTTGTCTGCAGTAAACATTATTTTAACAGAACCTCACCAGTGGAGTGTCTTTGCCCCCGACGATGCTGAGCCCGAGGCCTGAGCGACCCTTGGAGATCTCTATGGTCATCTCCAGCCCTGGAACTATGGGACAGGTTGCTGGATCCACAGGCAGTGGAGCTGGGAAGACACCTGAGAACATCAGAATGGAAAGAAGTTAATCAGACAACACAATAAGAAAATGAGAACCACCAAAGGAATGGTGCGACAACAACTAATTCAGCTTCTTTTTGCTCTTCATCTTAATAAAACTGAACTGCAGGAACACAATGAGTCACTTCTGAAGTCTCTAAACCAGAGTGACTTGAGTTCTGGGAATAAATGCTCCCAGTAAAAGCCTGTGAGGACATCTAATTCAGTTTTAACCTCTACAGTTGAGATCATGATGGAAAGGGGTATTCCTTCCAGGGCAGATAAGGCCATATTCCAGCACCATGGAAAGAACAGCATGTCCCAAACTGTCTTTCCTTCTACTTCAATCAAAAATAAGATCATCTTTGCATATAAAAGTCAAGAAATACAAGTGAAGACACCTTCAAGCCCTCAAAAATCGTGACAGGAGAGAAAAATACAAACACGCTGTAAGATAACTTAGAGTAGGTCACTGGATGTTCAAAGAAACAAAACTTCAGCAAAAGTTATCTGGAAAACAAAATGAAAACATCCATCTTGGGTTAGGGTACTAAAAATACACGAGACTGGGGCAAAATTACTGTTTCCTACCATGGCTGGTGACTTCTGCTTCTGGAGAAAGGTAAGGAGGTGCAGGCTCCCGGGGTAAATCCTGGGAGCTCACAAGGGCTTTCATGGAAGATTTGGGCTGTTTGATCTGGCTGAGGACCTAAAAGCAAAGCAGAAGCAAGAGAGATCAGTTACCAGTCACAGGAAGGCATAATATGGTGAGGGCTGTTGGTTATTGTGCCTCACTAAATCCTCAAAAGCAACAGAAGGAAAACAATTTCCACACATTTAAAGAGGACCCAGTAATTTTTTACACTTCCATCAATAAAATTATTCTAATGTCTTCCCAGGTTAACCCCTTCCCCCCATGAATCACTCAATCTTCAACCAAATCAAGCCCTCAGAACCCTCCCTTACTGATTAACATGAACACACAAACATTTTCCCAAACACACATACATTTTCTGGGAGCTGCTCCTCTGGCTCCTGCTGATCTGCCACCACTGGTGTGTCAGTGTCTCTACATTTCACATCCTAAAAAGTCAAAAAAGAAAGTGAAGTGTATTGAAAATGTCTCATTAGCTTCAATAAAATATCCTCCAAAACTCAGAATGATGATTCTAGAGGAATACAGAGATGGAATTTTAGGTCCCTCCCAACCCAAACCAGTCTGGGATTCCATGATTTCTCCACAAAAGTCCATCTGTGCCACCAAACAAAGCTGAAGCCCAAAACTGAACAGAGGCAAAGCTGCTGTGGGCACAGGGAATACCAGGAGTTACTAAAATCACACCCCTCTGTTCTGAGGGCATGCAATGCACAGGAGGGATTTTTGGGGAGGAGATGATCACACATGTTCTGTATTGTTCCAGAGCTGCAGGAAACTCTGAAATGAGTGGGACAGCAATTCCCAAACTGTGTGTAGGGACCCCTCAGTGCCCACAGAAGGAAGGGGTTCCAAGTCATCTGCTCTCTCCTGCCCCTCCTTTTTTTGGCTGCCTTAAATAAAGCAACTGCTTAAAATGCATCCTCCAGCCTCATTAAAAAGATGTCCAGCAATGGTACTTCAATCACTGGCTCCATTTGTAGCCTAATTTATTTCTGTAACTTTGCAATACACGAAAGTATTTTTTTTATCTCCTGCTTCTTCAACTGCTTCCAGACAGGTGCAGTGCCCTCCCTTGTTAGCTCTTCACTAAACTTAGGCCACTTTGGACCAAATAAGAGTTAATTTTCTCATCCTAACTTAAAAACCCCTGATAAACAGCCTAGTTTTCAGAAAAACTAAGTACCAACTTCCAAAGATTACCTCAAGTATTTTTCAAGTATTCAAAAGCTACTCTGCATCTCAGAAATAATTTCTAATTAAGAGGAAAATTTCTACATTAGGAAAAGGTAAACGGAATTGTAGGTAACTCAGCTTGGAAATACTGGCCTTGTTTGCTGGACTTTTATTATGTTAAAAAATGCCAACCCCCACAGGATCTTTTTTTTTTCTCCCCTTGAATTTTTCTCCAAGCTTGCTGTAACTCTACAACTGCAACTACTATCCAAAAGGGTAACAGGAAAAAAGATAAAGTGGTGATCTCATTGTATTATCAGAGGTGTCAGGAGAGAAATGGGAAGACTGCTTTGTCATTTTCTGAGAGATTGTTTTAATGAGCAATGAAAAATTACTTCATACTTCCCTTTTTCATTGTGATATGTGACTAAAATCTGAAGCTTCATCTTGCACCACAAGTAAGCACCAGGCACCACCTTTACATCTCCCTGATCTTTTAACTGAGGCTGTGCTAGAGGTACATGAACAAAATAAGCACCAAACACACTCAGCATTTGTCAAAAGCCTACAGCCCAACTGGTTTAATCAAATTCAACCCCCTCAACTCCATCCAAAAGCACTTTTACACAGCCCCTCCTCCTTGCCAGTATTTCAAGGATGTGTTTTCTGTTTGTGGTGAAGACAGATTATTGTTCCAAATTCAAACCTTTAAAGGCAAATGAATCCATTCTCACCTACCATTGTCACTTTGTCAGATTAAACCTTCCAAGAGCATCCCAAAGCCCCCTCCATCAATTCTTTTCCAAGTACACCTTATGGAAAACCAGATTTCTTCAGCCCTCAGAAATCCAGGACCTTCCATGAGGCCACCTCAAACCTCGGTTAATAAACACACAGACTTTGCCTAACACTTCCACTGGCTCCAGTTCAGAAACAAAGTTGTTTTCCTTCCCCCTTCTTATCATCCAAGCCTACAATGATGTCCACTATACAACTTTATAGCTCTTAAAATGATGAAGTGACAACAAAGAGTATGTTGTGAGAGACTGACAAATTTATCAGCAACAGATGAATAGAGAATGATGTGAATTTTTTAACTTTCCTTTCATTACAGCTGTCACTTGGTGAGACATCCTGCCCATGCTTTGAGCTGTACATACTTGTGGAAGATCTCTGCTGATAAGCACATACTTTTTATTTACTCAGTGAACTTGATCTTACTTGTTGACTTTTACATTCCTGATTTCTCCTGACACATGACTGAGAAATTCAGACACAATGGTGAAGTAGCACTGAGGCTCTGGTAGCAGTATCATGCTATGAAAAACAAGGCACTGTTTGCTTTTGCTTCCATAGTCACTAGAAGACTGCAAGACACATCTCCCTTCCAAAAATCACCAGTCTCTGCTGTGCTGCACTGCAGAGTCAAAGTCTTAATGCCAGTTGTGCCTAGAAACCCACTCCCTTTGGGCCAGACCCATCAGCACACTCCCAAAACTGAGATCCATCCACTCAGAAATATTTTCCATGTAGTTTCAAAATCCTGATGGTAACAACATTCAGAAATTATGAAACTGGCTTTGGACATTATTCTTCATCCCCTTATACCCCTAAACCAAAGGCTGGCATAATTTAAGCATTATGGATTGAGCAGCTGGGTCTACAGGAATTCCAATACTTTTCTAACTGCAGGCTTTTGCCTTCTCTTACCTCTCTGCCATTACTCTGCTTTGGAAAACTCTTTTTCTTTCTTTTCTTTTACCTTTCACCTTGTGCCCTTTGGCTCCACAGTTCCCTTCTTTCTTGCTCCAACTCTGAAAAGAAGCTGCCAATCTATTCTGGGTTTCCTGTGGTTCCAGAGGCATCTTCCCCCCACACCCAAACTTGGATCGCTGCAGTTTCTTTTTCCTTTTCAATGATTTTAAATTCACCCCTCCTCAACACCACTCAAAGAGCTGCAAAGCACCATAGCCTACACCAAAAGTTCACTTTGGTGTAACATATTTTATGTATTTTTATCTGCTTCAGTCTTTGAGCAATTTCTCACATTACCTTGTAATTTCTCTTAAAATTTCTTGCCAAGCTGAGCAAGAACTTCAATAAAACCAGGTGAATGACACCTGCAAATACATACAGGGAAACTCTGATTCATTTATATTCCAGCCCATCAGAGGAATATGCAATAACTCAACCTTTTTGTGATCCATTAGGGACATAAATCAATCCACGGGTGATTAATTCTGATGCTTGAACAGCACATAACACTTCCTAACTCTTGGAATTTGCAGACTCATTAATTAAACACTTACTAGCTACAGAGCATTATGTATATTCAATTTATATTCTCAAACCCCAAGACACTCCTTGCAGGAGACATGATGGAGCAGGAAGAAAACATCTAAGAGGAAAAATATCCAGAAATGTCAGGTTTCCTCAGCTGAGGAAACACAGCGAGTCCTGCACTCCTTGAAACTGGTGAAGACAACAAGAACACTGTCTCAGCAAATGTTGAGGCACCTCCAGGTTAGTCATGTTTAGTGTTTTCCATTTTAAACTTTTAACACAGAGAGAAGAGATCAGGGCTCTACCCTGAAGGACTTCCAGATTCCTGATAATGCATGAGCCTGACCTATTAAACAACAAAAAGCTCCATCTGTATCGATGAGAAATTCAGTATTTATTACAGTGCACACTGACAGAACCACATTAAACCACAAGTTATGGCCTTAATGCAGAAATCACTGAGAGCAACTCTATAGCTGTGTTATTCAGGAGGCAAGACTAGATTATGATAATAGACATCTTGGCCTTAGAATTTATGAAGCTATGAATAGAAATGAGAATATGATTTACAGACCAGGGTTTTTCTAAAGTTTGTCCCACATGGATGGTAGGAGTGGAAACACAATCCCCTCACTCACCAAGAACCCAAGAGAGGGCCAAAATGCTGGGTGAAAACTCTTACCTTGGTATTGTAACAATTTATACTAAGTGCTCAGTTCATTAAAACAGGCTGTGTGTGTAAAGCTGAGTTTGATTCTATTGGATATTATTTGACAAAAGTGCTGCAACACTCCAACAAAAAAGCAGAGAAAACCAATCAAGCCTGGTGAGCCTCCACATTCTAAACTCTGATCATCACTAAATATTGCTTCAAGTCACTCACAGCTTTGTTAGACTCCTCATCAGTCAGGCTTTTCATGACAACTTCCAAACTTGGGTCCTCCTCACCACTTGCAGGTTCTGTGCCACCGTGGTCCTGGGAGAAAGGATTGACAACAGCTTTGAAATATAACAGCTGAACAGAAAAATTAAACAGTTTTACCCTTTTTTGTTGTGAGGTTTTTTTTTTATTTTATTTTATAGAAGGTAGAAAGATCCACAGTTAAAGCCTCCCAATGCCAGGGGGTGAATGAGGGATGTAAGTCTGGGAAGGCAGACCTTGGTCCTCACCTGGCTGACAAAAAGCACCACAAGATATTCCCAAAACTGCACTTAGGGGCAGCTTTCAGGGCCAGACTAATCCCTACCAACTGTGAAAGCTGTGGACTTGGTATGAAGAGCCTTCCTCCAGACCTCTGTCACATGCTCAGCACGTCAAAGGAGTCCCAGTTTCCTTCACACAGTCTGAGCAGCTCAGGAAAATCAAGGAATGGTTTGGGTGGGAAGGGACCTTAAAGCCCTTCAGTCTCTGGAAGGGGCTCTGAGCTCTCCCTGGATCCTTCTCCTCTCCAGGTGAGCACCCCCAGCTCTCCCAGCCTGGCTCCAGCCCTGGAGCAGCTCTGGGGCCTCCTCTTTAGACCTAGAAACAAAACTATTTCTAAATTTTCATTAGACATTTTACATTTAAGTAAACTCAAATATCTCAAGCACCACTTCAGTGGACAAAGCACCTCTGTTCACTGTTGCAAAGAAGTACCTCATTCTGTGGCTTTCTGGTGATTGAAACTTCTAAAGACATATTTTAATTATTGTTAATAATAATAACAACAAATTAGTATTTAATATACTCTGTTTCTGGTGGCTTGCCCACAGTATCACAACACAACACAGTCTCATCCTGTCCTGCAAGACCCTGATTTAAGGTGTATTTAGTGTTTATCACTTTTCATATAACAAAGATAAAGAGATAAGATAAAGATCAAGGGAGAAGCTGAAGAAAACGAACACAATAATCCATGGTAACTATGGCACCCTGATATTCTATTCCACCAGCCAGGCTGTTTAATGTGATCTGACAAGGTACATGTAGGGTGCATGTAACACAGAATGTTAAATATTTATGTGGTATTTCAAATATATTTGAAGATATAATTTCAAGATATAAGGGCATTTTTTCTTTATTTAAAGAGAGGAAGAGCTGCCAAAGAAAGCAATGTGAACTACTGTACAACATCACTATATTTGGTTATGTTGATTTTATATAATAAAAAGATGCCAGTTAGAAGTAAAAACCTGCATTTACTTATAAAACAAACATAATGTAAATAGTAAGAACTTGCCATTAATGCATGAAACTCAACCCAGAAGCATCTACCTCTAAAGGCAGGCACAGACACACTTTGGTAGAGTCTAATTACAGCCACTTGACCACAGTACAGAATGTGCCTAAACAAAGCTTTGTGCTTCATCCTAAAGGCACAAATATTAAACAAAGCTGGGAAAAATGCTGGTATTGAAGAGTCAACAGAGCTAAAATGAACTCTGTGAATTGTAGAGTAATTGATAAAGCACCAGCTGCACCTGGGACACGCTGCTGGTGTGGAGGAGAGAAGGAAAAGCCAAAGCATTCTCCAAAAGTGACTCAGATCCAAATAGAACATGAGCAGCTCTTGCTCTGTACAGCACTAGGCCTGCAAGGAGCAGCCATCAGGGGTAGCAGAGTCTGAAAAACAACAGCAAGAGTGCAAAGAGGAGCTTGCAAACAGGAGATGCATCCAGCGTTACCTCCCGTGGCCCCAGCCACGCTCATGGAAATACCAGGAGTTCAATGCACATGAGTTTATTGAGGCAAGACCAAACCCCAATTGAATTACAAAACATCTTTTGCTTTATTAGCTCAGATATAAATAGAATTAAAAAGCAACAGCAAGGCTAAGCGTGTAGTTTATCTAGAAAATTTAGTTACACCATATTGAGATGTCAAAATGATAACGAGCGTGGTGACTGCAGGGATTCCTGGTGCACAGAGGAACAATCAGTCTGCACTGGAGCTGGGGTAGCAACAAGCATCACAAAAAACACTGGCAACATCACCACACTGAGATTGTTGTTGCATTGGAAGATTATTCCAGGTAAAACTGCCTCACCACAACTACCACAACCAGCTGAAAAAGGAGCAGGACAGGAGTTGGCAATGTTTTAAACTGGAATCTTCTCTTCCTTCTGTTTAATACCTGCTGTTAATGCCAGGCAGGTCTGTCAGTAACAACCAGATCAATAAAAAAGAGACAGGGCAAAATAAGCCTATTAGGCCAAGTCTCTACCCAGTGCATTTTATGATCCTGGGTTCAATTAGACAAGGTGCTCAAACTTACCATGAGCTGCTAATTATGATTAATCTATGAAATTTAGCTGTCTCTAATTAAAAACAACAGCCCACAAACCTTACCTCAGTAGCAGAGTGGGAGCCTGAAGGCAGTGGGAAGGGAGTGACAGCCATCTGGTTCACTGCATCCTCACTTCTGTACAACAGAACAACACCACGTTACACACCAAACCAGGCTGCACAACTTCTCCTTTGAGCTGGTTCTGCCCATTAAAAAACACCTTCACTAGCATGACAAGTGTTTCTTACCAGAGTTAGAGCTTAAATCACTTTGTTTTTGCTCTGGGTCCTTGCTCCCCAGCAGATCACATCCCTCCATGGCACCAGAGGAGGCTCATCTGGGACACACTGACTGCATGGCCTTTGGAAATCTCATTTTGTGTGCATTACCAGGGGATGCAGTTGGAGTTTATGGTCCCTACACATCCATAGATGTGCTCACACTTAGTTAGCCTCTCTTAATGGTCTCTGCATCTGTCCACTGCTTGTTTATAGTTTCACAGTCACATTACTGAAGTACAATACCTGTTTTAATGTAAGAGACTGCTTTTTCTTTGTTTTTGTTCATTTCTGCTGAGGTCTCTTCTAAAAGATTCAATGTAAAAACTTGGAAGAGGTTTTATAAAATGCAGGGAGGAGATGAACGCTGATTCTCCCTACATATAAAGTGAATTATTTTTTCCAAAATGCTTATGATGTATGGCATCTTTTTCTCTCTCTTTAAAACGTCTCTGAAGTTGACATCTGATTACTTTGTTTTTTTATTTAACAGCATTCTGCCTTGCTGATGTATTTCCTCGACTGCCATTTAAATTGATTTGTTTTCTGGAATTAGCTCTGCTTTTTTTTTTTTTTGGCCTCTGTAAAATGAAACCATGTAACAGATGACTCCAGTGATATAATTTAAGGTAAATCATCACAGAACCACAGAATGGTTTGGATGGCATGGGACCTTAAAGCCCCTCCAGTGCCACCCCTGCCATGGCAGGGACACCTTCCACTGTTCCAGAATGCTCCAAGCCTGACCTTGGACACTTCCAGGGATCCAGGGGGTGCCACAGCTGCTCTGGGCACCCTGTGCCATCATCACAGGGAAGAATTTATTCTCAAAATCCAATCTAAATCCACCCCAGCCAGCTTAAAGCCATTCCCCCCTGTCCTATCACTTCATCCCTTTTCATAAAGTCCTTTCTCCAGCCTTTTTGCAGGAGGAATCAGTAACGTTTCTCTTTCACAAGTGCAGTTCTTAGATGAAAGGAAGTGACTTCTCATGGCTCTTCCAGGTTTGATTTCTGGTCCTCTTAACTGCATTCCATGTTACTGTGACACGAACAGAATTTTTTCCTCTTTAATTTCACAGATAAACTATTAGACTATTACGTGTTTCAAACACATTTTATGGAAGGAAAATGAAAGGAAAAAAAATCACATTTTCCCCCTGAAGGGTTAAAACACATGGAGCTAAAATGTTCTGATCACTGAGAAACAACACTGTGAATCAGCACAGCAGCAAATGGGAGTAACAAGCACTTGAAATGGCAAATCCTGCAGGCAAAGGTTGGTGAATTCATTTACTTATCTTCAACCACACAGCCACACAACTCAAAGGAGCTGGCTGGGTGCTGCTCAGAGCTGTCCTGGCTCCCAGCCTCTCCTCCTGGCCCTGCTCAGAGCCTTGCAAGAGTGAGAACCCAGGCTGGGAGTGGGCTCGTGGTGCAGAGACACAGGGCCAGGACAAGCCCATGAATTTCATCAGCATTTCACAATTTCCAAGTGCATTTTACCCCACAGGGCATATTGGGCAAGGACATTTTCCCTGCTCTTATCTTCGTGAGACATCAATTTCATTATGGTTGGTGCTTTTCTAAACTACAGGAATAAATCAGCACAGGAGAGGCCGGGTGATTTTGTGATTTCTCCTTTTCCTGGCAATAGTTTATGTGAAGTACAATCAGCATGAAAACCAACCCCACTCTGCAGCTCAGAATGCAGGCTGCACGCTGTGCAATTAGGAGCAAACATGGAAATAAAGAGGAATATATAGATAAGCTTTTGTAAGAAACACCCTAAAAACTGCTAGACAGAAGCTACATGACCAACTGGGGTGTAATTAATTATCCAAACTAGTTTTCACTTGATACACACACACCTTTGTATTTTTTTCCATCAGTGGGGAAAAAAAACCTTTATGCAGCTTTAAGTGGATGGCCATTTTTATTCCAAGCAATAAAAAAACCCAACACTTATGGTAATTCCCCAGGGAAAAAAATAAAAAGCAAAAATATAAAAAACCCCAAGGTTACACAGTGTCACAACTTGTAATCTCCCCCTGCTAGGACTCGTACATATTTAAATACTTTAATGCTGCTTCAAAGGAGAATGCTTCAAAGCAGAATCAAAGCGGGAATATATTTTAAAGTGACAGATCTAATAATAAATTGCTGTTTCTGCTCTCCATTTCCACAAGTGTCCTCAACCAAAATGTGAATTTATTTACGACTAAAAGGAGCAATCATTTTCTTTTGATGCAGGGGCAGACAGCTTAGAAGTCTGAACATTATATTCAAATTACAGCGACTGCAGATGAGCATTCAACATATTTGCCAATAGCTGCTCCAGAACCACCTCCAAAAAAGCTGTTCCCAGTTACTGGTGCTCAATATTGCTTGGGGTTAAGGTGTCTAAACCTTCACACTCAAGATGAAGGCTTCATTCCTTACTACATTTTACTTCTTTCTAATCTAAATAGGACCCCTGGACATTCCCCATCCTGTCTTGTAGACCAAATAAAACTCTTGATGTTTTGCTCCATCTGCACACCCTTGCAGCTTAAGCAAAGACAAATACATTTATTACTGACTTAAATACCACAAAAACTTGGTAAAAAAAAAGAAGCCTAAAGAGATCCACATGCCAGTATAAATCCAAAGGGAGAACCCACTCCATGCTGCAGGAAGGAAGCCTGAAGGGAAGCTGAAGTTGGGTGCTGTTAGGCAAAACCAGGAGAAATCCCAAACCAGACCCACTCAGAGGGGCAGCCCCAGTACCTAAATGATGTAATTAATCACAGGACACACTGAATTACTCTCTGGGGGCTCCTGGCCGCTTTTGACTCATCACAGATGTCCAGATGTCCCCTGGATATCTAAACCAAGGGAGAAGAACCTCCTGCCAAAATACCTGCAGCCACACAGCTCATCAGCACTGAGAGAGTATTTGACAACAGCTTTGCAAGGGGCTGTGGATGCTTTTTGTGGGAATACATTGACAATCAGAAGAAAAACCCATTAACTTTACAAAGTGACACAGAATCTTAGCTAGAACAGAGCTGTGGAACAAGGGAATAAATGTTTCCTCTGCAAGGTGACACCAGGACATCAAGTCTTGCAGATTATCCAAACCTTATATTGCCCACATCCTGCTTGCTAACTTAAAATAAAAATAAATAAAAAAATAAATAATCAGGGTCTTGTATTTTCTCATCTTTGTCTTCCCTCTAGAAGCTCCTTTGGACAAGAGGAGCTGCAGGAAAGCTGCACACTGAGCAGACACACTGGGTTTCTCCTCCAGCTGGGGCAAGGCAGGACCTTTGTGCTGTGCATCTTCCTGAAGAATCTCTCCCACAGCAGCAAGAACAGTCTTGTTCTGCACTTCCTCTCCATCCACTCCCAATTACATGGGAGCCACAGGCACACAGGTATTTTAAATGAACAACTAATGTTCATATAAACTGCAGCTTAGGTCATCAAAGGTTTTGAAGAAGCCCAAATTACTGAATTTCCTGAACCATGTGCCTGTTCCCACACGTGCATGAGAAAGAGGAGGAGACAGCTCTGGAGAAAGTAGGAAAAGTTCAAACTTGCACACACACAGGGCCTGGCAAAGGCTTATTTTTAAAGCTTTCCCACATGAAAGAACCTCAGCAATCAAAGCAAGTAAAAACAGGAGTTTATACTCTTAAAATGTGGCCAATTATGTAGTTTGAACAAATGTAATAATAATTTCTAAAGCACGGCAGTATTTGAGAGTGGCACTACACATAAGATGTCATTTCTAGAGGCTCTGAAAGGAGAGTCAGAGTCACAGCAATGGGGAGTGCTGAACAACCCAGACACTCCCCAGTCCTTGGAGTAGAATGATCTCTCTCCTCTGCACATCACCATAAATAACAGGAGATTACACCTGGAAATGGAAGGAGGGGCTGGGTGACAGATTTGTGGGCTTCACAATGCCACCAGCAGGAAGCAGCAATATCAGAGCAGTGACTGCAGTGTGGGAGGGCTCAGGACAGGTAACAGATGGCATTTAAATCAGAAAAATCCCTCACTGTTAAAGCATTTCCCATGGTTCATCACAGCACAAGGCAATTTTCTTTTAAGAGATAAAGGTAGACCAGAGAGTGACTCACAGGACCAAACACAATGGGAGGATGGTTTGAGATCAGTGCAATTCACTTTGATTCAAGCACTCAGCTATATTTGATCTGCTTGTTATACCAACACTGAAGCACCAAAACAGATTAAAGGCAGTTAATTGAGCATGGAAAAAACACCGAGTTTGCTGAATCATAAAATTCTCACCGTAAAAAGAGCACTCTGATGTAAACTGGATTTCCTACTCCAGATGTAAAATCTAATTATATTGTTTCATTATGCACGTTACAGGGATGGACTTACAATACATGACCCAAACCCACAAGGGGTACAAACACATCCTATTTTGGGAACTGGGGCACACACACTCCTACAAGAAGCAAGTCCCTTTCTCATATTATTACCTGGCTAATTTCTGTTGGAGAATCAGAGCAAGGATTTCAAAAGGCAACTAAGCCATTACATCCCTTATTGCCACTGAAAAAAGGAAAGTGACACTACAACTGCAAATCTTTTAGATGCTCTTAGAAGCTCAAGTAATTAATGAGAACACTGGGAAACAGGGCTGTGTTAAGACCTATATTTTGGAATCTGGCCAAAATCAACTGCTTTAAATAATCATCGTCAAGCTAATTGAGGAAAAGATGCTCACAGAACAGAGTGAGAAGCCTTCAGACATAAGGGGGTGTCTGTGATTCTCACAACAGCTACCGAGCTGTATCTCATCAGCAAAAATTCCAGGGAAGGGTGGGAATGCAATTGTAACACTACCTGAGTGTAAGAAAGTGTGAACAGACTTTTATAGCACACATTGTAAGTCAGGATTTTAGCAAAAAGTCAAAAAGGCTGAGGATGCCTTTTATCCTTCATCTTTGTCTAGAAAAAGAAATAAATTTGGGGTTGGAGCTGGACACTCTTTAAGGTCCCTTCCAACCCAAACCATTCTATGATTCTCTGAAGTTATTCAATGGTAAGTTATTACAGCTCTCACAGAAAGGCTTTTCTGTGCCCAGGAATTTCTGGGCTTCTTTCACAACTGATTAAGGAGTTTATGGAAACATCCCCCTGCCCTGCACATGAACCAAAACACCAGGAATAGGAAAACCTGGATACTGTTTCCTGCTTCCAAGTGGAAAGCAGCATGCTTATCACTCAGCATCCTCTGTCTCAGGGAAAAAAGGTCTCAGGGTATCAGAGAGGGCACTTGGAATAGCCCAAAAATTCCACCAGTTTGGCTTTTATGCCCTCAATCAGCTCAGTCAGGACCTTTTTGATGTGTTTCTGGAAAATTATGATGTACTCAGGTTTTTCACTAGTGAAGTGAGAATATTCATATTTTTGTGAACATGAAAACCAAATTAATTTCTCTCACAACTCCTGTCCATGTCATTCTGCTATGGTGAGCTGTGGTGCAATGTAGCCAAAACACATCCAGAGGCACAAAAAGCCACAGCTCACATTTTCACTCAGCAGCACCCACTAGGTTTGTGGTCTGAGGTGGAGGAATGGGAAGCACCAAGACAGATTGGGCTCATGGAACACAGTTTGCATGAGAAGAGCAAATAATTCCTGTTTGTCCTTAAAATCCACATTTAAGAGAGACAGTCTAATTTGTCTTTGCTAGAACTCGACCACACATCTAAAAACAAGGGACATTAGTGTTCTCCCCACGTTTGGGGCAGTGCTCCAGTAACTAAGGACATCTCTCAGTGGGAGAATTCCCTTTTATTGCTGCTCCAGTGGCTGCCTGGGCTGAGCAAACAAACCCATCAGTGGCCAGGGTAAGGCTAAGAGCACTGACAAGATGTTGTACTCCTGGGAAGATGGAAGTTTACAACCTCAGCAGCAGCATTTGAAAGTAGAATATTTTTATTTTTTTTTTTTAACTCTGAGATGGAAACAAGAACCACCTGATGGTATTTCCAATATCTATTTCTGGTATCTCTTGAATATTTGTGATAAATTTTCACCTTGAAACTCACAATCTGAAAAGGAGAATTTCAGCTAAGAACCTACATGGCCTTTGTGTCTCAAACACGATCCAAAAGACACACCAAGGACCTCCAGTCCATGGGAAGTAGATCTCACAGGACCCATCCCCTGGAGTTCTGCTTGGAGCTTGGCTTGGGCTTCTACAAGTTGTGGTTTTGCCTCTGGAACTTCCAACCAGACACATTTTCCACAGACAATTAAATAATGGTGAGTGAGCTGTGGGACGTGACGTTTAATTTTCAGTGGCTGGGGAAAGTAGCACAGGAGCTGCAGGCAAGAGAATTAATCTCCTCCAGATCCTCAGAGCTGCCAGGGATAGCAACTCATTCCTCATGGTGCTAATGCTGCTCTTCCATCATTTCTGGGCACGCTGCACCAGGCAAAGCCGTGGCAGTAAATGTACACATTTATATGCATTCACCCACAGATTATTACATTGTTCACAGGGAGGCTGTGGATGAGCCAGGAATATAAAACAGCATCAAGGATGATGTATGTGTTGGTGAGAAGACCACCTTATAAAATGGCATAGGGGTAACTGCCCAACAAAAGGCACAGCTAGAATTTATTCATAAATACACATCTATTGAATTTTTGTTAAAGCATGTACGAGTCCTGGGAAAGACACAGCTTCTTCCCAGACCTCCTGCCCAGGGTCAGAAGAGCAACACTTCCTGAACTACTGAGGGAATGCACGCAGGTGTCTTTAATTCATGCACAAAGAGGAAAAATTTTCATGCTTGGAGCAAAAGAAAAATGCCCACATGTAATTTTTATGCAGATGAAAGGATATTTTAGCATATTCCCTCCCACACAATCCATCCCAGTGCTCCTTGGCAAAGTCAGGCTTCCCTTCTGTACAAACAAGCCCTTGCTCACTTTCAAAATCCTCTTTTGATGCCCACACAAAGGTATCCTTCAGACTTCCACCCAGCTCCTGCTCCATGTGCTTCATCGCTGCTCCTCTCCCAGCAATCCCAAGCCTCTGCACCATTTCCATTCCCTTCTGGCTGGATGAATAAGCTGCCCTCTCCAACCCTGTGCTGAACCATCCCAAAGCACTTTAGGAAGCTGCGGGAGAAGCAGTTCCCAAGCCCAAGAGGAATAGCTCAAGTTTTCAGCAGACAGTCCTAAAATACACGTTCTTTTCCATTAGATATATTTATTTTTTTACATTATTATGGAGAACTCTTCAACAGTTCCAAGAAGAATAGTCAGGGAAAAGGCTGATTCACCTTCAAAGAGAACTGAGAAAGTTCAGCACGTGCAAAGCAGGCTAAATATGTAAATATGTCATGGAATAGGCTGAAGTGCAACAAATGTTTTGATGAGAACTGTTCTTACCGTATGAAAACCAGCTTGACCTTTGATGGGGCAGTTTTAATGACTGCAGAAGCATTCTGGTGGCTTCTTCCATACAATATCTGATTGTTTATCTGTTAAAAGAAAATGATTTTCATGTAAGTGGAGGAGTACACCTTGTTCTGATTTATACCACCAAGACTTCCAAGTTTACTGTGAGATAAGGAGATAAGACTCAAAGAAAATGTGGTCTCTAAATCTTGATCTATATAAAACAGGAACCAATGCAGAACTAATTTACTGTTATTAGTAAACCACAAATGAGAGATTCCCCCCCCCCCCCCCCCCCCACAGATCCCTTGAATGGGTTTTAAGGATTATTCCCAGATTTTTGGAAAACAACTTGATCTGAAGAGAATCGTACAGATGTGACAACAGCACAGATGTTTAGACAGACACCCCTGCACTTTGCCTGCAGGCTCTGGCCATTTAGGAAAACTGGCTGCTAAGATTGTGCTGACTCCTCAGCTCTGCTGAAGGAAACAGGAGTGGGAGTCAGGGAGATGAAGGACAATTTAAGGACGTGATGCTGCCTCACTTCTGCTGTGCTGGATCTACACCTGAGCACAGCAGCAGACACCAAGCACTCCTCTGGACCCAAGGAAATGCTGCAGCTTTCAGGGGAAAACAGCCTGGCCACGACATGACCCAGCTGGGCAGCAAGGCCATGGCTTGGACTGGTCAGCAATGGTGTGGCCACAGCACCAGGGCAGTGAGTGACCCCTGTGCTGGGCACTGCTGAGGCACCTCCAGGGCTGGGCTCAGTTTTGGGGTCCTCAGGCAAAGAGGGACATGGAGGAGATGGATGGTCCAGGGAAGGGAAAAGGGTTGGGAGAGGGTCTGGAGCACCAGGAGAGTCTGAGGGAGCTGGGAAGGGGCTCAGATGGAGAAAAGGAGGCTCAGGGGGGACATTGTGGCTCTGCACAAGTCCCTGACAGGAGGGGACAGCCGGGGGAGGGGGGGGGGGGGGGATTTGGGATTTGCTCCCAAATAACAAGAAACAGGACAGGAGGAAACGGCCTCAAGTCACACCAGAGGAGACTTAGACTGATATTTAGAAAAATTTCTCCATGGAAAGGGTTGTCCAGCCCTGGCACAGCTGCCCAGGGCAGGGGTGGAGTCCCCATCCATGGAGGGATTTTAAAGCCCTGTGCATGTGGCACTTGGGGACATGGGGCAGTGCTGGCCTGGGCAGTGCTGGGGGAACGGTTGGACTCTGTGTCTTAGAGGACTTTTCCAAACTAAACAATCCTATGCTTCAAATACTGCAGTTTTTTTCCTCCCACTCTAAATTTACAACATAATATTTACATTCACATTTGATATACCAATGCTGCTTAAAACAATAATGACAACGGAGCCCAGGAACAATTTAGTTGTGATTATAGAAGGAATTTTTGTTACTGCAGATGTTTGTATTGGATTCTGGGCTTGTGACCTTAGAAGGTTTTTTTTTTTTCATTCAAACAAGAAACAACAGGCCAAGTCTTCCAGCCTGGTGTGATATGGGCTAGTCAGACACATTAGGAATATTCACAAATCTTACTTTCAGAGGGTCAAAACATGATGCAAGTTCATCAGTTAAATAAGGACAATGCAAGGACAAGAATAAACCCCCTAACACTTGGCTACTGATTGGGACTGAAGTGCACAACTTTTGCCTACCAAGTCTTTTACTGTACAAAGACCAACCCAAGAAAGGTCTAAAAGGAAATAATATCCTACAATATCACTATCCCCAAAGAGTTAATATAGTTCTGTCTGCAACTGCAGGGTGAGAAGCAACATCCTGGGTCATGCTTCATTAATCAAACATCAATTCAAAAAATCCAGTGGCAAAAATGAATGAATGCTCAGCTGCATTCTGGCTTCAAGCTCAACTTGAAATTTTCAGTGAGTTTGTTGACTTAATTTCTCTAAGTTCGAGAATAAATTGTTCACTGGGAATACTGTATGCTTTACAAATTGTTTGGATTTAGTTAAATTACCATCCATTTTCCTAAACAGCAGACTTCTTAGATTAAAATTTATAGTCTTTACTCTGGCTAAATTAATCCTATTCACTACATGTATCAAATAGTCCAAAATTTAATTAGCTGTGAGCTGGGTCTCTAAGTTATAATTATTTAATTACTCCAAAATGAAAGCATAATCAAAGTAATATATCTCTACAAGGTTTTGGACTGTCCTACAGAGTTATTACACCCAGTGTTAATTTTTCTTGTTTTTTTTAAAGTACACTTTCTTTTGCAAAATAAATTAATGGTCTGTTAGCTGCAGACACCACAGTGATGAGCAAAACACCAAAGCCTACTTAAATAAAACAAAACAGAGAACATCTAGGGTTTCAGAAGAAACACCATTTTAAATCTTTCAAATTAAATAAAGTAACATGTCAGATTACTCAAATACTACTCAAAACATATAAATCTGTGCTTAACTTTTTTGCATTAGAGATTAGAAAAGAAAAACAAAGGCTCGACTAAGCAAAAGAAATAAACTGATCTAAATCAACCTGAACTCTTCTTTAAATGTCTCTTTCCATAACTCCTTGGAAAGCCAGCAGAGCTCAGAGAAAGATAAAAACTTGCTGCAGGTATGAGGTCAGGTCAGCACACAAGTTCAGCCTTTAATGTAATCACATATTGCTTTATGGCAGATTTAATCACAGATCCCAAATGTACTGTTGCCTTCACCTACAAAAGTTTTGTTTTACAGCTTCATGCACTGAAGTAGCAGAAAGTACAAACTCACTGAAATCTGAGCTCTTGGGTTCAGAGGAAAATGTCTCCAGGATTGTTTGCTTCTCAAACTTTAATTTGCAGAAGAGAAACGTTAGATATGGATATTAAAAAAACCCCAACCCACACTGTTTTTACTACGTGGCAGTAATGGAAATCCATAAAATTAGTATCATCTGATTTTTATGAAAATCAAGTTAAATGATACCCTGAAGCTAGTAAAAATACTGGCTTAGCTTTCTGTAATAATTATTTCTTTGTACAATGCACTGGGTTCCTTCTTACCACAGGAATTGCAGCATTTCAAGATTCAACCAGACTCTCTGAAACAATGGGGAAATGGTTTCAAGCCCTTTTTTTTTATCAGTCAAATTTTATATACTGAAACTCCATAAAGTACAAGTAACAAAAGCAAGAGGAAAACAACGGAGAGAAAAACTAATTAGAATGTGAATTTCCCTCTCTTCACCAAATTTCTTGCTGGGCACATGTTTAAACATGTGCATCATCTAAAGTGATCAGCAGACCATAAAATCCATAAGGACAGGAAATATCCTGCTCTGAGCTGGCAGCTGATCCCTGTGGTTCCCCACCTGGGGAGCGTGGAGAAAGGACATTGGGAAGCCACAGATTGCCTGTGCCCTCCTGCCCAGCAACCTCCCCTCCCAGCTTCACCTGCTGCCAGCCTGAAAATCACCACCCAAACCCAGCCTGGGCTGGGGAACCTGCACACAAAGCGCAGAAAAAAAAAGGATTTGCATCCTCTTCCGAAAAGACCAAAAGGACACTGGAGCAGTTTGTGCAGAGAAGCTGCAGCTGCCCCATCCCTGGAGGTGTCCAAGGCCAGGTTGGACAGGCTTTGGTGCAACCTGGGACAGTGGCAGCTGTCCCTGCCCAGGGAATGAGATGAATTTTAAGGTTCCTCCCAACCCAAGCCACTCTGTGATTCTGTTCTCTAATTCCCCAGCAAATAAACAGAGAATTAAATGCCAATCCCCCACATCTTAGAACAGAAATGACATTGTGAGTTTGGCTGGGGACCTCATTTACTTGGGCAAAATACTGCTGTATCTATTGTATTATTACAGCATAACTTCTATTTATCTAAGCACCTTTAAATAAAACAGCAATAAAAATGCATTTAGCACAAAAGCTCTCCGGCTTTGAAATATGACAAAAATGGCATAAAGAAATAAAATGTAATAATTGTCTCTCAGGCAACAGTCCAGAATGGACAACAGGCAAACTTTTACAGCAATTTTTGACTCTGAACACTGGCTTTTACTCTTTCAAGAGGTGCTGTGGCCTCACAGAATAAAACACAGAAAGGGCTGGGTGGGAAAGGACCTTAAAGCTCATCTCATTCCAACCCCTGCCATGGGCAGGGCAAAGTCCACATCCAAACAAGCAGTTTCTTTCCAAAACCTGCCCCATCTTCAGCAAGAGAAGGGGAAATGGCAGAACATCCCAACATCAGTAATTCAGAATAAGAGGGCTCCAAACAGCCTGGTTTATAAATAGAGCTCCATCGACTCTCTCAGGGGGAGATGATAATAATAACAACAATGATAATAATGATAATAGCAGGGTGGATAATTCAGTGTGAACAAAGCTCCTGGCAGGACAGGCCCACGCAGAGCTGAGGAGCAGCAGGACTCGAGGCACAGGTACAGCTCCAGGTGAACCTGCTGAGGGCCATGCTGGGCACAACCAGCCACAAGACACCAAGCAGTGCAGACACCTGCACTAAACCAGCACGAGAGCAAGGTGGGAGCACCACAGATGGTTCCTCTGCTTGGGGAAAGAATGAAAAAAGCAGAACTTGTATCCTGTAAAAAAAAAAAAAAAAAAAAAAGAATCCTTCTGCGCAGGGACGAACTTCTGACCCAAGTCATTTTCCCATATGTATAAAAGTAGGATGAAAGAAACTTCTTCCCTCAAAAAGCTGTCTTCTCCAGCCACATACCCATCGAAAAATAAATCACTGGAGAGGTATTAAAAATTAACGTTCACATGAAGGTTTTTTCAAAAAGCCAGGATCACGCCCCAAAAGGCTACTGTTGTTTGCAGAAGCTAAAAGTGAGCTGGTATTTCATTAGTTCAGCAACAAAAGATTTTATGAATAAGGAGCTGAGGCAGCCTGGCAGCATCCCACATCCTTCAATTGAATCCAATCAAACTCCAGTTCAAAAGAAAAATGAACAGGCAATATCTATCTGTCTAAATGGCCATCCCATTAACCTGAACTCCATCCAAAGCCACAGGGAATAATCTGCACACCCTGCAGTGGCATCCTCTGCTTTAATGGAGCAAGACTGTCCAACTGGGGCATCCCAGGACAGCCCAGAAATGCCAGAGGCTTCCCGAGATGTGAATCCCTTCTCTTGCTGAGACGTTCCAGTACTGAAAACTGAGGTGTAACTAAAGATGCAGATGCAAATGTACTTTAAACATGCAGTTAGGTGAGAACCAGACATGAGTTTTGTCTTCCCACTGCACATGGATAATGCACAACCCATCCCTTTGTAATGCAGGATGTTTGAATTTATCCTTTCCTATGAGGAACTGCACTCCTGTGCCCACTGGTGGCACATCTTAAATTGGATTGCAAAGATAAACAAGGTAGTTACTAAAGTCTCCTCCTTGACTTTTTATTTGAATCTTGGCATTTTTGAGATGGAGAATCTCTTTCCTTCTACTGAAAGGAAAAAAAACCCCACATTTTATTTACAACTTAATGGGGAAATGAATGAGGGCAACACCATCACTTTGGGAAATGCTCAAATGCTCCTTATATTGTGGCTCATGCATGCAAAACCCAGCCTTGAGGTACATGTGATTAATGTAATTAATGGTGCCTTTTCAAGAACTTAACTTTAGATCCTCTGCTCTACCAGGAACTACCTATGACATGCAGAGAAAAACAGTACCATGAGTTCTTTCAACACACCCCAAATTTAAAAATGTTCATTCTTTTACTATTAGAATTCAGTGTCAGGGATAGGAAAAACATCATTCTGAAGGAGAAAGCAATTTTTGTACCCTACTCCATTATGGTCCAAAATTTCATACCTTTTCTTACACTTAAAATGAAATCAATTTCAGATGATAGTGTTTTCATAGCCAAAAAAAGGTCTTACTTGTACTATGTGTATTGAAACCTCCTAATTACAGAACTGTTAGACAATGACAAATGCTTGGACAATTCTGACTATTCCCAGGGTACCCCCAGGCAGTCCAACTGCTCTTTCTCGTGTCAAAAAATATGAAAAAATAGGTGGTTTTCTGATTGCACAGAGAGTTGCTGAAAGATCAAAGCATTACCACCCATGGAGAGCAGCAGGTCAGCAAATCCCTGCTCCTCAGTGAGAGTCTCTCTCCAAGGGGAAGATCCCCAGGGATGGATGATTTTTTTAAAGCACTGAAGCAATCACAACGTGGGGAATCACTGCAGGTACCGCAGCAAAATGTCATTTTGCAACAGCCCAAAAAGCCAGATGAAGTGAAGGAAAAGCTGCATTTTCAGGTTAAAGGTGAAGCAAGGAGACTGGAGAAAAAGTGAAGACAAAATACTCTACTTGCTAACGAGCTTTCTTGCCTCGTGGGTGAACTCGTGCCAGACACAACTAAAGAAAATAAGTATTTTAAGTTGCAACAGATCAAAACAGCTTATAGCATGAAATTTATTTTCAGGATGAGGAATATCCCTGTCATCTGTAAAAACACATATGGCAACGTTGAGGGGGTTTTGGCTGTTTTTTTTTTTTTAACGTGAAGTGTGAATTTCCCTGTAAACCACACATGCACTCCAAGGACTGATTTACTGTCCCCTTCCTGCCTTCCAGCAGCCCCTCCCCACGCAGAGCTTGTGAACATGCTGAGAGCACAGACTTTGCTGACAAGACATTGCTTTTCACAGGCCAGTGATTTTTGTTTCACTGCAAACACATTTACCTGCCAAAGGCCAAGTTCTGACTTGGCATAAATCAGCACAGCTCCTCACTCAGCCACCTAATTCAACTTGCAGGCTTTAAATAAAGGTTCAAGATGCCTCTCCCTCCCTGCACACGCTGAAGGGAACAATTACCTTCAGGAGTTCATCCCCCAAGTCCATCCAGGTCACATTTTTATCTCCAGGATTTCATCCCCCAGGTGCATCCAGGTCACATTTTTATCTCCAGGATTTCATCCCCCAGGTGCATCCAGGTCACATTTTTACCTCCAGGATTTCATCCCCCAGGTGCATTCAGGTCACATTTTTACCTCCAGGAGTTCATCCCCAATGTGCATCCTCCCGTCCCGTCCCGCGGGGCCTTCGGGGTTGATCCCAACCACGAAGATGCTCATCCTGGAACGGTCCTTGTTGCCAGCCAGGCTGAGCCCCAGCCCATTCTTGTCTTTCTCCAGCTCAATAATGTGCAATTCTCCCGGGAGATCTGCATATCTCTGCCTGATTTTTTCTGGGAAGGTCAAAAAATGTAAAGGGAGTTAGAATGTGAAGTGAGTTACATGCAGATGTTCAACAACACACACAAATATGCAAGAAATTTATGGCTTCTCAGCAAGTAAGTGTTTTTTAACAGAGGTCTTTTCAGCACAGACGCTAAAATACCATTTGCTCTGTGTGTATCAGTCACACAGCAAAATACAGCATCAGCTGCAAATAGTGTTCACATTAAACCCATACTATTGTAATTATTTGTACAACAGCCTGGGTCCAAACCAAAACTTTTCTGAAAGGAGGGTAAACAAGGAAATTCCAGAGGCACCTTTACCTTATAAAACCTATCAAATTCAGGAAACTCTCATAAAGTTCGAGCTGCTTAATTAACCACTGTGGGAAACTGAAGCACTTAATAGCTCAAACACCACTGCAAGCTCACATCTCAAGGTAAAACCTTGTGCTTCATCCTGGTGACTCAGGAATCTTCTCTGCACACTCTGCTGAACTTGATGGGTTGATTACGCAGAGCAGATGTCAGAGACAATGGAGATGAGTGATTGCATTTCTAAATGCAGCCTCACCTGATATTAAGGTAGTTATTTGTCTTTCATCTGCATTTCAAGCATTCCTGTGACAGAGCTCGATATATTTCCAAAGTTATTTGGAGCACACAGCGTGGCTGGGGACGCTGACAGGTTAATCTGAATGTCTTTTCACCACTGGCATACAAACATCTATCACCACTGCTGGGGAGGGCAGCTCTTTGCTGTCTGCTTTCCCTTTCCAGATTTCAAACCACCACCTGCACCCTTCAGCCGGGCCACACATTTGAAAAAGCAAATCAAAGTATATCCCTGTGGATGGGTGTCACCTTTAGCACAGAGCCCAAGGTGAAAGAAATTGCTGCATTATGCATGAAAAGGAGAAATAAGGGATATTATATGTTCAACCGTATCCCTGAGTCAGCAGCAGGAGCTAGATCAATATTAGCTACTACCACTCTCCTGGGGAAGCATATTTTAATAGTATGATTTAACTGCTGTAGTGAACGTTCCCATGACAACGAGAAAGAGGGAAAAGAGCTGGGGAAGGTGAGAGGGAGGCAACCAAAAGTGAATTAAAAACTGCTGAGAAGAAAGAAGATGAGGTAGAGATGTTCCTTCCACAGCCCCTGTGCTGTCAGGGTGACTGAGCTGCACATGGGACATTCCCAGTGGCTCTTCTCTCCAAGGGTCCTTCCTGAGCAGCTCCAGCTGCAGCAGCCCCTTGTGCCTTGGCAGAGCCCCCAGGGACATGGAGAGCAGTTTTCCATCTACACCCAAGAGAATTATCCACACTGAGAGCAGCACAGGCACCAACCAGCTCTCCCCTCGCTGTATTTACAGGCTGGCATTTTTCCTCAAAATCCCCAGTGCCTGAGCCTAAAACCCCCAGGCTGTACAGTCAGAGTGAGATGTTATTCCCGAAAAGCTGATGAAGCCCTGCAGAGGTCTGCACACAATCAGAATATCACAAAAAAAAAAAAAAAATATTAGAAAGATCATTTGTTACTATCAGTTCTATGCCCCAAAAATTTCATGTAACTGTGTTAAATGGCAATCCATGTAGCTGCATGGCTCTTTAATGTATTTCTTAACTAATTATTTAATTATTATCGTTAATGCTTTTCTTAACTAATGGGGTCAACATGTAATTAGAGATGTGGCTTGCTACATGGATTTGGAAACTGTTTTGTCTTCTTAGTAACAGAACAGCAAGACAGGAAGGGTCTCAGAAAATGGTGTTTCTGAAAGCAAAGAAGATACAGCCACACACCTGGTTTGTTCACAGCACCAAGGTTTAATTTCTTTGCCCACGAGGCCAAGTCCAGACCTGAAAATCTCTAAGACATTTGCTGCTCACCACAATTAGACAAATAACTCATTACAGCACAGCAAGGAGCTGCAGCACACCCCAGAACAGGGCACCAGCAGAGAAGGGCTCTTCTTACTTTTCTTACATTTTTTCTTACTTTTCTTACTGATTGCAATTTTGTGGCTAGAGCTAAGAATGGGAGCTGGAGGGCTGCTGTCCATCACTCTCTGCCACAGCTCCCTCCACTGCTTGTTGTACATGGGTAACACATCTCACTTCTGTTTGCCAGGAGCAAGGAACATGTCTAAAGAATAATTTTAACAATTCACAGCCGGGTGCACAGGCAGGAGCTGAAGGAGCAAGGAACACACACACGTTTAAATGCACTGCAGATGAAGCTGCACATCTTCAGAGACTGCCTCAAAGCTCATTCCTGGCTTGTCAGTAAAACCACCTGAAATTCCCCAGCACGAGCAGCCCTGTTACACTGCAAACACACATTGCTCCAGCCTCTGCCTGCAAAGTGGCTCTGAGACTGAGGGCAGTCTGTAATTCCATAGTGTTTCCTGCCCAAAAATGCGTTTTCTCACATAGGAGAAATGTTGGCAGCTCAGAAACACGTGTATGTTCCCTTCTGAGCTGGGCTGGAACTATAAATGAGCATCAGTCCTTCAAAAATCAGTAGTTTGGGCAAATGCTTGGGATGGGACAAAGCCCCACTAAAATTCCCGGTCTGCCCAGGTTGGGCCAGGTCTGGAAACTTGGTGAGCTGAATCCCAGCTCTGTGCTCCGGATGTGGGAACAAATTTTGGGTAAAGAAAAAATTTATCTGGACAAAAAGCAGAGACCAACTCCAGGGCTGGTCGCTTTGTTTGTTAAGGGGCTGGGTTGTTGTCTTTTGGGTTCTTTTTAAAGTGTCTTCCCCATTGTAATATTTGTTGGAAAAAATCCTTACTTACAACAGGAAGAAGCCTCTGTGTGGACTAAGCCCTTGATTCTAAATTATCACATTCATTTCCAAAGCAACTATTCTGTGGTTTTAAATGGCTGGGGTGACCAAGAGGTAAAACAGGGGGAGACCAGGGAGGGAGGATGAGGATGTTCCGTGCCAGCCCCATTTGCATCTTGGCAAAAGGAACTGCTGTCCTGGAAAAAGGACAAGTAGAGACACCCCTGCTTTTAAAATCAACCCTCTCCTAGCAAGGGCTGCCTCCTCCCTGGCCAACAGAAGGTTCTGGCTCTCCCCAATCCCATCTCCTACAGTTCAACCAGGAAGAGCTGTCCTGGCCAGGCAATAAAATGACAACAAATTCCCAGCGGTGCTGCCTTACTCATCCAATCTGCATACAAATATCCTCTGAGCATCCAGCTGACTTCCTACAGCACTGTCATGGTAGTCTCAGTTTGCCTTTTAATAAGGATCTCACAAGATTATTTTAAGCAAGTATTTACTGCTTAAACAAACCTGCTTCTAAGGCATCTTCTTTTGAATGCCTTTTTCAGCTGTTTTTTCTCCTCTCCAGCTGGTATCAGTTTTCAGCTCCCTGCCTAGGATTGGGGAGCCAGCTAGCATCTGCTTTTGCAAAGAATTCCATTATCTGCCTTCATTACCAGACACTTTACACGAGGCAATTGTAATTCTGTTGTTGCTGCATCACACATGGGACATGGCTCTCTTGTTTTGGCACTACCCGGGGCTGTTTCCACATTCGGTCACAATATGCCCATCACAACTTCTGCAAACACATCTCACCAAGGATATTTCACCAGCTAATACTGCAGCCAGCTTCTCTTAAAAACACCATGCAGATGTAGCATGAGCCAAAAGCACAGAGTAAACGCTTTAGTGATCACTCCTGCAATGGTATTTCCCAGTTCTATAAGCAATTACATTTCAGAGGGAAACCCTGGAAATGGAAGACAACTGCTCTCAAACAATCTACTGTTATGCTGCTGCATGTTTCCCTGCCTCAGACACTATTCCTATTATATTAAACTGAGAGATAAAAGAAATAAATGGGGACAATATGGTCAGGATATTGGAGTTTGCACGATCTAGTCCTGCAACAAATACACAATTTATCTGTAACACCAGAACCAGACACTGCTCCTAAGGAAGGCAAAAAGCATGTATAAAGCACTTGCAATGGGCTGAAGAGCCTGTTTTCCCAAACCTCACGACATGTCCAGTTAAATGAGCAGAAAGGGAAGAGGTGCTGCTTTGGAAAATGGTGTTTCTGCATGATGCAAAGGAGAGCCCATCCAGAAAAGGTAAAAAGAGGAAAGAAAAAGCTCTGGATGACTCAGCGAGGTGATTTGGTTTAGTATCAAACGCTCGGTATTAAAAATGTCAAGGCAAAATATAAAGAAAAGGGGAAAAAGACCACAAAGGGAGGCAACAGCTGATATTTGAATCTAGAAGGTGATGCCGAGGATTTCCCATTCCTCTTGTGTCGCCCCAGATCCCTGTTAGCAGCATATGCTGGCTTCTGGAGACCTCATTTATCAGCCTGTGCTCGTTCTGATGCATTTATCTCCCATTTTTATCCCACAGCACAAAACCTGGTTACAGCCCTGGTCCTCCCCAGCACAGCTCAGGCAGCAGTGCTGCAGCAGCACAGCTCTCACTGGGTAGTGACAGACATCAGAATGCAGGCAGCATCCACTGCACAGAGCCAACCCTGCATATCAAGCAACCAATTCCCTTCTTGATTTCACTACAAACATTAAAAAAATTATTGTAGGAAGTCCCTTGAAAGCTAACCCTAGAGCTGTGAGGGCAGCACATCTAATTTACTGATTACAATTTACAAGAACCTAAATAAGCATATTGAAGGGACCATAATTGAACAAATGGGGTTTAGAAATCTCCCACTACTAATAATATAATAAGCTTATTGTTTTAATCTTCCTACTAGCCCTGCATTCAGCTCCAAGGAGGCAGGGAGTTCTTCAAACCTTATCTCAAAAGTGATGCACTCATCTGTCTTCAGGAGCTTTAAAGAAAAAAATATTCCTATAATGCTTTTCTAAATTCCATTAAATCGTTACAATTCTTCTCTCAGTGGTCAGCAAAGATGAGAAAAATAGGGCAGTTGCATTCAAAAATCTAAATGGATGGGCCAGAAATCCTGCTCTCAGCAGTCCCCTTCCCTCAGGTGATGAGAGAGGTGTATCCTTGTGAATGCTGTTGTCTCCAAACCTGGGGGCAGAGAGAGGTCCCCACCTGACCCAGAGCCTCAGCATCCCCTACAGTTCCCTCTGGCATCCCCCTGGCAGCACTTGGCTTCACGTACACCATTTGGAAATCATTTCCCAAACCTGAAGTGACAATCTGCAGGAAAAAACAAAACTCGGCATTCCTGTTTTCCCTTTGGCAGACTTCAATTAATTCTCCCAGTTAAGAAAAAGAGCTCCACGGCCCCTTCTTCCCCAAAATACTGTCAGCCAAAATACTTGAACATTACTTGAAATTCCATGAGGGAGAGAGCATGCACCAGGTGCCACAAACAGCCCAAGTGTGGGCTACACACCCTGACAAATAGAGCTCACCTGAGCTCAAGTGTAAAACAAGCATGCAATAAACTCTCCTGAGACAATATCCTTACCCTAGCTGAGGATTCCCTCTTTTCCTTTTTTTGTGTGAAGGATTTGGGCTCCTGTTTGGGATCTCCAAGTTCCTTCTCACTGCTCCCTCCGGCTCAGGCTCCAACTCTGTTTTGCTCCTCTCATTCTGAGCTCACAAAAGGGAAGTTTCCTTCTCTCCCAAAGCTCTCCCTAAATCCCACCTGTCCCTCACATCACTTTTTGCAGCAGAAGATGGAAATTCCTGCTGGTGCTTGTTAACCCATCCAGGAAGAAGGGGATAATGAGAGCCTCCACAATCCTATTCAAGTATCATTTCAGCCTGCTCCTCTGAGCAGGTGGCACTTAGAAACTGTCACCATTAATTACTTCTTCCTATAATCAAAGGAATCATCACTTCCCCAAAGAAAACAGCAGAGGGAAAAGTGACTGAAAACCAGGGTAACTGTGGTCCATAGTATCAAAGAGCATCTCCAATGCTTGCACCATTTCACACCAACATTTCACACAATTGGAGTGTTTACCAACAATTCTTTTCCTTATTCAGGCCCAGAGCTTCATTCTGAGGCTTCACTTCCATTACACAACATTACAGTTCTCCATACTGTATGTTTTTCTTTTTTTAAATTAGATGAGAAGGCCATGATGAGCCTATGTTTATCTGGGACCTTTTAAAAGGATATTTAGTGGAAGTGTGGTAAACAGAGCATCCCGATGCCAGTAATTGGTGATTGCAAGGGAATCTGCCTTCCCCTGCACACAATCCTTCCACTCGTTTGCCTTTCAAATGATGCATTAACCCTCATGCAAGCACTGGGGTTTCCTCAGTGACCTCCTCTGGCTGCTGTGCTGTGGCAATCACTGGAGCTGAGCTGGGAGTGCCCCTGCTCCAGCTGATGCTGCCCAGGTCCTGCAGGCTTTGGGGGAAAGCCCTGGCAATTCTGGGAAGCTGGGTGTTTCCTCCAGATAGGAGACATGCTGCTGGAGCATCACACTGCCACTGCTTGATTAAACACAGTCAAATAGCAACAAAGTCTTCTTTTGGTCCTTTTGATAAAATCCACTGTGAGGATACAAATGGTGCTGTGTAAAAATACATTATGCCTGGGCTGTGAAATGCCAGACTGGAGGCATTCTGGAGTAATTAAATCCTGAAAACGTGAGGTAGGTTCCAATGACAACTGCTGCAGACCCTGTTTTTAAGAGTAAAATCCCATAAAACCACTTTAATGTAAATATCCCAATGCATTTTGTGCAGCTGAAGTCACTCAGTGCCAACACCCTGCACTCTCCAGAGCTCCCCAGCTCGGAAGCATCCTGGAGATAAGGCTCAGTTATCTCTGCTGCAGCTCCCCGAGGAAAACACAGCTCTCTGGGAAGCCTGGGTGAGAGAACAGGGCAGGAACATCAGCAAAGACTGCAAAGTCCCAGGGGAATTCCAGCTGTCACCTGGCACTGAGCATCAGGGATCTGTAAGGATGCACCAGCACCAGATTCCCAGCTGCTGATGCTTTAACCACTCTTTCACCACTCAGTTTTGGAGAATATCTCCCAGCTGAGACAGAAATTTCCTTCCTGACCTACTCTCACAGAACCACAGGATCTCAGGAGGCGGGAGGGACCTGCAAGGCTCACCCAGCTCCTGGCAGGAGCAGGTTTTCTGGCTTGCTCCTGCTCACTTTGCTCTGCTAGGATCTATGACCTCCTTCCCTACACTTGGATTTGAAAGCTGCTCATTCATTTGATGTGTCTGGATATTGGGAATTCTAACTCACTGCTTTCCCCGCTCAGCCTCAATGCAAACAAATGAATATTGTGAACATTTAAATTCTTCCTCCCCTGACAGGAATAATCTAAGTTGATCATGACAGTGTTTAATCTTTAATAATGATGTTCCCACAAAGCGACTGGTACTGCCATTATCTTGGAGTCTTTCTGCATGGAGTCTAATTAAAGAGAACTGTGTCAGACTCTTGTCAGAAACTGAGAGATTGTTACCTAATGAAGGCTTTTAGGGGCCCAGTGATAAGTAACTGCGAGAGGCAGCACTCAAGTCAGAAGTCAAGGTGATATGACATTTCTTGCTTAGTGATTCATTTAATTAGATTAATTTAAGAACCTGCAGTGAGAGCCTGAACCTCCTCCATCTACAGTGGGACTAGAGAAATCTGGATTTAATAAAAAAGACTTTTTGAGCAGCAAACACAGCCTGTGCTGACGAGCCCAAAGATCTACAAAACATTCTTCCAGGAAGGTCTCCAGGGGGAATGCCACCTGTTGTGAAACGTAGGAAAAAACTCAAACAATGTAAAACTTCACATAAAAATCAGAACAGTTGCACTAAACAAGGCATAAAAACAAAAAAGGACTAGGGAGCTGGTTGTGGAAGAGCAGCTGAAGAGGAGGAAATGGAACTGGGCATTGGGATAAGAGATGGTGCAGTGTCCCAACCCTCCTTGCTCTGGCAGCACAGCCCTGTGTGACACAAAAAGCCACATCACAGTGACTTGGCAATGACCACCTTAAACTTTTGGATTAAAAGTCCACACCCCAGAAATCTTAAAAGTTTGCTTGCACAGCGGTTTTTAAATATGCTGTGACAGTGATTAAACTGATTAAAGCTGGATGAATCACTGGGACTGTAAAGCCCAGGAAAATGCCCACAGAGCTGGGCTGGGAATTACAGAGAGAGCCTTAACAGCAAGAAACCCCACAGAAGATTGATCATGATCAGCTACTTCAGCTGGGAATTAATTCAGTGGCAATCTTAATGATAAATTTTAATCCTCTTTACTGTTTTTAGGTTTTTGTTGTTTTGCTGAAGATTTGATTGCAACTGTCAAGCTAGTTACTACAAAAACAGATTTACTTGCACCAAAATATTTTATTAACATTGCACGTTCCTTTTTTAGGCCTACTATGGGGATCTAAGTATTTTAAGTACATATATAGGCTATACAAACATTTGTTTGTATAAAAAAGTATTTTTAGTATATAGTAAAAGTATTTTTGTATATATAGTATTATTTTAAGTATATGTATAAGCTATGCAAACGTTTAAGGAAATATAAAATTTACGATACATTTGGTTAATTAGTTAATCACGTCAACTTTCCTTCTATACTTTATATTTTTCCTAACAGAATTTACTGTTTGCATTTGGACAGAAATGAGAATGCAATTAAAACACAAACAACAGCTTCGTAATAAAAACGCTGCACACAAACACGCCAGCTACGATTAATACATGAAAAAAATGTCTTTACTGCCATGTTTTCCTTAAAAACTGTGATTTTTAACAGAAGCATTGTTATTCTCTACGGCAGAAAATGGCGGTTCTGTGGTGATCAAACCTGGTTTTAAATGGTTTCATTTCCACTTTGTCCCTGGGTTTCACACTCAGCTCCTTGTGCAGTGACCTCAGAGGAGGCTCTGCCACCCCACCACGGCCACAAACACTTCCACAATTCTCCAGCTCCCAGCTTCACACTCCCAGCTTTTATTCACAGGCCAGCAAAGAAAAATATCCTCTCTCAGCCCCTAACAAGTTGCTCAGGTTTGATAAGCTGTTTTCATTCCCACTGAAGGAGTTGTGCAGAGAAAAGCTCTTTGTTTCAGGCTGCTGAGGAAAAAGGCAAAAGCTGGATTTTTTACTACAGTCAGTGCTGGGTCCAGATTCCTCTCAATTCTCTGGGTGCACACATACTTTAAATGAAAAAAGCTATTCAGGAAAATTATGCTAATGGGTTAGAGTATGTTCAGATCTCTATGCAGATTGCCTTTTAAAACTTCCAGTGCATGTTAAAAGCAGAAAATGTTTGATTTAAATGAAATGCAAGCCAAATTTAAATTAAAAAGCAGCTAAATATTTAAAAAGCTGCATATCTAGCTTTTAGAGGACATGAGGTGACTTATGGAAAAGACCTGACCAGCCCCACAATGCTGTTCAGATGGTTTATCTCCTCATTTTTTTTTTTTTTTTTAAATTTAGGCAGCTATCTATTTTGTTAGGTTCATACCTGCTTTGTCTTCCATCAAACTAATTACAGCTCCTCAAATATTTACAAACTACCCGACCACTTTTGAGCTTTGAGCTATCAAATTGTACTTGAGTCACCAGGCTTTGGGTAGGTACAAACCTGGGTTTCCCAATGTCATGGCTTGCCTTTGATTGCTGAGGTAAAATGAAACATGAGTGAAGAATGACTGCGACACCTGGCACTGCTGCAGATTTCTGTGCCTTGGAACAAAACAAATGCACACCTACAATTCCACTTTGAAGCCTCTTCTGTTCATAAATACACAATAATATTTTTTTTTTTTGCTATGCATTTCCATTTCTCCAGCTATCATGTCCAAATTTATGGTGTCTAATGTGTTAACCACAGCCCAGCACACTGATTTTAGATCATGTTTTAGCCCAGGAGAAGTGGAGATGAAGGAGAAGGTCATTCCTCCCTCCTGTGTCCAAGTCAGCTCTCGTGCCACATTCCTGCAAATCCATTCCTCCTTCCTAGAGGAGGTTTTCAGCAGAACATTAGAGAGGATGACAAAGTGAACACTTCTCATGTAGATAAACCACTAAAACACAAACTTCCAGGTTGAAAACACATTGCTGGATTATGCCTGTTATTCCAAAAGAGAAAGGCACCAACTAAACAAAGAATTAATTCAAAGGTCTCCTTAAAATCAGACAGCAAGAGTTTCAGGAAGAATTTTCAACTGTCTTAAGTGACATACATTTAAAATAAGTGGGCACCCACTGCTAATGAGAACACAGATCTTTTTCTAGCACTGCAAGTTTTAGTCAGGCAGCAACTTCTGCATTTACAGCTGCCAAATTCCTCTTCCATCAGGTGAGGCAGGGGAACCTGGGCAGAGGAATGGACAACAATTTCTCTCCACACAAATCCCCCAGTGAATAATCCTGTGAAATCACAAAGCAGTTGCACACTCTCCCTAAATAAGCCATACATCTTCTTTAATCAGCTGTCCTGAGAGTCTATTGGAGAAGTTAATCAGGTTTATGCTGCACTTATGACATCAGAACACTTGACAGATTTGATTAAATAAAGCAATATTTTGTATTAGAAATTCTATTCTGATTATTTTTAAGCTCTCCAAAGGACAGAGCCTGGCAGATCTGTTTTCTCTTTCACAAAAGAATAAAATAGAAGTGCCAGGGTCAGACACCTTTCCTTCATATAAGAGGTGCTAAGTAAGGCATTCATTTTTCTGCAGAAGAAAAATTATATCACAAAGAAGTGAACTGAGTATTTGAAGAGAGAATTTCTTTTTTTAGTACCAAAATATGTTATTAGACAACAAATAGCTTCTCATCTAATGTATTTAATGAAATAAAGATATTAATGCATTACGCTTTGGGCATTTTTGAAATGAACACAATTATAATCAGGAAATTGATGATGTATGTGAGCAGAGACTTGCAATGTGTCGAGTACTCTTTTTCCTCCTGGCAAAAGAAATCCATCTCCAAGGATTAATCCAGGAGGAAGAGCTAAATGGATAAACTTTACTATATTAAATAGACTCACTTTTTCCATTCTGGCTGGAGGAGGAAATCAACTAAGAGAAAGTTAAAAGCTAAATGCCTGAGGGAAAAGTAAGAGTGGGGTATGGTAATTCTTACTGTAATTCTTTTGTCTTAGTATTAAATTGTGGTTTTTTTTCCCTTCTTATGGAATTTAGCCTTCAAATAAGATGAATCAGATGCATCCAAGACCTACTCTTCAGTAATAAACACTCTTATGGGTACGACGGAACTCTATGGACCCTGCTTTCTATTTTGTTTTATTTTTAAATTTACATGGCCATCTGACCTCTGGGAACTGTGGCGTGGAGCTCCACAGGTCTCAAGATGCTTCGTGTCTCTTATGACAGATGGCCAAGGCAAGACACCCAACAGATGGCAACTCACCAAAGAGATGCCAGGTCTTCCCAATGGCAGTCCAGGGGTCATGCTCCAGTGTTTATTAATTATATTTTAGTCTCTTAATAGAAATTAAGCTTAGTTCGAATAGGGTGGCTGATTTTATTCAGGTTTTTTTTTTTTTTTGGAACACAGCATGTGCAACCACCCCTTGTGCAATCCAAGCTCCTGCCCCCAAACCACTGGAGTGGCAGCAAATCTCATGGTGGAACAGGGGTCTCAATGGTGCTCTAAAAAGTTCATGAAAATAGGCAGGAGAGAAACCAGATAAATACCCTGACTGGGGGAAAGGCTTTGGTGTGAGCTCACACTTCAATAAAGGCAGAGAATTCTCTCAAGGGAAAGCCTCAGGAAGGCTCCAGCCACAGGAAAATCTCCAAGTGGCGCTCACACCTTCCTCAACATCCAGGCCAGGCGAGTGGGAGACACAAATCTGTAGGAATCCAAGTTCATTAGCTGCAGTACTCACAGCACCACTCATTAAAACCCTCACACCTTTCCCCGTCCTCATGTCCCTGTGCAAGACCTGCCCATCCCCATCCCCCAGCACTCCCATCCCCATCCTCCAGCATCCCCACCCTCCAAGCATCCCTCCTGCACATACAAACAACAGCCACATCCTTCTGGCCCCAAAAGGCTTTGCTGAGCTCCCCATTCCTCACAAACTCCTCTCCCACCTCTTTCCCAGCCCTTGCTCACAAGCTGCCCGTGCTCATCCTTGCACAGAGCTCTCCCTGCTCCCTCATCCATCACATCCCTGTCTCACTCTTTTTCTTCCCCTTCCACTCTTCTCCCAGCCCTTCAGAGATACCCCACTAGGCACCATGATGGCAGGCTGATCCCTCAATGGCTTTCTGCCCTTGAAAAACAGTGGTTTAAAAAACACATCTTCTATACAAACAGTATTTTAAAAATCACGTAACCTGCTCTTCTAACAACTCAATCCTGAAATGAACTCTTGCTCTAAAATTACAGCACTGTCTGCTTAAATCCATTAATGATGCACAACAAAGTATTAATCCTTAAATAATCTGTTATTTCTCTAAAAGAGTAACAGGTTACGAAATGGATTGAGGAAATTACAGCCAAACCTTATGACTTTAAACCAGATTTTTTTTTTTTTTTTTTTGCTAAACACATGAGGAAAAAAGCAGTTTCTGGTTCAGAACCTTGTGTTAAGGTTTAGATTCAGTTCTGAAGGTCCAGGTTGAGGTGAGGCTGGCACAGGGAGGCCAAGGGAATCTCATCCTTTCTCCTTCCTGAGCTGAGGCTGAGCAGCAACTGCACATGGAACAGTCCCAGCTCTGGCAGACATTCCAGGACCAGCACTCACTGTAGTGGTACAGGAGACACACTTTTGTGATGTTTCAGCCATTTGGGAGGTAAAATCCCTCTCTGCTCTCACAGCAAAGCATTAAGAACCATAATTTAGCTCCACCTGCAAGTGCACACACAGGAAAATGCCCTGTGCCTTCCCACCCTCTGGCTTTTCCATTCAAATGCCTCCCAGTTTGGGTACACAGCTCATCACTAAGTAACAAGTATTGCAAGTATGGGAACTTATCTTCAGGATCTTGTAATATTCCCAGGACCATCACACCATAGAAATGATGATTTCTCACCTGCCCCTAAGGAGTGCGAAGTCTGTACTTTTCCAGAGATACAGACTTCAGGATACTATACAAGCATAACATTTACAGGTTAAAATGTCTATTTAGGCTTACCATTCTGAAATTGCAGAAAAAAACCCACCAGAATTTATAAATCTGTGATAATAACACTGCTTGTTTTTCAGCTAAAGGGACACAAAACCCCTCTGAAACTACCTAATGCATTGAAACATAACAAAAACCCCACTGTTCAAAGCACTTGGTGCTTACAAAACAATCACAAATGATCTGGCAATGCCAAGGTTTACCACTCCCAGCTTCAGACAACGTTTGTCATTCACCTGCAGCTCTGTCCCCTGGCAGTGGAACACTCATCACCTGAGCAGGTCTCACATTCAGCTGGCTCAGCTGCTGCTGCTGCTGGCTCTGTGCTGGCCTGTCTGCACAAAGCAGAGCAGCAGGGTCCTCCCCTGCTCTTGCCCTTCCCCCAGACCATGACCACAACCAGTCCCCTCACCTGTCCTGTGCTCCTCTTGTACTCTCCTGACTCACCAACCCCACTGCTCCCCTCTCCCTTTCGTTCCCAAAACAGCCCCAGGATCTGATGGAACATCTGAACCTGACCCTGGATCTCGAGGTGCAGCTGGAGGGCAGGGCAAGGACAGGGCTGGCAGCACCAGCAGCTCCTGATCAGTGGTACCTGATGATGCCATCCAGATGCTGGGAATCCCTTCCCATTCCCCAGGTGGCCTGGATTAAGGGGTGTCTCAAGGGAGCAGAGCCCCATCCCTGCCCAGCCCCAGCATCCAAAATTTGCTGTTTCCTTGATGACAGAATCATGGAGTGGTTTTGGTCGGAAGAGACCTTAAAGCTCATCTCATTTGCCATGGGCAGAGACACCTTCCACTATCCCAGGCTGCTCCAAGCCCCATCCAACCTGGCCTTGGACACTTCCAGGGATCCAGGGGCAGCCTCAGCTTCCCTGGACAACCTCAGATTGTAACACTTCCTCTAACAACTTCTTGGGGAAGCAGAGAGAGAGAGAAGCACAAGCCACGATCTCCAAGCACTGATGAAGAAAACAGACATGCACATCATCACACTGATTACAAAAGACTCATTATTGCTTCTGGGGCACCAGAAAGAACCACCTGCCCTTCAGCCAGCTGCCACATCTCCTCTAAAGCCAATATGGCAAAAGTGTTCTGAATTTGGTGAAAAAGTAGAGATGGTTATCTGATGCAGCCAGCACACACACACACACACACACACACACACACAAATATATCTGCACATAGATTTCCTTCCTAATGCCTTCAGCTTGCAATCAGCTTTCAATACACAAGTGGCCACTACAAGCCATAAAGCAAATTTTCACTGGTTTGTCACAGTGTACTCTAGCCAGCACACCTAAATACTCTGGATTGCTTTTTAAATGCCACCTACCCTGATAAAGAGCAATTACACACCTGCTCAAACTGATGAGCTGCCCCTAAGCCACAACAGGGAATAAGGGAGACTCAAGTCTTCAGACTGAGAAGAAAAAAATAATTTAAACTTTCTCCTGACAGTTCAAGAAGTGATTCTGGACAGCTGCCTCAATTGTTGCAATACTGTGCAAAACTAGGTAATGTCTGTAAAGAATAAAATTATTCTCATTTAACATTTTTTATATTTGCCTTCTGTTAGAGCCTTACTTCCACTACGTACTGGGAGCAGCTACTGCTTAAACCAAGCAGACCATTTTGTTACAGAGCTATTATGCAAATAATCTGCTCTATATTCTAACTAGAAGCAATGCTGTGCTAGTCTGGGCAAGACATGAGGCACTGTGGAGTTTTCTTTTTAATTTTTTTCTCTGTGCACTGGAGCAACATAATTTACAGTGGTAATGATGAAAGATATCTTCCCATCTGAAAATCAGGTTATTAGTCAAGAATATAAACACATAACCACCTTTTACGAGCTGGTGTCTGCCTTTCATTTATCTATTTAAATATTTACATCCTTTTAACATATTTTTAATTGCAAGTCATTGCAGTGAGATTAAGAGTACTTCGGTGAGAGCAATACATAAAGACCTACTTGGATCATCCTCCCTTAGCAAGTTTGTACCTGTGTTTACAGATTTATACCACAGACATTATCTTCTATCTGAAATTACTTATCTGTAGCAGCGGAGTGAGATCAAAGATCCCAAGCAGCATCAGCCACCTGCACCGAGCCCCAGACATAATAACCTTATAACATCAAATCAGTGTATTTCATGCCCAGGATTTCAGTGCTATTCTCTGGGTACCTGGCTGGTGTTGGAAGAAAAGATCTTACCTAAGAACAAATGCAATCTCAGGCAATATTTAAAGATTAGATTATCCTTCATTGCAAATAGCTCATTTGTTTACTATCACATTGCTTTATTCTTACTCTGCCTCCTTCTACCAAGAAAATGCTGAATATTCAGTTTAGATTCCCAGCAGCTTTTTATTTTAGTCTAAAAACATTTACCTAACACATTCTTAACAAGCAAAGTGAAGAAAATTCAGCCATCTGTCTCTGCATTACAATAACAGTTATGGAAGAGTAGATTATTCTATACAGCTAGAAATTTAATGCTACGAATTCTTATACTTTAAGCACTGTGTGCTCCAGTCAGTTTTGTATACAAGAATGTGGAGCACTGGCATGCACAGAAGCAGTGATTTATAAGCAAACACAAGAGAAAATATTTTAAAGATATTAAATACATTCAATATTCTAATCATGCTATATGTCTATGCTTCAAACTGAAGAAAAAAAAATACCTCTGCTATTATTTTCTTTCTCCAGCACTTCACTAGTTCCAAATTATCACTAAAATTGCTTAAAAATGACTTGCTGGAAACAAACACGACATAGAGATAGATGTGAATCCTTACCTGGGAAACCCCCTTGTACCATTGCTGTACCAGCATGTACTCAGGAAATCTGCATTCCTGACAAACATTCAGGGCTGTAAGCAGCTCAAATCCTCATCACACACAGGCTCAGGGCTTGTCTTTCTTCTGACGACCTTGGGCCTATTTTCCTGAGATTTTTCTCTCCTTAAGGGCAAACCGTCTGTCTGTTTCTATTACGAGATGCCATCAATTATATTAATTTCAGGCTGCCCACAAGCTCCCAGTTACATCTGCCAGCAGAGGAGAGCTGCCTATGGAAGCATGCAGGGAGCAGCAGATCCCTGGATTCCCACATCTGACCCACGGATGCTCCCAGCTGCTGTTTGTGCTCTGCCAGCATCCGAATGACATCTCCATCCCCAAACACCAGTCACCCCCAGCGTGGCTGCGTGGCTGGCAGCTGCAGGTACCTTCCTGCTTAATGACCCACTGCATGGCAAAAGAGCAGTTAATAATCTTATTTATCGGAGAATCCTTTTTTTCCTGCGAGCTACAGGGGTTAAAAATTAATTTCTCTCCCACAAAAGGCTTCATTATATCCCTTATTCTCCCGACACTGCAAATCTTGCAGTTTCCCGACACTGATATGTGCTCGTGGCTTATGGTTTGCTTGTTTTGTTTTGGGGCTTTTTTTTAATGTCAGAAAACAAAACCAATCTGTCATTATAAGCATGAAAAGGCTCAAACTTCATCATAACTTGCGTTTTGTTGAAACCCCAAACTAGCAATATTAGTTTCACTGCAATGAATGCTGAGCTGAAACACTGAAAAGACTCAAAATCCTTCATTTAGTAATTAAAAAAAAGCAAAGATAAAATCTCTCTCTGAATTTATAAACATACTTAGTTATTTTGGGAAGTCCTACTAATTCTCTCTTCCAAAAGCTACATTTAAAACAACTCAAAATACTCAGTTATTTCGTTAATATCATTAATTTGTTCATTTTTAAAGTTCATTGTCCTTCCTTTAGAATATGTCTCACAGCACACACACAGCCATCTGTTCAGTGCATTATGTCAAGCACACAGTAAAAAACCACAAGAAGTCCCAGCTGCAATTTTACTATTACTTCATCAAAAATGTAATTTCCTCTCGCAATACTTCATCAGATGATAACTGTGCGTGTGATTCACAAAGGGAGTGAAGAAACCAGCCCAATAACAAAACCCCACATGAACCCACAACCTCAAAGTGCAGTGACTCCACCTCCCTCACCCATCCCAGTGTGGCACAGCAGCTCTGGATCTGATGTTAGGGCTGGTTAAAAACCCCACGTATTCCACCTAATTATGGGTCAGAACAAGAATGGGAAAAGAAGATTAGCAGCACAGAGTCACATTAAATAGAGATTAACACGGAGCTGTGAAATGAAAGTCTCTGCTCTATTTGGCTAATCCTGGCTCTTGCCTGATCTAAGGAAATCCACTGTATCAAACACACTTGGTACTATATTTAAGAACATTAAATCTTGCGATTTCTACTTTTGCAATATTTTATTTTCATAAAGCTTGAAGCCTTTTTTCCAAGCTACATCTTCCCCTCTGAGCATCATCTCTGTTTGCTGTTGATTGCAGTGACATCTATTGGAGAGGCAGTGTTTGGCTGCAGGAGCTGCCTCTATTGAAGATCAACATTTTCAGCTGTTCCTCCCCCCCATAATGAAAAGTTAGGATTGCTTTTCCTTTATTTCAGCACAACTTTTCATAAATCAGACTCCAAACAGTGAGACACCCAGGAATTATGAGCGGGTTGGATTTTATTTTGTCATTTGTTAATAATCCTGGCATTTTCCCAAAATGCTGATCATCACGTTGCCATCCTCACCCACAGCAGTGCAGACACTTCCAGAGATTCTGTTTCTGCCCACCCCATGAACCTGACCATATCTTAATCAAACTCTGAGCTGAAGTCCATTCCTTTTTCCATCTTTTATTTTTAATGAGAGCCACTCTGCTCTCACTGTTCACAGACATCACTGGCACCTGGGGGTTGCTAAAAACCTCAGGTGTGGTAAGAGCTGCCCAAACCCAACCCAATCCTCCTCCGCCCACAGATTTATCACAACGGGCAATCACAGAACCATGGAATGGTCTGGACACTTCCAGAGATGGGGAATCCACAGCTTCTGCATGCCAGGGCCTCCCCACCCTCTGAGTAAAAAACGCAAAGGCAAAATACCAGAGAAGTTTTAAAATCTCTTGCTTTAGCAGAGAAATCACTGTTCCTCAAAAAAGCATCCCAGGAAGATAAATCATTATGCCTTCTTACAGCTTCATTGATTTCTACATTATCTAGAGACAAAATAAGAGGAAGGGGGCATTATTATCCCCTTATTAGATACAGTTAAATATCCTTGCAGACAGGAAGTCTGAGCACAGCAGTAGCTTAGTCCATTATCCAAGCCACCTTCCACAAATTTTTTATTACCATCTATTGTTATTATTTTAGACTGATTTGAAACCAACCAGATCAATCTCAGTCAACTAACTGACAAAAGATTCCACTAAAAGTATAACAGCAATTGAAATTAAGCATTACAAGTTCTTTCAACAGTTGTCCTTTCAGTGTTTCTAGAATGGTTTGTCAGCTCTCTCCTACCTAGTTTATGTTTGCTGCAACTTGGTCATGAGAGCATATCCAAATTGTACAGCCAAGAATTCCCCCAAGGAAAACCTCACAAAACGTTCCATTACAAACCTGCTCTGCCCATCCATTTCCTCTGCTTCTTTTTTACTACCAACCCCTCATTATGGCAATAAGCCACCACGGGGTGCACACAAGTCCACTGGCAGGGTCTTGGAGCACACCTCCATCCATCCCCACTCCAGGAAAACACACCAGTGCCTACTGATGCCTGCAGCACAGCTGCTCACAAGCACAAACAGCTCCTTTGTGTGCTCTCCCCTCCTTTTATTAAAAAAAAAAAAAAAAAAAAGAAAAAAAATCCCATTCACAAGCTGGTGTTTTTCAGATTTGGGAAGTCCAAAACAGGCTGTGGCATGGGGAAGTGTGGGAAGGGAAGACTCCAAACCTGTGTTGTAATATTTCGGGTCTGGAGGATGAAGCATTTTGAAAGCTCCTTTTGCAGCAGGATGGACACGCTGCAAGTTGTACAAAGCTGTATTTCCATGCATAAAATGAAAGCCTGGAAACAGCAGTCTCAAAGCAAAAGGAAAACAAAACCCACATCCAGGGTTAGAGCTGGGTATGGATAAAGATTTGGCAGCATCACTAGAAGGAGAATTAAAACAAGAGGAAATACAACTTTCAACTTGCCTTCAAAGTCTAGGAAAAGCCATCTAAGAACTTAAGAAATTATTCTGGAAGTACTGGAGGCATGAAACAAAGGAGAAGCAGATCTGAAACTAGAGGGTCTTGGGTACAAGAGTCACATTTAGGAAAAAAAAAAAACAAACAACAAAACACCTGGAACCTTAAACTTTTTAAACCACAGAAACATGAAGGACATGCTTGGAGTTTCTCTAAACCAAAATCTACCTCATAATTCTATTCTCAACAAGGATTTGCCCTCTTTGGATCAAAACCAACCTTTGGAAAGAAAAGGGAGAGCATGCACAAGAAATGACTGCTTGTTCCAACAGGTCAGCAATGAGAGCTACAGTTTCAGCAGTGGGAATGCAGAAATAAAAGGGAGCATTGCCAAAAAGCAACTGGGTTTAGATTTTAAGGGAAATTAAATCAACACCAAAGGTTATTCAGCCACGTTAAGGGGAAAACATACAAAACATGGAGACTCTGAGGCAATACAGATGGGACAGAAAGGAAAGAAAAATTCTCAAATATGGCAGGAAGACTAACAATGCTCTGCTTTTTCAGTCTGGGAAATGATGGAGGATGTAGAGACAAAAGATGGGAGGGAGGGTTGAAAGAAGTGATAAGCAAGGACAAAAAAAATGTGAAGTGGAGCATATAAAATATTTCTGGAGTTTGAAAGAAATTGATGAGCAGGTCCCCGACACTGCAGCTGTGTTAATAACAGTGCTAAAAAATAAAGTAAAATCCATCAGGAGCAAAACAAGAAGACAGGTTTAACAGCTGTCCCACCTCAAAATGCCCTCTAAGGCTTTCCATGCTATGACAGAGATTGAGAACTACAGGAAGCAAATAAAGGAGAGGTTATGATGTAAATTTACCTGGGCTGACACCACATCTTCCTTTTGGATACCTTATCTTCTAAATAAAGAACACAGTAAATCCAGCTCACCTGTTGATATATTTTTTAGTTAAGGTTCCAAACCCAGTAGAAGTAGTTGGATAAGTGGGTAAGGAACAGAGCAATACAAATGGGCAGTTAAGAAAGACAAGTTCTTTCCTGGGTTGGGATTTCTGGGCAAGGTGCTCAAGAACCAGGACAGAAGTTATGAGCATCAAGTAGTTCACAGAAATAATACTGTACTGCAATTTGCAGAGAAAACTTTGTTTTTCAAATAATCACAGAACAGGGACTCTGTAAAAGCCCATTCCACAGCTGCCAAGATGCTTAAATGTCATTAAGTACAGTTGGATCATTTCTAATTCTCTTTTTACTGCAAGGGCTGAGGCACAAACCTAGTTTAAGATTCCTTGGCCTGTTCTTATTTTCAAAGGAACAGAATGAGGTGAGGAAGAATACATCTCTGTTTCCCCAGATTCATGGAAAAGACAGCTACAGCAAAACATTCAACTTCAGTGAGTAAAAGGGAAAGACAGGAGATTCCCCTGAACAGATCTGTGTGCTGCTGCCAAGTCTGGTAGGATTGATGAATTTAATATCAGCAGCAGCTTTACCTTTTCAGCTTCCAGCCTCAGCCAGAAATATCATTAGTGATGGCAGGAGAGCTAAAAAATGACCAAGCCCATGAATAAGGAATTACTTCTGTGCAAAGTATTAACTTAGGCCCAGCAAGCACTTGGTTTGAGGCATATCCTAATTAGATAACTCAGGTGTCAGCCTACTTATCACACCTATCCTTGGACTGGGAATTAGAACTGCAATAACGAGCTGGAATGAGTTTGTTACAATTGGAGCTTTATGGAGTCAGTTTGAGAGCTCAAGATGATGAGAAAAATCACTGTAGCAAAAAAAAATATAAACCAAACCCCAACAAAAGCCCACACAGAATCATAGAAAGCTACAGGGATGGATGGGACATTAAAGATCATCTCATTCCACCTCCTGCCACAGGCAGGGACACTTCCCACTAGACCAGGCTCATCTCACCTTATGCTGATTTGGTACAAAAGAGCACAAAGATATAAAAAATAAAAGATAACTGATTGTAGAAAGTAATTTAGGACTCCTAATTATAAGCTCAGTATTCCTAAGTATTTTACTGCAAGATAAGCTATGGATAGGAATATTCCATTTAACCAAAGTTGTAATTAACCAAAATTGTGATTCAAAAGTAGCTGGAATCTAAATCGTGCTGCCAGGAGCTCTCCACTTGGCACTGCTTCCTGCTCCTCTACAGGGTGAGCATCACTACAAACCACTGCCAAACCCAAAATGGGACAATTGCAGAACCCTTCCCATGCAGAGTGCCACAAAACCAGGGGATCCTTTCTTCAGCAGAGCACCAAAACAACAAACCAGCAGATTTTTCCTTTTAAAGGAATCCATCTTGCTTGAACAGCATTGCCTGGGATCAGCTCCAGGTTTTCTGATTTTTTTGCACCAGTGGTCCTCAACCTACAAGTGCTCAAGTACCACTGAAATGAGAGCAGTAAAACAGAACATCTCCAGTCACTGCTGACATCTCTGCCCAAACAACTCCTCCAGATACAGCTTAGATGATCTGGGACTGAAAATAAGCTCAGCCCTTCCCATATCCCCTCAGAAGGGCTGAGCTCTGGGAACCTGGCTGGGGAGAAGCAGCATCTAAGTTACAAACCAGGCTGAGGATTGATGCTGTGGCCACACTGAGCACCACTTCCCACAAGTAATAAAAGGCAAGAAGGCTTATCAGCACCTGATTGTGTCCCACAAATGTGATCTGATGCAATGATTGGAGCACTACTCACCCTCTGCACAAGCATCCTCATCCTCCTCTTCATCCACAGCAGCCTCCTCTGCGTGATGACTTTCGAGTGCTCTGTAAGGAGGTGGCAGCTTCATGGGAGGTGGAGCCCCATATTTTCTCTGATAGATTCAAAGACAAAGAGTTACATGTTTTGTAACCTCAGAGCACATGAAAAAAAAAAAAATCCCATTGTCTGTTGCACCGAATGTGCACAGACAGAGCACTTAATTACAATGCTAAATTCTGCAGCAAAGGCTTTCTCTGCAAGAAAGCAGAGCAAGAAGTGACACTGAACATCAAGAAAAATAAACTAAAGTGCAATTGTGCATGCACATTTACTTGTTGATAAAATACTTGTGTATTGTCATAAACATCAAAGTGTGAAAATTAATCAAGGGTAAAAAACAAACATTAAATTATACCCTGTTTCTTATAAGCCTCCTTAACAAAACTGTCTGGTGCTGATAAACATCAATTTTTTAAAAACATAAAATAAGAACTCAATCCTCTTAGTCCATACATGAATATTTAAACATCACAGTCCATTCGTATTTTGGCGTAGATTTAATAAAGATTTTGAATTATATCTCCCAATAAAATTCTATTACCTCACATAAATACAGGCAGCTCCTATAATGATGCATATAGCGGCGCATGGCAGGAATACAGAGCAGGCTCTGAGCTGGAGGAGGCACTGGCTCAGCTCAGCACTTGGCTTTTTACAGCTCCAAGGAACTGGGTCCTGCCTTGGTTTGCACCACGACTCCACTAAACCATGCTCAGCTGCATCCCCTGCAAGCCCACTGCTAATAGCAGGATGCACTTCAGAGTGGGAACACCAGGGAGGAGATGCCATTAGAGCACCCAGAATTCCTGTAATTAATTCCTTCTGTGTCTGGGAAATATGACACAACACCTAAAAACACATCAAGCCCAGGATAATGTTGTTTTGGTTTTTTTTTTTCCACTGTGCACAATGAAAGCTGAACTTGTGTATTGATTTTTAAATTCTTGAAGTCGAATTTGTATAGAATGGTGCAAGTAGTGAGCTGCAGTATGTGGAAAGTTTTGAGAGGTAAAGCTATCTGTCATCTTAGCCATTTAAAAAACGTAACAGGAAAGCACTGCACTGAAGACAGAATGCAATAATAAATGGAATTAATTCAATCCACCAGTAGCAAGAGTGTGTAGTGAGAGCACTTGGAAGCACAACAGCTGTTTTCCAAAAGGGTGTAACACACTTAATGGTGCCTCCCACTTTTTTCTTGAAGCCAGCACAGACAGAACTGTGCAAAATCCAGATGATCCAGGAAGCAAGGCAGGACTTGGGTTCTACTTTCCTGAGCAGGTAAAGATGGAAAATCTGCAGCCTCACTCTCAGCTGCCTATGACAAATGAGTCACTTTATTATTGCTGTAATTTAGTCATAACTTACAGACTGAATGTTGACCCTTTAGCTTTTTAAGACCTTAAACATTTGTTAGAAAGTCTGTGTGAAATTACACGAGGCACCCAGGCTTACCCAGCAGCTTTCTATGGCCCAGGGGAACAAATATCTCTTATCTCTCCTGTCCCACTCAAAAGCCAGATGAGAAAATTGTGCCTGGTTACTCCACTACACCACGTTTTTGTATCAACACAGAGGCAAAAGCACAGTTCACACAGCCCACCAGCAAAATAATGTCGACTTCTGGTTCGTCCACTGTTGTTTTAAGTGGTTTTATAAGAACTAAAGTACTCATTTTTAAACAAACAGAAAAATAGAGGAGGATAAACGCCAACAAATCAGAGGAAAACCTTCAGCATTTGAAAAGATACAGGAAAAGGCAGCTGGATGTGGCTGCTTTCAAACCAAACTCTTTTGTGACTCTCTGAAGACTGGACTAGAAATATCACTGGTTCCCCATAGGGATGTGGACTAATAATCCACTAATAGCAACTCTTTCCAACTCCAAGGCAGCCCCACAGAAGTGCAGCACGACTGCTTTGTGAGCCCATGTTCAAAGCCAAAAAGGAGCTATGTATTTATGCACTGGAGCTCTTCTATATTCCACCCACCAGTTTACAGCACCAATAGATAAAAAAGGCCTGAAAAAGATTAGGCTCCCTCTTTAACCTCGGAACGCCGCAGAACGCGACACACCGGAGTGCTGCAGATTAAAGGCAGCACGTTGCCAGAGGATGAGAGCTTTTGAGATTAGAAATATAGATAAAAAAACCAAAACAACAAAACACAAGAAAAGGGGATTGTAAGTGCTTCATTGGAAGTATTATCCTCTGGCATGAAAGCATGTCTTCAACACCTTTTCTGATAACTGAGCCTTGCTGCTCCTGTCTCCGACAGGATCTGAAAGGAGTCTTACAAAAACTTTTGGAGGTAAAAGGGTCTTCTCAAGTACCCAACAAACATCAGAGTGCTGAGTAGGATCAAATGGAAACTTCATCCTATTTGTAGTTAAACTGTGCCAAGCAAAACTTATTGTCTGCATTAATTCTGTCTCTGCTCCTGCTGCTCTCAACACCTTCAAAGTACCTGAACTACACTCCTCAGTCAGGGCAAATCCCACAGGAAAACACCAAAGCCATCAGAGTGATACAGCTGAAAATTAAAAATTAACATTTCTCCCTTATTAACACAAATTCCCTGTTTTGTACCAAACAGAGTTTTTCTCTTTTAGAGCTGCTGTGAAGTTATTTGGAAGTCACTGTGCAGTAACTGCCTCACAATTAGCTGAGCAGCCACAGATCCCTCTCGGTCATTTCCTCATTTTACACAGCTGTAGGAAATGTTGGAGACTCTGCGGATTCCATCATTCCATAACCTGATTTCACTGCATTTCAGGCAGCCTCACACTGAGGATATTATTTGTGTACATGTTGCCATTTCTCTGTTTCTGCTGAACAAAGAGAATCAATTTGCCTCCACATGGAGGAAACCAGGTACTTTAGACAGATGACAGTGAGGAGCTGTGCTAAGTACAGGGTTTCAGCACCCAGCAGACACCCACAGAATAAATGTCAGAATATTTGGCAGGAATTTGGCAAAAAGTCATAGAATCAAAGATATTTCAACAAAACACTTCATATTTAATTTCAGACTTCAGAGGAAGCTTATCACAGAGTTAGAATACATGCTATTATACCATTTGATTTAGTAAAACCTGGGTACAGCACTGAATGGAATAAATACCTTATCACTCTTATTTTCTTTTTCTGCATCCTGATCTTTGCTGACTCTGCTTCCCTTAGGCTGGGCAGGAGAAACCACCTGAAAAACAATGCACATGACCCACATTAGACAGAGCATTATAGCTGCAAAACAAACATCCAAAATCAGTTCCTGACAACAACAAAGCTCCCCAGTGCACTCTGTACTTTGCCCCATGTAGAAAGGCACTGCAGTGCAGTCTATAAATCACATCCTTTCACTGGATTTACTGAATTACATTCTTACATCAAAAGCCTGGAGTATCTGTGTGCACTTCAGGCAGGTAGAATTGTCTGCCTGCTCTTACTAAGGCTTTAAAAAGTTTCTTGCCTTGGCCTTAAAGATGAAGAGATGCCTCAAATCTCTTGGAAATTAACTTACTCCCAGGTAACTATTCAGGTCCCTCTGGTGAATCTGACTAATTTTAATTACAGCTTTGCTCCTCTGGATAACAGTGTTTATTTCTAGATTATATAAGATGGACAAATTAAAATGCATAGGGCCAGGCTCTTACTAAGCAGGTGAGAGAGTTGAATTAACACCTAGCCAACAGATTTACATCTATTCCACGTAAATCAGACAAATGAGGTTTCCAATCAGGCAGAGAAGTAATCAATCAATCAACTGGTCTGTAACTGACTGAAAGGATCCATCCTCGGACACAGAAATTGATAGGACTGACTGAAAGGAATTTAGCCAAGTTTAAAATAAGATGCATGTTATGCATTTACTAGGTTTTGGAATAAAAATAAATATAGAAATAAACTTACTTTTGGTACATTAGCCAAGCCCTGGACTACAAACACCACAGGATTTCCTGCATTCTTGATGGCTTCTACTGCTTCCTCGTGGGTGGCATTCTGTAGGTCTACCCCAGAAACCTGACAAACAGTGTTTATTTTTATTAGGTACAGAGTCATTACAAGGCATCACACACACTTGCGGGAGATTAGGGTATCTGAGGAAGGCATCAAATACAGTCAAGAGTAATTATTTGTAAAGTATGTTTCAATGATGGTTTAAAGAAAAGTGTATTACTTGGTATTCATAATTAAAAGATGGCCATATGTTGCCCAAAACAATTCCTCTAGATAAAAACATAAGGAATAAGATGGTCAGGTGTTACATAATGTTAGATCTAACTCCTTCAGGTTTTACCTGTTTGTAAACTACGCCTGAACAGCACTGTCAGCTTGGCACCCCAGATTCTGAAGTATTAATTTGAAGAAAAATGAGTAAAAAAAATCAACCAGAGGTGAGAGGTGGGAATGACATTTTCCTAACAGCCCCAGCCAGAATCAGGGATTTATCCCAAACAGTGGTTATCAGTTAACTACTCTAAATCCACACACACAAAATAACAGCCCATAATTCAGTATGAGCAGTCTGTGTCCTTGTACATATTAAATTTATGCTTATAGATATGCTAGAACTTACTCCTCATTTGTATGGGAGAAGGACACTGCCATGTTTTTCACTTCCCCCCCAGACACCAGGACACACCTTTTCTTAAATACAGAGAAGAATGTTAAAAGAGCTCCATAGTCAGACCTTAAAAAAGAAACACCAGCAGAGGTTTCCTTTGGTTTTTAAAACACAGTGCTGTCAATACTTCATGAAGTGGTGGCAGTATTTTGTTCCTCTCTCCACCCAAAGCTGTTTGAGTCAATTTTTATTTCTTAGACTAAAAAGGAAAGTTTATCTCCGTTTACCTCAAGTATTTTATCTCCAGTTTTTAAAGCCCTTGTTCTTCCTGCTGGGCTGTCTTCCAAAACTTGTTTGATAAAGATCCCTTTAAGTTCTTCTCCATTCTTCAGGCGCTTTATGACAGTTTGTCCACCAACAATGCTGATTCCAAGAGACACGTGAGAGTCTCTGAAGATCTCAACACTGAAAAAAAAAAGTGGTAGTTTCAAGAGCTTCAAACAGTTTTGGTTTGTTTTTTTGGTTTTTTTTTAAAAAAAAACTATAAATGCAAAGCCTTAAATAAATCTAGAGCTCCTGGTCTTTCAGGAAGATTTAACAGAGTAAAGAGATAAAGTCAGAAGCCTGAGAATGCTCTCAACAGAGTTTTCACCCTGAGCAGATCTCATCCCACAAAAAGAGCAAAATTCTGCTGCCAATCCATGCCCACTGGGCAGAGGCTTTTATTTCAGAGAAAGTCAGATCTTCAAGTAAACACTCATCTTCTTTCAGCCTGAGCAAAGTGTCTGGGAATGGGAAGCCCTGCAAGTGGCAGTTTAGACAAATAATTAAGTACTTCATACAACTTTCTGAACACTGACTTCAGTGCATATTCATCAGCTCAAGCAGGAACTTTCTGATCATATTTTACTTGGGACCATATAAACAATTCACCTAAAAATGTTAACAATACAACAAGGATGTGGCTGAAAAGTTGGCTTGGCAATTTGGAATCCTGCCACGGGGGTTTAGCAGGGAACCTGTGGAAAGGGAGACAGCACAGCACTATGGGCACTGTTCACACCTAATAGTTATTAAATGAGCAAGAACTTGTAGGTCATCCACGACCTCAACCAGCCAAGCTTTCCCAAGTCAGCTGTATAAATGGAAGGCAGAACTGTGCTGAACATCTGTTAAAAATTCCCTGTCTTCAGGACAACCCAAGGCACACAGGTACCCTAAAGTTATTGGCAGAGGAGGAGAGGAAAAACAAAACAAAAAACACCCAACAAGAACTAATGTGGATCACAGAAGAAAAACCCATGAGGTAAATGGGAAGGAATAATGTAATCATGTGAACATACGTCCGTGGTGGTCCCCAGTGGCTGAAGTTTGGAGTTTCTTCTCCTTCTCCTTCTTCTCTCTCAGGTAATTCACTAATTTGGGGCAGAGGGGAGGAATAAAAAAATAAAAGAGGCATCACCCATGCCAGGTCACAATTCCTCACGTATTTTGTATCTGGCAGTGAGAGAGCAACACCTTCTCACACTGCCCCCAGTTTAAAGCAAATGTACAGAGTCAACAGACCAGATAGGAATTTTTTTATTTGGGTTTAAATGTACTTAAGGAATGCTCCAGAAATAAACATGATGGGCAGACCAAATTTATAAGCTGCTCTGTGATACACAAATCTGCACTGCATTTATTCATTTGAAATTACTATTTAGGCAATTAACATTTACTTTCTGATAAATATGCTGTGATGCTTGGAGAAGGATATAAACATGCCAAAACCAGTAAGCAGATCATGATCCAAGTGGAAGAATAGATCCTGTGTGTTCCACTAAACCCTACAGAATAATCCCCTCACCTTATTGTTGAGCTGCTTTCCCTCTGAGAGAAGATTTCAGACTAAATTAGGGAAGTACTGAGGATTGGAATCAAGAAGCCCCAAAAGCTCCACTACCCACTGACCCCAAACTGGTGGGGAAAGACTGAGACAGACAAGGCAAATATCCACAGCCAGTGGCAGCTCAAGGTTCCTCAGCACCACTGGCAGGACTAAAGTTTCCTGCAGAGCCCTGGCTGAACTGCTCTTCCCAAAAGGAAGATCAAAGGGAAAGGAAAACCAGGAGGAGAGCTCCTTAAGGAGCCATGAGTAAAGGCTGCATCCCTCTCCTCCAGACCACCTCCACACTCCCCTCACTGTGGAGAGGTGGCAGAGCCATTTGCACGTTTCTGTCCCAATGCTCAGGGGAGGAAACATGGGAACTTCTAAGCTTTTAAGCCCAACTCCATCTCCTGCAAAAGCTACAGACCTGGCCCTCTATGTCTGAGCACTCCACACAGCCTTTAATGATTCAAATGAGTAAAGCAAGAGGACAATTAAGACCATTAAATGAATGTCTTTCAAAACCTGAAATATTCCTCCATACCTGCCTGATGCTGTTCTAGGCTGAGCTAAGGTGGTTACTCTCCCAGACTCCTGGTTCTTGGGAAAACCGTAATTCTCCTCTTTCAGTGCTTCCTTTCCAATTGCTTCTGAATGAACAGCAAGCTCAGATCCTTTGGAGTCACTCTGAAGCTTTGTCCCTGAAGAAAAAAAGGGGGAAGATGTGAACTTTTGCTGCCTCTGTCCAGGCACCCAGCAATTATTTCACCTTTGGAATAAACCCTTTATCCCACCAGGCTCCAAATGTGTTCAAGGCCAGGTTGGACAGGGCTTGGAGCTCCTTCCTCCCAGGCAGGCAGTGCCACTTCAGGCAGCTGGATAAATTTATTCCTCTGAAGAATCTGCCAAATCCTAACCATCCATCTGTGGTCATCTGACAAGGAGAAACTTTGCTCCTGAGCACAGATAACAAACCCAAGATATGGGGCAATTATCTACCACAAAGACCACTTGCAAATTTCTGATTGTGCTAAAGCCACCTCCAGAGCCTGTCACTTTATTTCTCTATTTATTTGTCACTGGGCAGATTTGGAGGAGGAAGCAAGATTATAAAGCTGAAACCCATTTAATGCCAGACTGTCTTGAGCCTGCAGAACTCTTGATTTGAATATTTTCTCATTTGAAAGTATTTGTGTTTTGGTAAAAAAATTTAGATTTGTAAATACGAAATTACAAGATAAAGAGAAACCTTCTTACAAACCTAAATCCATCTCAGCTTTCACTTCTGACTGGGCAGTTTCAGTATCAAGTATGTCTTTTTGGTAGCTGCTGTGTGCTGTGGTTCCAGGAAAGTGTGACCTTATAGCAGCATTCTCTTCACACTTCACAGAGGAGAAAAGAAGTAATTAAAGTTAGAAAGCAATGGTATTAACTTACACAGGGTTATTCGACAGGAACATTAATTTTTACAGCAAATATACACATTTCCTAAGCTACATTCATATTTATTCAGGTAACTATGAAATACTAACTGCTCATTTAAATACTAACTGCTCGTTTATGCACTACATTAAGAAGAGGCATGAGAAATGTTATATGCAATTGAAATATAAAGCAACTATATCTCCTCACCTCTAATTCAGACAAAAATTTCTTTACTCTTGCTCATTTGTTTTTTATAAGTAACAAACATATAAATTTAATATTGTGCACTTTGGTATAAAACTGTCAGTAGAAACTTCATTTTATCTGTTTATACACATACTGCTTAAGGGGACAAACCAAACAAAACCTGAAATTCTCTGTGGCTGTGATGTCAAATCCTTTTCCACTCCATTTTTTTTTTCACATAAAAGCACACACACCACAGAAGCTGATGCATGGGAGGCTGATAATGCCACTTTTTTGTTTGGCAAGGGGATAAACAAAGAACCAGAAGGAAAAAAATATTTCTCAGTACTTGAGAAAGACGTATAAACAAGAGTTTTGCAATTTACACAAACCTGTCTCCTTCTACTCCTTTATCCACCACTATCCTTGCCATAATTCCTTCCACAAAATCATTTTTTACTCAACTACACAAACTGGCTGAAGGAACTGATTTGGGTATTAAAAAATGAGGAAAAGAGGGAGTTTCTTTCACTGAAGACTATCAAACCCATGAAGTGATGTTCTGCTGTTACTGGCATGTCCCATATCAGCACAACTTCCAAAAAAAAAACCAAACCAAACCAAACCAAACCAAACCAAACCAAACCAAACCCACAAGTTTTTGGATAAAAGGACAAATTCAGGATGCCTGTAAATATACCAACCATATATTTAATTCCAGCAGGTAAATATACAGACAAAAGTTACCTAAAAAAACTTCCAAAATGTACAAAAGGATGGACTGGTATCTTCTAGAGGTACACAAGTAAATAAATTAGTTAAATTCTAGTCATTAAAACACTAGAGGGTTTAGTTTTGGGGTCTGCCCTGAGGAATCTGTGCTCAGCACAGAGACCAGCACAGCATTTCTTACCATTTGATCTTTACTGAATTGATATTCCAGGCACTCTTTGGGACTTAGGCTAGCACTGGATCTTAAATCTTGTATTTCAGCAGTCTCCAGTTGCTTTGCCCATCCTTCTGTATCCAGGCTCCTGTCTGAAGCTGCCTTCTCTCCACCTGATGCATCATCACATTTCAGGAAGTCTGAATCCTCCTCATACTCCTCATCCACCAACATTTCCCGTTCCTCCTCCACGTCCTCTGCTCTGGGTTTCAGAAATTCACACATCTCCCAGGACTCCTTCCCATACTCATCATCCCTCTGGGAAAGCTGGAATGACCTTCCCAAGTCCAAATGGGGCTCATCAACGAGTTCTTCTTTAAAAGGCACCTCATCTCTGAAACCCTGCAAAGATCATTAAAGGAATACAGATTTTACACCGTGTTTCCTCCCCATTCTTTTAAAGCTGTGCTTTATTTCTTGCCCACATTAAAAGTACATCCTGATTTTGAAAGCGAGAATCTTCTACCTTTTGCATTTTCTAAAAGAAAATAGACTCTCTGACTTATGATTTTAACACTGAATGTAGACAGTGCAATTATTTTCTTTTCAATATAAAGAAATTTAAGCTTAGATACTGCGGCAGCCATTTGGAAAAACCAATGTGGACTGAAGTTAGGGAATTATTAATTAATACTAAAACAACCACAGGAAAAAAGTACATATAAATCTAGTTAAAGTATCTCTGTGCTTCAGACATATCTGCTGTTGCTTTATGAATACATGAACATTTCTTATAATGCTATCAGCTAAATAAACAGCCTAAGAGTTTGCTTATATAACAGTGTCAGCAACTTAACCCCCCCCCAAAAAAAAAAAAAACAAAAACAAAATAAAAGCCATACTTGCTTGTCCCTACCTTGGATATTCCATCCAACTTTTAACCCAGGACAGAGGGGAAATAGATGACCCATATACCACCCCCCCCCCCCCCCCAAAAAAATAGGATATAAATGACTGTTCATTACCTTCCTGTTTTTAAGGAGAACAGTGCTCACCTTTCTACTGAACTCAAACCACAGAGCAACAAAGCAAAAAAACAAATAACAGAACTGAGGGAAAATGTATAAAAACCCACTCTGAAAGATCTTACTCAACCAGTTCTTTTCCTGGGATTTATCAAGTGCTTCCCCAGCTTCCAACAACTCCTGTTCCTCCCAAATGGAATGGGGTGCTATTCATTGGTTCACAGTGAGTCTGCACAGGCAGCTGGGATTTTATGCCCTGCACTTATCCCAAAATTTTACCACACACTGAGTTTTACCCCTGTTTTCTTCAGGCCACCAAGTCCCTGTGGCCCAAAGAACCCCCAAACCCAAGTTCAACACCCTGAGCCCCCAGACTCTGAAACCAATGGGCAGATTCAGGGCTCCTTCCTCAAAATGTTTTTGTTTCTGCTCCCTGCCCCTTCCCAGACTCCCCATGGCACTGCACCATTCCTGACCTTCGGTGTCAGGATCCTGTTTTGTTACATTTGTACAAATACAGAAGGAAAGCCCCCAGACACTGCCAAGATGTTTGTATAATTCAAGTGAGAGGCAGGAGAGAGAACAAGAGAGAGGCAGGAGCATAAGGAACGCAGCCAATAGCTGGCATGAGAGCAGAACACCAGCAATCCACAAATTAGCCTATTTTAATAATTTAACTAGCATTAAATGTCCCTTTAATCCATTTGATCCGTGTACCTTGATCTCACAAAACACCCAGTCTGAAGAGATTCTAATTATCTCCATTTTCACTCCATTTCCCTTCACTCTGCAGCACAGTTCTCCCAACACTTCCCCAAGTCCAGGGCACATAAATCAGCTGCCTCTGCTCAGAAGCACACAGGGTTTGTGTCCCTGACCCAGCAGTTTGCTCTGCATCCTCCCTGGCTGCTGCACTGCAGCACCAGACACCACCAACAGCACAGGGAATGCTGCAAACACCACCCTGGAGTCCACTCTGGCAGCAAATAGAATCCTCAAATTCCATCATTTTGGGGTTGAAGTTCTGGTTGCCAGTGCCTCAGGGTGGGAGCCACCAGCACACACCACTCCTGGCTACCTGTGTGAGCAGGTAAGACAATAAATGGATGGGAATTTCAGCTACTACCAAAGCTATCACACATGAGGTAAAACAAAATGCAAGCAAATTCCTCTGCAGGTGTTTTGTCCAAATGGATCATTCCAGTTTCAGGACTTTAAGCTAAAATATTTTCTTTAAAAGTGCTTAATGACATTGGTTTTATTTAGGAAGTAGAAAACCAATCTGAGCTGGCCAAGAACAAATTCTCTGCCACCCTTCCCATGCCTCTGGAAAACAATAAATGCCATTTTACATTGTGAAAATCAGTGAATATCATTTATCATCATCCAGGCTAATTTCTTCATAGTATACCCACATCTACCCTCTAATACTTCTCCTTTTTGGTGTTTCTAATCTACCATTTCAGCATTAAAAATAAGTTTGCATCCAGAGACAGGTACACATTTTCAGCTACACGAAAATCTGGAATTTATTTTACTTCCTGTGTTGCAGTTCTGGATGATCCTTTATGTGTTGTATTTTCTGCTTTAAAAAGAATACATTTACCAGCATGAATTTTCCAAAGCACTTGAGAACAGATGAAAGTTAAAAGATATCCACATCTCTCTAGCTCTGCACTAGTGAGAACTGTAATATTATTGCCTATCACCCTGGTATCTGAGTTTCTCACTGTCTTCCATGCCACATCCTCCCACAATAAACAGAATTATTTCTCAGATAGTAAGGATGAGGAGAGTTGAGGCAAGGGTAAAGAAATCACTCTAGAAAACATTAGAAGGCCATGAAGAAGAGAGCATTTCAAGAGTGCCTTATACTCTAAACTACTTTTTTGTTTTGCTTCACGATAATTAAAAGCATTCTGCTTCCATACTTTACTTTCTGTGCAAAGCTGAGCCCACCCCTTCTGATTATAATAACAACACAGCATTCCTATTTCATATCCAAGGTAACCCAGGGTATTTTAATGACATAATAAATTTGATAAGGCAGTCTGGGAGCTGCATTGGTAAGTGCTCCCAATGCACTTGGCAGTTTGCTGTTAGAGGCTTTTTCAAGGAGAATCCAATACTTTCAGTCTTATCTGAAAAACATACCGTATTTTTTACTTTAAAACATCATTTCCTGTCTGTATAAACTGGAGTTGAACATAAAAAAAGTAACCAAATACCTGTGGTGCTTCAAGTATTACTGAGAAATTTGTGCTATCTACTGGTTCTGGAGACCCAGGGCTGCTTTTGATGCTGCTGGTATCCACACCGTGCATGTTCTCCTCCTCTCTGCTTTCTCCCTAAAAAAGGTGATCCAAACAATGAGTCAGAAAAACAAAAAAAAATTCCCACATCTTTCAATAAATTAAAAGGGAGAAGGAGAACCAGCCATTATAAAAGAATTATAAAAATAGAAAGTCAAAACTGGAGAAGATTAAGTCAACAGCTTTTACACTTTGAAGATATTGGTTGAGATGCACTAAAACCTAAAGAGATGTGTAGGAAGGAAAGACAAATACAAGGATATGAACAACAAAATACCATTCTTTAGAAAAGGAAATAATATATTTAGCAGTTTTCTTACACTCCTATTTCACAACTCCTCTACCACTTTGAATTATAAGCACCTTCTATTAACTGGGGCTTTAATTAATTTTGCCTGGTTGTCCTTGATGAACAATACTGCAGCATTCCCCACCTTTAGTGGGGACTAAAGGGTCCCACAGCCGTGATTCCAGAAAAGGAAGAATTCTGCTTGAATATACAGTCCTGACTTCAAACAGAGTAGGTTTCTTTGATGTCAGTGGAGCTCAGGAAAGCACTCAGCAGTGTCTCAGACAGAAAGGGGCTCCAGCACACAACTCCAACACGCTGGGTTGCTGAAGTGAAGAACCACATTATACCTGTGCACAGTGCACACAGGTCCGCCCAGGCACATCCCCCAGATCCACGTGGATGCTCTTCAAGGGGGAACTTGAAGTTGCTGGAACTTTTGGACACTGAGCTGCCCATTTGCCAGAACGTTTGGCCCTCTCAAGGCAGAGCAGCTCAGTTGTTTCCCAAATGCACACGTACCCTACGCTGAATTCTCCCCGCAAACACAACAACCCCATCGACACACACCGTGGGATGAAATAAGAAAAAAACCAAAAAAAGTTAAAATCAGTTCTTACCACCAAAGGCTTGCAGATTCCAAGGGAAACTCTACCTGGGGGCACAGATTTCAGCACTTCCACTGCCTCTGCCAAGGTGGCACTGTCCAAGTGCTTCTCATTGACGAACACCAAGCGGTCACCCGGCAAAATCTGCCCCCCACGCTCAGCCACTCCACCTGCCACCAAGGAGCTGATCACAATGGCTGTTCCTGCTGGATCCAAGGGATCCTGGGGGAAAAATTAAAAAAAAAAATAAAAATAAATACCCCCAAGTGAAGGACTTGAAAGATGATATCAGAGCACTGAAGCACGTTTATCCTCTGCTGCTACAGGACTGGAGCCTGCTGAGACATTCAAAAAACCCAGTCTGCTAACACTGCCAAGGCTTACAGTGTGTAAAAAGGAAGATATTCCATCACTTGCCTAATCCATTAAGAAATGTTAAGATCTGAAAGGTGACCGGTACCCTGCCTGCCCTCTCCTTACACACACAGACACAGCCAGGCCAACCTGCAAATAGAACAACAACACTGGCAGCCTTCCACCAGCCTCCATCCAGCCTGGGACGTGCTAATGTCACAGAAAATAACCACTCTGCATGTCACCCGAGGGCTTCAGAGCAGCAGAAACGATGGTAAAGAAACCACTGCAACATCAGAAATTTAATTCAAAATATTAAGTCCAAATGAAGCCCCCAAATACTGAAGAAATAGTAGTTGATGTGTTCTGGGTTACTGCAGCGTTTATGCTTTGTCAACTCCATGTGACAACTTAGGAGAGATATTTTCTCCACCTTAACAGGGAACAGGAGACAGCAACAGAAGAGTAACTAAAATTATTCCAGAAGGCAAGGAACACTGTAGTGGTGGATATAGAGAGTGTCAAGCACAAAATATTATACACATTGTAAATTGATGCAAAGATATCCACTTCTCTTAATCTTTTACCCAGTATTAGCCTTTGCTTTGTGTCCTCTGCCATTTCTATCATGCCTTCACTAATTTATAAAATTATTCTCAATCCAATAAAATTATAAATTATTATAGACTGGCAGAAAGATATAAAATACAAATATATGGGGGTTTAATTTTTTAAATGTTTTTGTTTCCTCATTAGTTTTTTTTAAGATTGCAATTAGCCTTTCTCCCCCTTGCTAAGGGCTCATAAAGTTCAGAAATGCTCCTTGCATGAACTGGGTCTCCAAATGCACAATCATGGACTATTTTTCCCTCAGGACTTGCATCTTATTCAGGGCATGGGAGGGATAAAAAAAAGGGCAAAATTCAAATCACAAAGACCACCATGAATTCAGCACCTCAGTGTTAATTTGAAAACAGAAATGCTTTTTAAGCTCCTTATTTTTATATGACTATACACTGCTTTCCAAGGGCACATGTTTTTTAAGGTATGTGCAAACATATGAGGCAATGCCTGTAATATCTGTAAAAGGCTGAAATTAGAGAAGTGAAATTAGAGTTCAGCAAGAAGAGCCACGCCGGAGCTGAATTCAAGTAAAAAAAGATCAGCAACAATTCTCTCCTGTTCTACTGCTCCATCCTGCTCTTGTACAATTTTATAATTTCACAGTTTATCCGCAGTGCACACAAGATGTTTCCTTGTGAGTGTCATGTCCTGGCAGCCAAGCCCAGCAGGCTCCCTGGGTTTGCCTCCTGTGCCAAGGTGCTCGTGCTGCCCCAGAGTCTGTGCCCAAACCTGCTGCACCTGGTGCTGAGGGAGGATTCCCTGAGCTTCCAACAGCAGCCCCTCCAGAGATTTTCAGGAATGAACCAAAGCCCAGCAAGATCAGAAAAGAATCCAAAGGGATTCCAAAATGTGAAGGAAAAAAAGAGCTCTGCTTTAAGTGCTGAACGTAGAAAATTGAAGTTACTGCTGCCCTTTGTTCTTGCCAGCAAACCCCAAGCAGCCCAAGGACCCTGGAACCAACACAGACTTCTAAATTGGTTTTAATCTGGGGGTTTGCTCCACTGCAAATTAGAAATAACTTTCTGGACATCTCTGCAGACCCAGGATCCAGCCCACACAGCCCCTTCCCAGCAAGCAAAGCACTGTTCACATTAGGGAGGCTTTGCTGGAGAACTAAACCAGCAAGTTTTCCTATCATGGGCTCATCTTGCCATGGCCAGGGAGGTTTGTGCTGGTTCCCTGAATGGGTGAATGCTCTCTCAGCAAAATGACACCTTTGCTGACACAACAGCTTTTATAATATGACTTTTGCTGGCTTAGCTATATTGATAAAAAATGAACAAAACAAACCCAGCACTCACCCCCACCCATGCAGATAAGCTGACAAAATTCTGTGAGTGAATGACTGGCCCAGTAATTATGGTGCTGGCTGAGGATGGGGGAGAACCAGGTCCAAATCCCTGCTCTGTCTGATCTAAATCAGTTCTTTTTTGGGTTCTGGATCAGAACCAATTAAGCAGGACATGGTAATCCCACCATTAGGAGGGTCAGTGGCCTAACTACCACATTTCTGATGAGAAACAGTCCTGCTTCAACTCACCACTGAAATAAAAACAGTTTTGCTCAATAAATCATCATGATTTGGTAAGAGATAATTTAGCTGAAAGAAATGTTCCAAAAGAAGGAGAATTCCTGCAAAGAACCAGCTCTAGGCAAAGAAGTTTTGAGGACAATGTGGTTGTTTTCCCTGCTTCACAACACACAACCACAAGCCATGCACTGGAATTGCTTCACGAAGAGCAGCAGAAATCTTAAAAAAGGGGGCCCATGTTAAAAACTGCTGTCCAGGCAAGTAGGAAACAATTCCACTGCTGATTTCAAGCAGAGGGAGCTATTGTACAGGGAGAGAAGAGCAGGATGAGCTGCACAGTAAGAGCTCAGCAGCAGCACCAGCAGTGCTCAAAACCTCAGGGCTCACCAGTGGCTGAATCACAGTGAGATTGCCACAAGAAATGCAACAAAAGCTGCACAAGAAGGCACAGACCCACTGAATTGCAAGGTGTGATCGTGCACCCATAGTCTCTCTGTAATTTAATATTCTATCACAACGGTGGATTGCACTGTGCTTTCCTTATCAAAGCCAAAGGAACGCTGGGATTTTTCTGAAAACTTGCCTTATGATTTACCCTGGACCACAAGCACAGACCTAAAGAACCACCTGCTAAAACAAGACAGCAAATTCACCAAATTCACCTTTTCTAAATGCTGAGTGCAACTGGGCCATGAGGGCTGTTGTCTTGTTCTTGAAAGAAAGCAGTGCTTGCAGCAGGATGAAAAACAGATCCTTTTCCTTCCATACCAAGTGCAAAAGGTATAGCTTGTATATAGTTAGTACAGTTAAAAGGCAAGTTCACTCCCACAGTGGGGTTTCAGACCACTGAAATGTGGGATTTCCACATTAACAGACCAGCTAGAACCATTCCAAGTTACTAAAGAGCACCAGTGTGACTGCACACCTACCCTGAGGCTCTAGACTCATTTTACTTGGCTCATAGTGATTTTTAGTCACCAGCAGGCAGGACCAGATTTCAGCCTCTATTTTAAAAATGAAGTTTACTGGGATGGAGTTTGGAACTCTCTCTCCCCAAACCCAGAAGTGATAAAATTTCAGTATTTCAAGAAATTATCACATGGCTTTGTATCAGAGCACAAGGGGCGTGCAATGGACAATGCCATGTGAACTGGCCATGTTAAAATGAGCACGAATCACACAAACACTAAGATTGGAAAAGACCCCCAAGACTGTCAAAAACAGGCCTTGGCACATTTTAAAGAGGAACTTTTACCTTTCCTGAAGGATTCCTTTACACCAATGAATCATTTATGAACGACAAGAAAAAGCATCGGACTGCAGGGCGGTGAGGAGACAAACCCCCTTAACTAAAAAGCTCTTTTTTAAGGGAAGAATTACTTGTTGGAACGTGTGCCACTTGTGTAAACGCTGAGAGCTGCCCCCTGCCATGCAGCAGCAGCCCAGGACAGTGGCCTCCAGGTAACCCTTTGAGGAACTCATGTGCTGTAGCTGCTGTCCTCCCCTTTGTGCCCGAGCCAGCCACAGATTCCAAGGACTTGTTTAAAATAGCCACAGTTTTTTCATACTTAGCACACCATATATTTAACTATGCTGAACCATAGGTTTTCCCTTCCCCCCCCCCCCCCCCCCCCCGCTCCTGATCAAAACCCACAAATGTTTCCCAGAGTCCAGGTGTCAAATTTTTCTCCTTATTTTCAGAGCCTCATTTGTTCTGGATTCATTTAGCAGTGGAGAGTCAGGCAGGGGCCACTGCAGTTGCTGCCTCTGGGATGCCTGGGTTGGGGGCAGTATGAAATCTCTTAAAAACCTGAGCTCTGCTAAAATGTTAAGAGTCCCAGGAGTTCAGAGAGTCCCACGTGCAACACTGGAGCTGCAACTTTATTGTGGCTTCGATTGCCACGGGCACCAAACTTCCACGCTCAGAGAGGCTTTGGAAGCAAAACTGGAGACAGAACCAGTGCAGCTGACCTCTGCCCATCCTGCTGGAAAATAAAAGGGACAAACCAAGCTGGCTATTCCCTTGTCCCTCCCAAAAGGTGAGATGTGCAGCAGCCAAGAGAGGGCACTCCAGGCCAGCCCAGCTCCCACCACCAGAGCAGGCATTCCCTGCTCTGACAACCCATCCCCATCCATCCAGCCAGCCCCAGCAGGCCCTCCCTGGGCTGAGGATGAGGAGCACTGAAACTACAGCTCCACTGGATGGGATTAGCTCCCACGTTTGCTGGGGTTTTGTTTGTGTTTTGCTTTTTTTAAAGGCTCCTATGAAAATGTAAGACAAAGCTGCGGGTGACTGACATTCCCTGTGCAAAGTCACTCTCACTTAGTTACAGGCTATATTAGTTTTGGCATCACTTGAGATCTAAATCCAGCTAGCCTGACTTCCTAGAATATTTCAGCTCTCTTCAAGCAACAAACTGCCTGCTGCCACAAAAACACACATCCAAAATAGCATGGTGAAGGATCCCAAAAGAAACAGTTTGAAACTTCTTTCCCCCCCCGTGCCATTTTTTGATTTATCTGAACATTTTTACAAGTGCCAATTTGTATACTGCAGGTTTCTGTGAGGGAGCCAAAACAAACGCCTTGGAGCTCAGAGGTCAGAGCAGCCCAGCTTCATTACATTTTGCATGGGACAACTTCCAGGTCTAACACACATATCCATATTTAAAACTCTTCAGAGAATAAGATACGAGGCTGAAAGACTCTTAGACACAACACTGTTGATGCTGAACAAGGAAAAGACACCCATCAACAACGAAAAGAGCCAGAGGCATTTAAGTTTGTCTCACTGTTATGTAGAACAAAGGTAGAAGTGCACATGAGTAATGTACCTGTATGCTCAGTGTTGTGAAATTACTCAAAATACTCATCCATGCTCTCATTTTGTGAAGTGCCTGTGGTGCCCTTTGCAGAGCTGCGCTCCACAGTGACCCCAACAATGCCAATGGGATGCAGGAGTCAAGACTGACAAGCACCCTTTTTTTGTGCCTTTTCAAAGCACAAAGGGCCCCCCAACAGACAGGGAAGAGAGGGAGAGCCAGCTGTGAGTGAGGTCTGATTCCCTCCTTAAGGTGGCCTCACTTCAGGGCTGAGACTCAAGGTCCAAGCCTTCTGTTCACTCACTCCAACATGTTTACAGCAGTTGGCCATAGGAACTGCCAAAAGCACTCTAAGCCTGGAAAAACATCCCTGAGGAAGTGCTCAACTGGTTTTTGTTATATCCACTGCACTGGAGTGAAATTCGAAGCATTTCAGACCTGTTTCTGCCCCTTCCACTCGGACTGCAGTCAGCAGGGCTGCTCAGGAAGGAGATTACACAACACACAGCCTCTGGCTGTACCAGAGAAATAAACTGCAGGCTGATGTGCTGAAGCAACACAAACTTAAATACAGAGCAGTACTCAAGGAGGAACGCTGAACTTTGCTGTGATGTAAGGCAAAGCACTGGAAATAAAACATTACTATTTATTGATCTGCAGTGAGGGAATAAAGCAATGAATTTCAGAAGCTCTGGTGTGCAGCCGGCATTAATCAAAACTTCTGTTGTGGGAAACGTCAGCAAAGAAACAGGAATTCACAGGGAAGGGGAAAAAAAACCAGAAACAAACCACACAGAGCCCCACCCAAAGGAGGAGAGGGAACAGCAAAATAGAGAGGAGGAGGTGGCACAATGGGTTTCCCACACCAGGCTTTCATCATCTGGGATCTGAAATCCTATCAGATTCTCCAGCAAGAAGGAACACTGTGGCCAGCAGTGACTCAGTGCATGGGTCTGGGAGCACAGCACAGTCCCCAGCCCTCTGCCCTGGACCAGGGACCCCAGGGAAAAAGAGCTCACACGCTACTGCTCTTCCCAAACAAAAAGATCAAAGATAGGCACCGGCTTTGGGCGTTTTCAGTGTCACTGTGCAGTGGACTCAGGTGCCTGCTGCTATCTTTTAATTTATCAAACTTCTCAATCCATCTAAGGTTTTATCCGCCTCTCATATTTGCTCTCAACAGAGCTAAAGTCTCAGGGATTACATTCATTAGAGTCTCTTAATATCTTAGACTTTCAGACTTTCCAGCTCCAGAAAAAACACAGTGAGTGCTGACTACAGGGAAAAGCCACAGAGATAAGAAAAAAAAAAAGTCCCTGAACTCATAAGGAAGTGGAGGAAAGCCACTGTGTGATGAGATAAAGAAGGGATAGAGATGTGTGGGAAAGAAGAAAAAAATACCAACAGGCCAAGGGAAAAAGTATAAATGGTATCACCTACACAGCCTGTGTTCAGTGGGCCTTAGCACAGGTTGTGGGTTTGATCAGCTTTCAGATTCCAAGAATTCCTGAACTCAAAATCCAGCCAGAGAGCCCAGCAGCACTTGCACCAGTGAGGTGAGCTGGGCTCAGCAGTGGTAAAAGTCTGTGGAAGTGCAGGATGTGTTTTTACACAAACCAGAGCTCTGCTCTGCATGAAACCTTGCTTCACAAACAGCAAATACATGAATTATGGAAGACCTGCTGCAGAAAAAGCTGCAAAATAAAAGTGGGGACAGAGGAGAGGCTGGGTTTTATGTAACAAGGATCTGCAAACAGATTGACTTGACCCAAAGAATCCCAGAATCCCAGAATGGGCTGGGTTGAAAGAGAACTTAAAGCTCATCCAGTTCCACCCCCTTCCATGGGCAGGGACACCTTCCACTATCCCAGGCTACTCCAAACCCCATCCAGTCTAGCCTTGAACACTTCCAGGGCTGAGGAACAGGGAGGATGAGGGAGCAGGCAGAAGGGGTGGCAGAAAGGTTGCAGAGAATTTTAAGGCTACAGTGAAACACATTGAGAACAGACAGAAAATTCCAAGTGCAACAGGACACCTTGAATTTGGGGAGCAGCATCTTCCAGCAGGGTGAGGTTCTAAGAAAACAGAACGCCTCATAACTTCCATGAGTTTTCAGGATGCTTCATGCTTATCCATCAACACCAACACACACCTCAAATCTCATCATTTCAGAACAAATTTGGAGCTGTCTGGGCCAAGCTCTTCCACACCCACTGCTCCACCATCTCCACATGCCCACTGCCAGGCCAGCACAGCTTCCTCCAGCCTCATCCACATTATCTCAGCCTGGCTGAGATATACCAAGTGGTTAACAGAAAATCCAGCTACAGTTTTGCCCCTTTAAATTCTCGCCTTCTTTCACAGGCAGAAGACATCTGTGGAATAGTAATGAATTTCTTTGGTTTGGGTTTTTTTGTTTTTATTAAAAGCTATTCTTTCTAGCAGGAAATGAAAAAGAACAACCAGATTGGAGAATTTGGGGGAAGAAGGGAAAACATTTCTAAAGGTTAATAGTAATAATACTGCTCAGCATTTATTTCATGGATATGCGACAAAGCAAAGAAAAACAGATGTTCTCAGTAATGCTCCAGTTTCTCTGCAAACTCAGGTATTGTCCAGAGCTGCTGCAGCTCACAGGGACAGAAGGGATGCTCCTACAATTTGCTCTACCAGACAGCAAAAGGAGGGATAAGGAAAATCTCTATCCTTTACTGAATGCAGGACAACCTGGGGATCAGCATGGCTTTGTGAAAGGCAGGTCCTGCTCAACCCAAATCTGCTGCCCTGGGTTTGGCTGGGGTAACCCATGGCTGAGATAAGAACACTTTGATAACTGAATAAAGCAAAAGATAATAGTAATGCTAATACTCATAAATATCATTAAAAGGGACATAATAAAAAGAGAGAACAATAAAAAGAGAACAAGTGATGCACAATCTTGATGCCCAGCCTGCTCCTGAGCAGCAATTCACCCCTCCTGGCCAACTCCCCTCATTTATATACTGAAAATGATATTCTGTAGTACGGAATATCCCTCTGGCTAGTTCAGATCACCTCTCCTGGCTTCTGGTGCTCCTCCTCACTGGCAGAGCATGGGAAACTGAGAAGTCCTTGACTCAGAGTAATCGCTACTTAGCAACAACTAAAACATTACCCTGTTATCAACATTGTTCTCATGCTAAATCCAAAACACAGCACTGCACCAGCTACTAGGAGGAAAATTAACTCTATCCCAGCCAAAACCACAACACCTGCTTAGTGGATGAGCGAAAGGATGTGGATGTCTGACCGATGGTCCCTTCCAGCCCAGTGTCAGGGAATACCCAGCCCCTAATGTGACTTCCTGCTTCCAGGTTCTCCTGATCTCCTCCTCATCAAGCTGTTCTTGTGGGTTTGTCTGTATTTCCGTGTGAGATACACAGAAACCTCTTTGATTTCTTATTAAAGTGGTCTCTGCTCTCCCAACTCATTAGTACTGCAGCACTGAGGTTTTGGAATCCACTAATCGTGAACACCTCAGAAACTTCTCCAGGAATGTGCTCAACTGCATTCACCAGCTCTTAGGTCCTGAAAAGTAGTTTTTAAGCTGAACTCCAAGAGAATTTTTCAAAAAGCTACACTGAATTCAATTCATGACACACTATTAAGAATTATTTTACACATGAAGCAGCTTAATATGATTTAAAGGATGTAGAACTTTCCCATAGGGGGAGAGAAGCAAATCCTCCGTGAGATGAGTACCAACACAGTTGGTACTGAGGCTTACAGAACTTTGATGTTAATGAATGTGGATGGGTTGTAGAGATGGGAGAAAAGCTGCCTTTATCAGTTTTCCCAGTACCAAGCTGATAGCCATTGTAAAACTGCTTTTTAATACAGCTGTGCAGCTTTTGCCAGTAAGCCACAGGTTTCCGTCACATGATCAGGTGAAAATGTGCTTAACAAAGACGTGAATATGCTTCTTTGTTCATAACAAACTTATCACAAGAACAGACAAAGCTCAAATTATCACAAGAGGGCAAACGTTTAGCCAGCAACTTGTCAAAGCATTCCAGCCTGCATCTCACTGCTGAACAGACCAAGAAAGTTAAAAAAAAAATCTACTTGAATACCATCTTCTACAAATAAGAAGTCAGTTTGCCTTTTTTTTTTTTTTTTTCCCTAAACTCTACATCTGGAGCCTGTTTGGGGCATAAAGAAAAGAGGAAAGATATTTGGAGACACTTAAATTGCTTCACTTCCTGCCGTGAATGACTATGCAGTGATTTTGTTAGAAAAGAGAAAACAATTGTTTCCCATGCTCCCTGGGAGAAGGACAAAACATAACCTGCTGAATGTGCAGCAAAAGAGACTTCAGTTCAACAGCACGAAAAACTGCTACTAATAATAAAGGGAAGCCAGGAATAAGGCAGCTGTGGGGTCCCTGTTGCTAGACCACAGGAAAATCCCTGGAGCACTGACCCAGGCAGCCCAAGGCAGGCATAATTCACACTGCTTCTCCAGCTCAGAGTAACTTGAAGCTCCTGAGTGCTGAAATGCCTCTTTCTGCTTCCACGGATCGCTTGGAGCAGGTGAGTCCAAGAGTTCCTACAGCCAGACAGCTCTCCAGGGCAGCTGGACTGTGCCAAAGCAAGCAGGCACTGGGGACTTATCTCTCAGCACAGACAGGGAGGAACAGCATCTCACAGTCCTTCCCAAGAGTTATGTAAAATGTCAAACCTCCCCATTCCACCCCTCGGCCTCTCCAGTTTCACGCACTCTGAAACAGCTGCTTTAAAAACACTCTGACTTCAAAGCACAGTAAATTAAGCTCCACGTAAAGTCCATTCAGCTTTCTGTTTAATTTGATAAAAGCTCATCAGACCATTCAAGTCAATACTGCCTCAAGAAATCTGCAATTCAGCTACCTGTGGTTTTTCCAATATTTCTCTAAAACATTACTGACAGAATCTGCTGGCCTGCAATGCATCAGGTCTTTGGTAAACACAGTTTCAGGGCTCAAAGAACCTTCTATCCTGCTGGGATCTCTTCTTTTTTTCTGTAAGTCTTATGGGATTTTTCTTTCCTCTTGTTTTAATACATTAGGATCACAGTCGTTTTTAGACAGCATTTCTTCTCTACTTTAACCTGATGATACATCTTCCAATTCTTTCTAAGAAAAAGGGACTGGTCTCAAAAACAATGGCTTAGCTCTTGACTTCTTGGCCAGGAGGCTGGATGGGGCTTGGAGCAACCAGGTCTAGTGGAAGGTGCAGGGTTTGGAACTGGATGAGAGTTACAAACCCTTCCAACCCAAACCATTCTGGGATTCTATGATTAGTTCTATGATTAGTTAGGCTAGACAAATTCACTGTTAAGCTGGCTACTTTCAGGTCTGCTGACAAAGAACACAAAATACACTGACTTGCATCCCAGGTGATCCCAAATCACTCCAGCAGCAGCGTCCCAGGTCCCTGCCTCACCAGCAGAGCTCACTTGGCACTACCTGTGCCAGCAGCACCACATAAAGGTTAGTGAAGAGGTGAAAGGGAGAGCAACCTCTCCAAGTGAAATGAGAAGGAAATGAAGGGAGGCAGAGTGTGTTACTTCACGGAGGATTTGGCCACAAGGCTGAGCAGCACAGCTTTTTAAGGGCAGGAGACCTCTGTAGCCTTCCCATCAAAGCACCATGGAGAAAAAGTAGTGCCTGGCCTAGGAGTCTTGACCAGATCCCAATACAGTGATGACAACAGAAAAAACCAGAAGATATCATTTTAAGACATCTTCAGTGTTTGTTATTTAAATAAAATTTAAAAACCCAGTGAAATCCATCATTTCAAGAATCTATAGGATCAGCTTCCCATCCACCTCCCCTCTTGCCAAGTACTGACCTTGCTGCCAGCAGAGCAGTAGTCTCAAAAATTTTAGACTTCCTACAACATAATTAAAAATTATAACCTTCAAAGGGGAAAAAAAGGGTTTTTTAAATAGAGACCACAGGAAGACAACAAATATCCTATATAAATATTATCCTGTCATAGCAAAAGGGTAACTCTACCTCAAAGTTTTAAGAACCTTAGTAAAAAAAAAGGAAGGTGGCTCTCTTTTAAGCTTTGAAATCCCTAAAGACAATCAAAAGAAAACACAGGACAAAGTAAAAATACTATTGATTATGCATAATTGGTGTAATTAATTTGTAATTAGTTCATTAAAATATATAGGCATTGGAATTATGCTTGTACATTTCTGGGAATATCCTGCAAGTCACTTGGGATGTGCTTATCATTTATTTGATAGATGAAACATTATTAGAAAGACAGCCCATTAAAAATTAATATGCCAGAGTAATAATTTTCTTGATCTCAGCATCCAGTTTTCCATGTACTCAGTCTCCTATTCTGCCTCACAAAGAATTTTTATTAATTCTGTTTTCCAGAGCATGACTTGGGAAATGCAGCATTTGGGACAACTGAGGCACAGCACCCTTTATGCTGAGCGTGCAGCCAGTTTTGAGAAAAAAAAAGGCAAATATTACAAATTATATACCATAGGAGTGTTCAGCACAACTTCTAATTCTACAATCAAAATTAAGACGGAAAGGTAAAAAGCTCTGTGCTTGAAAACAAGTAGAAGGAAACTTGCAGAGCACTGGGAGCAGCCTGGTCTATAATTGCTGAGCATTCTTGTATTTCTGCAGTGTGTCTGACACCTCTCACTGTCAGAAATGTATGAGCAGGACTCCAGGGCTCCTTACTCCCACCGTAGGGCTGGGATCCACTGGGATCCACCATTTCAAAGGTGTTGCTCCATCTTTGTGTGGGGGAAAATCAGGTGGGACATTAGAGCATCACCACTTTTTAATCCTGACACTACTTCCCTGTTCCACTGAGCTTCCTGAAGTTTTCCCAGTGGTTCTGAAGTGTCAATTCAACCAACAGCTACAGAAATAATTGTATCTTAAAAACCCAGGATAGTCACATCACCTCCTCCAAGCTGGGTATGCAACACCAAACTTTCCCCAAATCTCTGTAATGGACAGAGGCAGTCCTTGTGTATTAATTACCAACAGGCTTCTTGCTCAAAATCTCCTCTTCAAAAGCATTTTCCTCCCCACCCTTCCTCCATCAGCACTGTGGCAGCCTAGAAAGTCTGGTCACTCACTGATGATAAAGATGGGCCATGGGAAGACCCATCTTCATTGAAAAATATCTAAAAAAAATTTTAAAATTGTATTCTTCAAAAGGAGCAAAATCAGCAGTGGATACCCAGCACAAGCAGTATCATTTGCCATTACAAGGCTTGAATTTTCTCTTGTGAAACAGAGAGTGTGTGCCTAAAAAAACACCTTTCATGTTTTAAACAAGGGTCTCCAGGTCCTCTAAGGCACAATTAAACACTGCTGCAATTCTGTGTTTCCCAGCAAATCTGCGTTAAGAATTCCAAACACTCTCCCAGGAACTACACACAGGCTTTTTTTTTTTTCCCTTGCCTCCACTGTAGCATGGACAATTATTTATTTTCTTTGCCTTGCACTCAAGGATGTGATGGATGTATTTACATAAACACACACACAGCCACAGATATCTCTCTATAAAAATTAATCTGCAGATGATGAAAAGTGTAAAAGATCTAAGAGGCGAATCCCAAACAAAAGAACACACTTTATACACTTTATACATAAATATCTTGAAATTATAAAGATCTAAGATTAAGTGGTTTACCACTCATTTAGAATTGATTAGAATGTATTTAAATTTAGCTGAAAGTACCACAACATTGCTCGTGTATTTGCATCTGCGAATAAGTAAATAAAAAGCCTGCTATTAAAGCCTTCATTAATTCTGATTATATGAGAACTTAAAAGCAAATCTGTGTATTACTGCTCTGTAAAGACTCCCAGCAACTCTAGAGTAGAGCTGGCACTGCAACACAACATGTGTCAGCTAAAATGACTAACGGGATCTATTTTCAGTAATCTTAAATCGCACTGGTAAAATATAGAATTAATGGGTTTGCATAATACTTCAAATATTTTTTCCTTCTAATTCATTCCCAATTCCTTCCTTATTGTATCAAAAAGTGAATTTTATATCACTTGACATTTATGAACAACAGTTGAACACATTTCATTAAACTACAATGTTTAGGCAGCACTCAGATGTGATGTGTATATTATTATAAAGAGTGATCCAGCTATTTTATTTCCTTATAAATATGATGACTGGAGGTTTAAAACAATATATCATGTTGACTAGAAACATGAGGAACATTTCATTCTGACTACAGATTTTGAGAGTTTCTACATATTTAATTGAAGCCAGTGTTTTTGAAGGAAGGATTCATTAATGTCGGAAGCATTTCCCTCCAATTAAAGGCTTGTCTGTTAATTTCTAAGGAGTTAAACAATTAACAATATAATCATCTCCAACACCCAAGAACCTTCACTTGCCACTCTCACAGCTGAAAAGTCATTCTAAGTTAGAACAAAATACAACAAAAAAACAACCTTGCCCAATCATTAAACTCAGAGTTATGGGGTGGAGCTTGATTAAAGATTTTGCACTTAATGACGTCCAATAATTAGAGGTTTAGAACACTCCATACTTTATAGACCTGGCCTCAAAATACATTACTTTTCCCTATAGTTTCTAGGCCCAAATGTCAAGTCCATTACTCAGTAAACAACATCACAAAACATTTTAAGGCACCATGCAAGACAAAGGATCAAAGGGATTTTTAGCATTTAGTTCTACAGAAAAATATACCTGATAGTCTAAAATGCTGAATCCTAAACCATTTTTGTCTTTCTCCAGTTCAATAACCTTCACATCAGGAGACCATAATGCCAATTCCCCTTCTTCCTCCTCAGAATTAAAGTCTTCCTCAGGTTTCACCTGGAAAATAAAAGCTCTGGTTCAAATACCATTCTCTCAGCTCTTTACAAACACTATTCCTTCAATATTTTGATTATTAGTGGTGCATACATGCCCTAAAATGTGACCTTTTATAGAATTGTAACTTTACTGAGCATTATGAATAGAGTTTTCTCCAGCTTGCTGCCCTGAGTACTCCCCTGGGCACAGGCCTACAAGTTTTGAACATCAGAGCCCAACCTGGCACACAAATACCCATGTATTAGTCTAATTAATTACTAGAATATTACTAACCTGTTAAATGTTGATGAACTTCAGCTGTCCCATTAGATGCATAAAGAAAAAATAAATAGCATAAAAGATTTAACCACAGACAGCTAATAGAAAGGCCAGACAATCAGAAAAGATGAGAAGCCAAGCTGTAAATACTTTTACAAATAGGAGCAACCACAAGTGTCAAGCTTTAGTTTGAGACTTTAAAGCTCCTGTGATGGAAAGAAACTTTTAAGTTTCAATTCTTTTTTTTTCACCCCAGTTCTATAAAATCCTACTCAGAACATGGAAGCAATCAGCTAATGGTGGCAAGGATGTGATTTAGTGTAATTCAGAGCTCTCTCTCACCTATTAAGTGTAGGGATGATGAATGGGATGTACAGTCAGCAAAGCAGCTCGGTGATTTACCTACCTTGTCTTCCCAGGACAATGAAGTTTCTCAAGACCAACCCGTGTAAACCCAGAAATGCTTTCCCAAAAAATTCCTGTCCTTTTGCACAAGTGGGTGACAGGAGAAGTGTTACCTTCTGCCCTGGAGGAGCAGCTGCCACAGGGGGCTCATCCACGAGAGACTCGGCGCTGTCCCCGAAGAGCCGGCGGCAGCACACCAGGGTGAAAGGGGGTGGCACTTCCTTCAGGAAGGTGACAGCCTCACGCCGGGATTTCCCATACAGCTGCACCCCATTTACCTGCAGAAGGGCAACACAGAGCATCCACACAAAGAGAATTAAAGCAAATCTGCCTGATTATATTAATTTTTTTTTTTTTTGGTGTGCGTTTTTCCCCACCTGCGTGTGAAAGTGATTTTTACCTGGGGATTCTTGGTTTCATTAAGATATATTTTTTTATTTTTTGTGTGTGTATATATATATATATTAAAAAAAAAGCAGCACTTTTTTTGTAGCTGTGCCATCCTTGGAAATGACCAAGACCATGGCTGGACATGGCCTGGAGGAGCACCCTGGGACAGTGGGAGGTGTCCCTGCCCATGGCAGGGGTGGGACTGGATGGGCTTCAATGTCCCTTCCAACCCAAACTATTCTGCCACTGTAATTCTACTTCTGCTGAAAAAAAAAAAAAGTGATTAATCCTCTTTTACCTATTTATTAAAATGCTTCTGAAGAATGTATACATTACTGTAAAACTTCATTTCCAAGATCCTGAGACTACTGATTGCTGCATCATGTCTCTTTAGCTTCCTCTAACTTCTTTTCTGCTCACCACTTCTGCAAGCCTAAACCTTTCCTAGAATTCTTATTTCTTTCTCAGCTGTTTCTTTGTTGGGGATTTTTTTTCAGCGTTGGGCTTATGTGTTTGAATTTAAAAAGATAAAACAATACATTTTCCCACAATATTTTAAGCAAACACAGGTTCTGAGCTCTGATCAAAAAACTGAAGTCAGAACTACCACAACTAGTTTAAAAGTTTGCCTCAATGACTTTAGAGGTGTTTTCCAACCTTAATGATTCTGTGATTCTAACTTTGCCAGTTTAAAATGTAACAAAGTGGCTGAAACTAAAATAGATCCTACAGAAAACAGGCGAGAATGTTTGTACAGTAAGAAAGAAACCAATTACAGTAAGCAAGTAACCAGAAAGGCCTGACAAGGGTCAAATCTTACCATACCATAAAGTCAAGATGGTGAGTGATAACAGATCATTGTTAATGGATGTTCTAAACCACAGACTTTGAAACAAAGAAAAAAGATAGATAGATAGATAGATAGATAGATAGATAGATAGATAGATAGATATAGATAGATAGATAGATAGTTAGATAGATATAGATAGATAGATAATGGTGCTTTAAGAATGGGATACTGCAGTTGCACTTTTTTTGTATCTGTCCCATCCCTGGAAATGTTCAAGGCTAGGCTGGACAGGGCTTGGAGCACCCTGGGATAGTGGAAGGGTGGGACTGGATGGGCTTCAATGTCCCTTCCAACCCAAACCACTCTGTCACTCTGTGATTCTACTTCTGCAGGAAAAGAAAAGTGATTCATCCTCTTTTACCTATTTTATAACCTTTGTATCCTGAGGGTTCCTCTCTTTTCAGGGACAGGGATGTCCCTAAATACAAGGACAGCAGGATGTCAGCAGGTGTCATAAATCACCATAAATCAGCACTGCAGCTGCAGAAAAGCAGGGTTTAACCCAGTTAGTGCTGTGGACTCAATCCCAACACCTCCTGCATTCCAGGGATTTCTTTTAGGCTGCCTCAAGCCTCTCCCATGACTAAATGTCCACACTGCTGGAGTGCAGCCACTGGGTTGGGAATCCAGCACCTCATCCAAGTCACTCCACAGCAGGAACGAAGGCACAGCAAGTGGGGATAAGTGAGGAGTACCTTCAGAATTTCCCTCCATACCCACACTGCAAAAAGGAACCCACAAAAAATCCAAGAAAACAGAGCATTGAAACATTCACCAGACATGGACACACCTTTGTATGCATGCACTTGAGGCAGAGCATCTCCATAAACCTCCCAGATCTTGTTGATTAGAGGGATTCAATCTTATGCAAAGCTCCACAGAAATCCCACTTTAGCCAACATTTGCTTCCTGATCACTTCTATTTCCACCCCCATCCCCCACTTTGTGCTTTTTGCAGTGTAAATACGATTTGTACTGCTGGGAAACACAAGAGTTCCTCTCACACTCTACATCTCAGCCAAGCAGAAAAATTGAGAGTGGTGGAATTGGCCTCCACCAAGGTAAGACAAACTGCTCTGGGCTTCTTCTGCAAGAATTACAGCAAGTGCTGAGCTATCAGCCTCATCCATTAGTTAATTATTTAAGCAGAAGGATCTATGTGTAAGGATTTTTTAATGCTTGGAGAGTGGCAGCGTGGTGGAAAGCTCCCAGCACTTTCTCAGCATCCCGTGATGGATGGGGAAGAGCTACTGTGCACCCCCCAGCAGAGCTGGGGACTCCCATTTCTCCTCCTGCAGCTGCCAGAAATCAGCCTCTGAGCAGGCAAGGTGCCCTACACCCCCTCATTCAGCACATCAACCAGCCAGCCCTCAAACAGCAGGGAAATTGTACAACAAAAGAGCACAAAAAAGCAATTTACTCCTAAAAAAGCACACAATGGAATTAGCTGAAACGAAGGGCAGGGGTGGGGTTTTGTCTGTCATAATTCAAACACATCATTAAAAATAATCAACATTTAACCTCAATGTATATTGAAAAAAAACCAAAACATCCTTGCTGATCATATTTCAATCCCAAATGTATCAGGTCCAGGTAAGGCTGCTTGTTTGGGGAATGGGGCTGTCACTTTTTCCACTGCAAACCCCTATTTAAGGGGGATTTATAACTTGGCTGCCAAAACATAGTCTGGGCTAAACCTGGCACTTACAGCTTTAGCCCCAGAGCACATTTTTATTTTGTTGGGGTTTTTTTCCCCAACTACAGAGTGGCCAAATTTTACACTCACTATGTCTGTACATACCTGTGAACTTAATTCTGAGTACAGAGTAATACATAAAACTGTTAAATACACATAATTAAAGTTTCCTAAGTTACTCTGCATTATTGCTTTTTGTATAATTTTTTTTTTTGTTTAGTGGCCAAGCAATTTAAATAACACTTCCAGCATTCCATTAATCCCTTCCTTCAGGAACCAAGATTTCCTCCATTAAGCAATAAGAACATATTTTAGGTCTTACTGATATCAGTATGAATTTTTGATGTTAGATGGTGAAGAAGTAAAAGCAAAATAGCTGTACACCTAACAAATCAATCTTTCAGAAGGCCTAATTCTGTTCCCATTAAATGTTCTTTGCATCCACTATAAAAAGGTTCAAATATCAAAATAATCCACAAGGAGTAAGCATGCAATAAGAAATTAATGTCTTTTCACTTGCAGGCTGAGATACCAATGGATACATGTGCACACACAAACACAAAATAGGAATGATTTTAATTTTATCAAATAATTATTTTTCCTGAGAAAATAGGTCTGGTGTGACTCTGATAACTCCAAAGCTGCCCCAATAGTTCTTTATACACATTTAAACAAACTGATGTATTTGCTCATACACACAAATATCTTTCAACACTCAACAAAATAGTTTTATTGTGTAACTGAAACCACTGTTCCTAAGACTGTTGTAAATATTTTAGGGGTGACAAATATTCAGAAAGATTATCCACCACAAAAGCTAAAGCCAAATTCTGCAAAAGACTGAGCCACAGGACTACAAATAATTCAACACAAATATTGTAACTCTTGATACTCATGTTAAAACATGTCAGAAAAAATGCCCATGAAGTCACTGAGAGGTCACAAGAAATTGACTTTTTGTCCATAAATGTGGAAGGGAACAGTGAAGAATGTGAATTCCAACTCTGCTTCCACTTTAACTAACTCTGGAATAATTCTATTGTACACACAGCAGCCAAGCTAGAACTTAAGCATTTTAAAAAGGTCAAACAAACAGCAAATAAATTTTTTTTTTTTGTGGGGGTTCTGTTTTATTTTTTTTACCTCCAGCAGTTCATCCTCCAGTTGCAGAATACCAAGGATTGCAGGTGGGCCATCTGAAGCAATGGATGATATATAATGATGTCCATCAAAAGTGTCCAGCTCAAGTCCTAATCTCAGAGTATGGATGGGTAACAGCTGCCAAAAGATAAATATAGGTAACTATTCATGTATAAATCTTTATCTACCACGATAAAAACAGATTTAGGATTCAGTAGCCCACCTAACTGAACCAAACCCACAGTAAGATGATTAAATGTTCACAATGACCTCACCTGTGTTACAGCACAACTGTCCATAACTTCCATTTACAAACTGTTTGCACAAATAAAGACAACCAGTCTGCTTTTTGGGGCAGAAGGCAATTTGAACTGTATTCTCAAATAATTAAACTTAATGGAAAAAATACTGAGAGAATCACCACCCAAAAGGTGAGCTGTTAACAAATCACAGAATTGTTTGGGTTGGAAGGGACCTTCAGCATCATCCAGTTCCAACCCCTCTTCCATGGGGTTGGAGCAAAACAAAAATAAAAGAAATAGACATAAATAAAGGAATTTAATAAATTCCAGAATTGCCCTAAAATCTCACAAGATCAGCTGTCTTACTCCTTTGGGAGCTACAACTTCAAGGTAGGAAAAAAATCCCTGAAGTGTCTGTCCTCTGTAAGTAGTTACTAAAACTGACTTTTTTTTTTTTTTTTTCTGCAAGGGGAAATCTCTGATTTTGTGTCGGCCTTTCCCCACTGGGACTCCCAAATCTGGAAATTTTCTCTAGGGAAACACCAGCCCTCAGTGCCTTAAGTCTGCTAATATTAGGAAAAGTAGAATAAAAGTGATGCACTGTATAGACAAGGCAGAATAAATCATGGCAACCTGGGGAGAAGAGATGATCAGCAGGAGCTGTTCCTTCAGTTTGGACATTTTCTGGCTTTTTATTACTGGAGTTCAAACACTGACTGTCCTGCTTCCCAAATTATTCTGGAAATTCAAATAAAAGGAGCAATCCACTGATCCACAGCATTCTTTCACAGCCATGCCTGATCATGACTTTATGGCCCTTCCCCACTGAAGTGTCCCCACAAATATATAAATGCATCACCTGTAAAAAAACTCTCTTCCACAACATTAACACAGGTATCTTGAAAATATCTTGGAAGTGAAATTAATTTAAGATCTGACAATTTATGTGATTTACACATCCCTTTCCCAGGATCAGTGGGATCACTACAGCAAAATCCTCTGTGAGACAAAGAAGTTTTCAGCAGTTTCAACCTCTGCTTCATTCTCTGCAATTAAGTACCCCAAAATTTAGGGTTTATGGGCATTGTTTGAGGGTGGTTTTTTGTTGTTTGGGGGTTTGGTAATGAACTGTTAGTTAAAAGGTTCATTTGCCTGTGCTATGAAAAGCTATTGGATCAGACCAGGAGATAAGCAGAATATTGGCAGCCTTTTTTTTGGAAAATAAAAAACCAAAACCACTAAACCACTAAATTCCTGAAACACATCTGGAATTGTGTCACGCCCTCCCAGGATTACTCTGCCAACATATACCACGAAGGAAACCACCATGTAAGCCTTACCTTTGAGTACTTCTGGAGCTCTGAATCATCTTTAAAGGGCATATCCACATGCACAACCTAAAAATTGGACATCAGAACATTTTTCAACAGCAGGACAATAAAGACTTTACCAGAAAGATGAAATTCTGGCAAAAAAAAACCTCACGAGCAAAATAAACCGTACTTAAACAATGTCACATTGATGCAAAATAATTTTAAACAAATGCTAGAAAAATCTTTCAGGCACAGAACATTTGCAAGTAGGAATGTGGTGATTATGCACTATTAGCAGACTTCAATATTATCCTATTCCCGGAGCCCAAATGCCAATTTTAGTCAAGTTCAGTAATCCTGTGTAAGCACAAAATGCCATTATGTTTGACACAAATACCCACACGGACTTGCCAATCAGAATTTGAAAGTATGACAGCTTAAGTTGTTACCTCGGGCTATAGTGCAGCCATCTCTCATCCAGACTAACCCACCAACTTCTGTTGCTAACATGGCTTGAAATACATAACTTTAATTACCAAATGGGAGTGGAAAGTGGGTTATTTAAAACAGGGACAGGAAATCCTTTCAGTCTTTTTTTTTAAGATTAATAAAATGACCACATTCACTACCAGTTTTCTTGTATTGTCCCTCCTTAACACAACAGATTTATCTGTAACCTTAGAAGGTTATTTACTCCAATTTTAAATGTAAGTAAGATAAAATCATCGAATGGTTTGGGTTGGAAGAGACCTTAAAGATCATTTAGCTCCAACCTATGGCCCAGGGTTGGAATTTGGGACACTGAAGTTGAATGTTTAAAGGAAAGCTACACTTGGTAGATCTGAAAAAAAAAAAAACCCAGAGCCTTGCAAAAAATCAGGTAACTTTTCTTTGAAAACTTCTAGTTTAATAAAGATCAGACTTTTCTTATGGATTAATTTTAAACAGGGCTTTCAGCATGTTGTTTTCTGGTACTGAGGGTGTTTTTCCTGACAGACAGAATCCATTTCATGTCCATGCATGTAACTAAATGGATTAATGACGTGTAACTCCTCAGCCTGACTGAGACCACACAGTCCCAGCTCAGGATCTCAGCTCCTTCCACTGCCACCACAAAGGACCAGCAGCACAGAAGCCACCAGGGCCACCAACCCCTTTCTTCAAACTGCTGTCTCCTCTCAAGATAAATACTCCTGAGAGAATCCTGGAGGCACCTTTGGGGTGAGCTCTGGGAGTTGAGTGAGGATGGTGTGACACAGGGACTGGGCTGGACTCAAACTGGACATTGCTACTGAACACAGGAGAGAGGCACAGGCAACCAGAACCAAAAAGTGACTTTCCAAATGGGATGCCAGGAGAGTTCCCTTCTATTATTCAAGAGGCCCCATGGTTAACATTTCCACTGCTGACATTTCACCGGCGGCGGCTGAAGAAGGATTGGGAATGGTTGGATTCACAAGCTAAGCAGGATTTCATCCTCTGTGGGAAGTGTGATAGTGCTCGGGGAGGTAATATCAGCCCCTGGAAATGTAAGGGTGGGAATACCAAGCAACTGAAGTGGGCAGCCAAACAGATTTATTGCACCACGTACATAATCTCACACGAGCTTCAGATCTTAAAGGAGTGCTAATGGAAAGAAGGGAAGAGAGTTTCTCAAGGCAATTCTTAAAGCTACTTTAAATCTCCCAGAGAGTGACTGGAACGATGGCTACTCCAAGTAGTAAAAATAAGTGTCTCTAAATCAACTGGACAAGCATTGCAAAGACAAACAGGGCATTTTCTTGGTGGTGGTGAGAATATTTTTAATGCTTTGGAAAGAATGCTGTCCGGAGTCTTTTATCTGTACTCACTGGCTCACCCAGCACTGAAAAGTGAATTACAATTTCCATCAACTCCTCGTGACAATTCATCAAAACAATCTTTTGCTAGACAATTACTTAATATGAAGTGAAGAAATATCTATTAGACACTGGCACCACAAAGTTACACTACTGAGAATTACTTTGTATTTTCCCAGCATGTTTGAAAATCATTCTTTCATTCTTCAGATAAAATTGCAAGATTCTTCTGAAAACAGAAGCTCTATCCTGAGCCTTTTTTTTTTAAATTCGGTGCCCAGTAAAACAAAGAGATCATGAATGAAATAACAAAAATGCCATATATTTTAAGTGGCTGCTGTGATGCAAACTTAACAGCACAGATTATTTCCGTACATCACTGTTCCTATCTCATATTTGTGTAACAATAGTATCTATATAAACAGAATAAAAAAAAAAGGGCAACAGATCCCCCAACTCATTATAACATACATTTCAGCCCTGATGTTACAGGAAAGAAAATCTGATGTTACTGATCTGTTCCAAGCACTGAACTGTTCTATAAGCAGCCTGTAATGCTCAGCTCACAGATCTGTAATTTAAAGAAATAACATTCATGAATGTAGTTTGTTGAAATAAAACATACCATAACTTCGTATTCTGGTCCCAGCAGGTTTTCCCACTTGGATTTCAGTTCATATGCTGGAGGGAGTGGGACTCTTCCTAAATATGAAAGTGAATATAAATTTACAAGCATATTGTACATTCAGAAGTACATTTACTTCTAAATACTCCAATAAAAATTCAGTGTAAATAAAAGATTAGAGGAAATAATCCCCAAAAGGGAAGTGCATTAAGCTGAGTCTATCAAACAGCGCAAATCAAAAATGTCTTTCTTAGCAAAACAATGCAGAATGTCAGCTCCTGTAAAAGTGCGATTTATTCGGCTGAGAGGCAGAAGAGGTGATGCTTGGTGATGAGATGTGAGTTCTGTACCATGCAGTACTGTAAATAAATCATTCTTTCAGGCTGCAAAACAAATTTCACACGACTTCATCATTTGTTGCCGTAAAAGCGCTTCCCACTCCAGGGAAACATCATCTCCCACCCAAATGAGCCCCCTTAAGAAGGAGAACACCTGACAAGATATTGCTGCTATCGAGGGGCTGTGTCAGCACAATGCAGGCACGGACTTTATTTATACATTTGGCAGGTATAAAGCCTTGTCCACTTTAATTAGGCCAGTAAGTAACATGAGCTTTAATATAAGCTCCAGTTCTAAACCAGTCTTCCGTGGGAACTTGGCTATCTTGACATTTATATCTTTTCAGCTTTCTTACTTATGCAACCAAGGCAGTTGGTTACAGTCCTGTAAGACAATTTGACAGAGCTAGACAGCAGAAAATGACTGGCTGCCCTACGTTTGACCTCAGCCAGAAGCTCAGCTCACATATAAAGTTCCAAGCTGGAGCAATGTGTAACTGGTAAGAATCAAACTCTACAGCAAATTCCATCCAGCAGCGACAGCAGCAGCATCTGGGGGCCGAATTACCAAAAAACTGGGGTTTTCCCCCTGCCCCTGCAATGAGTGCAGTAGTTTGTCAGATGTCTAGACAAGGCACAGACCACTGCGTCCCCTGAAATTTGGAATGTAAAGCATAAGCTCACGTTCTGCACAAAAGCAGTGAGTAAAATACCTCGGGGAGAGGGGAATTGTGAAGACACCACGAGGAACTCAGAGCCCACCTAGGAGCAAAAGCCTGCACAAATGGCACTGTCATGCTGCCTCTGCTTTCAACACCTTCACAGACTGCAAAGATAAAGCTCTGCAATACAATCCTCATTACATACTTTTATACCTTTGAAGTTTTCCACTCAATAAAAACAAAGACTGAAGTTTACTTCTGTGACAACACAGCCCACCCCTGTATCTCTCCAGCTCACTTTCAGCCATTGCCAGACAGGCAAATTCTGTCTGATCTGCACTGAAAAACCACACTGCTCGTGTCACTTGGAAATATCCAGAGGATTTTCAACCTACAAGCTCGAGCAGACACAGATATCTGTGAATTCCAGCAATCCTGACAGCTATTTTCTGCTACCAAAGCCACACTCCACAAAATTAAAAACTTGGCTTTGCAAATAGAGCCCACAGTTGTCTCTGAATAAATTATCTCCTTAAAAATAATGGGAAGTCAAATTGTCCTAAACTTCTCAACTGCTAGTTAAGGTTCTTTAACTTCATTGGAAATTAAAGTTCCTAATGTGTGACTTATCATCAAGCACAGGCTGATCACTGTCTTTACTTCTCAACTGTATCAAAACCAGAACACCAGTGCATTCTTCTGCTCCTTCCATTTGCAGAAAAACAGACAGACAGAAATTCCTGAGCCTCTTTTTCTATTATTACAGAGTTACAACAGTGTGAACACAGAGGACCTAAGCACCTGTAATCCCCTGTGCAGCCAAATATAGATTTTAAGGTTCACCAGGAGTAATGAATCTCAGGGTCAAGCTCAAAGTTCAGTTCAGCAACTGTAAGCTGTGCTCAGCTGGCTGAATACAGATTTTTTTGTCACTTCCAAAACACATTGCCAAAATCTATGAGTTGTTCAGAGCAGGTGCTGATGCACGTCTCCATTTGAAGTTTTCCCCTTTCTCTCAAATGCACTTTGAAGTCTCTGCTTGTAACTTCCTTAGAACTGTGGAAATGTAAGCTGAAGGGATTTGGATTGAATATATTCAATTCCAGTGGCATCACTCAATTCACTTACAATGTTCCTTTTTCCCCAAACAGCTTTTTCCACATGGCAGCTAATAGGAAATTTCTTTCTAGTCTCTCATCCAGCTGAATTCCTCATGACCTGACATATGTACCATGTCTTCCATAATGTGCAAGGCCTCAGAAATGAAAACACTTCCCAGGGACAGCTTTCATTAGCAACAACTTTTCAGCATATTTAGCCTGTCCTTCTGCCTGCGCTTCCAGGCAGTTTTTCATTTCTAATTAGCAAGCACGAAGAAGAAACCACAAACGTATTGTAAAAATCATCTTTTCTGGTCAGAACTGTCAGCTTATTCAAAACTGGGATCTCTTTTTCTCGCAGCTTCCTCCTGCTCTCACAAAGTTACTACTCAAGGGTGTAGACCGTGCTTTGCATTAAAGCCCTACCTTTACCTGCCCTGCTGCTGGGGCTTTTCCCCCAGACATCCCTTAAACTCCTGACTCCCAACATTGTCCTTCTGGGTTCTGAGTGCTCCTGCAAGGCAGGATGGAGCAGTTCTGCCCAGCCTTCAGGCTTGCAGAGGCAGCTGTTAAATTCATTGCCTGCACTCTGTTAGCACTGAGTTTCAGGCCCCGTGCACGTTGCAGCTCAAACTCTGTTGCTTTTGCACCAGAACTGCTTAAGCATGGCTTTGCCTGACTAGAATTACTATTTAACACCTCTCCAGGAAACACAATTTAATAAGATTTTCACACAACTGGGCCTAAAGGGAAGTAATACACATTTTATAAAACATACCTTTTACATTAAACTTCTAAAAGCATTTCCAGAGTTTAGTCAGAGCCTTAAATTAGCAGTATTTACTTTTGCACCATTATATTGAAGTGCCCATCACCACATCCAAAATAAGCACCTATCTTTGGAATTTAAAGTTGGCCATTAAATTCTGTTCCAAGGTGAAATCTCATACATTGTATTTCTGCAAGAGCAAAATATGCATGGAAGTCCCACAGTAAAAAAAAAAAGTAAGTGACACAGGACAGACAAAGTATTGCTCTTTTCCAGCCTCTGTCATAGCAAAACAATGCTTTGAGAACCTCAACTCTCAGCTACTCAACCACCTCTGTTCTGGCTTCCTATTTCTGGGAACATGCAAAAGTCACAACAAAGGATGTCTGGTTACAGGGCTTGGACAGAAAACTAAAACAGAATGGAATATAGGAACTGCTACATTTCTCTCGTTTCCAGGTTGTCTTTAATACTGACAGATCTTCAACAATCACAGCAAAATTGCTATTCATTGACAGCCGTAATTTAGAATCCTCTATTACATCTACATATCTTAGAAACGACAAGGCATAAGGATAATTTATGCTGACTTTAACACAAGCTGTATAAATTCACCCAGAAGTTCCTGTAGAGGAGCCCAGAAATCTGTGGGGGAATTGAAGATTCTGGAAAGATCTTCAGCCTTGGTTCCAAACTCAGCTAAAACCCAGAGCAGCCCATGCCTTTGCAACCTGTCCTGTGTCTGAATGCCTTTTGTTAAAAAAATTCCTTTTGTTAAAAAAATGCCTTTTCTGAACTCCAGCTATTGGGTCTTTACACCCAAGACACGAGTTCTGATGAAGCTACTGCAGTGCCAAAAGAGGAAACTGCAGCATGTTCAGAGATGTGCTACAGGAAACCAGAAGAATATTATAAAAGTACTCTGCAGGGTGTCCAGAGGTGTGTGAGGGCAAGAAGATCACCGAATCATTAAGGCAGGAGAAGATCTCCAAGATTATCGAGTCCAACCATGAAGATGGGTATGACTGAGGTAACACTGATCAGGAAATAAATATGAATTCCCTGGAGTCCCATCTCCTGATGCTGCTCACCCAGCAGGCTGGTGCAGGGCCCTGGCAGCAGAGAAGGATGGTAAATGAAGTCTCTCTCAGGAGAAAACTGCAGGCAGGACACCTCAGGTCATCAGTGCAGGACCAGGACCACAAAGAGGAATCACTGAGCTGGAGGCTTTGAGCTCTATGGAGTTAATGAGATCATTCCTGAGTACTGAAAGAGCTGCATCTCCACTGACTGTAACCTGAAAAAAACCCTCCCTAAACAAAGGGGACCACTGCTGACTGGAAAAGGGTAAATTTTATGCCAGCAAGAAGATCCAGAGAATTACAGGCCCTGAGATATCATAGAATCCACTCTCAGCAGACCTGTGGATAGTGCTACAATTCGGGGACAGGGTGGGGTGGAAGAATTGGTTAGATCCAAGAGATTGAGCTTTACTTCAGAAAGCACTGCAGGGCAAAAGCAAAAGCTGGAGTAAGCCATGACAGCCCATCAGTGCTGAAAATGGATTAAAGATGGGAGCCTTTAACCAGACTCAGAAGAGGCACTGCAAGATATCCTATCTACCTGCTATCCTATCCTGCCTGCTGCTTTTCAGAGTGATGATTATCCTTCTGTTCTTGTTTACCCTCATTCTTAGTGGCCACACTAAGTTCAGTCCCTACAGCTCCAGGGGACACAAAGATTGGAACAGTTGGCTGCACTGTGAAAACAGATGAAAAAAAACCCAAATCATATGCTGCAAAATATAGGAAGTAGTAACACCACCTCACTAATTCTCTTTTTTTTATGGTGGGCTGGCTACAGAGGAGTTTTGCACTAAGTTGTCCTGAATCTCTCATTTTAGTTTCTTTCCATTCCTCCTTTAAGTATCTTAATTTCCTCCAGTGCACCGTTAAAAAAAACCTGAGGATCATGTGGTGTCCAGTCCTAAACTGTTAAATGAGGTAATTGAAACTTGAGTGAAAAATAAAACCAGTTGTTAGGGAAAAAAAAAAAAAAAACAAAACAACAACTCAAAAAACTACCTCTATCTGAAGGTGTTTCTAAAGAAACAGTAAAGGAAGGCTTCCTTCTAAGCAAGGTGAGACGTACAGTCTGTCCCGTGTTCCGCAGAGCCTCCACCACTTCTTGGTTGGTAAAATTCTGTATGTTGACTCCATCAACCTAAAACAAGAAGATTGTAGCAATTAACAGTCCATTGTGCTGCATTCTCAGGCTGTGTTGTGGAGTACCAGAGGCTGTAAGCAACAGCCACGTTATTTAGTGCAGGAATTACAGGGTTACTCTCCCAAGACAGCAATATTTGCAAAACAATCCCATTAAATCTGTTACATTTCACTGATGAGAATTTATTTCCAAAATGCGTTTTAAATGGAAACACAACAGTAATTTCTTCTTTCTGCTTTCATGGGGACAGCCACAAAACAGAATTTAGTAATCTGATACAAGTCTGCACGGATTGCTCTGGGGGTTTTTTTGTTTTGTTTTGTTTTTGTTTGTTTGTTTGCTTTTTTTCCTTACCAAAACCAGCTGGACAAGGACTGGATGATGGTTCCAAGCAGAGCATCCAACCTAGAACTCTGTTAATTCATTATCACTGCTGGTTTTCTCATGGATTTCTAACATGCCCCACACAAGCCTCTACAAACAACTGTTTGTATAATCCACCCTAAACAGCCCAATTCCTACATTATCAGATATTTTAATTTACACCCAAAATGTTCTGTTCACCTCACTGTCAGATCATGCAACAATAGGGCCTTTCCTGCAGATAAAAGGTTATATTAATTTTTGCTCTCACAGAGAAGCTGACTTTGGAAAGTCTGGCATGGCATGCATTTTAAAAGCAATTTAAAATCATATCTCTATAAATATTATCTCTTAAAACAAAAAGACTGTGGAATTCATTCCTGCTTGTGCTGTGAATGCAAAATTGGCTATTATTCAATTCACTGTTTTTCAATGTTTTTTCCATTTTTCTACCCATAAAGCTTGGGCTTTTAAACCTAAATTGTGACCATTAACATTTTGTTGGTATCTACACTACACAGCCATTAAGGAACAAAAACAATGTGCCACATCTTGCAGAATCTTAACAATCCTCAAATCACATTAGATTCAAGTACAAGTTAATGCTGCTCTTCTTTACTGCAGGCCAAAAGCCAAGATTCTCCACTCTGAACCACTTTAATCCAAATGCTTACCTCTTTCACAGTTAACTACTATTTACTACTTCTTTGAATATAAAATAATACTTTAACCACAGCAAGCCAAAGCTCATTTCTGTCACAAGTCTACCTAAACAAATACTAACCACCAAATTATGTCTTCTGCAAAGCAGAGGAGGTTTAATTAATTTTAGAAAGTCTTTACTATGTTGTTCTTTTAATAGAAATGTGAAATGTATTAGTTCTACAGCAATATACAAGCACAGTACTTTACTTACAGCAACAATTTTGTCATGAACATGAATTTGGCCATTGTGGTCAGCAGCACTACCAGGTATAATATTTTTCACAAAAATCCCTGAAGGTTCTGTTGAGGGGGGGAAAGAGAAACAAGTCACTGCATTAACCTAATTTGCTTCTTTTCTCATTAAGATTTTTAATTCCGGTCTTTTTCACACACTTCCTTCTGCCCATAAAGTGATGATTCTGTGAACCACCACCATCTGCACATTACCACTCCCACAGCCTGACACAAAACTGAGGATCTCTGGTGGAAAAACAAAAAACCCAGCACTGACACAACCACCTGTACACTGGCCTCATTTTTTTTTTTTTTCCTTAAAATGGCTCACAAAAGGCCACCTCCTCCATGGATTCATCCTTGTGCTTACCCAGGCTTTAAACCACAATCACTTAAATCCATGCTGCGTTTGATTTCAATAGGACTAACTAAGCTAAAAGTAAAGTATGTGCTTAAGGACTTTGATCAGGACTTCAATCATCTTACAGCTAAAGAATTTAGTACTTTAAATCTTAATGAAAAAGGATTTTTCTTTAAAAAAAAAAGAGAGGAGAAACATGGAAATCAGAAAAGCTGTCCTTTGTCATGTTTGCAGTTTGATTATTAATTCTAACTTCCAATGAGAGCAAGGAAATAAAAACAAAGAAAAAAATAATACAAAACCCCTGAAACACTAACACTTCCCTTTCACAAACTCCCACTAAATACAAGATGCTGATCTGTAATTCCAGTGAATTTCATGTCCTCATATCCTAGGCAGGAGCTATTCCTTTTTCCCCATGGCCAATAAAGGGTATTTGAGAAGCCCCGGTCCAACATTTTCCTAAATCCTGTACAACTCACCTATATCACATGTGCCAGCATATCCAACAATTGTTATTCCCAGGCTTTGCCCATTCTTTTTTATAAGTTCAACGTCATAGGTATCAAAAAAGTTGTCATTATCCTATAAGTAAAGCACAAGACAGTAAAAAAATTCTCTTAATTTCTCAGTGCCATTACAATATTGCAGGTTAATTAAGACCTTCAGAAGTGAGAAGTGATTTTTTTTTTTTTTTTTTTTTGTTTAAATGCAATGTAAATTCATTTGTAAAGTCCCTACAAAGCTGGCCCTGGGATGTCTGTGCAACTCTCCTCTGACCAGTAAAAATCAGAACTGCAAGGCAAGAGTTCAAACAGGGAACAGTAAAGACATTGGTGAGACCAAAGGAGAAAAACAATCAAGCACATAAATCTGGGATTGCAAGGGATAAATTAAAATACATAGAGTTGTTTGCTTTTTGTAATCAGATACAGAGCAATGAGATCAAAAAGAAGATGATGAGAGCAAAGTCTGTTAAAGTGATGGAATCAAGAGGGATCCTGTCACTGCCAACAGCAAAAAACAGACTGGGAAAATGGAAAACATTTCTTAAGGGAGTGAAAAAAGAGAAGTTTAATCAAATGCTTGCCAAGTATCAGCTTTGGAAGGACCCATATTAAAAGCAGCCCAGAGTTCCAGCCATACCTATTTCACTTCTCAATGGAAGAGAAATCGATGGGCACTATCTCGTTATCACACACACCTCCCTCCACCAGCAAAGTCATTAAGCTCATTAAATGCCTTCCAACTCCCTTGCTCCATAAGAGGCTGATGGAGATAAAGATAAGTTTGGATGCTGTCACTTATCTGCAGTAAACAAGCCCACAGCAACACCTGAAATGGAGCTGTGGCCTTGAGAGCCCAGCTGTTTTGGCAATCCAGAAGCTCCTCAGTCAGTGCTCTGCCTACAAACATTTCTCTCCCAGTAACACTCCTGCTAGAATGCAAAATAATTCGAATAAAGTCCAGAAAAATCAAAATGCAAAGTCCTAAATGCAGTCAGCACAAGCAGGCTGCTCACACTGCTGTCACTATTTTGGACAGTACAGATAGTAAGACTGTTTTCTTGTGCCCACACACAGAAGTAGTTTCAGTTATTCTCTACCGCAGGAAATTCAAAGAAAATTAAATACGAATACAAAACTGAAAATAACTAACCACCTATTAAAAATGCCTCTCTGCTGGTTTGCAAAAAAGAGAAAAGGAAAATACTTTCCATTTCAAAGCTCACAGCTAGTGAAAGTACTCAGAAACCAGATAAAAACTAGATTATAGGGATAAGTTCCATTATAAATCTGACACAAACTGAATGGTGGATCATTGAAATCATCATTAAATTAATAAATTCGTTCAGATTAACAACTAATCTTGTCTTTGCAAATTTCTCCTGGCACCAGGAAGAGGAGTTTCTTCAAATATACACACAAAGACACTATTTAGTTCAGAAAATGACTTTTCCCCCTCTAAAATGCACAGCAGGAACACGGAGGACATGGAAAAGACACTGAGAAGGAATCACATTTTAGAAAGGCTGCAGCATTTACAGTGCTCAGGGCTGATCAGTGACAATAGGAAGAGAGAAAAACAGTATTCTGTGGAGGGAACAAACCTACCACTCTGTTATTTTGCCTCTAATATGGGCCCTGGAAAATATGATGCAGTTAGGAAAGAAGGGGCTCACAGCAATGCTGATTGCCTTGGAAATCCTCTTGTCAGAGTATTGGGCAAGCCCAGTTTGGAGACTCCAGCCTCAGGGATGCAGATCACCCTCCCATCTCCTGGACAATGCATTTCCTGATCCCTCCTGGGGATCCCCCTGGGGAGAAAAGGAGCTCAAGAAGGACCCCAAATCCTTGACTGACACAGCCACAGCATTTTCCCAGGGATGTAAAACACAAAGCTGCCTCTGCAGTGACTGTGCCCAGTGAGCAAAGGGGTGAGTTTGTAGCAAAGCAGCTTCTACTCTGACCTTTAAAAACAGTGCTTCAAAAAGAACTCCCCCAGCTCTCTTCACTCATATTCAGGAAACTGAACAAGAAAGAAAAGGCTACTCAGATTCTACACCTAACTCTAAGCAGCACAGTAGTAGCAGATGGTACACAAGCACAGCTTTGTTTATGTTTCGAGACCTACTGTACACTTAGTGTAGCATTTGTTGATTTTAATTACTCAAAACTGAAAAGAATGACTTCAAAAACAAGAGACTTTGATATGACCATGATAAGATTTGCTAAAACAAGTTTCAAATTTTTTAGATATATTTCCTATCACAGGCAGTAGCGTAGACTATGAAAACATTACACTTATGTTTCATAAAAAGATGATTGTGCTGAATAATTCTGGTGTGGCCGTAGCTCTCTGGATTTCAGACTAGGGAAATTCACAGTCCAGTTTTAAATCCACTTAGAAATGATTGATTAGAAAAAATGTAAGGAGCAAAGAAGAAGAACTAAAAGTACCACTTATCGATAATGTTTATGGTCTTGGTAATTAAATTAGCCACTCTGAAATAAATTCTGTAAAGCTGGTCATTCCAATCCCAAGATTACAGGTATTAATAAGACACAGGAAAAAGGGAAAAACTGTAGATGGCAGAGCTGTAATAATGACCACTTAAACACCAGCATATGATATCTGGAAACTCTAGAGAGGAGAAGCACTTTATGGCCCAAGAACACTCTGCTCTCTCCTTCCTTTCTGATCTGAAGCCACAAGCACGTTTAAAAATGTCACAAGGAAGCAGCAGGTACTCACATTTCCATTTTGAAGGGAAGGCAATGTGCTGACTGGCCAGCTCAGGGGAGCTGGTGGAGCCTCCACGACTCCAAACTTGGGGTCCCTCGCAACAATCATCCTGACAGAATTCCCACAGTTCCTCAGCACTTGGGCAACTTGCTCACTGGTCATTCCTTGCACGTTGGTCCCTCCAATCTGCAGGATGTGATCTCCTGTCTGCAGCCTCCCGTCCTTCAAACGCAAATAGAAACGGCAAAAAGTGTTTCCAGTCCATCCATAAAGTATCAGTTCCATCACAAAACCAAAACTGTGTAGGGGCACCTTCATGGCCATGAGAACCAACGTGAGAAAATGCCAGAAAAAATGACCACTAAACGTGGCAACATTTTGAATAATTCAAAGACTCGTTCGCACAGTTATGTGCTGTTTTTTCTGCTGTTTTGCTCATTTAGGAGAAAACAGGCAGCAACAATGTTTTATAATCTCACAGATTGCTGTGTGTTCTGTTTCCTAGAACACTCCTCATCAGAGAGAAGTTAGGATATAAGCACAGAATTTTGATTTAGGAGTTTTTATAGAGTTTTTCCCTCACAGTTCTCTATTAGCCTGGTAATTTTTTTTTCCTCATGTGACTAGTTCCAGCTTGAGTGAGTAAATCCACTGAAGGTAACAGGACTCTACACAATCCATTTTTTACCTGGTAATTATGATTCATGACCTACATCATCATTTCCATCACAAGCAGGAATTTCTAGCACCAAATTCTCAGCTGACATTGATCAGCAGAGCTCCACCACCTTTGGTGCATTGATTTATACAGCAATCACAGAGTTATTCCCAGAACCAACTCAAACTCATTTACAAACTCATCCAATTTTAACATGCACATGCCTCATTATTTCACATGTTCTTAATGATGCCTCATTCAGCTGAGAATGATGTGGTGAGTTCTTAGCTTACATGCTTCACTGGTAGCCAAAACACTTTATTCCTTACAGCAAAACAGGTGTTAAGACAAAAATTTAAAAATACTCATTTATACATGGCAGGTTCAGAGGGAGAGAGTCAAGAAAAAGCCAACGTTTCCCAGTAAAGCTCTCCAAATTTCCAGCTTTTAGTTCCATTCTGTACATTTGCCTCTCTCTTTTGTCTGCATGGGTTCCAGTCCTCAGATATTGTAACTCATCATATTCAAATTCGCTTTAAAAATCTGAATCTGTTTTGTTGCTGCAAGTGTTCTACTCCTGAAATGTATTAACACTCAGCAACTGAGTCTCTAAAGACAAACAATCAAAGGTGCAAACTGTGCCTGTGCAACTTCAAAAGGCTTTGCACCAAACCAAAGTGTCTCCTTGAACTGGTCAGGCTGCAAGGCAGGGATCAAGCCCCCATTCACTGAAACCCACTGAGAATAGGACATTTTCAACCCCTAAACTGAACCTTGCAATGCAGTGACTTTGGTAGTGCAGATTTTCTTGCCTGACAATTCACTTGGAGAGTTTGTGCCTACAGATGTTGCAAAATTCTACAGAGCATTTGTCCTGCCCCAGACTGACCAAAGGCTGAAAATACCAAAAGTATTAAAAATATCAGGCAACTTTTCAGAATTCTTGCATGTTCAACAATGTCACAAAAGCCAAAGCTTGTCTGAGGAACAACTTAATTTGTATCAGGTTCTTTTTCCTCAATCATACCTTCAATCTATTTATTTATTTATACAGCATGTGCTGGCATTCAGACTTTGATGCTACCAGCTTCCTTTTGTTTAAGTATATTAGTTTATTTTAAGACTGTCAGAAGCGGTTAATTATACTTTGCAATCAAACAAGAAGTGACATAATATAACAAATTACCCGATCTGCTAATCCCCCAGGAACAATTGTTCTTACAACTACTCCGCTCGACTTTGCTCCTACAATTCCAAAGCCTAATCCTGAACCATCGTTAATCAGCTCAACGTCTTCAATGTGGCCCCAGTGAATCTGCAATTAATAAAAACAGGAGATTTTAATTTCGGACGATCATTAACGTTTCTCGCTTTCACGTGTAGCAGGAAGGAGGAGAATTAATCAGACCAATTTTCTGCCTCCACCCCACATGCTGGAGATCTGTGGGATTTTGTTCGCTCAGCTCCATTTCCTTATAAATACGCAGTGGGATTTCTCATCTGTTTTTAAGTGCACATTTTTGTCCTCCACGTTCAGGATAACAGGATACTAGGAAAAAGCTTGACTAAGAAAAAAAAAGCAATTTTAAGGTTCTCCTGCCAAAATGAAAAGTATCCTTTTAGTTTTTCATAAATCCAGAGTACTGCAAACAAGAGGGAAAAACAGAGGCAAGGAGCTTGCACTGGCCCAGCTTTCACTCAGCGTTGCCCAAATTCTTATTTCTGTTATTTCACTTACACACTATGAACACCCCCATCCAGCACTGAATTAATAGCACAGCACAATATTCTGCCATACTGGATTGGAAGCAAATTTCTAAGCTACACTGTACCATGACCTTATGTTCTACAAGACAATCTGAAAATAACAAAGCTGTTAAGCAACCCAAGCCCAGCCAATGTTTCTGTCAGATTAATATCTCATACAGGCCCAAATGGAGCAAAGTAGGCAGATTTAAATCTTCTGCGAATAAAGGATTTATTAGCATACTGAAAATCTTTGCCAAAGCCAATTAAATATCATAAAAGAATTTTAAAGACCCCCTGCAGAGATATATATATTTGTGTTTTATTTTGTTAGTCTGTTCAGTGCAGATCTTTCAATGAAAAAGCAGTTAAAATTTAATTCTTTAAAATTTTCAGTGCAATAAACAATATTGATTATCCCCTAAAACCTTCAGATTTCACTACCTCTGTAATAATCATGAGGGAAATAATTACTAAGAATAAGAAAAAGCACTGCTTTTACCCAGATTTTCATCAAAATCTACTAGCAGAATAAATTCAGATTCTAGTACTGCAATCCCTGGATTTAGGTGTGCAGTTTTGGCCGAATTCAGGGAAGCCACCTGGACCATATGGGTGGACCACAGATGGAAGTTCAGCCCTGGTTTATTACATGTCCCAGTGACAAGCTCTCCTTTGTCACAAAAACAAAAGGCTTCCCAATCACTGAAATTTGCAGATGGAAAAAAAAAAAATCAACCAAACAAAACAAGCCGATAAATAAACAGGGATTGAGAGATTCTTTAACAGATAAATTGTGTTTGTTTTTTAAAACAAAGACAAGGCTTTTTGGTGTGAGCAGTGCCAGTTTAAATTGGATGGGCTGTTTCAAGCAGTGCTCCTGGCAGGTTATGTTTACTCTCTTTTTAGAGGTAATCAGAGCTTCTTTAATTGCTGAGCACAAGTAGGTTTCAGCTGGGTATTCTCATAAAATGCTTCATCCAGCCTCTGCTGAACAGACTGGGCTGATAAGAATATTGTGATCTACTAAAGCTTCTGCTATCCCATAAAAACCCAGGATCTGTTTTGTAACAACTCTATGCAGCTTTGCAATGGAAGCTCTGCGTTACTGCACGGCGAGTCTAAATGAAATGTCATCACATAAAAAATCTGATTAAAGGAAAAAATCCCTCTACATAAAACTTGCTAACACAAACACTTAAGAGCCAAAGGAAAAAAAAAAATACATTCAGCCCAGCTCAAAATCTGATTTTGACAGTATTACAACAACTCACAGTCTCAGGTGGATTTACATCACTTAATAAGGCAGTTCTGCTGTTCCCTTGAAGTGGCTCCCGAGCCACCACCAGATGCAGGGATCCTGTGGATTGCTGGAGGAGGGCAATGGCGTGCTGATGGGAAATGTTCTGATCCAATGGCGTGCAATTAATGGCCAGTATGTGGTCATTTTCCCTCAGTCTTTGATCCCTTAACAAAACATTGAAAGCAATTTTTTAAATGCAGCACAGTGACTTCGCGTCCGGCTCGTGTAACTGAAATGTGAACAGGCAAAACACACAGTCGTGCAAGGTTAAGTGTTTCTGTATTTCAAAAATCTGCTTATTAGGGTGCCTTCACCAGCTTACACACTATATTCAATCCACACTGTTCCAAACTGCCCAGCCACATTTTGTTCCAGCTTTGTCACGGTACAGAAATTCGCTCAATTCTTTAGTTTTCTTCTATTCAAAATTTAATTGCAATTCCCTTATCCTTTCTTGATGATATTGAACTACAAAGCAGGAAAAAGTATTTTTGTAGTTACACAATGAACTAGGAACTATTCTTCATTATGCTTAGCACTACATGATGCCATCTTTAAGAACCCACAACTCAGGCTTCGATGCTGTTTTGTATCACTCTTTAATCGAAAGATTGATGTGCTGCATATTTATATTTTACTTAAAATTTATAGTATCAAGCCTCAGACATGAAGCTTTCTTGGAGCAACACACAGTTCAGTTGCTACCTTGAGATAATATAAATTTCACAGTTAATTCACCCCAGTGATGAATTTAGATTTGTGACAAGAGAGAAACCATCACTCATCTCCTTTGTTAAATATTCATTCTGAGCACGAGACCAAACTGTTACATAGACAGACACTGCCTTCAAAGCTCTGTAGGAATCCAAAAAAGTCTCCAGGAGATCGTGTCTCAGAAGCAAAATGGGAAGCATGCTGGGGAAATTTATAAACTCCGAAACAATATAACTGCACATCTTAACTAAGGCATTTGAAACTTCCTTTTTATCATGCCATGTTTAAGATGTTTCCCAGAAATCACTTTCTTCGAGCACTAACCATATTTCAGATTCTCTCATCAAAGAAAGTGAGCAGCAGGTCATCAAATCCTAAAGTGAGATATTCACCCTCCTTTGACATCCGGATCAGTCCATCTGTCTCCACTTTGAAAGAGCCTTAATATGCTTTTCTTTAAGTGTTCTCTGGTGTGTTCTCTGTGGGCCCATCGCCATTATCATTCCAACCTCTCCCCACTCTTTTTGTCATCCTGTGTTGGCACTTCCTGACATGTGTTATTTAAAAAGTGACACCAATGACTTGAAATCTAGACACATTTTCTTGAAACATAATTCCAAGCACTGCATTTGTCTCATGCCAACTCTTGTGGTTTTACAATTGCATTTTATTTTTAAAGGATTGCTCTGTCTTTTGTTGTTGGGTGAAAACCCACAGACAATACAGGAAGAAACTGCCTGAAGCCTAGATTCTATGATGACATCTGTGCAGGGATCTGTCGGGAGGAGTGGATCTAAATTTACACAGGAAACAAACAGTAAAACCAACTATAAATAGGGCATTGTCAGAAGCGTATAAATAAAGGAAAAAGGGGGCGAAAAAAACCTTTCAGGGACACAATGTATAAAAATTACAACGGAATCTAATTTTTATTTTATTTGCATTCTTTTCTGAGTTTTTTGGGTTTTTTTGTTTGTTTTTTGTTTTGTTCTTTTAATCAGGACTCACGATTCTCTGAAGTGAGTGAAGATTTCTGGAAATTCCATTTATGAATGGCTCGGATATTTAAAACTCATCTGAAAACCTGATCCTCAAAACATGAGTCCCTTTTAGCTGAAAAGCCGGAATTCAAGATACCACCACCAAAATATCCCACCAGATAACCCAGACAAACATGTTATTCTGACAGAGCTTTCAACGTGAAGGTCATGACTTTCCCCTTCACGGAAAATACAATTTTCCAACACAATTCTGAAGATCTCACCTGTCAGCTATGCTTCCTGGCTGGACTTCCTTGACAAAGATACCAACTTCTCCCAGGCTGGGATTTTTAAGGGCAACCACACTAAATCCAAGACCTCCAACGGAAGGTTTATCAATTGTTATTGATTCTATTTGTCTTCCCTAATAAAACAGAAGAGAGAATGATTTACTAATTTTCAGTGCAATAGAATGAACTAGTTTAAATTTTATGAACACTGGTAGAATTATTCTGCTCCTAAGACTAAACAAAGGCAAAATACTGAATATGTTATTTCTATAAAAGCTCCTCCATTTATTATTTTTAATATAGAAATGTATTGGATATGCAAGCACTCTGAGGTTCTGAAACCTCAGGGAATTTAAGAGCTGCTTTCACACTTCATTCACATTATGAGATGAATTCCAAACTGGATGAAAACTATGAACAAAGTGCTGTCTAGAGCAATATATTTGGGATTTCTGGAAATGCTGTGTAGCTGAATTAAATTACTTGTCTTTTGGCTCTCCTTGCTTTTAATGCCGATTTTTAGGTGTGCATTCAAAAGGCTGCAGCTTTTAAATAAAGAAATTAATTTCCTTCCCCTCCCTGCAGTTTCACACATAATGCTAAAAAAAGTTTGCTTTTGCAACTGCCTGTTTTTCAGTTCTAATACAAGATTTCTGGGGTTGTTTACTGGAAATATTACTGGAAGAATGCACTCTTTTTATTCCAAATAACGTGCAGCCTTTACTGCTAAATCTTATCTCTGATGAGTTAATGACACACTAATGAGAAGAGTAATGCTCCAAATATTACAGCTACATTAAGGTAGTCAATTAGCAACAGTTACTTAATATAGAAAGGCATGACTAAGCAATTAAATTAATGGTTCAAAATAACACAGAACAATGCATTTGTGGTATAAATGCCAATCCCACATGGGTGGATGTCAGCACCTGTACAAATTCTTAGGGAATTTGGTACATCTGCATCTCTCTGGCAAAGTTAAGACATACTAAATGAAGAGTTAAATAAAATATTACATGCTAGTTTTTTTAATCTTTTGCACTGCTCATAAAGTTGGTACATTTCCAATTTAAAATGTACTTGATAAACAAGTGCCTCCATCAAAACAAGTTTCTGTCCATTTTCAATTAAGTGTCATCAAATACCAAAACTGTTTCCTGGCAACTGAAATTTCCTTACTACGTTGGTGTGTTTGGTAGAAAGTAAAACAGAAAACTGGCAATGGAAGTTAAAAAAACAAAACAAGCCACTTCCTATTGCTGACATTATCTTCCACAGGGAAAAGTTCTCAACATTTGTAATCTCTCCTGGTTAGGAGGTACCAACATCCCAGACACACAACAAAAAAAAGCAGTGTGAAATGCTCCAAAATGACAAAAAAAGCTTGGTTCACTAAACCCTAGAGCCTTACCTTTGCCATTTGCTGGATGATCATGTTAAATTCATTAACTCCCAGCTTTGGAGTAAAGGCTGATGCTTTGGGTCCAGGTGAAGTGCAAGGTGTCCCAGCAGTGACTGATTTGTCAGCAAACACCAACAGCCCCCTCTTGGTAAAATCAAAATCCACTGAGCGGTCAGGAGGCATGTAACTGAGCTGTTGAAAATGAACAAAGGTGTGGAAAAACTACTGAAAACAAAAGAAGGGCTCTCCACAAATACCATTTTATGTGCAGGCTGCCAAAGCAGCAAAAATACCTGTGTTCATATATGCCCACTCACACAAATATACTCATTTGTATAAGTCAGGCAGTGTTAATATATAACCTATAACCAAGCTATCATATCAAATTTAAACTGTTTTTCAGGGATTCCCTGAATGTTTCAGCTGTGTTTCTACTCCACTAATTTTTCTCTACTTCGTTCATGCTTCTCCCCTGCCCGTGCCCCTTATCCTCTTTTCACCCTGGTATTCCAGAAACAACACATGCAAAAGCACCAAACACTGAAGAGGCTTTCAAGCACTGCTGCAACTGTTAGGGAAACCTCTACAGAATTTTGGCACAAAAATTCAAATATTTCGAGTTGTTCAGGAGCTTGAGGCCTGGTTTGTGCTATCCCCCTCCAAAGAGAGCCTAGGGTACAAACTACCAGTGAACATGTTATCACTGCTAGAACTTGCACTTCTAGCCCTCACTAATAATGAAGAAATGGAAAATATTCCCACTGTGACACAATAAACTGGAAAATCCCATGCTGAACGAAGCTGCCCCTGCTTAAATAGAATTTCAAGAAAACCTAAATTTTCTAGATATGAGAATTCTGAACATTCTGAATGCAAACCCCACCATGTCACAGTCACTTCTTAGACACATTTGCATTTTCATACATTTTTTAATAGCCTGCAGACATGCATCCAAGCCTTGGAAGGAAGGGAAGGGATGCAGCACCTATGGGAACTTAGGAAAGAGAGACAATGAATGGCACAGCCACCACCAGGCCAGCCAGGCAGGAACACCAGCAATACACCTGGCAAGGGACAGCCTTGTGCCCCTGATACCCACCCTGCTGGAAATCCAGCTGGGCACAGCAGAGACAGGGATTGCTGCTGGTCAGTCCCGAGTTTTAAGTTTGGTGATTATTTTAAATTAACTGCAACTTAACAACTTGTCCATGCAGCTGTGTCACGGATGCCCATGTCTACAAAATCACTTGGCTTTATAAGCCAATCCACAGAAGTTCCAACCTCTGCTGAAGCCAAGTAATTTTAAAACTCACTTGGGTACAGCTGCATCAGAGCTGGGCAAATCTTCAGGCTGGGTTTTCCACACTTTACTTCCCAAACAGGTTAAGTGTTCTTGTAAAAATTAGCAGGAATTAAGTGATGCTGATTTTTTTGGGGAGAAAAAATGCTGCCAGTGAGCTGATAAACAGCACCTAACTTCTGTGAAAAACACAGGATCCCTGTTCCAACACTGTTCAGGACTCCAAATACTGGAGCTGATGTCTTTTGCAGATGTTTTTTTTTTTTTTTTTTTCCAAAACAACCCTGCATCCCCTTCAAAGCATGCTGCCCCACAACCTCTTTGTTACAAAACCACTTCTCATTTCAGCAGTGCCTCTGCAGACACCAGCTCCACAGAAGAAAAAAAGGTCCAACACTCACTAACACCACGTTACAGTTTATTAATGAGAGCACCCTCGTTAACACACGCCTACACACCCCGATTCAAGTTCCACTCGCCGGAGTTATCAGCACACCAACAACAGGAATTCTGCACTCACTTGTTCCTTCAGCTGTTTGATGGATTGCTGGAGAGTCAGGATCTGGTTGAACAAGGGGCTCCTGAGGGTGTTCCGTAGGACAGTCAGGTTTTCCTGGTGTTGGGAATCCCTCTTCTCCTGCAGTTTTGCCTGCAGCCGATCCAGGATCTGCAGCACCTGCTGCTTATCTGCATCACAAACAAGTCCAGGTTAGGAATGGAGCTTCTTTGCCCAGTGCTCAGCAAAAGGAATCATTTTCAGACCACGTACCTGCTGCTGGATTTTCAGGCATGTTGAGGGGTATTTTTGAAATTGCTCAGAATAACCTGGTCGAGGTTTAAAAAAAAATCGAATTAATAAATGATAGCTCTAAACAGAATAGTAGCATTTGATAAATGCAATACTACTGAGCCAACTACAACAAATTTAATAAAAAAATACTACTACCCCAGTTGTTTACACCAAGTATTTAACAAAGCTCTCTACACAGCCTCAGCACATCAAAAAACTTTTCCTTGTTCCACATGCTTTTCCTTTCACACATAGGAAGGAATATGAATAAACATGAAGGTTCCAAATATGAATAAAAATGAAGGTTATGCAAAAAAAAAACTGAAAAGGAGAACTGAGAGACACAGATACGTTCAACCAAATTGTTTTGAATATTGACATTAAAGTTGGGATTTTCAGATATACACAGAGCTAAAATCTGCCTATTATTTAGAGGACACCTTCCACTTGATCATTTGTAGACAGTATTCTTCTCATGATAGTTCAGCCTTGCTGGATGGCAATATTGGTGAAACTGTGTTTCCCCATAAAAAAAATGAATTTCCTCCACTTACGGGACATCACAGAATTAAAGCCCAAAATTGTGCATATTAATCCCTATTCCAACACTTTCCTGAGGAATGTCTGTTCTAATCACAGCCTGATTTACAACAAGTGAAGGAAACCTGTTCTCCTGCAGGTGTTTGCCTTTCTCTTTTCTACATACACGAACAGCAAAACATCCTTTGTGAAGCTTTTAAGGAGTGGAATATCCTTTATCCAGTTCCTCCACAGTGCCAAACAGAACAGGTCTCCAACAGGGGCTGAGGCCTAGATGGCAGTATAAAAACAACAGACTTGCAATTAGCAGAGATGATAAATTTGTACCCTTGCTTGCATGTTATTAACTTGATGTGGAGCATGTCATTCTGAAATCTATCAAGGCAGCTCTACCAAACAAGATTCCTTCACTTAGTACAAGTTCCTCTGAAAGAAGTCAGCCATTTAACAGCATGATTTACATAATTTTAATTCTATCCAGTATATAAGTGTGTAATTTCAGAATAATATATTTGGAATTATTTTGGAACAAGACTAGCCATACCCCTCTCTCTATAAAAAAAGCTTTTTATTTATTTTTTAGTCTTGCAATTCAAGAGCAGCAAGGATCATATGGTGAACATGACAGCAGGGTAAGCACATTCCAGGGGCTCTCTCCCAGCAGGACCTCTGATCCTTTCAGCTCTGCCTCTGATTCTGTCTCTGCTCACACTGAAAACATCTGGAATTCTGGGAGGGCACTGTTATATTTACCAAAATATTAATTATGCAGGTGAATAGCTTCCCTTCTCCTGCAGAGTCAGGTTAAGTTGATTTACCTAATTGGAAAAAAAGAAGTGGATGGAGGCATGTCATAACCCACAATTTCAGATTTATGCACCCTTTGCTGTGCAGATCTGAGCAGCTTTGGCTCCTGCAGGAACTCCTGCAGAACTCGGTGGGTTTGTGTTGTTTCCACCCAGGGCCAGGCAAAACGAAGCCACTTTGCAGGACTCCTAACAGATTTAGGAGGTCATTTTAAATCAAAATCGTAGCAAGAGTTGAAGCAGCAAAGCCATACAACCCCATGAAAGATTTTCAGGAATGCATCTGAACTTTTGGAAGTGCTGTGGTTTTATTTGCCTTTCCATTTGAAGCAAAACACTTCTAAGAGCACAGCAGCCTTTGATTCTGTGCTGAGAGCTGATTCTGAAGAGCAGATGAAAACACCATTTCCTTACACACTCCTGAGACTTCATTAAACCCAAAAGACAAAACTTAACCTCCTCGACTGAAAAATACAGCATGAACCTTAACAAATCAGGACAAAGAATATGGAAATTTGTTCTTTCTTCCCAGTTTAACTCCCCTCCATTCGCTTTCCTCCTCTGTTTTTCTACCTCACATCAGCAGTTAGAAGAGGAAAGCGAACAAACCAAAATGAGAAAGGGTTGGAAAACAACTCCTGTGAGGAAAAGTGCCTTTAAACACCTTTAAACCAGCAGTGGGGTGAGTAGAAGATTAAACCCAAAGGAGAAATCCTGCATGGCAGGAAATAAAGAGGTCTTGACAGCACCCTGCCCACCCAAGAGCCAAAGCCAAGAGGTTGGTCCAGCTCCCCAGCCCTCTTTCATACTGCATTTATTCTTCCCTTTCCATTTAGCTGGTCCCACAGTGAGCTGGAACAGGGAGCTAAACACTCAGAAAGAATCCTTCACGTTTTGGTGGAGTGAGCTTTGTGCCCAGTCAGCTCTGAGCTGCCAGCACTGGCAGGAGGGGGACAAGAGGGGACAAGGTGATGTGTCCACACCTCAGAGCAGGACCAAACTGCATCACCAGAAACACCAATCCAAAACAGCCTCCAAGTACTGAGCTAACCACCCCCTAAATTAATCTTTTTTCCTTTGCAGAGATTGTAACCACAGCAATTATGGCAATGGGGACTGACACAAGAAAACCGGAGATTTAAATTTAAGGAGACAAATTATAGGTAAGAGATCTTGGCTCCATCGAGGCAGAAGTATCCTGGAGAAGGAGGTACAAAAGAGAAGGGAAAAAAAAAAAAGATTAAAGAAAGCTTCAGCTTCTTGCTTGAGCTGCTCCAGGTGGCCTTAAGAGCCACTACAGGCCACTTGTGCCAGTGGATGCCCAAGTGGATCTCAGGTGGTTGAATAACAGGTCAAGTTTACACAGCACTTTGGGGCTCCTCGTGATCAGAGCTGGCCTCCAGACAGCTTGCAATGCTTTTTAGTGATTTTCTTTTTTTTTTTTTTTTTTTTTTGTGCAATATGTTAAAACCACACTCAGTATTTCTTTATTCTCCTTTCTTCCGTAAGAGAGTGGGGGAAAAAAAAAAATTAAAGCAAACAGCTCTTTCTGGTGTGAAGGAATCCCTGAAAATATAAACAAATTTAGAGTTTTCAAGTTATGGATAATTGAGGACAGGCCTCTAAGACCTTCTTCTGGGAACCAGAGAAACTCACAACTCCATGTATTACTGATCTCTATGTTTAAGAGTCCTTACAGTTTTTCATTAAACATTTTCCAAACACATTCTAAATCCAGGCAGAGTTGATAAATTAGGAAGTCCATTCCTAGGTGTTAATTTTGAAGAATGATTCAAAACACTTTGGTTTGTCCTGTTAAAATCAGTTCATGCAGTACACATCCCACTTCCTTAGCTCCAGTCTCCAACTCCTGTAGATGCTTATTTATCTTACTGGAAACCTCAGTTCAACATCTATGTCACAACTTCCAACATAACCATAAAATCATCGAGGAAATGATGAATTTCAGAAGGTTGAGTGTTTTGTAACCCCAGGACAGCATCCACCTGGGGTTCCACTGTCTTCAGTTCTGAGAGCTGAACTCAACGCATCCGAGGGAGTGGGAAAGCTTCAGGAGGTTTTGTGTGAAATCCCAAGACTTGGATCTTCTTCAAAAGCAGCATAAGGAAATAGGAATTCCCCCATGCTGGTGCCAGCAGAGGGTCATCAGAAGAGCTGAAAGGTTGAAGTCTTCCATTGCCATCACCCCCCTGCCAGACGCCTGCCACTTGCACGGAGACACAGAGCGCTCAGCTCTGGCACATCCAAGAGCCAGAGGGGAATATGGCATCCTGACATCCCATCAGCAGCCTTGACAAACACCTGCCCTCCACAAAGAGCTGCTGGAAGGTGGGAATTGAGGGCTTTGCTGTTGGGGTCTGGAGGATGACACAGTTCAGCCAGCAGAGATTCTTCTGCCTGTTTTCCCCAATCCATCCATAACTGCCTCTGCCCCACGTCCTTCAACAATCTGCATCCCTCCAGGAAAATTACAGCATTATGAGATGCTCTCCCCACTGAGCCTGGCTGGAACCTTTGAGGATAGTAAAACTCACAAGTGCTAACTAACTGCTGCTATTTCTCAAAGGCTTCTAACACAACCAGCCTCAGCAGCCTGCCACAGGAGCAGCCAAAGGGCTCATCCCGATCCAAAGTCACCTTTCTGCACTAATGCAGTCGGAATTTTCCCTGACCCTGTTATCATGAGTGACTAATACGGTGTGTACCTTCCTCCTCATCACAAGAGACTTCTGACTTGGAAAATTTCAGTTTAAAAGTTGGTAAAACCAAAAGCAAGGGAAACAACGTTTGTTAGTGTGATCTTAATCCTAAATTGTCCTTAAATTCTGTAAGCTGAACTTCAGATATTCAAAATTTTACAGTTTATACACCATCAGGTAACTCCATACTGTGAAAAACCACTACTGTAGGACGTATTTTGCTGTCGTACATGCTATGCTCAGTTTTACTTATACTGTACAGAAAAATTCAGTCAGACCAAGCACAGCGCATACAAACCTTTCCTCTGAAACCACCTCTGCTCTGTGCAATGCTGCAGGATTCACAAAAATGCTGTCAAGCACACACCAACTGCTCCAGGCACTTGAAAGAAGGAAAATAATTGAATACTTCTGTTTGTACCTGAGCACAGATACACCACACATCTACAAAGTGCAGTGGGTCACAGCTAAATATTGTTAAAAATAAAAAAATACTGCGTGGGCAGGCTGAGTTTTACACACGATTAGTGACTACGGGAGGAGGAAAGTGAAGAAAACCCAGTGCTCTGCAACTGTGATTACCAGTCTCAGTGCAGATCAAGAGGAGCCTTACTCACTCTTCAAGCATGGTAAATTTAGCAAGCAGAACCTGAATTCCTGTGGACTTCAGGCGCTAGGGAAGCACTGGTGTGGGCTCTCTGTTGTCTAACAGAAGTTAGAGCCCATTCCAAAGCTGCTCTCCACGAAGCAAAATCATGGTCTCAGAAATCTGTTCCCACGGAAAACTCATTTTCAGTATTTAAATATTGTCATTCTCAATAAATCCTAGGTACTTTGATGACAGTGTACACAACTAACTAAATCACTTCACGGGGAACAGAGCTGTTAGACTTGGAACTGTGCTGGACTTCCAAGGGTCAGAAATTAAAAAGGAATGCGGAAGAACCGTTTTCCCATTAACCACCCGTAAACAGAGTAAAAACCTGCTCTGCTAAGAATCTCTGGACTGACAGGAACTTGAGGGGAAGTGTTGCAACAGGTGTGTTACTTCCCTGCTCTCCTCATCTTGAGCCAGCCTCTCCGAGCAATGGAAACTGTTTGCACAACAACAAAACACCAGGAGGACGTCAGCGCCATGGAGAGCCTTTGGCTGCCGTCAGGAGTCACACAGCCCTGCCCTGTCTTTAATGGGGTGTCAGGGACTTGTTGAGGTCCCTGGTGCCAGAAGGGCTTTCACATGGGGAACTCTGGATGAGTGCAGGGTGGTGTCCTGGTCATGGCTGGAGTGGTCAAGCTGCTGTTCACAGGTCTGGAAGCAGGAGATGGTTGGAAACCCTCGGAGAATTCCAGGATGGGTCAGGTTGGAAAGAACAATGGTTGGGTCACCTGGTCCAACCTCCCTGCTCAAGCAGGGCCATCCCTGAGCACAAGGTACAGGATTGAGTCCAGATGGTTCTGGAATGCCTCCAGTGAGGGGACACTCCAACAATCAGTTCCAGTGCTCTGTCACCCGCACAGGAAAGAAGTTCATCCTCACATCCAAGCGGAACGTCCTGGGCATCATCTTCTACCCACTGCCTCTTGTACTACCAGGAAGAGCCCACCTCCATCCTCTTGGCAGACTGGAATACTTGTTACACAGATAAACGCAGGTTTTTAACCCCTTTAGACACTGACACGCACTTCACCCGATGATCCACACCGCGCGTGTCCGAAGGGGAATTCACTCCTGCAGCAGAGGGAATTCACCGCCCGTGCCCTCCTCCTATCCTATCCTATCCCAGCCCACCCTTGCCCTTCCCGGGGCGGACGCGGTACCTGCGGGCGGGATGCCGGACTGCGGGGAGCGGCGGGATGCCGGGAGCGGCGGGATGGCCGCCGGCGCTCACCTGGGCGGAAGCGGGAAGCGAGGGGCGATCCCGGCTCACCTGCGGCGCAGGAAGCCGGGGCGGCGCGGCGGGAGAGCCGCCTCCCGAGGGACGGCCGGGGCTCGGCCCCTCCCGGCTCCGCCAGGACACGGGCGCTGGCCGCTGAGGGAAGTGCAGCGAGGGCGTTTCGCACCGAAATTAACTTTTTAGTCCATTTCCAGGTGAGCCTGACTCGCCGGCTTGCTTATGGATCGCAGTTTGAATCTGTCGCGTGGCCTCCAGTCTACCCAGTGAAGGCAAGGCGCGTGTGTAAATATTGTAGAAAAGCTTATTTTTCACTTACTTGCAGCACATCGGTGTGCAGACTCAGTGATGCTCTGTCACTCTGTATTGAGCTCCCTATAGTGGGGCACGTAGAGCCGGCTTGCTGTTCTCTTTGGACACAGGGGTGTAGATCCTTGGGTGAAGCACGTATAATAATATTTTTGTAATAATATGCTCTGCTCAGCCCTCACCACTCCACAGAGGGGAATGGCGACAAACCATAGGAAAACTCAGAGGGAGTAAAGGGATTGCAAGACTTACCCCACCGTACCCCAAATACACCACATCACTGTGGCTTCCAAGACACAGAACGTTGTCCAGGATGGCAAGAAAAACAAAGTTTTTCTCCTGCTAGTCACAAAATAGTGGACAAGCACCATTTGAGTTGAAATTAATTGTGTGGACTGTGTGCTTTCTGAAACCTGTACATTAGTCTACTTTCTTACTTCCTAAAATGATATTCATACACACATAAAACAGTCAAAGTCGATAAATACAATTTTTATTCTGCTACACAGTTTCATGAGCTCATCTGCTGACCTTACACGGCCCTGTTGGCTGCACAGGGTAAGGGCTACAAGAGGTTTGGAAATCAATTTCTCCTGAGTTCAGATTGATTTCCCCTAGTTCTGGCACCCGTTTCGTTTCACTGAGCAGCAGCAGTCGCACCAGAGCGCACAGAACATGCTAAGAACACACCACTCCATCCCCCTTCTAAAGGATTCCAAACACTCAGCTTCCCGGCCCTTACTCTCAGTTTTAATTAATGTGGCGCTCGTGAGAAGTGACAATTTCCCTGACAGTGATGAACAGCGAGTGGTGTATTTATCCATGCGAGGGACACGCCGCAGACAGAAGAGCCAGGCACTTTTCCCATCAGTGCACCTCCATCTCCATCTCCGAGGGCTGAGTTCATCCTGGAGCACGCTCTGGCCCTGCCCTTTTGCTTCCAGTTGCTGAGAGGAGTATCAATTTCCATTTGCATACTTTGCCTGCTGAACTCCAGGCTGCCAATTCAGTTTACACGAAATCTCCCAAAAAGCTGTTAGATGGCAATATTTCACATTGCTGGTGGAGCTCTTTGTCAGCCATCCACATGTTTTAAGTCGACATTTCCACTGATTCTTGGAATATCTGGGACTGGGACAAAACCTACTGACAGGCTCCAGACGAGTCACCACGCACCAAAAGTAATGCCCAGAAAACTCAAAAGATTTCCAGAAGGAATGGGTAGGGATGATGTTCTCCTCAGTACTGTTTCAGAGTTGCTTTTCCAGTTTTTTAGGTTCAGTTTTCCAGTTTTTAGGTCCCTACTTGTCTTTCAGGGAACGCTTCATGAGCAGATGTGAACTTGGGACAGCGGCATTGCCTTTCCTGGGTGTGTTTAATCAAAGGACTTTTCCATCTCCTGTAAACACTCCAGGATCCCTTACCAGCTCCAAAGTGGAAAATTGATGCCTTCAAACACTAGAGAAACCTGAAATACCCACAACAGAAAACAGTAAATAACTGTCACAATAGTGAGAATACGGAAATGTTTGTTATCACCCAAAATACCTTATGAAGAGCAAATGCTGATGAAAAGCTTGCCTGTTCCAGGAATTCAGTATTCATTTAAAAACTGAAATAAAGAGCATTTTTTTTAACAAGGCAGTTTTATGTGGAAGTGGGGTAAGAATTTCAAATTACTTCTTTAGTCCGACTGCTGTGGGTGTGCTGGACACAGTGTCAGCACACCAGGCCCACCTGGATGACAGGGGATGTGCCAGTGTTGGGTTAACCAAGTGTGGCAGGTCACACCTTTAACTCCCGCAGGGCCTTTTCAACATACTTTCAAGTACCCAGCAAACTCCAGACACCAGCGGGGACGCCCAGAGGTGCGATTTCGCCGGGTGGGCCAATGCTGTAGCGTGGGTGTTTGGAAGAGCGGGGAGGGTTTCACCTCACGTTCCTCCCTCACCCGGGCCCACCGCTCGGTTCAGGGCGAGTCCTGCCCGCGGTGCGGCCCCAGCCCCGCCGCGACTGCGGCCTCAGGGCTCCCCACGGGGCCCCCACCATCCCCGCACCGCCCCGCGGCCGCGGGCCCTCACACCCGACATCTTAAGTACGGGCAAGCGCGGGGCCGGTCCCGGCGGCGGGCGCGGCCATCTTTACTCCGGGCGCGACCCCGCCCGTCCCAACGCCGGGCCCTGCGAGCGCCATCTTGAGTGAGGGCACGCTCTGCCCTCAGCACGGCCTCGCCCGCCATGTTTAATGAGGTCACCCCCTCCCCCCCCCCACCCCGCACACCACTCAAAAAACCCTTACTCCCCCAGAAAAGCCTAACAGGTACCCTCAGCAAGTCACGAGCACCTCGGGATCCCCCTCCGTTTATCCCTGCAGCCAGCGCGGGCTCTCCCCGCGGCAGGGCCGCTCCGCTCCTCCCCGGGTCAGCTGACGGCGGCGGCGGTCCCGTCATGGCCGCCTGCAGCGGTGCGGCTGAGGCGCTGGTCTTGCTTTTCCTCTGGTTCGCAGCTCTGGAGGGAGCCGTGGGCTCGGAACCGCCGCTCAAGTGCGAGGAGCTGCGGCTGGGGCAATATCCTGAGCGGGGCTGGGGTCCGGTTGGGGGCGGGTGTGGTGGCGATGGGCCCGGTGTGAGGGGGGGAGCACCGCGTGTGGGGAGGGGAAGGGGCGGTGGGGACCGTGAGGTGCCGGGCAGGGCCGGGAGGTCGTGGAAAGCCTCAGGTTGGGAGCCCCGAGGGGGTCTCGGCTGGCAGGAACGGGACAGGGCTTCTCGGGGTGCGGGAATTGAGGACAGGGCCTCAAGCTGCGCCAGGGGATGTTCAGGCTGGGCATCAGGAGGAATTTCTTCACAAAGAGGGTGATTAGACATTGGAAGGGGCTGCCCAGGGATTTGGCGGTGTCCCCATCCCTGGAGCTGTTCAAAGAACTGTGGCTGTGGCATTCAATGCTCTCATCTGGGTGACAAGGTGGGCATCTGTCACAGGTTGGATTCGATGATCCCACCTAATTAATTTTGTGATTTCTGGTGGTACTGTGCGTGCCCCAGCGCACGCTTGGGGTGTCCTTTAAAGAGATTGCCATGGGATGAGAGCGCCCGCTCTGCCACCGTTCTGCTTTATTTCTTATTTGCAGGAGTGAGATGTGGAGACTTTGCCATTTTATCAGAAAATAATATGTTTCTGTGCCCTGCACAGCTCCAAGGAGCAGGAGGTGTGAGGCTCCTGGCTCTCCAAGGCACCTCTTGCCCTCCCCAGAACATGTTGGTTGATGGCAGCTGACAGTTTTTGATGATCAAAAGTGTCAGGAAAGCAAATCTTGGAAAAGCTTGCTTCATCTCCTGCTTTACTTGGCTGTGGGAGTTGAGACCTCTCTGGAAGTCAGCTCCTGCTCAGTTTGTTCCTGCACCAAATTCCTGGCGTTTCAGATGCTCATTTTTATGCGTTCATTGAGATTTGTGTGTTCCTATAGATTAAATTTTCTCAACCAAATGCCTCAGTTTCAAGGCACTGTGGTATTTAAATAAGGGAACAAGACCCGATGAGCCGTGTGCTACCTTGTTGCCTCCAAATACAGAGGCTGTGACTGATAAATATTGTGGTTCCTTTAGGTACTGCTGACTGCAGCACTAATTAAACGTGGGGCTTATGCGATATATTGGTGTATTAAATTGGATTAGCAGATTTGCTGCATGGTAATGTGCTGCTCCTCTTTTGGGGGATGGGTAGGCACCAACATCAAGGTGCATCTTAAATCCTCGGGGTTTAAAGAGAGTGGAATAAATTACTGTTAAACCTGTTGTAGTGTTTGATATAAAAACTGTTTTCCTCAATTACCTGAACATATATGTGTGATGAGCCTAAAATAGACAATAGCACACAAGAACCAATGAATTGCACAAATCACACAGCATATGGTAAGGATTTCTAACTTATATATTGATTAACTACAGTTTTTCAAGGAAGTGTTCAATTTGTGTATCTACTTGATGAGCTTTATAAGAGGTGGGATTAGTAATATCATTAGTCTGAAAGCCCAAAACACTTGTGTGGTTTGGGTGCTTTACTAAAAATGAATAAATACGCTGTCTCTGATTGGTAGTTTTGTAAGTGAGGTTTCTGGTAAATCTCTTCAATGTATGTTACACCCTTTAGGCTGTGTCCTGCACTACTGTGATTAAAACAAACCATTCCTGCCATACTGATTTTGCATATAATTATTAAAAGAATTGACGTGTGACAGAAGAGGCTTCAAAATCTTCTAATTTTTAAGGGTTTTTTTCTTAAGGCAACGTAGTGCCTTCAATCATCACCAGGTTTTGGTGCATGAGGCTCAGTTTTGAAAGCACATTTATTTGATGTTCAATTCTGACATACTTCAGAGTACAACAGAAAAATTAATAAATTGATTACTTCGTTTCCTACCTATGTTTAACTTCTTTGATTTTCCCAGGCGTTGAAATAAATGGTCTGGGTTTGATAGCACAGCAAGTTTGTTTTATGTGCACCCCTGTTTTAAAATCGTGGAATTACACAATAGTTTGGATTGGAAGGGACCTTAAACCTCATGCAGTGTCACACCCTGCCATGGGCAGGAACACCTTCCATTATCCCATTGTGCTACAAGCCTGTCCACGCTGTCCTTGGACACTTCTGAGGACGAGGAGTCCACAAAATTCATGTGTGTGCCTGTTGTCTTTCATATTTTGCTTCCTGTTAGTGCAGAATGATTTTCTTCTGGGATAGTGAAGGTTTTTCCAAATAATTTCAGACACTGGATGTAAATACTTGGCACAATGGATCCTTTTAAAAATTATTTTCAGTTCTTTCCATCACTTTGACATTGTGTCCCTGACTATAAATGGGCAGCCAGAGACCAGAAAAATACTGCATAGCCTGAGATTGATCATAATTCAAGATTATCAGTTGTTTAACTAATTACCATGTGATTGTATTTAATACACTGCACTTTTGAACAGGAGATAAGCTCTGAGTAGACAAGTTGCTGAATTAATTAATGTTATTTCTTTTATGTAGCATTTTTACACACACACAGAGACACACCAGTTTTTAGATTGTCCTGGCAGTATTTGAATTGCTTATTTTTTTCAGTATTACCTAAGAAATGCAAAGTTAATTTCTGGATCATGCTTGAAGCACTACAATTTCTGGCTGCTTTCTGTGATCCCTCACTCAGACAAACAGGGATTTAATTCAAAGCATCAAAGTGGTGTCATTGAGTAGAAGGTTTGGAGTCTTTGGTATGACACTGAGAAGAAAACTATGGCCTTTCCTGCATCAATATATTTTAATTGTGCTGGGTTTGTTCGAATAATGGAAAAAAACTTCTTTATTTACTTTACAAGAAATAAACTATACTTTTGTAGTTGCCTTAGATGAGGCACATTGATCAGTAGCATCATGGAATGCTTTGGGTTGGAAAGGACTTTAAAAATCATCTCATTTCACCCTCTGCCATGGGCAGAGACAACTTCCACTATCCCAGGCTACTCCAAGCCCTGTCCAGCCTGGCCTTGGAGGCTTCCAGGGGTGGGGTATAAAAACCCATGTAAGATTTTATAGCAGTTAAGGCCACACGTAACTCAAATCTTACTTTACTTTTTTGTCCCTATACAATATGGATAGACATTAAAAAAATCCATCTCTTGCCGGTGTTCATTACTGGAAAATCTGGAAAGAATGCTAAACCCGACTTGCAGTTTTGTTGGAATTAGCCAACAGGACTCACAAGTACTGAAAGCTGATAGAAAGTGGGTAAAGGACTGAATTTTTTTCCTTTAAAACAACACACTACAACATTGGAGAGTGACTAATATTCTGGTAATATATTGCAAACTTATCAGGTGTGACTTTCTGCTGTGGTTTCCACTTTGATTCCCCTAAGAGTCAAGAATAATGGAATCATTTGTATAGGAAGACCCCTCAGGAAGTTGAATGGTCCAGCCTCCTGCTCAAGGCAGTGTTGGCACTGAATTCCAGCCAGGTTGCTCAGGGCTTTGTGCAGTCAGACCTTGAAAACCTTCAGGGATGGTGATGGCATGACTTCTCTGGGCAACTTGTTCCAATATTTGTCTGTTCCCATGATGAAAATGTTTTCTGTGTGTCAGCTTCAGAGTTCTCATTGACTCATATTGAAGGCAGAATGGAAATTGCAGCAGAATTGGGGCAGCAATTAGGTTTGTATATTTTGCTTAAAATATAGCAAGGATAAACTAGAAGTTAGTGGTAGGCCTGGCTTAAAAATTATTTTGAAAGAGTAATTGTGTGTGAGCTGTGCTTTATATCAAGACTGTTGCACAGTAGAACTTAACTTGTTTCACCTGTGTGTTGTGGGAAAAGCTCTGAGTGTCAGTTACTGCTTAATATCAAATAATTTTTTGTCCTCAGTGCAATGTCTGCCAGCACCAAATATTACTTGCAGAGATCACCTTGGCATAGAGAAAGTCTTTACAGGACATGAAGTTGGATTTTACAAGCCTGTTGAGTGTCGCAATGTGTGAGTACTCTTTGGTTTTGAAAAACTGAAGTTTGTCCAAAATTGTATGATGTGTTGGCAGAAGGAAAATAGAAGTAAAACAGAACCATGCACATTTTTCCCCAGTAGTTAATCCTCTAAGAAACACAATGAGGATGCAACACAGGGTCAGGGCAAGGGTTGGGTTGGGAGGGACCTTAAAGCCCATCTCATTCCATCCCCATGCCATGGCCAGGGACACTTTCCACTAGACCAGGAAAATCTTCTGTCTGTACGTTCTTTTTGTTGTTTAATTATTTTTGTGTCTTTGCTTTACCTTATTCTTTTACCTTTGCTTTACTTCGTACTTCAGCTTGGCAAAATTTTCCTCCAAATGCTGAGGCCACATTTCATGCGTACTTAAAATCAGCACAATTTCTGGAAGGAGCTGTTGGGGACACCCTCCCTCCCCTCCCCTGACAGACCCCAGGACATCAGGGAGCTGCTCTGGGTTTGAGCTGCCTTGGATCAGTTCCCCAGTTTGAGTCACAGTCCAGTGGCTTCAAGCGCTCGTGCCAGCGCAGGGATGAGGGTGACTCAAGGATAAAACGGAGGGGACAAAGGAGGGCTGGACAGGGCTGTGCTGCTCAGTGCTTCATGCCAGTTTAAAGTGTGTCTACAGCTGAAGTTCTGTTATGCATGAATTTCAGGGGAGCTTCAGGATCTCTGCAGTTCCCCCCAAAATCTCTAAGAGAAACTGTTCCCTATTTTGAAACAGCTTTCGTGATTAATCCAATTCACCGTGTCTTTTAAGAGCCTGTTTCTGGTACGTGAATGATGGACCTTGTTTTTCTGAAGCACATTGTGAGTGATGGAGAGCTCTGGATACCAATAAATGTTCCAACTGGCCAGTGCTAATGATCAGCCAGCACCTGTCACTACCATTTGTTTCCTCTTTTTTTCTGGGATTCACACTGGAACCTTTCTCTTTTGTCCTACTGGAATCTTTGGAAATAAAAACTCCAGTAATACTGGGTACTCCCTATCACTCTAGTGGGCAAATAATTCTGATGTGCTACTTGCTGCTCAGTAATTTGCCTAATTCAGAAGTACAACCCTGCCTCTTAGTTTCATAAATATTTTCTCTGTTTTAGTCTTTTCAGCAGTCAAAGCTCAGCAAACTGCAGAAAACATATTATTACATCTAATCAAATTTAAATGCCAGCAAAGTAGACGTCAGTCACATTTTTGTCCAGAAACAATTGTGTTTCAGTCCCATCTGTGATGGGGGCTGAGGAGATGAGCTATACTAGTTTAATGAAATTGTTTCCTCTTTAGTTTAGATGGTAATTCTTAATGTTTGGAAGTTTTTTTGTATACATATATTTTTGGTTTTTTATATTTTCTAGAAACATTTTTTAAAGGTAGCTTTTCTTTACATTTATTTATTAAAATCCAGGTCTGTAGGCAGAGAAATGTCATTCTTCTTACAGCATTTGTTACTTGAGTATGACTGTTATTTATAATGAATAATCAATGGTTACACTGCCAAAAGAATTTGCTGTGACTTTTCTAGTCCCACAACTGCTGGTGTGGCAGAAAGGGAAGAGAACCCTTTTTAGACTGAAAGTTCCAGTAAAATACAACTTGAACATAGAGTTACACAAGCATGTCCTTCATAATGTCCTAAAACCAGTAAAAAATGTCAGCAAGATTAATATCACCATCGTTCATCTGTACACTTATTTAAAAAGTGGTCTATTCACTGACAGACCTTTTATGAGGCACTTTGAATGTTACCTAGGTGTTAGAAATATTGTTTTAAGCAGGAATCTTCAGCTTACTATTACAACAATAGCCCTGCCTTTTCTACTGCTTTTTGGAGATTTTCCAGCGTTGTACTGAATTTTGGTAGAAACTGTAACTGTAGAAATAACTGCACATAATTTTTGTCAGAAAATTATTTTGAGAAGGCATCTTACCACGGCAGGATTGTCCCAGCATGGGGACAGCAGGTGAATCTCTATCCCCAGCTCTTATGAAGGACAAATCAGCAAGCTGTCCTTAGCCAAAACTGTAATTTAGTTTTGGCTAAATTCTGGGGTCCAGTAATTTTAGAACAAGACCAAGAGATGTGACATGTCTGTGTGAGTGGATGTGTTCAAATTCAGTTGCCCTAGTAATAAGTTAAGGAAAAGCTTGTAAGGTTGTTCCACCAAAGAAGTACTGGGAATCAAGATTGCTTAGGTTTGGCTTTGATCTAGTATTTTGGAGTTCAATCTTATTTTTTGGCCAAGTTCCAGAATACAGGATTGGCTTCTGTCATATATTTTACTTAATATGTGCAGGCCCTGATGCTGCAGAACTGAAATGTCCATTGTTCAAGTGTTGCCATTCCAGGGAAGGAGGCCATGGAACAATTCTCTGTGGAATTCATGGGATTCAGTGTGGACAGGTCTTTGAGCAGAGCCAAGAGATCCTGAAAGAGCAACCTACAGCAGCACCTGCTCTTGTCAACTGCTGTGGAAGAGCTGGGAGGAAAAGTTTTTGACATGGCAGCTGGGAGAAATGCATGCAGAAAAAATAAAGGTTGGATGAGGCTGAGGAGCAAGAGGAAATCAAAAGAGGAACTGACAAGAAATTGCATCTTTTTACCCAATTGTAGAAATTCCTTCAGATGCCCTGGATGTGTCATTTTCCTATTCACTGGTTTACTCTTTGTGCATGTTTTTTATCTGAAGCAGTAAGGCAAAGGAAACACCAGATTGGATGCAGCCTTGTTTGTTATGGTGTTCTCATGCTTCCCCTTCATAGTGGATTTCTTCGGCCTGTCAGTTTGATGTTGAGTTTGCAGAAACTGTTGTGCTTTCAGAAGCATCTCAGTGCATAGGCAAGGGCCCAGTTTATTACTAGTTGTGATCAGGAGCAAAATTAAACTGTGTTCCCATTTTTTATGTAACAGCTTTTTTTATGCTTTAGTGTCCTTGGAGGGCTGTTGACACTTTGTAGTTGATAAACAATTTCCAACAGTTTACATCAAGTTTTAAATAAACCCATTAGTGTTCCGTACAGTGGAAACAAGACAGTTCTAAATATGATAATTTGTGTTACATTAGGTTCCAGGAATGCCCTGTGTGTTCTGTGTTGCTAATAAACACCAAGTAACAAATACTGAGGTAAGAGTCGTGATTTAATCACTTAATGTTGCCTTTAGGTTTTAAAGTCAGTAAATTTTGATAATAAGCAAAAAAAGGTAGGTCTCTACTTGGCATTGAAAATACATAATAAAAGTGCTTGGACTTTTGTCAGCTGCTGTCTTTTTGAGACTGTTTTATTCAACTGTCAACCAGGAGTTTAATTTGGTCCTGTTAAATAATTGCTGGCACGTAGTAGTGCATGTATCAAAACAGTGAATTACTGAATATTTTTCAGTTCTAATTACATGTGGGTTTGCTGTTCAGGAGCTCGCTGTTTGCCGAGGCAGCAATTCCAGCGTTGAGAGCGATATGTTTTCAGCTCCCCTGTTAGTGCAAAGTTCTCCAGCAGGGCCTGCACTAACAGGTGGTTTGGTGGCTGCATCGCTCCAGCTGTTGGCAAGAATGGTTCCAATTAGGATAAATCTGAAAAAGTCTGTTCTATCTGTTTATTTTGTGTGACTAGCCATGGGAAGCTTAACTTGAGATTGCCTCTCTACCCCCGTGCATCTTTGTACTGTCAACAGTTCTTTTCATTGTGACTTTGTGCCATTTACAGTGTAATGAGTGAATCCATGACTTAGTCTTTTTGTTGAATCCTTCCTGCAGCTTCTCCGGCCTGTGGCCATGGTTCATTTCTCCTTCAGATCTCGAGGCAATTACTGTCTCTGCTGACATCTCACCTGCCTGTCCTGTTCCTCTCCATTTGGCTGCGTGTGAGACTAATGCCTGCAGACAGTATTCACACACCTCCTGCCTTCCTGGGCTTCTCTCAGTAGGGCTGAACTCTTAGGAAGTGCTCTGTGAAGCTGGGGATGGATCAGCAACTGAATTATGCCTTGACAAGAAATCATCATTTAGTTTCAGAATAATCTGTATTCTGCAAGAGTACACTTGAGTTGCAGCAGCTGAGGTTCCTTTATGGAGGATGCATTCCCAGTTTGAAAGCTTAACATTACCAATTCCATGGCCATTAATTGAAGATAAATAACAAGTCTGTTGGTTTTTTTTTAAAAACCAGAGCAGCAGGAAAATGAGTCACCACTTCAACAGTAAAAAGTATGAGTGGATTTATTTTGCAGTCATTATCTACATTGCTTGTTTCTTTTGGCAGAAATGGATACTCCTACAAAGTGGCAGTGGCTCTGTCCTTATTTCTTGGATGGTTGGGAGCAGATAGATTTTATCTAGGATATCCTGCATTAGGTAAGTTTATTCCTGAATTTTTATTTTGAGGTAAATCTTATGACTGACTTGTATGTGTATACTAGTATTTTGAGTAATGAAGGCTGACAGTCACAGTTTAAATATTTAAAACTAGATCCTTGCTTCATGGCCAAGTGAGATAAAATGCTGCATTATCCTCAGCCTGCTCTTCTGTTGGAGTGGTGACAAATGGAGATGTAGTGTCCAGCAGATAAAATCCTGATAAGCAAATGTGGTTGTTGCTACTCGAAGTTTTGCTTTGCACTGATGTTTTACCACGGCTTTTTTTGTGAGACACTGTAGCACAAGTGGCTTTGCCTCACGTGCCAGCCTTAAATGAGACTTGACTTCACCAGGAAAAAAGCAGACAAATTTTACAGTAAACCTGGTATTTTGGGAGATGGAATTTATTCTGGCAAATGAACACCTTCAAGATAGCTCCTGGTATTAATAACAATTCTGCAGAAGCTGGAACTTCTAATATGAACTCTCTCTGGTTTTTAGGACTCATTCCCAGGATGATGGTACCACTGGTTTTGAAGTAATGGAAATACCTTATTATTACAGAACTGCCTTCACTGGCCTTGTTTCTGAGCTGGACAAAGGGAGTGAATTTAAGTATAGATAGGATGGAGCAATGATGTGGAAAAAGCTGTATGTGATGCTGTCACTTCAGCCAGAAATTCTGAGTTTCTGCCCATTAAATGCCAACTCTTTTCAATGACATTATCTGTCCTTCTCTATTAGCATCCATGTCTTTTATCCCTGAGATTCTATAATTAGCACTTACTTTGTCCACCTGTGTCACAAAAAGATACATTTTTGAAAGCAGTCAATAAGGTGCATTATTTAATTGTACCACGGGGTTTGAAATAATAATTTGCAGTAATTATTTTTAATATATTGTGGTAATATGGATTCATAAATTCTTAATTCTTTTGTAGAAGCTCTTTATGGCTAATGCTTTAACCCTACTGGATTATACTGTCGCCAGCAGCCAAAGTTAATATTTAAAATTAAACTCTTCCAAAGCCAAATTTTCAATCTTTTGAAAGGTAAAGAAGGCAAAAGATAAGAGTATAAAAGAATAAAAATCAACCCATTGGATTCCTTTACAGTGGCTGATTAGGGATTTCTTAGGTCATCTGTCCCTTGGCAAAAAATGGTTAAGAAAGGTTAATAGCGTTGAAATCTTTTTTGCAAGTGTAATGGAGACCATAAATGTTCTTTGGTTTATTTTTTTTCCCTTCTCTTTTGTTTAAAGAGCACACAAATACAAACAAGCTATTGAGTATGAAGAAACCAGGAAGGCAACCTTTTCCTCTCCCACACACTGTGAACCAAACCAGGAGTTATTACTGTAGAACAACACTATTTTATCCTCTGTGCTTTAGAGCAGTTTATTTTCTCAGTGTGATCTGCTTGTAGGGAGACACATGAGGAAGAATAAAAAAAAAACAACTTTACCCTGTACTCCAGAAACAAATGCCAGGTTCAGAAACAGTTCTCCTCCATCCAATTCCTTAAGTAAAGTGGAGCTGTAGCAGTGTAAGAAATCTGCTGGGTTCCTAAAATCCCAGCTGGCATGTTCCAGTGGCAGGGACACCTCCACTGGATCAGGTTGTGCAGAGCCTCATCTAACCTGGACACTTCCAGGGATCCAGGGGCAGCCACAGCTTCTCTGGGCACCTGTTCCAGGGCCTCACAGGGAAGGGTGCACAGGGACTTTCCTTCCATGAGAGATAAATCCAGGCAGTGGGATGCTCTTCCTGTAGAGAGGCTGCAGTTCCTCCCCTCCTCTGCCCCATAGGCAGCCCCATAAACAGTCCTGGGGGAGAGGAGGTGCTTTGTGGGACACATTGGTGCTTTGGAGAGAGGGAAGTAACCAAAACCTTTCCCTGAAACAATACTCATCATATATATATAGTTCTCTCTGGATTGCATTCATTGTACAGGGAACTATTGATACTAAAAAAAAAAAAAATAAATTTTAAGCCAGCCTCTTCTTTCTGAAGGCATTTTCCAAATGAAGTCTGCCTTGCAGGATAACTTCCAATAAAACACTCATCTGTCAGTTGCTATTCCCATCTATTTTCTATTAATCTTTCATTTATTTGTATAAAAAACAACATTTTTGAATGCCAGTTAAAAAGAGGAGTTTATATATTTTTAATTTATATTCTAAAGAAATTCCTATTTCAGCAAAAATACAAAACTTTATACAAAGGATTGTTTTCCAGAGTTGCGTGTTCTGAAAATCAAATCAATATGTGCTGCAACTCATGAGGTGGTAGAAAGTTTCTTTCTATTAATATATATAAGTAAATTTTGCAGCTCAAGTTTGGGATTTTCCTGTCTGTGCCTCAGTGAAATATTTCAGGAACCTGATTATCAAATTTTGCCTTTCCTTGTTTCAGAATATTGCATGTTAAAAAAAAAAGTTAATATTTAAAATCTCTGAAGTGTGTTCAGGATGTAGAAATATGAATATGTGGTTTGGTTTTGTCCCTAATAATTAAAGGAGTTTAATTTTAGGTCTGCTTCTAGAGAGGTGTGTATATATAAACACACACATTTTGTGGGATGAGGGGACAGTGGATGTGATTGCCACCAGTGATGAAATCCCAGGGATTGCTTAAAGCTACATTAAATTTTTCTTTTCTTTTTTAGGTTTGTTAAAGTTCTGCACTGTAGGGTTTTGTGGAATTGGGAGTCTAATTGATTTCATACTTATTTCAATGCAGGTAAGTCAGGGCTTTCAAAACGAGATGCAAATCTGTGGTTTTTAGAGCTTTGATTTGATTACTGCCACTTTGTTAGCATTTTGGCCTTAAGAACCATTGGATATTGAAAAATCAAGGTGTTTATTTTGGCTCTGTTTGTAGATTGATGTTGTAGAATATAGACACAAAATATCAATATATTTGCTTTTGGAATTAAAACTTAGATTAGCCATCTATAAATACTGACAATTAATAGCTTGGGAGCTATAGCACCACAAATTCAATGGTCAGAACCTCTGTATGTGAGGCAGAGTGTTGGACTCAGCATGGGATGTCCTGCTGTTCCCAGAATCCTCAGGTTCTGTGTTTGCCTTTGCCTTATACTGATGAAAGAAGACATTGCCACTTCCATTTTCCACCTCTCCTCCAAATTCAGAAATCAGCTGAGAGCTGTGACTGAGGGATTTGGGAGGGTTAAATCCCCAGCTGGAGTGACATCTTGTGACATCATGAAATTGCCAAATTGTTTTATTCAACAGCACAGCCATTTAGCATGAATTGCAAATCGCTGTGATGAACTCAAAATCCATTGTGGATATGGGAGTTGTTTCTATGGGTTTGTAGGAAAATATTTTAAAATTGTGCACTTTGTATCTGTCTTTTGTGTGCATTCTCAAATTCCTTTCTGTGCTCTCGCAGTGATCTTGCCTCAGAGCACTTACAGATCTAGTTGAGAGTATCTTTCACCTCTCCTTGTTGATCTCCCTGGTGACTCCACATCAATTTAGCACTTCCAGGACAAAAACTCCATGATCTTTCCTGCTCCTCTTCATTCCTTACCTGTTCAGTATTTCAAAGACACTTGTCATCAGCCTAATTCTCTGCTGCCGACCCTCCTTTGTTCAGGAAAAGTGGTTTGGAGCCCACTCATTTGTTAGGCTGGTTTTGTGCCTCAAATCCTCATCGGATTAGGCGAGTCCCAGTGCCTGGCTGTGTAATTTGGTTGATTAGAAGCCCAGGGGAAATGTTCCTTCTGAGACAGCGCTCGCTAAAACAGTTAAACTGCAGCATAACTTCAAAATAAATCTAGTTTCTGTTTGACTAATTAAGCATGACTAATTTTATGATGGGAAAATTAGCAGTAATTGAGACATTAGCACAAAGTATATATTTCACTTCATATTGAAAAGTCTTGGTTCCTTTTTTTTCTGTTGCAGATCGTTGGCCCTTCCGACGGCTCCAGTTACATCATCGATTATTATGGGGCCAGGCTCACCCGGCTCACCATCACCAATGCAACCTTCAGGAAAATGCAGACCTATCCCTAATACCCCTAACTCTGGCAGGGAGTGGCACAAATCCATAGGTGCAGCTTGTTTTTACAGCTGGATCCAGTGGTTCACTGGAATTCCCGAGGATTTACTGATCACCCCTGGTCAGAACAGAATATTAAATGCATGGTGAACAAAGATGATAAAATGTGAAAGTTCCTCACGTGAACAAGTTTACCTCAAAGGTGGAACTTTGGGACTGCTCTGATTCTGGGAGCAGAGGGTTTGTTGCTAAGTTACATCATCTGTGAAACGTGCAGACTGTTGCAATTTGCACTGATGTTGTGTCTGTATCATTTAGAGTGTTACACACAGCTGCAGAGAGAGAGGTTCATAATAAACATGCTGATATTTATTCCATTGAAATTGCTAAGAGTTTTAACATGGATGGGCCAGGATTATACTTGGGGGTCTGTCCATGTAGCAGATTGGAAATTAACTTGACTATCCCCAGCCACACAAACTGCCTTTTTTCCCATCCTGTTAAAATCTGAAGACCCCTAAATCTTAGGCTGGTGTAGCCTGTGAAGTTCTGTTAGTTGAAACAATTATTTCTGTAAATTTTGGTTAAGTTGCAGAATTTAGTCAAGTGCTTATCAACAGTAGAAATATGAATGCATAAACAATAGAACTGTAGAGGACACATCACAAAAAAGGAGGTTGGATGTTGGGGTGCCCTGAGGTTAGAAAAGGAAATAATTGTTCTGCTTGTTTTGAATTTTTCTTTCCTCTCCTACAACCATCCATAGTGAAATAAATACCTTTATTTTTTCCTGAGAATAAATTGGTATGTGTGTTTTACACCTACAGAGTGTCAAAAGGGTGAATTCTTTGTACTACTAAAGCCCTTAAAAGGCTTATTTTGGGTCAGTTGTGTTTCAGTGCAATAAATTCAGCATCTTTCAGAGCTGTTTGATCAAAGTCTTTTGGACAACCAGGATTTCACTGGATGTTCCTTTCAGGAAAAGTATGTACACACAGACAGAAAACATGCCAACAAAATCTTCATGTTATTTGACCAATTTTAAGCATTCTCTTCACCTTCTAATGAAAACTGACACAAACTGAAGGAGAAAGGCATGCCATAGGAACGTGAGTGTACTTTTTTTTCTACAGAAATTTGGGCTATTTTTTTTGTTTTTCAGGTGAAACGTTCAACCTGTTGTTAAAATATTCACAAACTGTATTTTTAAGGGAATTCCCAAAAATGAGATTCCTAAGTGGATTCATGAACGCACAATTTGTGGGGTTCAGGCTCTTTTTAACCCACGTTAAGCCCAGTGCACAGAAAGCTTTGTAAAGAAATCCTGTTTTTCCCCCAAATCAGCATAACCTGACGTGTCATGTAATGAGAATAAACCACAAGGAATACTTTGTGCTTAACATTAATTCTTTCCTTCACGCAAGAAAGATGTGGTTTTGGAATCCTTCCTGCCATGCATTTTCCTTGTGGGTTCAAAGAGACAAGAACACTCTGTCAGCTCCATCCCCTTGCCTGATATTTGTTCTCTCTCCCTTTGCTCTCTCTCACTGAATGCTCTTTGTGCTCATCAGTTTTGTTCCCTGAAATACTTTGAAAAACAGACAGGAAGTGAATGGAAAAATAGATGTTTGAATCAAATGAAATCTCCTGCCTAAGATCATCCTGTGACTTGTCTGCTTTTTGTTTTTCCAACCCTGAAGCTGATAACGAAGTTGTGGAAATTGGAAGATGTCATGGATGTTATGATAAAAAAATAGCCTTGGGCAACTTATCACACAAGATTCCATTCTAAAATGTGTCTCCAGGTGTACAAGTAGCAGAGGGCTTGACTTGGTGATTTCAGCAATCCAGGTTGTGCTTTGTTAGCTGTAAAAAAATCCTGGAGCTGTTTGTTGTGAATTAGATGAAAATACATTTTTTGTTCTGAGGTCCATGAGATTGCTAATCCCAGAAGCCAGACAGCTAGCAGAGAGAAAATGCTGCTGGTCCAAGCTGCAGTGTTTGAGTAGGAAGAGAAGGTGTGTCAGCCAGTCCAGGAAATCAGAGCTGCCGTGGGATCCTTCCCTGCTCTGGGATTCTTCCCTTCTTTGGGATCCTTCCTTCCTTGCGGTGGGATCCTTCCTGTCCTGCTGTGGGATCCTTCCCTGCTGTGGGATCTTTCCCTGCTGGAGTAGGGTTGGGATCCAGGGCTGCTCACACTGGAGCTGCCCCACTCTGTCACCGCAGCCTGGACACAGCCACGGGTCACTCCTGTCCCTTCAGAAGGGATTCCCCTTGATCCTCTGTCTTGTCCTGACAGCTTCCCACCTGAGCCATGATGTTCTCCCATGTCTGGGAAGCCTTTTAGGAAAGTGCCACGGATTGCTTCATCTTTGGGAATTTCATGGGCAGCTGCCACGGTTGTTCTCTATAAGAACACACAATAAGTGTTAATATATGTATAATATGTTTCGATCTGCTCCTTTAGCTGCACTGCTGAAGTGGAGAGAGGGTTAACTGAGCAGGCAGAGAATGCTGCAGGGCCAGGAGACAGTTAGTGAGGTCTTTGTTTTCATCTTGTAATTGTCAGATATGGCATGTTTACCATAAGGGCTGTGAAAAGTGTGATGCAAGATGTAAAGCTGTCCCACTGTGTTAATAATAAATTGGCTGCAGTAATATTTATCAAAATGTCTGTCCAATGATGATTTTTTGTGTTGCTGCCTGCTTTAGCCTTCTCCTGTCAATCAAGTTGTCCATCTTTCTGTAGTTCTGATTGCACTGGAATAATCTTCTCTCGGGCTTGTTTTCCCCAAAACAGTTGCAAAGCAATGAAAATAATTAGACAATGTAGTATGTCGTCCTCCTGCCTCATTCCCAGATAAAATTGATATCTGCTGGCCTTGCAGATAGTCAGGAATCCTTTCAATGTTCCAACAAGGCAGAGAAGTATTAATCTGTATCTGTAAAAATAAAGAACATGTAAAGGCCAGAGTTTAAAACAAGAGTTTGAGGTGCCCAGCCTTTTAAGACACAGATTAAACTGTTCACTGAAGATGCTGCAGATCCAGGCCAGGCATTAAGTCCAGATCTTCCCAAACTACCAGTGCAGTTCAGTCATTTCAAAAATGACTCTACAAGCTGTCCTATTTCCCCCCTCCCCCTACCCTCCCTCTTTTTTTTTTTTTTTAATGACCAATTTAAGATTTGCTGCAATGTGCTCAAATGACTGGAAGGTGCCGTAGTTGGGAGAAACATCCAGCTTTGAGCACTCCACAAATGCACCCACAGTGCCAAAGTGGTGGCACTTCAGTGTGCTGACTGCACTCACAAATGTCTCTGGGCTGCATTCCTTCAGCTGGGTTAACCTGTGCATCTCTCACTTGTGTGAGAGCTCCTTTTCATACAGATTTTTCAGAACAAATTGGTTATTCCTCCCAGGATTTAAACCACAACTCTGCTACAGCCACTTCCTGTGACAGCATTTTGTTATCCTCATGGTTTCCCTCTCCACCACCACCCACCACTTATTACATGAAGATATCACTGCTGCTTTCAGGACCTGATAACACCTTAAATGTCAGCTTTTACTTTGTTTCCAAAGATATATTCCTGTACGTCTGCCAGTAAAACTTCTCAGCTCCACAGGAAGGTCTTTGTATTTGAAATGCTCCTTTAGAATTCTTTTTTGGAGAACATCTGTTGTCACCCCATCAAGGATTGTTTCCTTTGTTCCTCAGGAGTATATTCAGTTGTATTTGCTTGCACAGCTCTGTCTGCTCCCATCTCCTCTCAGTGTTTTTGAGGGTTTTTTTATTTATTTTTAGATTCATTAGGTGTTTAGGCCATCTCTGCACTGCTGCTGGCTCTGCACTTTTCAAACCTGCTTCCTGCTGAAAGTGATGTTAAACACAATAAAGTTGGGTGCTCAAGCACTCAGCTGGGGAAATTCCAGAGGCGAGACTGTGCATTTCCATTGCCTCACAGGACTGCTGCTAATTGTGTGATTGCTGATTATTTCAGTGATGCATCATACAGACTTTCAAACTCAGTGTCCTCCCTAGCTACTCTGCCATTTTCATTATTATAAGTGGTCACTGTGTGGCTTCTTTAAAAAAATGCACCATTTAAATTCGTTTAAATCATGCTTTCTAACCAGCTACCTTGTTCTGGGTTCAGCATCAGTGTCTGCCAAAAAGTGAAATATAAGAGATTGTTCTGTTTGCATCTTCTGCCTGAATCCAAGGAGAAAAAAATAGCTTAACTTTAGGCATATGCTTAAGTGTTTTGCTAGACTGAAATATGATCAAGACTCTTCCCACTTTCTTCCTCTCAATCCATCTGTGATACCCAGAGAACCTTCCTAATCTCTGGGAATTATGGAATTATAAGAGAAAATCACATTCTGTGGGGGAACCTCAGCACAGACAGTGTGAATGGCTAATGGTGTTTGATAAATTCCATGGCATCCTATGTATCCCAACTTTTTGCCACCTTAAAGCTGCTTTTTGTTGCTTTTTTGTCCACGTACCAGCTCCCTTTGGACCCCGATTCTTCAAGCTCTCCCAGGAGGAGATGAACTCTTCAGAGCTGCATCACTCGTGTGGAAATGCCACGGCATCAGATCAGGGGAGCTGTGATAAATCCGAGCAGAGAATTTATCCCAGATAAACTCGGGGGGCAGGAATGATGCCGGGGGGGAGGCTGAAGACATTGCGGGAGCTCCCTGAAACTCAGCCCCGCGTTGTCTCCCTGCCTTCTGCTTCCTGAAGGTGGAGCCAAACCCCCTATCAGATCCCCAAATCTTCCCTGAAAGAGTTCTTCAGCACGCACTTCGCGCACCGGTGTTTTTCCTTGCACAACAGAGCGAACTGGAAAGTGGCTGCGAGGATTCTGTCGGGCCAAGATGCGTTTCGCACTGTGGGTCTAAGACTGCAGCAAAAGGAAAGAAATCCAAGGATAAAAAGGACGCTCAATGCTGCTTGCATTGAGTCTGATGGAGATCTAGTTCCCAACATTCCCAACAAAATAAAGTATTTTTAAAAAAATACTGTTTGTCTCAGATACCAGCTCCTTGCTTTCCCCAGGATTTCTGATTGTAAATCTTTGTGCTTCATAAAAAATCTCGGCCATCCATGTGCTCCAATAACTCTCCATGATCCATTTGAATGGCTGCTTTCAGGACTGCAGTGCTCTCTCTCCCAGCAGCACATTTCTCGGGCTCTGCAGATGCATATGACACAGCAGAATTTTAGGCAGTATAAGAATTATAAAGCTCAGTTTCCATTACTGTAATTGCTATATAAATTCTACCTTAGAACAGGCCTATTTAACCTTGGTTTGAGCTGAGACTTGGTCCAAGTCTGAATAAGTTGAGCACCAAATTCTTTTCATTTCTTTTTTTTTCTTCCATTTTTTTCCTCTGCAGTATCATAACTTAGTGGGCAGGGTAGGGAGATGGGATCCAGCGTGTCCTCTGTGCCCTGTCCTGCCAGGGGGTGGCTGCAGTCAGGAAATAACCTGTCCCCAACCAACAGCAGGACAAAATGAGCCTTGCCTTCAGTTCCCTGGGAGAAGCACCGTTTCTCCCCTTGGAACCTGTGGCTGCTGCTCAGTGCACAGCTGTGCTCAGAGCAGGTGTGTGAGACAGCTCCGAGGCAGAACCCTCAGAGCCTGCCCTCTCTGGGGCGGATGGAACAGGAATTCCCAGATTTTATGTCATTCTCCACTACTTCAATGACAACTGGGTGCCCTGGTGGTTCCCCCTGGGGCCATTGAGGTATCTGGGGCTGCCTTTGGGTCAAAGTGTTCAAAACTTATGACAGGACAAGGAGAAATGGGGTCAAAGTGAAAGAGGGGAAATTTAGGTTAGAGATACACAATGAATTGTTCCCTGGGAGGGTGGGCAGGCCCTGGCACAGGGTACCCAGAGAAGCTGTGGCTGTCCCTGGATCCCTGGAAGTGTCCAAACAAGGTTGGAGCACCCTGGGATTGTGGAAAGTGTCCTTTCCCATGGCAGGGGTGGCACTGGAAGAGCTTTAAGGTCCTTCCAAGCCAAACCAATCTGTGATTCTATGATTCTAAACCTGAGGAAGAAATTTTCAGTACTATAAGCAGAGGTTGGTGATGTCCTGCTTCACTGCTGGAGAATGCCAGGCTCCCTTTCAGGCCAGGGAGCAGCTTTGATATGGATAGCAACAACTTGCTCCAAAGAAACTCTGGTACAGCATTTCCCATGCCATAAACCTCCTCTGCAGTGGGTGCTTTGCCCCCGAGTCAGTAAAGCCGTAAGAACGTATTTATTAAAGTATTCTGTTTCCTTTGCAGGGTCTTCTTCAAAGTTCCTTGAATTTAGCATGGGAAAAATATGGCAGAACATGTAAGAGACTGCTGAGAGCTGAAAAACTGAATGTTCACCTTGAGCTGGCCAAGCCTTCCCACCATGTGGATTGTGCTGGCAAAGGCAGAGACCTGGGGAATGCAGAGGTGGGGGGTAATTTTTAGGGCTTTCATTCCAGGGTCCCATTGATTATAACCCTATTAAGAGACTGATGCATGTGACTTTTAAGTTATTTTGTTAACCAAGTGTAGGCAATGGATGTGTCATGCTAACAACCATAATTGCTGGTGTGTCTAACACAGTATGTAAGTACAGTAGAGTGAATTTAAAAGGTTGTGGTAATCTAAGAATGTTAAAAGGGGAATGTGTGCCTGAGGGGCGTGGGGGCTGGGGAGAAAAACGACTTACTTGACATTCACTGTCTTCCTCCCAGCTCCTTTGCTAAAGTAGGAACAGAATCGGAACAAAAAAATGTTTGTTTTACAGCTGTACCAAGTTACAGCGTGGACTCGTGCTCCCCCCTCCTCTCCCACTTGCATCAAGTACATCCTGTACTTTTGGCAACATGTTGACTGGATATTTAAAAGCTGTGAACTGTTCTGAAAGTTTCACATACTGGGTTATGGGCCATGTGTGTTTGATCAAAATTCAATTACTGCACTGTACCATGCTTGGAAACCTATCATCCCAAGTTATGAAGTATGACGAAATAGGCTAATCTAATTGGTTCAGTATGGGAGCAGTATCAACCAAGCTTGTTATGATAAATAGCTTCCTGTGTTAAAGGTTCTCTAGAGCTTAAGTATCTTGGCTCACCTCCCTCTACAAAATAAGAATAGTGTTCCCTGGGAACAGTTACATCACTGTCCCTCTCCTACATTCACAATTAAAGGTTTGTGGATTTTTTTTTTCATCTTGCTGTTCCTTGAGCAGATAAACCGTGGACATCTACTGCATTCCCCACTTCCATCCCCTCCCTAACCATTTCCTCAGGTTAGGCTGCGTGGTGCTAACCCTGAGTCTGCTGTTCCTCAGGGCTGGAAAACACTGGAAGTACTCTAAGCCAGGCTGGAAGGGGCTCTGAACAACCTGGTCTAGGGGAAGGCATCCCTGCCCATGGAAGGGGGTGGAAAGAGATGAGCTTTGAGGTTTCTTCCAACCCAAACCATTCCATTATTCTAGGATTCTAAAGCAAGCTTGACCAGGATGCCAAAATCCACCCTGGGGCTGGTTTGCTGCTGTGTCTGTACATGAGAGGTGTCTGTAAAAAGATCTGGAATTTCTGAGGTAAAGTTAAATGTAGAAGAACTTTAATCTTTCTGAGCATCCAATAAAAGAACTTCTGTTCTGTGAGTTCCACACCTATGGATGTGCAATTATCTTCTTAAGCTCCAAAGTTTAGGTCATCAGTAGTTAAACAGAAATCCAGGGTGTAAATGCTGGATTAATGGCTAGGGAAGGACTATGTCCTAAGCCTGGATTTGTAGTCTCTAAATTTGGCACTAAGACAGTGAGCTGTCTCCCATGAGATGATACTGGCTTCATGATTTTATCTGGTCCATCTTTGGCAAGAAGTGCTTAGCTTGGATTTTGATGTCATAGTAATAGACAGTGTCAAGGGGGGGAAAAAACCACATGGAAAAGTGACTCCTTTTGCTCTAGTGATTCAGGTTTTTCCTTTCTTGAACCCCCCCTCCATGTGCCTCCGAACTCAGAAAGCCCCTTCAGGCAAAATAATTGTGTGATTATAATTTTACAAATATATAACTCAGGCCTGATAGCGCAAGGGCATTTAGCACTGGTAAGTTTTCTCCTAAGAATAAAGTTATTCTCTTACTTAGGGGTAGTTAGAACAAGTTCTTATGTAAGTGAGTCTTCAAATTAGCCCCAAGACTGCCTAATACCTGGATTAAGCCTGTATGGTGATTAATGCCTATTTACTATATCTGTTATCCCACTGCATTTTGCTCTTCAGCCTTGATTAAGCCCTTTGCTTTACCATTTAAAATGTCCTGCTTAACCTTCTGCTTACAAACGTACACAGTGCTGAGCTCTGCACTTTTAACCAGCACAAGTTCTACCATAAATAATAGCATTTAATTTTAAAGTGCAACAGCTACAGTCACCACTTGATTAAATGACAAAGAACAGCAACAGCAAACTGGGGAACACAGAGTTTTTCACCACAAATGTCTACGTCCACGTAAGGGAAAAAATTACACCTTCCAGCTGCTGATTAGCACTTTCTGTGCAGGTCTTTATTTTACATGTTTATAGAAAATTATTGCCAAAAGAGCCTAAACACTGACTCTCTGCGATTTCCCCAAATATGTTTTGAAGGAGATAAACTAGATTAATCTCTCTTTATAAAGTTCCCACAAGAAAGCTCACAGACACAGTAGCTTTACCTTCAAAAATAGAATGTGACTGTAGGCACTTATGCTAATCTCTTTTTTGGCAAATCAGCTTTTTTGTATTGAATCTTGCTTGATTGAATAGCACTGGAACTGCCAGAGTAAATGCTATTATCAATGTACAGTAATTAAGGAAATAGTCCTTGTCACTCCAACAGTGTCCAGGCAGTAGAGCCTTCTGTAATAAAGTTAAATGATAAAGAAACCTCCTCAAGGTGTAGATACTGGGCCAGGGAAGCTCTTGAGATGCAGAGGAAATAACACAGTGTGGAATTACAGGTGGTGGGGAAAGTATAAATGCCCGTGGAATTCATGCTAAAAAAGCATGCTTGATGCTAAATGTTTAAATAGAAGCTCAGCACTAAAACACATAATTGTTTAATTTGTCATGTAATTTCCTGACTCAGGGCTGTTGAGCATCTCCCAGTCACCACCCTTAAAAAATGTGTGTGAGGGAGAGGAGGGGGGAGACCCTTCCATCATTCAGCAACTTCAAAGATCTTTTCCCCCTTCAGGCAGCAGCCTGCACGAATGATAAACCTTGCTTTAAGATCAGCAGAGCCCAGCTCTGCCAAATCCATTTGGGGAGAGAATTTCAGTAAAAAGGACTTGTCATTCCTTCCCCCGCCCTCCTGCTTCACTTGAAACTTTACAGCCTGGGAGTCCTTCGGTGGATCGGGATTGTTCCTGCAGCACCAAACAGGGAGATTCCCCAAGGACAGAGAGAGAGAGAGAGAGAGAGAGAGAGAGAGAGAGAGAAAACCTTTGGGTGTCTTCTGCATTAAAATTGTACAGGCATGTGGTACATTTCTTTTACCAAGAAATGTAAACTATAGGAAAGCAGGGTAACTCTCAGGCTCCAGAAATGGTGTTTAATAAGCAGGGAATGCTTATGGGTGCTGCTGGAGTTTTGCAGTGCTCTGGCCTACGACATGCTGAGCTCTGCACTTGAGAGCAAAGAGCTTTTGTCCAAGCAAGGTACGTGCAGGAGAGATGTTGTTTAATGTGCAATAAATAACCAGGGGAGGTATTTAATCAAGCGTGCCGGGAAATGCTGCTCATGTCCAGACACACACGTTTCCAAAGGGGCAGCCTGGGAGCGAGGGCTCAAAGGGATGCAAGGGGCTGGCCAAGAAGTCCGCAGGGAAGCTGCAAAATTTCATCCCACTACTCGTAAGACACACAGCCCCTGTGCTGCTCTTCTCCCAGCAGCCTGCCTCTTATCTAAACTCAGTGTAATAATTTTCATATTTCACAAATCTGGCAGCACTGCCGAGGGTTTTAGCATTCCCTGCAAACGCTCCCGCTGCAGCGCATTGACATTCTGAAGGCTGGGCATCGTAACCTCGCCATTAAATCTTTGACACAATGAAGTGTCTTCTAAATAAATTCAGTGGGATTGATCCAGTGAACCTCAGAGTGCACCTTTTCAATTATTTTTTAAAGATGGAAGTGTTTTGTGCATATCGAGCTCTGGATTTGTGGAGCCGGGAGCGGGGGGAGCCACGTGTCAAGTGTGGACCTGAGCTTATGGAAACACTCCGAGGGGATTGAGCATGTGAGTCCTTCCTGTGCTTCCAGCACAGCTCTGGCCTTCTGGATTCGGGCCTCTTTCCTGTTGTATGTAAAACATTAATTATTATTCCAAAATATTTGATGTTTGTTTTTTTTTTTTTTCCTTTTTGCGTTCCCATAGCTCGACCTTCAGAACCATCCGCTCGAATCCAAGCAGAAGCACTTTGGTCAGAATTAAAGAAAAAGTGATAGCCCAGGCAGCAGGTTTTTAATTGAGGCCTGCCAAATACCAAAGGCAGATGCTTTTTCATTCTGTAGCTCCTGGATACGCCGTCTACTTTCCGGTTTCAAGGACAAAGGAAACACTTACCCAATTAGATGAGGCATGAGATTGTGACATACGGGCTCTTTCCTTAAATAAAAAAAAAAATTCTGTGAGAAGATTTTTGACCCTAAGTCAATGAGGGCTATTAAAATAATGAATCTTCCATAAATCCAGCCATATCCATGGCCCACACTCAGAGCTGCACCATTCCTGTCACAGAAGAGGCTGCAGGATAAAGCCCCACACGGCTCCCTTGGCCAGACCACATTTTGGAGGCCTTACTTGTAAACCAGGACAGGCAGAGATTGTGAGGCAGTGATTCAGGGACACTGTGAGGTCTGCCTCCTGCTCTGTCTGATGTCAAACATGATCTGGGCGTTGGAACACCTGGATTTCCCCCACACACTCAGCTGAGCCCAGGGAATCTCCTGCTCCTCTCCCAGGCTCATCAGAGTGTGGCTGGTCCAAGGTAATGAAGCTTTTGACTGTTGAAGGTAGGAAATGGTTAATTTAATGCTTTCTACACCTCACACCTGTGTCTGCAGCATCCTAGAGGCCACCTGAACTGCTGCACGAGGAGCATCACACGCTGTCGGTGGAAGCAGGATACAATGGGATTGTCCTTGTCTCTGTGTTTGGAGATGGAGGCAGTAGTTAAACTTTGAAATAATTACAGCTCTGCTGCCTCCCACCTCAGAGCTGGGATGTGTTTGCTTTAGCCTTTACCAGACAGCTGGAAGTGTTGACTGATAATTGTGGTGAGTTTCTGATCCTCCAGAAGAGCGAGGAGCCTCCTCTGTCCTCGCCTGGTGTTCCTGCTGCTGGCTTTGCCGAAATGATTGAAATCAGTGTTATCATCCCTGCACGCAGGACTGGAGTCTCAGGTGCTGGGAATTAATGTTGCCTGTTTAATTACATCAGTGTGCAGTTGGAGCTGCTATAGCTGTCCTTCCTCACAGAGCGTTGCTTGAAGAGGAATTGCAGCCTCACATCAAACTGGGTGGGGGACTGAGAGATACTGGAACAAATGGAAGTGACTGGAAAAATTGCTCTTGTCCTCCCAGCCAGGCCCAGCTGCCATTTTGATTTCTCTCCACCTTGGTGGCTGTCCCTGGACCTCTGCAGGGTTTGTCCTGCTGTACCCTGTGCAGAGCCATTAATCATGTGTGACATCTAATGGGCCCCAAGTCACAGTGTTCACAATGACAGTTTGGGATGCCTGGACCCCTGGTGATTCTGGACTTTGAGTCCTTCCCAGGCTCAGCTGCAGAGCAGATCAGGCTGGAAGCTGCATGTGTGCCTGTTGGTGAGGCCCCAGCCAAGGGCAGTCACAGCACTGCTGCACCCAGAGCACTGATGCCAATCCTCTCCAGTGGGAACCCCCAGAGACACAGGGAACAGGGACAGCAGGAGAAGCACTCATGGATCTCCTGGGGACCACAAAATCATAGAATCCTAGAATGGTTTGGGTTGAAAGGGACCATAAAGTCCACTCAGTCCCACCCTGCCCATGGGCAGGGACACCTTCCACTGTCCCAGGCTGCTCCACGCCCTGTCCAACCTGGCCTTGGGCACTTCCAGGGATCCAGGGATAGCCACAGCTTCTCTGGGCACCCTGTGTCAGGCCCTCCCCACCCTTCCAGAGAAGAATTCTTTTCCAATATCCAATCTAAATCTATTTTGTCCCAGCTGAAAGCTGTTGATGCTGATGAAGAGGTGGTGCTCCTCATCTGGTCTGCAGGAGCAGCAGCAGAGCCTGGCAGAGCTCACCCATCCCAGTGAGCAGGCAACACACAGAGGAACAGCCTGTGCCTCCCCCAGCCTGCCGACCCCAAACCAATGCACAGCCTCCCTGGACCCCTCTCCCCTGGACCAGGAGCTGAGATCAATGGCATGGCTTAACTTTAGGCTTTGCTGCCTTAGGCCAGCTCAGCACTATGACTACTGAGCCAAAACCTCGTGTAATGACATTACTGTCACTACCATTGCTTTTAAGAGAGCTTGTGCAGAACTCTTTTATTTCTGCAGTTTACACATCCATAAAAACCACACAGAGTACGGTGAGGTGAGGAAGAAATGCCATGAATTTTCATCATATTGATATTTCTGGCCCAATTTACAGCGGGACTATGTCCTTGGTGATGGGGAGCAATAAATACCCTCTGCCAGGCTCACATTGCAATGGATGGGAGAGGAAACAGCAACCCAAAGGGTGTCACATTCTGGAAACCTGACCTGGAAAGAAGGATCCACAATTAACTAGATGGGTAAGGGAGTCTCGATTATCATTAAAAAAACCCCATGTGGCAAACAGTTTTAAAACATCCCAGATATTATTGATGAATTTTCTGTTGATAAGAAGAATTCAAAGGGCTGCTATTAGCATTCTGGACAGAGAGGGAGCAGATCTATAGCATGGCTCTCAATAAATACATTGCTGCAGTAAACTTATTTAGCACTTTGCAATTCACATCTGATCTCTGCTGACCTTCTTTTTTTTCCCTAATTAAACCTTTAGCTTGCAAATGAGCCATTTCCTACATCAAACTGGTAGATGGAGAAGGAGGAAATTCTACCCGCGATTTATAGGAGCTGCTGGTGACCTAACTGTCTATCACAACCTGTTCTAATTGATTCCTCTTTGAATTAAATTTGACCAATTACTTACTCCTAGGTGAACAAAGAGGAGACTCTCCTTAAAAGCTGTTGTGCTGATAGCAGCCAGCAAAGCCGGCTGCATGCAGTGGATGGGAGATACCCATCACTTTGTGCACACAAAAAAGTAAAGTCTGAGTGCCCCAGCACCCAAAACCTCTGGTTTCCTCAACCAAGTGTTTTCCCAGAGTGGTGTTTTTGAAGAAGCATGCATGGGGGTGACTTAGACTGCTGCTCCCACGAGCTCTGCTCACTTCCTCACCTGCAGTCACTCCTGCCTTGGTTTTGGAGCTGCATGTTCCTCCAGGCAGCTCATGTCCCTCAGTTCTCTTCCAGTGCAGTGGTGTGGCTGCCTGTAAAGCCCTTTTTGAGCCAAGGAGAGTGCCTGGTCTGTCTCCTAATGAGGACTTAGGAAGGGAATGAAGTATCTGACATGGGTAAAACAGCACGATGTTGAATGCTGACCTCAGGAGTTCATATGTATTCTTGGCGGTCCAGATGAATCCTGTACCCTTCCCTGTGGCTGAAATGTGGGAGTCTGGCTGGGAGAGCACCCTGTGGCAGCAGGGAAGGATCCTTGGCTTGGCTGGACAGCAAGAAGCTGGATCTGCACCAGCCAGCAGCGATACAACGGGAGTGAAATCAGTCCAGTCCATTAAAAAGTCATGAATCTCACCTCAAAATCCTGTAGAGAAGTACATTTTATCTGATTTTCCTTGTCTCCTGGTTCCAGAGCATGCATTTTTGAGCCTTGCTTCTACAGCTGAATGATGAGAAATGTCCTTTCCCACAGGAACTCCCAGTTGCTGCAGCTTCCCAAATAGCATCAGGCTGCAGGATTTGGAGCTCCTGTCCTTCCTCTGCCTGTCCCATCCAAGCATTTCCAAAGGCACTGGGTGCAAATCCCATCTCAGCCAGCAGTTCCTGACCTGTGGAACAGGCTCTGCCACTGCAGCATCCCAGCACTGCATCCTGGGATCATTTCAGCCTTTTCCACTCCTCTCTGAACCACAGGGAATGGGAGACCTTGCCAGCATTCCTGCCCCGCATCCAAAGCCTCACTGGGAAAATGCTTGTCCTCTCCAGGAATATTGGACATCCCATTGGGAATTGTTCCCTGTGAGGGTGCTGAGGTCCTGGCACAGGGTGCCAGGGAAGCTGTATCCCTGGAAGTGTCCAAGGCCAGGCTGGACACTGGGGTTTGGAGCACCCTGGGACAGTAGAAGGTGTCCCTGCCCATGGCAGGGGTGGCACTGGATGAGTGTTAATCTTCCTCCCAACCCAAACCATGCTTCCAAACCATTCCATGATTCTGTGATTTCCAGCTGTGGAACTTCCCCTGGGCTGTAACTGTGACCCACACCTCTGCTTCTACAGCAAATCTTAGAAAAAAGGTGATTTTTTTTTACCCAGCTCATCCCTCATCCCAGGATGAGCAGATCCCTACCAATTACTGTGCCAGAGGAACCATCCCAGTAACTCATCCTGCTCATGGATGGGAGGATCCCAGGGCTCCCTCAGGCACTAACAAGGGCTGCCAGACCCCCCAGAGCCCTTTGGGGTGGCATTATAATGTGGCTGACATTTTCCACGCTCCCTCCCCAGTCCTCTGGCTGCGATATAAATTTTCTGGGAGTTCTGCTGTGTTATTTGCATGCATCCACACACTGTTTGTTTTCACATGGTGACCTACATAACTCATTTTAATACGTACCCAGGCAGCAGGGCTGGGCTGCAGGGAAGTCGGGGGGATGCACAGCTCAGCTGTAATGAATCCATCATCCCTGTGTTTTGGGAGAGGATGGTGGGGGCAGTGGCATTCCCTCCTCTGGCTGTCCTGCTGGAGCCCTCTGTGCTGGTAGAAAGGGTGTTGGGCCATTTCCACTGATTGCCAAATGGATGAACTCTTCTTAGCTGTCAATTTTCATGAAATATATTTTTTTTATTTAATTCGTCTCCTCTGTTCTCTCCCCTTTTTGTAAGATAATGACTGCTGTTAGTGGAAACACAGCGCTCCTCCAGGAGCCTCCAGCTATGGGAAAGGTGGGAGTGGTCCCTCAGGCTACACACTTCCATGTATTTGGGAATATGAATTTTGTTCTGCAATTTGTCCTCATGTAAAAGTCATCAGCATGTGCTGCTGTTGCCCCTGTGGTGAGCCCAGCCTAACCTCAGGTTAGGCTCTGCCTCTTCTTCACTTAATATTAAATATTGTTAAATATTTAAGCCAAATGGAGTTGGCTGTGATTTAGGAGAATCACAGAGAAGAACCTTTGCAGGTACAGGGCTTAGAGCAGCCCAGGGGCTCTACATGACCCTCCCTAGCCAGACAATCATAAAAATAAGCCCCATTCCACTCTGTTATGGCTCTGTCAGATGTGGTCCCTGAGCTACGGCTGGAGAGAGGAGCTGGCCCCACTCCTGGTCCTGCCAGACACTCCCAGTGCTGCCTGTCCTTCATCTGGCCCATTTCAGCTGTAATTGCAACAGCCTGAACCACCACACGGGTTTCTGTGCTGATATTTCATGACATTTTATGTACATAATCTGCATATGTTATTTTTAGCAAACTTTCTCCCCAGGACAGCCTCATGTGCTCCACATCTTGTTCCCATGAGCGTGTTCTACAGCTGGGAGAGGTTTGATTTATATTTTTTTTCTCCTTTTTTTGGTACTTCTTCCTCAGTCAAGATCAGGTTTTTAATTGCAAGAGCAACACACATATACCATATTTTCCTTTCTTTTCACAAGGCATCTTTAAGGGGGGAGGATAAAAAAACCCAAAAGCAGAGGCAAGTGAGGTGGCCCAGCTCCCATTTCCAGCAATTTCCTTGCTTGGGGTGCTTTGGAGTGAATTACCATCATTCCCCAAAAGAAATAGCATTCTTCTTGAGTGGAAATAGCATTGTTCGTGGTGGAAATAGCATCATTCCTGTGGAAATAGCATCGTTCTTGGTGGAGACAGCATCATTCTTGGTGGTAACAGCATCATTCTTGGTGGAAATAGCATCATTTTGGGTATTTTAGGAGCAGAACAAGTCTTTGCTCTTTTCTGGAAATGCTTTGCCACAGGGAGATGCTACATGGAAATGCAGCATTTCCTGCAGGGAAAATTGTCCTGTTAGATGTTTTTTAGGAACTGTGGCTCCAAGATCCATGCTTGTGTGGGAGATGCAGCTCTTGGCTGGAGAACCCGAGTCCTTTTGCAGGGAAAACCCCAAACTTTGAAACTCAGGCCTGCCTTAACTGTTTGCTGGAGATGTTCCCTGGGAAAATGGGGTTTTGCCAAACTCAGAGCATTTGTGGGTATTTGCTGTTTGGAACAGGAATGCTGGTGCTGGGGAGGACACCTTCCCATGGTGGTCTGTACACAAAGGGATGGTCCCTGCAGGGAGGATGGGATCCATGGAGGGAGATTCCCTAAGGCACCAGTGGTGTCCATGGGCTGCTCCTTGGAGAAGCTGCAGGTGAGTCTGAGTGTCCTGAGCAGAGCTGGGCCAAGGCCACTGCTCTTAGAAAGGGAACAGCTCTACCACAAAACGAGCTTTCGTTTCCATTTTCTTTTTGTGAGCTGCAAAAAAGGGTCTTGTGAGATTTTGTGAGGATCTTGGGATTCCCATCTGTGCTGGCCACCAGCACCTCGTGACTTCACCAGCACATGCCAAGGCCTCTGCTCCAGTGCACAACCAGGAATTCTCTCCTGCTGAGCCATAACTCCCTGCCACATCAGCCAGGGAGAGCTCCTAGAACACAGGAGAAGAGTTGTTTGAGAGGCAGAAGAGTTGCAGAGGTTTTTTCAGGTCTCACTTGGCCACCCTCCCCACAGTACCGTGCCCTGGGGCTGGAGGATTCATGGATCCATCCCGGCTCCTCCCCTGGATCCAGAGGTCCAACAGGGACACGTGGTGGCACATGGCACAGCACAACCTTGAGCGGCAGCACCGCCAGTCCCGCACGGCACAGCTGGGGCCTGCTTAAAAGCTCTTCCCCAGCGCTTGGAGCAACGAAACCTCTTTTTTCCAAGTCCTCGTTGTGTACTAATGAAGGAATAAAATAAACATTTGGTAACAAATCCAGCATATGGTTATTGTTTGCTGCAAGGACAGGGGAAAACATGACTCCATCGCTGGGCGAAAAGGCTGCAGCTGCGCTATTGCGTTTCCCCGCCGCGCTTTATTTAATAAACCTCAGCCTGCAGCCTTAACAAAATTTTTCTTTTCCCCCCCTCCAGCTCTCAGAGCTGGTTTTGGTGCCTTCTGCCACCATGGCCACGGTGGGGTCGCATGTGCCCTTCGTTAGCCGAGGAATCTGCTTTCAATTCCGGCCCTTCGGGTTGTATTTTCACAGCCACTCATTAGTCAGTGGCCGCTGACAGCACGCTGTAAGTGTGCCATCTCCCGCATTGTTTGGATGCAAGTGCAGCGCCCAAAATGATTTATTTAGGTTTTAATTAAAATTTGTGGATAGGCCAGTGATTTTTAGCAGTGCCGGTTCTAATTTGTGGTTGCGGGGGGAGGGGGGCTGGGGGTGTGGAAATAAAGTGGACGAAAAAAAGAGAATCCATAAGCTTGTAGAGTTTGTGTTTTTAGAGTTACCTGCTGGTCACTGGGCATCTCCCAGCCCTACACTGTCAGGAGAGGTGGAATTCCTTTGGTTCCCACATCAAGGTACAGACCTGGAATTACTCCAGCAGGTAAATCAGTGTCCCATGAGTGATGTCCTGAGGACCCCAACACCAGACCACGCTCTGAGCACCTGCAGAACCCCAGAATGGCTTGGGCTGGATGGTGTGTTAAAGCTCATCCACCCCTCGCCATGAGCAGGGACACCTTCCACTGTCCCAGGTTGCTCCAAGCCCCAGTGTCCAACCTGGCCTTGGACACTTCCAGGGTCCCAGGGACAGCCACAGCTGCTCTGGGCACCCTGTGCCAGGGCCTGCCCACCCTCCTAGGGAAGAATTCCCATATCACATCCATCCCTGCCCTCTGGCAGTGGAAGCCATTCCCTGTGTCCTGTCCCTCCATCCCTTGTCCCCAGTCCCTCTCCAGCTCTCCTGGATCCCTTTAGGCACTGGAAGGGGCTCTGATCTCTCCCTGGATCCTTCTCCTCTCCAGATGAACATTCCCAGCTCTCCCAGCCTGGGTCCAGAGCAGATGAACTCCAACCCTCTGAGCATCTCTGTGGCCTCCTTTGGATTTGCTCCAGCAGGTCCACGTCCTCCTTGTATTTAATTATCTTATATTTAATTATATTCTAATTTAATTAATATCTTTCATATATTTAATTGCATGTTCAGGATCACAGCAGCACCCAGGAGGAAGGTGGGTAACAGAGGGAGATGGCTGAGCCCTGAGGTCCCATGAGCAGGACGGGTGACTTGTGGCTTGAAAACAGAAGTTATGATTTAAAAAATGCTTTGCAGGGTGCAGCTCGCCCTCTCCAAAATAATCTGGAGTGCCTGGATACCTTTCCCACAGGCAGAACCCCTCATTCCCCTGGAGCAGCAGTAAGTTATGTTGCTGGCAACTTTTCGTGACTCTAAAAAAACAACCAGGAGTGGAAGGATGAGGGGGTTGTGGTGAAGCCTCAGGGGCTCCCCTTGCCCTGTGGGACCCGCTGGCCACTGCCCCAGTGAGAGGGGATATGTTGCTCTTGCAGGATGAAGATTTTCTTACTGCTCATGACATCAAGATGTGTTTTTTATAAGCTGCAATAAAGCACTAAGAGACTAAACTCATGCCCCTACCCCCCCCGCCCAAATTATGAAAGTTTGAAGCCTTTCTTGGCCTAATACCATGGCTCAAGAGAAGTCCCTGCTGTACCTGATGTAAACATGTATTAATTAAAGCACTTTGGAAATGCAGAGTATTGACCTAACGGGCTGTAATGGCTCTTCTTGTGCAATTACAATCCATCACACTGCTCCAGACTTCAGGAGGGATATTTTTCGGAGGCGCGTTATTGACCTGACGGCCCCGGGTGGTTTCCTCCCTCACACAGACCCTTCCTGCCCCAGGGCTCGCATCCTTCCCGGGGAAATAGTTACAAGGGGAGGCCTTAAATCCCTTAAAATTAATAAATAGGACATGTTCCATCCTGCCCCCTCCCCACCACGTACCTTCTCTCCCACTCCCCATCGCCAAGGGCACTTTAAACCTTTCCACCCACCTGCAGACCCAGGGAAATACCCGGAGCAAAATATTTATATCTAAAAGAAAAACTTTGTGCTTTCCAGTGGTGGAAACCCTTCTCAAATAAAGCATTTGTCTCCCGAGACTTACACCTTCTAATTTAATTTTCCCCTAAATCAAACAGGGTATTAATCCACAATAGAAAACACGTTCCAGTTGCACAAACAATATTTAAATGGTATAATAGGGACATCTTTTATAAATACTTCTAACAAATCCTCAAAAAAACCCGAATGTGTGTGCTATAATTAATAGAAATGCCAAATGCCAGCTAACCAGGAAAACTCCAGCATCATAAATCTGCCCCGAGCCTTCTCACAGATGCTGATGGATGGGGACTTGCAGCTTAAATATTTAACAATCAATAATTCAAATACCTATCCTACCCTATTAAATTTGTCACATTTATTTATACATGCAACATCCAGCTGAAGTTTCTTTGAAAGTTGGGCCTCTTCCACCCAGTAAAAACATGAAGAATTTTGGGAGAGTGTCAGAAGGAAAGAAAGGTTTCGGGATATGAAATTCCTATGGGGAAATAAGGAACAATGGAGAGAGGGGGATTAAACCCCATATCCCAAAATAGTTGGCTAAGTCTCCCTCACCCTAATGGGTTTGGATAATGCAGTGTGCAGGCAGGTGCTCTGTCCTATGAATCACATTTATAGGGATATTTTCCAATTTCTTTGCCGCCCAAGGCGGGGAGCTGCCGTTCATCCTCCACAGATGAATATTTTGGTGGCACAAGGTGGGCTGCAGCCCCTGCCCACACATTGTGTCCCTCCTGGAGCAAAATCCTGTTAAAATCTCAAAAAACCTGGAAAAAAGGGTGCCTTTGGTGCAGCCCTGAACAGCAGCAATGGCTTGTGAGGGTAAAATGGGACATAAATAAATAAATAAGCACATGCCGAGTACACTACTGGTGAGATGATGATGATGATGATGATAATAATAATAATAATATTATCAATACTACTAATAATATTACTATTATTAATCAAATGACATCTTCTCCTTTTGCAGCACCAGGAGCCAGACTTGGTTTCTCAAAGGTTTTTGGGAAAGTGGGATGACTGCATGGTTTTTCAGGTGGCTCCCCTCCTCACCAATGGTTTCCATAAAAATAGAAAGCTCAGCTATGTTTCCATTGATCCAGAGGAAGAGGAGGTGGCTCAGAGCATTCCCTGTGCTGCTGGAGATTTGGCCATGCCTCCAGCTGCCTGTGGCATGGAGGTCCCTTGGCTCCCTGAGCAGTGCTGATTTTAAAGGAGCTCCAAATCTGACCTGACAGGTTACAAAACTCCTGCACCCAAATTTCTGGAAGCACTTGAAAATCCCTGTGGGGCTATGTATAGGTAAGGAATTAAAGGTGTTGACCATGGTCCCTGTCCCCACCAGAGTGAGCCTGGGGGCCCAAATTACAGTGGCATAAATCTCCCTGGCAAATTTATTGTCATAATTTATCAGCTCCTATTGCTGAATGGCCAAGCAGTTAATTTTGAGATGAAGTGGTGCCATTTTCATCAATACCTGCGTGCTAAACGCCCATCAAAACATCAGCTGCAATTAATACAGCGTTGCTGAAGCACTGAACCAATAAATATTTCCAGTCTTGGCTGGTCTTCAGCAGATGTTGGACGGACCTGTCACCTCAGTGATTCCCATTCCAGTTGCACCAACAGGAATGTTTGCATTTTAGGAAGAGGTTAAGTAGCCAGATCTCCCTCTGAGCAGGGCGAAGCACCTACATTTCCCTGCCTAAACACCACCCTGTGCTTCTTCCACACAAAGTTTTTGATTTCTGTGAGGGGCTATTACATATTCCTCCTGCGTCCCAAGCCAGGCTGACATATTTTGATAGTGATAAATAATAAATGGGATTTATTTCCTTAGATGCTGATGGAGACCTTTTCTCCCACAGGAAGAGAGACAAAGCCAGAAAGCTGGAGGGGAAGAAAACGTACAAGGAAAGGAGGGAGAAAGCAGAAGGTGGTGCCTGAGCTCTGGCTGGTGCTCACTCCACTCCCAGCACAGGCATAATCCTTGTGGGACAGGGTCAACCCTTGCACCCCTCATGCTCCCTCCACCAAACCCAGCTTCGGCCAACACCCTCAATAAGGAAGGGTATAAGTAAATAACAGTGAATGATTTTTTTAGGGAGGGAGGGACAAAAATGGGGAAGGGCAGTGGTGAGGAGCAGTTGGAGCTGATGGGCATCACCTCCCTTTGTGCTGTAATTGCACTTTTTTAAAGCAAGTGTTAATTTTTCTGGGTCTATTCAAGCAGTGATGTGCACGGGTGGGTGTCTGTCCCTCCCTCCCATCCTGGTGTCCCCCATGCTCACAGCCAGTGCTGGGAGGAAGCATCCAGCTCTGGCAGCTCCGTGGGACAGGCTGGCCCACACCTGGGCTCACTTCCAAGCCCACTTTTCACCACCAACATTTGGGTTGTTTTTTGCCCAGCTGGGACAGCGAGCGCAGGCTCAGCACCCTCACCCTCCCTTCCTCCCTCCTCCCGGAGCTTGTGGGGGTGAAAGGGGCCAGTGCTGTTGGCAAGCCCTGCCTGGGGTACTGTGTTTCCTTTGAGAACAGATTTGGCTTTTCCTTACTGTCTGGTCTCCTTTATGGGACAAAAAAAAAAAAGCCAAATTGAACCAGTTCCAACCTGTCCTCAGCTGCCACACCATGCATCAGTGCCAGCACTGCCCATGTCAGAGGCAGCGACCAGGACACAGTGAGGGGCACAGACAGGGTCCCCCCACCTGGGGACAGTGGCACTAAAGCTGTGCCCAGCCTGACCCTCCCGCCCTGGCCTTGTAGGCAAAAAAAAAAAAAAACCCTACAAAAAACCCCAAAAACCTTTGTGGAGGTGTGAGAAAGGAAATAGCAGCAGGTTTATGTGTGGAAGGCAGCTATTTGTTAGAAAGCACTAATTTCCCCCCCAGATAAAATGGAAGAGCTGGTGTTGCAGCTGGTGCTGCCCGGGGAAGGGCTGGGGATCACGGTGGTCCCTGTGTCTTGTCCCCAAGGGCTGTGGCAGAGCTGCACCAGCCCTCACCTTTCATCGGCCTCAGGGTCTGCTTTCATATAGAAAACAGCCAGAATGGCTTAAATGCAAAAAACCCTTTCTGCAAACACTAAATTCCGCACGTATCTTTTAAGCAAGAGGTGTTGCAGAGTAAAAAATGCTTTGAAGGAAACTTTAACATTTATTAAAAAGCCTAATTTTTGCCTATTTCTGCACCCAGAGCCTTGCAGAGAGAGGCAGCTCTGCCAGCAGCTCCAAGGTCAATCCCAACAGCTGCGGCCATACTGAGGCTCCTCAGAAATGTGGCAGTATTTTTATAGTTTAGCTACATTTAAAGATGCATTGTAGCATTTGCAGCATTTATTAATCTCCTGGATCTCTCCTAGGTGTGCTTTGTCTCTTTAATTTGAATGATTAATCTGCAGAGATTTGCTGAGGATTAATCCGATATTGTGCGAGGAATGATTTTGTGTGACGGGACACCAAAAACACAGGGAAGGGTGGCTGACGTGACAAGAGTGACTTGATTTAACCAAATATCCCCGTGATTTGGGATGAAGCTGCTGCCTGGGAGCCTGCCCAGGCTGCAGGGCTGGGGCCAGGAGAGGTTGATGCCCATGGCAGCCAGTGATGCCCATGGTCCTACAGCCCCAACCCCACCCCGTGCCCGGCTGGGAGTAAATAACAACACGGCCTGTTAGCATTAGCAATTTTTTATTTTCCTTTTTTGTTGCATAGGAAATGCAGTACTTGCTTCCAGTAATTGTATTGTAATGTGAGAAGGTGGTAGCACTAATGGTTGAATACAAGAGTTAAACTAATCCACACCAGCTCAAAAAACCTGCGGAGACTTAGTTGAATAAGAATGGATGCCCACAGTGATTCTCAACCAATTACAATTTTTTTCACAGAACACAGTAAAACTAAAATGGTAACTATGAGAGTCAATACAAGTATACTAGAGGCACGAGGGGCCTGACTCATAAAAAAAAAATGAACACGACATGGTATTAACACGGGTGTCAAGTGAATTTGCAGCAGATCTTTCACACGGCCGGTGGAAATTTTAGCGCCTCAAGTCTCAACCCACCGCTGAGGGACTGGGCTGGGCTGGGGCAGAGTTTGGGAGAACCCGCACAGCTGGCCAAAATGGAGATTTCTCCTTGATTGTATTTCCCAAGAATTTCATGGCCCTGTCCCCAAGGCAGCAGTTGCAACAAGGACGAGCGGCGTCGGTGGCGGATGCCGAGCCGGGCGCTCTCGCCCTACCATGCTCCGTCAAGAAACTCATCTTGTTTTTGTTTTTCCCCTCATATTAATTTGTGGATGCAGATAAAAGGGGGACGTGTGGGGGGGGGGCAATTTCACCCGACACAATTGTTTTTGTTCATGCTCGAGCATAGAAAATTAACTAAGTGGAAAACAGTCTTCCCTTAAAAAGAAAAAAAGAAAAAAAAAAAAAAAAGAAAGCATCCAAAGTACAAAAGTTCACATTGCGGGCGAGCGCTCGCCCCGACGGAGGGTTTCTCTAGAGCTCAGAGGTAGCGATCGAGCGCGTTTTGTTCTGGTGCGGACAAGATCTCTTTTGTGATCGAGTCGCCGTGTCCCGAGCCCCCGGCACCGGCCGGAGCCATCCTCCCCCTTTTCCTCCTGCCAACCTGCACCTCTGGGGTTCGGAGCATGGTCCTGTGCTGCCTCGCCTCCTCCGTGGCCCCTTCCCACCGATTCTTGGTCTCTGTGGGGCTGGGGGAGGCACAGAGGGGAAGGGGAGGGAGACCAGGGCCAGCGGGGCTCGCCAGGGCGAAGCCCACCCTCAATTTGAAGGAGAAAAGCCCACCAGCCTCCCGTGTTAATAGCAAAGGAACTTTTATGAATCGGGCCCAAAGTTTTGTACAGAGTTTGTTTGAAGAAAAATATTGCAACTGTGCATGAAACTAAACAACCACATGAGGTTTTTTTTTTCTTTTTTTCTTTTTTTTTTTTTTAAAGGGTTTTTTTCTTTCTATATGAGGAAGTCTGGTGTGAAGAAGGGTCAAGCATGGGTACCTGGTTCACCGCTGCCCATTAAGAAATCTCTCGCAACATGAGCTCGGTCTCGTTTGTGGGTTTAAAGGACTGTCCCTTCAATTTGAACTGTTCTTCAGAGCAAGCTCTCTGAATTCTTAGGGTAGCTTTTCGAGACGAAAATCTTACCAGGCACGGATTTCTGGTCTCAAACACCATGTCCTGCCCTCTAGGAAAAAAAAAAAAAAAAAAAAAAAAAAAAGAAAAGAAAAGAAAAGGAAAAAAAAAGAAAAAAAAGAAAAAAAACCCAAAACACAAGTAATACTGAATTTAAGTAAATGTATACCTCCAAAATACTGAAAACACCCCAAATCAATAAAGACAGAATTTGCGTTCTCAGTGAAATATCTTTAAACCTATCTGACAAGAACCAAGTCAGAAAAAAAGACTAACATAACTTTGAGTAATATTCATACAGCTACTAAGCATTATGGAATAGCATGCATTAATATTGTACGGTTATTTTACATCACCTATATCAGAAGGTTCTGACAGACAGCGAAGGCTACCGGTGTAGAAAAATCTTACTTCAGAAGAGCAATATAATACAGATTTCACAGGCACTACATTTTAATATATCAGGTATTATGCTGGTTTTCTTATAATTCTTTCTGTCCTAAAGCTGGCATTATAACAATGACCAAAAAGGCAAGGATCGAAGTAAACGGAAAGTAGATACCAAAGTTGATATATTCTTTTCTTTTCTTTTTTTCAGATAGATTAGTGCATAGTTTTCATGCAGATAAACACTGCTATGCATTTACATTGTTGGAAAGCAGAGTGAATTGAGCCCAAGTTGTCACATTTTTGTAAATCATTTTGCCAGCCTGTAATAGCACCATGTAATGGATTTGCATTAAACATTAAATTGATTTCAGAATTGGTGACACAGTATTCACTACAGTTAAGTGCTATGGAATAGCTTCAATGTTACCTGCTATATATCAAAGCAATTTTCATCCCACTGCTTTTTTATTGGAAAAAATAAAAGGAAAATGTACTCGATACTAATTAGACTATTGCGCAGCCTTGGACTTGATGATGGCATAGCTGGGTTTACTGTCAAACAGTAATACATGCATTGACTTCAAGACAAAATTGGCATTGTAAGCTTGATTTAATGAAAATCCTGCCTAGCAGGCAGTGTTAACTTCACAAGACCTGCCTCCGACAGACCTCATGAGGTTGATTTTGTTATTTATTTATTGTTTAGGTGCCATTGAAGCTCTCCTTACATTGTCATGCCGGTTATGGTTTTAATTTTGTTCGATGGAGGCCTTCTACCAATAAAAAAAAAAAGAAAAAAAAGATATTTCCAGAGACACAATGCAAAGTACAATATTAGCTGACATTCTTAAAAAAAAAAATAATTCACCACAAGGAAAAAAAACCTGTTTTAGGCTATGTATCTGGGTTTTTTTTTGTATTTTTGTACAGTAAATATTTTTAACACTGTTACTACAAAGCTGCAAATATACGGAACAAAGAGAACTAGAGAAAGAAAAAAAAAATGTTAGAGGGATTTTGCATATTCCTGTGGGCTGACTGAATACTGTGGAGTTGAGAAAACTTGGTGTTTCTTTTCCCCTTCGACCTTAAGGGGAGGGGGAACAAGCAACAGAGACAAAGTGTACCATGGCTGCCTAAACTCGAAGCCCGAAAGTCTTTTTTATTATAAAGGAAGAAGAATAAATAATAATGGCATTGCTGGGGTGTGAGGCATGAGAAAAGCAAGTGCCCTCGCTCAAAAAAAAAAATAAATTATAAAAAAACAAAAAAAAAAGAGGGGAAAAAAGAAAGGAATTAACCTGGGAAAAAGTCAATTTGCGCTAAGCCATCCCTAGGGCTTTAAATTTGGGTGGGCGGGGGTGGGCACAGGTCAGAGAATTTGTGCGTCTGACAGTTCTGAAGAGAAGGAGGCGGGGAGGAAAAATAAAAAAAAAAAAATAGTTGGGCGACTCCAAAGGAGCACCCGGCACGGGGCCGGGGCTCCGCTGCCACCCGCACGCCGGGACCATCCAGGGATGGATGGATGGATGGCTGGCTGGGTGGGTGGATGGATGGGTGGAGGGATGGAAGGATGGATGGACGCTCCATCCCTCCTGCCCACCCCTGCTCGCCTCCCCGCTCCTCTAAAGGAGGACTACAACACTGTTTGTTCTCTACACCTGCACAGAACGGAACTGCCGCGTTTCCTGCGTGAGAGGAAGGTGAACGCAAACTGAATTTAGTGTGTAATACTTTACAACCCCTGTTGGTTAACACCCTTGACCTCCTACCTAATGTTTTAAAGCCTTTAAAACATTTTTTTTTCTCGTAATTCTGCTCAGAGTTCCCTAACTTTAGCGTCATCAAACTTAATATGACAAAAATACCTTCAAAAATACAGCATACCTGTAATGTCCATTTACAATGGTTCTTCAGTAGCCTATACTTCTCAAGCATAGGAATATGCTATACCATTGAGAGAAGAAAAATAACTGTATTTAAATACATACAAAAAAAGGAAACGGGAAAGTTTTTAACTTAAATCCAGTTCCCAAAGGAAAAAAAAAAAAAAGCAATTCTATGAACGCTGCCTTTATAACGAACAATCAGAAATTCCACTAAGCTAATTTGACAGAAATTTTTCCTCATTTAAACAACATTACAAAAGTCCTGCATTATAAAATAGGGTAGAATAAATCAGTGTAATCAATAAAACTATACAACATACAAATTACATATCTTCTGAGTGGGCAGTTTAATTCTCTCTCTTTGCAGCCATGACTACAACATGCTCACTAAAAACAACTAACTGCCCAAACTATTGCTTAGTTTGTTTTGTTTAAAAAAGGGTGCAATTTTATTGTATATACAACCAATTTACTGGTAATACCTTGTCTCATAGCAAGGTTCTGACAAAATGTTTGTCTAGGCTTTTTTCCCTTCACTGTGAAGCACTGAAAGCTGCTATTTTTTTTTTTTTTAGTGCACATATGTCTTAATAAAGTAATGCCCAGCTAAGTGCTATAGGGAAGGCAAAGGATGCTGGCTAGAGGATGTGATACCATATACTAACAATCACACAATACAATAGAGCAAAATGACTACTCAACCACTTATCAGACACATATGAAAATCCAAAACATTTTATTTTTTCCTTAAATAGAGAATAACCAGTAAACAATTTTCAGAACTTGGAAGTTTAAAAACGTGCATATAAAAATGGGCATTATATACTTTTATTGAATGTGGATTGATTGCAGTCTGCTAATAAAAATGGGTGTGGGATCTGAAGAAAAAGGAAGTTTTTTTTTTTTTTAAGGCTTGCTTGTGAAAGGAACAGTTGTAAAACAAAAATTGCTTGAAGCAGGGTTCAGCTTAGTGCTTCACAGTTTGACTGCTTCTCTAAGAAGAGCCCTTCCTGCATGTGCATTCAAAAATCACAAAAGTACAAAGACAAACACCTAAAACACACTGCGTCAAGTGCAGCACCAACTTTGGTCAAATAAAAAAAAATTAAAAGAAAAATTAATAATTGCTAAGCTTTTCTACATGATATAAGCAGGTATTGCATATTTTCATATATCTGGGAGAAAACAAAACAAAAAAAGGAAGACTCCAAATAAAAGGTAAAATGCAGCAACATCCAAAAATACTGATAATCTAGCATCTACAGATCTCAGAATAGCACTGCCACTGACCATACAGGACAATAAACACTACTCCTATCTGCGGAACAACTAACATCCTATTTAATTCTAGATGTTGGAACTGACAATGGCTGACATAAAAGTCACATTTACAAAAAGTGTCTCCAAATGCTTGACTAGGGAAAAACCCCTTTCAATATAGGAACATGTGCAACAATTCCACAAATAATCGCTATCCAGGGCAAGGCACATTGATATGGAATTTTTTTTTTTTTTTGTTTCGTGCAAATTAAGAAAACAAAACAAAACATCATTTCAGGGAAAAGATGAGGAGCAAAGTGTCTTCCCAAGAATTTCAGTTACTTGATTGTATAGGACAGTAGTAGAAACCCTTCTGAAGGGTCGAACAAACATAGTTTAAAGGCAAGTGCCTGGAATAGGGATTACAATATTGTGTCTTAATGCACTCTACTTTACCCTACATTAACTATATAAAAATTAGTTACTAACACTAGAACATGCAGAGACTTTCTCTGATTAGCTGGACTCGCCAACCAGAACGTATATATATGTATAGTATAGGAAACCTTCTTAAAGTTGCATGTGAAGCAAAGGGGTGCTCCGCTGTCTGATAGAAAAAATCACTTGCACTCTTTTTTTTTTCTTTTTTTTTCCTTTTTTTTGTACATAAGATACAGGACGTTTGGGGTCCAAACTTCTTTTTTTTTTTTTTTTTTTCCATTTTCTACTTATTTGTCTGTTTTTTTTTTTTTATTTTTTTCTTCTTCAGCAAGTGCCCTTGCTTTGAACTGGCATAAGTTGTAAGAAGATCAGCATCGTTCGTTTCTGTAATGATTTCTTCACAGTCCAGAAAATGTACCAGTTCAGGGACACAAAGGTGTTTTACTTTCTGGACCGTTCTCTCGTATTCCCAAGGTGTTTGAGAACTGATAAACCCTATATTGCCGGAAACACGTAAAATTTGTCAGAATTGGCATAATCCATTATAGTGACTTTTAGCTTATAAAATTAACAGATATTATGATTTCATTTTAGTTATGTGCTTTGATAACAGAAAATGATTAATTAGCATTTAATGTAGTTAACATATTGTGGTAAAAGCACCATTAGATTTGTTTTTTTTTTTTTTAAATTTTCCTTCAGTTTTAAAGGGATACAAGTTCAACAATAAAAAACATAAAAAGCAAAAATAGCTCCCCTTTTTCTTGCAAGGCTGTTTTTTACCCCAATAATTTAGAGTCCTGGGGTGGAAGGACTTGGAAAACAAAAATAGAATTTTCAACAATCTCTATCTTACAAAGATATTTAGCTATCCAATGAAATTGCACTTTACTCAATTCAAAATTCGATTGTTTTGATTGATTCCTGTCAGTTTCTGTCAAAACAGACCAACTTCCCCATTTCTGCGTGAATTTTTGTGTAATTGTTGAAAATTGTTGAAAAATGTTTTTTTTTAAAATGTAAGTGCAGCATTTCAAACTTTTTTCTTTTTTTTCTTTTTTTTTTTTAGTGAATAGTAGTAGTTTGATGTTTTAAATCGCTCTGCAATTGAGTGGAAAAAAATTGTTGACAATGCTCTTATGGTTCATGTTACATCTCTAAGTGCCGACTGTAAAAAAAAAAAAAAAAGAAAAAAAAAACCCCAACAACAACAACAACAAAAAAAGAAACCTGCATTTTTTTCCCCCGATATGTTACAGAAAAAAAAAAAAACATGCTCTATGTCTGTCCGGTAAGTTATATATTGCAGAATTCAGCTACTACAAAAGTTATAGTTTAAGTGTGTTTCATGATTTCTCAAGAAGTCTCACACCTGTATGGGAAAATCCGATGAGGATACTGTAAAACAGTTAGGCTCCATATGGAAAGTGTGTTACAACAGCGAGTTGGTAAGCAGCAGCAGAGGCTAGTTCTACTCAGTGTCACCTAACGCTTACACTACCAATGAAACACTTCAAAAGTTATGAAGCCCAACCATTTCCAGCACCATATGAGAAATTACAACAGTCCTAAAGTTGTCTAAACAAAAAAAAAAAAAAAAAAAAAGAAAAAAAAATTAGAAAAAAAAATTAAAATCAAATCTCGAGAGAAAGTTACGGCCTTTGCCATTCAACCATAACGTTTGCCATTTCCATGTACGAGTTTGCTGTCGGTGTCTGCTCGCCTCCCCTTCCGCCGATGTGAAGTCGCTGCGCTGCGTTGCTGCTGCTTCCGTGTTACAGAGGTGGGAAGGGGTCTGGTGGTCTGTCCGGTGCGTGGTGGGAAGCGGAGACTTTTATCCCAGGTACCAGGACTGCAAAAGAGAAAGGAGAAGCGTCAGCCTCGGCCGCCCGCTCTCGCCGCTTCCCCAAGGGCTCCAGGCACCGCCGCCAGCCTCCTCCGCCAAGAGGGGGGCTAATTGAGACCGTGACGAATTGACCTAATTACAAAGCTTAATTAAAAATACTGTACAAATCAATATATTTTTTTTTCCCTCGCCGACAGTCGCTGGACATAGCTACAGATGAACGCGGGGGTCATGTCACGTTACAAGTTATCAATCTTTTTAATAGATGATGGCTTGAAGATCCCTCCAGTTCACTTTTGTCTAATCCCCTGAAAAGGCGATACACATTCGCCTCCCTGTGCCATTTATCACCCTGCAGTCGGGGTTTTCTTGGGTATTTAGGCATGTGCCAGCATAAGCATCTGTTGCTTTATACTGCCCTGCTTCAACTGTCTCGCTGGAACAGATGCACAGAAATTCAACAACAGGGCTGTTTTCTTAGGAGAAATGTGGATCGCTACAGAAAAGCCAGGATAAAGCAAATCTGGGGGAAAGTGGATCAGTGAAAATGTCCCGTACCTCTGCCCATACTTGTGTTCCAAAACAAAACGTGGGCCTCAACTAATAGCTCTTCTTTGGGAAAATACTTCTTTTTTTTTCTTTTCCTTCTTTTTCCCAAAGGGAGGGAATTCCCTGAGAATTCAGCCCTGCAACAATACCGTCCTTAACCCAACGGCGCAGATGCCCGGAGCACAGAAAGCAATTTCACTGCTCCATAGGAAAATAAACACAGTTGGGAAGCTGGAGTGGTCTCTGCTGGAGCTGGGGCAGTGCCACTGCACCGGGGAGAGCCCATCCCGGCCCCGGCAGGGTCAGCCCAACCTGAACCCGCCATGAATGAGAGCAGTGTTAGGCCCTGGGACCGTACGCGCGGGGGGATGCTCCTTGGCAATGACATATTGCTGTGGGAATACACCAACAAGCAGCAACTATTTAGCCTGGAGTAAAGTAACACAACAAGAAAGACTCAGGTATTAAAGAGCTGTTGCTGATACCCCCCGTTTTTTGCTGGGGCTCCTGTGATGTATGAGGTGCGTCTGTGCGCGTGCACGGACCGATGACAAGTTTTACCAAGTTTTTCCTCCGCTCCTTTTCAGCATCTGACGTGATTGATAGCACAGTCAGCTCAGGGAGGACTTACGAACATTTATTGAAGACTGAGGCAAGTTTCATGTGGGACTTGGAGATTATGTGGTCTTGCCATGGAGGTACGAACTGGTAAAATAAATAGCAGGATCGGAGAAGTTGTCATGCTTCCAATACACCTCATTAAGTAACTCTTCCTCCGCTTGCCCTTCTGAATACAAACACACCGGTCCCATATCAGCTACATCTATTGCCTACAGATTTTATATTTAGTCTTACTCAGGCTGCAATTAAATGAAATAGTTCTCATATGTAAAGTTTATAAACAGAGGAAAGTTCTGGCAGGGTTCGAGAAGTGGAGCCAAGTCCTGTTCTCCTCCCTGACTGCGGGGCCCTACTGATTTTTAGTAGGGTGCAGAGATGTGGAGTGTGGGCTGTGCTGTGCTAGAGACATCTTCAACCACCACTGGCACCTCCGGCCACTGCCAGCACCCAACTTCTCCAAACTTTTCAGAGCTGTCCCTCACTATTCTTGTTTGAGCACTATAGCTTTTGGCCGGACTGGGAACTCTGGCACTGCCCAGCAGGGAGGAGAGGGGGAAAAATCCAAGAAGGGAGGGAGTAGAGGGGTTAAAACTGCAAGGTAAAGGAGAAGAGGAGTTACAGATTGAGGTGATGGAGTTGAGAGTTACACACTGAGAGATGCTGGGATTTAGGTGGGTTAAGACTGAGGTGATGGAGTAGAGGGGGTAAATACTGAGAGGGGATGGAGTAGAGGGGTTGGACACTCTAAAGTGATGGAGTGGAAGGGCTGAGTATAGTGAGGGAATGGAGTACAGAAGTTAAAGCTGAGAGGTGATGGAGTAGAGGGGTTAAAACTGCGAGGTGATGGAATAGAGGGGTTAAAACTGCGAGGTGATGGAGTAGAAGGGTTAAAGGCTGAGAGGCCGTGGAGTGGAGGGGTTGACCAGTTCCAAGCGATGATTCCCATCTCCGATGTCCGGCTGCTCCACGGCCGCTGGCCCGGCACATGGCCCGCCGGTGGCGGGAGCCGCTGCCCTCGCCACTCCTCCCTCGTTTCAAAACCTGATTTTTTTCCTTCTTCCTATTTTTTTTTTTTTTTTTGAAAAAAAAAAAAAAAAAAAAGGCAGCAAAGCAGGAAATAAAAAAGAAGCGCAGAGGTTGCGGAGGTGGGGCCGCACGGGGCCGGGGCTGGCGGCGCTGGCGTCCCGTGTCCCTCCCAGGCTCCGCCGCCCCCCCGTCCCTCCGTCCGTGTGTCCGGCCGCCTCGGCCGCTCCGTCGGTCCGTCCCCCGCCGCCCCGCGCTCCTTCACGCATCTCGCTATTCACCCCGCGCCTCGCAGACAAGGTTACCCCAGAGCGGCTCTGTAATCCTTCACTGAAATAGGCTTTATTGATTGCTCTGGTCTATTGTTCCCTTTTCAAGTCCCCCAAGTTCAAGTTCATCCCGGTGTTACATCATGTCTCGTTGCTAAGGGCAACCAGACAGCCCCAGACGTGACCGCCATCCGCAAGCGCGGCGCTGCGCCCTCCCACCGCCGCCAGCCGCGCTGACGTCGAGCCCCGCTCCCAACACACTGAACTATTTATTCTGCCTAATTTATGACCTCCACAGCAAGAGAGACCCCCACTCCAAAAACCAACACTGTTGTATATTTAATTAATCTGTCTTTCTCCGGCACTTGGGAAAGTTAGACAAAGGTCTAATTATTGTGTGTCGCTCCCCACACTTTTCTTTTTGGGGTGACTATTTGCATGGGAAAAGAAACGGCGAGGCTGGGTGCGAGTCCCCTCCCTCCAAAACACCTTTTTTTTCCCCCCTGCCCTATTGACATTTCATGAAATACTTTAGCTGCTTAAGGGAATTAGAAAAAAAAAAAATCTGATGTGAATGTAACTCCTTCGGAGTTGGTATTCAGTAACACAAATCAACTCATGACATGTTTAAATTTAAATGCTAACCACACACTCTGCGAGTTACTTTAAAGGTTAGTTTTTAATCAATAGAAGTTGCTGACTCGGGAGTTTTGAGCGGCGCAGTGCAGCTCTGGGGCCTTTGTCTCGCGTTGGGCTTTCAAACTTTTTTTTTTCTTGAGATGATTTTAGCAATGATTTGCAGACACAGAGCGCTATTGTGCTTCTGACTAGCAACATGTCAATAAAGGAGTAGAGTTACCATGCACTAGGGTGTCAATATGACTCCTGCAGACACTGCTCAACCTTAATACCAATGAAAAACTTAACCCTTACAGGAGAGACCCAAACTAAACCACACACTCATTTCAAAACTTCCTTGCCAGGGCTCCGCATGGTCCTGAGTGAAAAGCTGCTTTTACGGGACCCAAACTGGGAGCGCTTCGCCAACAGCTGCGTCCCGCTCTGCCTGCTCCTGCAGCCCCACTTGGATGAGATGTTTTATGGGCTGAGGCAGCAGAACAGTGAGACAGAGGGAGCATTTACCCAGCAGATCCCACCAGCACCGCTCTCGGGACACCGGTTTAATTTAGAGCATCTTACAGCTGAAGCGCACACACAGAATGATCCTCCTTTTTCTGCTAATCATTTTAATATTAAGATCTCATATCCCCCTCAAGCCTCCTATACACGTCTAAGTCTTCCAGGATTAGGGCTGAAGAGCAGCATTGTTCCTCTGGAGCACCTGTGAAACTTCTCTGCAAGGGAGAACAGACCTCCGGCCTCAAATGAAAACGTCTAGGAAGCGTATTAGGTGCTTGGAGACCCGATAGCTGGGACCTATCAAGGGTTTTTTTTGCATGATTAGGGAGCTTAGAATGGAAAAAAAAAAGAAGCCTGGATCCCTACATTTAGATGGCTGAAGTATTCTGTGCCTTCCTTTAGAGTGCTGCTCAATGTCTAAGCACCTCACCCATTTCATCCCTTCAGTTCTGTAACCTATCCGGCTGCAACCACTTGGGAGAAGGCGGTGTTGCCTTTCTTAATTTAAAATCTCCATTTAAATCATGGGCCCTATCACAGTACGGTCAGGATGATATTATCTCTGTGCTTTTTCATAAAAGAGACGGTGTTTTATTTCCCTTCTATTTATTTTGCAGTACCGTTCTCCCAGTGAGTTTAGACCTAAATGAACCCACTGGAGCTAAAGGTCCTGCTCAGTAAAATTGCTGCCACACGGTTGTCGGTGCCACTACGAGTCTGTATTGTCCTGCCGAACATCTTGCTGTCCTTCTCCAGTGCTCAAGGTGAAACATCAGAAAAAATTCTGCAGTCCGGTACGAGATCTTTGCTTCCCTTTCTCCAGTCAAATGAAGAAGTAATCTCATCAGGTTGAAAAGTGCTGACTAAGGATTTAATAAAGTGCCTGCAGATGTGTGTCATCTCTAAGGTATTCAACTCATGTAATGCAAAACAGTTCCACACTGAATGTGCTTATAAAATTCCATTTAACCATTGCAGAGCTCTATTTTACTGTTCTCTGAGGAGTATTATCACACTTTTTTTTTCTCCCTCTAATTTACTGCACCATGAAAGTTGAAACTCGTATTTGAGAATCCTCACAGTAGTAAGGTTTTATGATCCATAAACAATATCTACTTGACTGAATCCTAAACAGGAAGTCTGAGATGGCAATTATGGTTCTCTGATAGCGCAAGTCTATTTGTTTCTTATGCACTCCTGGAGATAGCAGAGACACACAAAAATCCTCCAGCCACTCCTGACAATTGGCTCCTTTGTACGGGAAGAACAGCAAGGAAACATTCTGTGATTCTGGATATTTAAAAGGCAAAAAGTTCAAAGTGCCTTACCGACTTCTGTGGCAGTTTCTGCCTTAGTCAGGAGCCCAGGAACAGGCCCATTGTTTATGGAAACCTTCTCAGATCAGCCTTCCTGCACACTATCCATCACCCCCAGCCTCCCTGTGAGCACTGCTCACGTGTTTCCAACCAGAACCACAATCCAACCCAAACTTGTTCCATTTGCTTCTACCTGCACATCTCCTGCCCCAACAATGGGACCTTTCAGCTAATGCAGAAAGCCGGGGCTGTGCACCCTCCCTATCTGTTTTTCAAATTAAGAAGTTAAACAAAAGTCCTCAAGGGCAAAGTTTAACGCTGCGGAAGGAGGTTGTTAATGTGGAATCCAGAACTGGGTGTGACAGTTGGCTCATTTCTCCCAGCCATGTAGGTTATTTAAGGACATTCACACGTTTGAAACTCTGACAAACTCCACACACAGCGGCTTTGGCTTCCCCATACCCACTCAGACCTGCTCAGTGATAGCCATTTTCTGTGGGTTGCAGCCCAGTTTTTGTGCCTGGCGGCGGGACAGGTCGGTGCCATCGGGACTTCAAACGTGGCTGCTGCGGCTGTTGCTGCCCTGGGTGTGTGCAGGAAGAGATCGCTGCACGGGCCCGGGTGGGAAAACCCACTTGTGATAAGAGCCAAAATAAAATAAAATAAAATAAAATAAAATAAAATAAAATAAAATAAAATAAAATCCCACAGCTTTAGAGCTCGCCGGCACAGTGGCTGTTTGGGCAGCCCAGCTGAACCCAAGCCACGACTGCAGGCACCTGTGAGGTCTCATTGTGGGGTGTTGTTTGGGTCACCTCAAGAACTTTGAGGCTCTCACGAACATTAACTTCAGGGAGGTGAATAGGGGCAACGAATCCCTCTGGTTGCAAAGATAAAATGAGAATGCGAGCAGTTAAGTGGTGAACTGGGACTTTTGGCATCACCTTGTGAGAGGTGCCGGGAAGGCTTTTCCCCACGGTGTGTCGTGTGAAAGCGAGGGGACAAAACTGGGCCTTTGATGCCACTTCAAAAGGGTTGCCAGGGTGAGGGGAGACAGTGGCAGTTCAGCTTCTGGTGCGACTGGCTGGAGGGCTCCTGCAGACACAGCAACTGCCTCTGGTTTACCCCTCATCTGAATTCATCCCACTCTTCTAGTGCTTCCTCCAGAGTTTCTCCATGCCCAAAATCTGATCCTACTGCGTAGGAACGAAAGGTGAAGATAAAAGACAAGGTCACCTTTGTGCCTACTGGAGTTATTTTCTTAGAGCTGGGATTAATTATTTAGTAATTATATTTTCCAGACTGAAATACCAACAGGGACATAAGTAGTATGTTGGTCATCCCGAAAGGGACATAAAACAGTGAGAGAATCTTCTGGTTGTCCAACATCCGCACCAGGAGAGTCACACGCCCCACTGAGAGCACATTTATATTGTCTGGAGACAGATAAAACCTGTCCCAGGAGGGACACTGCTCTCCGGGCAATATGTACCGTAGCTCTGCATCCAATAGTTTTTGTGGGAATGCCACTTGTGGCAAACTGCATTAAATTACGTGCAATAATTTTGTAATATGCACTTTTGCCTGCTGACTATTAAAAATGTATAGTAGTCCAAAACCACTTCTCTCCTGGGACCAACAACCTCACTTCAGGCAAGATTTCTGCTTAGGTTCAAACCTCAAGTTGGGAACAGCTAGTGTTTTTAAATAAGTCACCCCAAACCCTCCCAAACCTATGAAAACACACTCATACAGTAACTCCTGCTGTTGTTCCAGACATCTGAATGTTCCAGTAAAGTGTCCCAGCTGGCCCCAGATGTTTCTTAAGTATAAAGCAATGCTCTGAGTGCTGGACCCCCTGCTGCCCCGACCTGGAGCTCAGCGGATTAAAGATTGACTGCGCTATGACGTATTCGCATTTAGCCTGAATATAATACAGCAAAGACTTATCAATGGCAAATGTTTGAAATGTAAGCCAGTCAGCAGAGTAGGCTGGCACTCTGAATATGATGTTTAATAATGTATGGGAACTTAAGATCTAAATTAGATCTACAGGAAGAAAACTTTCCCTTTTCTCTGCCTCTAAAAGAAAAGTTCTCTCAGAATGAGGTCATTTTCCTGCCTGTCTTTTGGTTTACAAAATTGCTTTCAGGCAGAGGGTCTTCCCTTTACTTGGGGAACATTTTGCCAGTTACAGTTTTCCTCCAGTTTTCTAAAAAAGAAAAAAAAAAGCAATGAAGTTCACTTATTTGTTAGTAAATTGACTTTGAAATCTGCAAAATAACTTCTAAACTTTGCGTGCTTGGCTGAAAGCTGACTGCAGCCATGCTAAACTGCAACCCTTGCTGTTTAAAAAAAGAAAAAAAAAAGATAGTGGAGGGAAAGAGAGAGAGGAAAAAGAAAGGGAGAAAGAGAGAGAAACAATCCCATTTTGGTTTTTGTTAGAGGACGGCATACTACATAGATCAGAGACTTTTCAAAAAATAAAAACCCCCACTGTACACAAAGCACAGGAAAATGTGAGGAAAAAAGGAAAAACCTAAAAGCAGCTTAGAATGTGTTAACTCTGCCATTCTGTCAGCTTAAAGAGTATTTTATGCTTGATCAACAGCTCTCTTTTATTATGCTTTTCTTTCATTCATTCAAGACATCAAAGACCAGAACCACCAGTGTACCTGATCTACCAGAAGAACTTGTAAGGGTGTTCTAAAGAAACGGGGGTATTGGGAGCCAGACACCCCTGCGGACAAGGCAGTTCAAAGAGAATATTTCAACAATGATTACATTTTGTAAATCTTTGTACGAAAGACAGCTTATTTCCTGCTTTTTTCATGAAAAATAGATTCTATCCATTAAAGTGAGCCCACAGTATGAAAGTTACTTGAGATCTGAGGTACAGCAAGCGGATTAAGTGAAGGGTGAGATGAAATCTTTGAGAGAGACGATGGCTTTCTCTGATATTTGTTGCTGCCATAAGGTTTTCTGAGTGGGCTAGAAACTTTTTTTTTTTTATTATTTATTTGTAGACTTCCTGGTGGCAGTGAAGCCGTTTGTAAAAGCAAAATAAACCGTAATGAATCAGAAAGGAAAATTGCAACAAATAAAAAAGCAACTGAGAAAACAAACGGCTGCAAAAAACCCTTTTGACATGTTTGAAAGGAAAACTATATATATTTGACCCACTCCAAAAATTGCAGGCGAGCCATTTAAATCCTGCAGACAACTCCGAAGTGCAGCGCACAGACCCAAGCCAGCTGTTTACTTTTCCAAGCCCGTGGTGGTTTCTGCATTGATAAACTATATAACCTCACACACACAGAAGGGATTTTAGCTATGCCAGGCCTCATTGCTCTGTCCCGCTCTCTTTATGTGCTGTCACAGAATAAAAATGATCCTAACACAAACCCTGAAATAAGATCTCGCTCCAGAAAGAACATCTTTGTAGATATTTCCTGAGTTACTGCCAAGCGGGATTTTTTTCGCCCATTCATCCTTTCAAAGTTTTGCTATAAACACAGCCAAAATTGTTCGGCAGTAATCAGAAATGACCAAAATATGACCCCCAAGCCAAGGCCAGCTGTGGGCAGAAGGAGAGGAAGCTGCCCCACGCCTGTGGCTGGGACAGCGGCCACCTCTGCCACCACACCTGGGTGACACCGCCAAGCATCGGCAGCTCGCTTCCCCCCTCTGTACAGACTTCTGAAAGAGAAGAAGGAAACAGCGGGATGCACGGAATCAAAGAGGCAAAACCAACTTTAAACCCACCTCACGGTTTACATCTACTATTTCGAGGTAAAAGCAAACATGCTTGCGAGGGGGGTTGAGTTCTGCACTTTCCACCTCATTTTTAGACAGCCCCGTATTTTCCTCTGCTGGAAGCACAGTTAAATTTGCTCGGGAGGGCAACAATCCCACATTTCTTACAGCAGATCTCACTCATTTCTTTCCTTTTATGAAACAACACGTGCATGGGGACTTGGAGCCACTTATAACCTCATGCCGGGAAGCCCCGTGAAAACTGGGACGGCAGGCATGCCGCTGCGACGGGACTTTCCGGCATTTTGCTTGGATGAAAGCAAAACCCTTTGGCTCCCCAGAGTACAGCAACCCCCTGGACACGGCACAAAAGCTGCTGGGTGCCCAGGGACCCCCCAGCCCCGAGGGTGGGAGCCCGAGGCCTGCGGCGGCCCTGCTCCCGGCCCCTCAGCCCGGCCCAGGCCCCGGCTGTGCCTTCCCAAGTTCAAGTTCAGGTTTAAGGGAAATAAACCGCTCCTCGGGAGCCTGCAGCCAGCCCTCATTTCCATGTGATCCCTCTGAACTTCGCCTGCGCCAGCGCGCCCTGTTTCCAGGGCCCGCCGAAGGAATGTTTTACAGTTAGAGCCCGCAGTGCTTTCTCAGGCATTTCAGACCCAGAGGCCCAAGTTTCAAGCTGCAGCATTAAAAGTTTCCACAGAGCTACTGCAGAGAGAGGGAGGGAGGGGAGGGAGGAGGGAAATGAGGAGAACAATATCGTCTTAATTGTCTCTATATAGCTCCACAGTTAAAGTATTACTTTTTAAAGGGACATAATTTATTCTGGAGGCACGGTGTTATAACAACCAGTACATACTTTCACCGCGGCGTAACCCACTCTATTCTTCATTGTGCTTTCCGGTGGTGTTGCTTTTGCAGAACTCCTTGTTACGCCGTCCCCGATACTGTACTTACAGTTTTATTCAATTTAAGCCAGTTCCTGCAGTCCTCAGGCAAGCAAAACTCCCCCCCACCACCACCCCCAAAGCCTCAGGAGTTCTGCCTGCACCACGACTGCAAAAACAATCTCCCCATAACCACCGTTTTTCTCCCCACCAAAAAGTTTCTTTACTTTTATTGCTTTAGACAATCGGGGAAAGTCATCCAAAGAAAATCAAGCCCCAGTCTGGGCCTCCCAGGCTCGGCTCGCAGGGAGACAGCCCGAGCACACACGCACAGACACACACGTACACACACACCCAGGGGTTTGCCCTGCACTCTCCTGCCCTGTCCTGTGCCACAGGAGCTACGTGAGGGGCCCAGGGGTCCCAGCGCCATGGGTGGCTCTGCCAGCAAGCTGCTACAGAGGCTCTGGCTCCTCGCTCTGCAGTTTGGGGTGCAAAAAGTAGTTTTCAGCTCTATTTTTTCCCCACTGGAAAACACTGGAGAGCAGGGAGGAGGGAAAGGTCACTACAGCCTTCAGAGGTTGAAGGCTGAGGTGGCCTTTCCTTGTCCTGATCATCCAGCTCTTGTATCATCCTGGCTCTGACAGCCCCAGTGGAGCTGTAGGGGACCCATCCACCACCCCATCCCTGTCCAGGGGCTCCCTGTGGTGTAACAGGAGAAGACCCATCATGGTTCAAAAGGTAGCTGACCTACAACTACCAGAGGTAGTTCAGCTGCTTTTTTGACTGCCCTGAGAGTGCTTCGAGCACACGAAGGAAAGCGAGGGGAGAGAATCATTTAGGCTGGACAGGACAGCGAGCACTCCCTCCAAAATTCCCCCCCAAAAGTCAGCTCCCTGACTGTGCTCTCTATCTGGGGGTGAAGTGAACAAATGAGCAGCTCAGTGAGGACAGCAAAGTGCGCCCAGCCTGATCAAAGCAGAGCAAAATGCAGGAGGGATGGGTTGGTGGGGACTGGGAGGCACAGGGGAGGAATTAGAATGTGGGCAGCAGGAGCAGTGGGGCTGGCAAAGGGACAGCTGGGGACCCCAGGATGAAGGGGCCAAGGCAACAGCATGTTTTGAGAGGTGGGTAGAGCAAGGCTGGGTTTGGAGACCACAAAAAAGGAAGAGGAATTCGGGTTTTGGCAAGTCCTAGGTGTTACTGGGCAAGGAGATCAAAACTGGTCTCCAGATTAACACGGATAGAAATAGGAGCACAGAGGCAACTCTAGCACTTTTGACATTAAAATTACAGAAGACCATGAGCTGGAGGAATAATGACTTGATCAGGAACCCCCTCCCTTCCCAAAACTTCTCTTAAAAGAAGAAAGCCAAGAGGGCATTGAGTTGAACAAAAAAAACCTCTCCTGAACATGGGAACTTTTGACATCTGCATTTTTCCTGATGCTCTGTGCCTTGCTAAATTGGTCTAATAAAAATGGAAGGTTGTGCATCATGCTTGTGCTCAGGGACCAGGCTGTGGGGATCCATGATGGGGCTTCTGTCACACTGTGGGAAAGCCCATCCAGGGATGAGTCCTGTAAAGATCCACCGGGGCCAGGTTGCTACAGGAGCTGTGTGAGTGGGGCAGGAAAAGACCACCCCAGGCTCCAGAGGTTGCCAGCTCTCTGCTGGAGAAATGGGAAAAGGCTTTGCAGCACATGATCCACCTTTGGATGAGAAGGGATGTATTAGACACGGTTGGCTAAAGGGAGTTGAGTCTTGGCCTAGCTTGGAGCAATTTTCACACATATTGTGAGATGCCAATGAAAGTCCTGGTGGAGTGTAAAGTCATTAAATGAGATGAAATTAAACAATTTAGTTATTTCTGCTTCATCATATTTGTGCAGTATGGCAGGCAGAATGAATTACTACTAATGATCAAATTTAGTAATACTAATTAAACTATCTCAATTTAATTAATACTAACAGAGAAAACAGACAAAATTACTAATGTAAACCTTGAACTTAAAATCAAAAGGTGCCTCTTCTCTTTTGTGAGTCACTGAATGTGAGGCTTTTCCCTGAAAATAGCCTGTTTAGAAATGGCTCTTTGTACTCCCTAAGTAAGCTGCTCCTTTGTATGGGTGACTACAGCTCTCCTCCAGCTTTCTTTCCCCCTTTTTTCTTCCCTAAATGTTACTAATTTTACTCCTTGTTTTCCCAAAGAGCTTCCAGGAGAAGAATCTGAGCTCTGTTCAGACTCACTCAACATCAAGAGCACTGATAAAGCGGTTACCACTGCAGGGACAAATTCTGCCCTGGGTGCTTTGTAGAAAGAGAGTTTATAAAGAGCCTGTGGAGCCTCTCTTATTGGGAAATCATGGAATCACAAAATGGTTTGGCTTGGAAAGGACCTTAAAGATCAGATGATCTTCCAAACCCCCTGCCATGGGCAGGGACACCTTCCACTGGACCAAGTTGCTCCAAGCCCTGTCCAACCTGGTCTAAATTTTCTGATTTAGCCTACAAGACCAGTAATTTGGGGAAACCCTAACCCCAAACCCATGTCTACATCAAGGAAGATGGCTTTAGAGTCACTGAGAGTTAATACCTATAACCACAAAATAAAAACTCCACAGATACATGAAGACAGCACTGCAAACCCTCCCCACAAGGACAATGTGAATTTCAACCTTTATCTGATCTGAAAAAAGGCTAGATTTACTGCACTGTGCATAGTCATAACCAAAAGAAAAGTATAATTAAACAAAAATGTTATTGTATTTCTAAAACAAACTCCTGCCAATAACAAATCTTCCATCTCCTCCTCTCATCAGCTTCAACGAATGTACAGCCGGGTCCCATACCACAGATTCTCAGACATGATCTTTAACCTAAAGGACTACAAGAAAGTTCTTAAAAAAAAACCCCAGCAAACCCCAATAAAAAAAAAAAGGAATAGACAAACAAGGAATATAATGTGTCAATATGTTCTTCCAAAATCTCAAATCCCATTGTTTAGCACATGTAAAGATGAAAAAACCCCACATGCAAATGTCCTATCTCAGTTTATCCATTTTTTTCTTTAAAAGTAGGTACTTTTTTTGTTGTCCTATTTATAAAGTTGTAGTTATAGGAAAGGCACCAAAGGGTACCTAAAGTTGTATAAAGCTGCTCCAAGCAATGCAGAAATTAATAGAATCATTGAATGGTTTTGGGTAGAAGAAACCTTAAAGCTTATCTTTTTTCTTGTCCTGCAGGGCAGGGACACCTTCAACTATCCCAGGCTGCTCCAAGCCCCATCCAACCTGGTCCTGGACACTTCCAGGGAAGGAGCAGTCACAGCTTTTCTGGAAAATTTGTGTCAGGGCTTCCCCACCCTCATAGGGAACAATTTCTTCCTAAATTATTGTGTTCAGACTCAAGAGGTGGCTGCATTGTGTTGGTTGTGACTTTGGTTACTCATATCTCATAATTAAAATTACATTTAGTGCCTTCTGCAGTGCATTCAGCTGCATCTCTTCATGTGTAATAACCAGTGTTTCTATAGATGATGCAACAGTTGGGTCACACAAGTGAATATGCCTGAGAATATTATGGTTATAGTGTCAGCATTGTTTTCAAAGTTGAATCTTGATATCTAAAGCAACTAATGGGAAACCTAGAAGATATTTTAAAGTTTGGTCGCTTGATTTTTATGAGATTTGTTTTGAAATCCTGGTTTTAAATTAAAGTTTTCCAGTTCTACCTCTGTTCAAGCAGAAGATGCTATCAAAGCAAAAGCCTAGAACAGGATGTGTTTTGCTGTTCTAAATTAAAACCAGGTAAAATTTGAAAGCTGCAACTTCCCATGCTGATAGAAATCCTTACTAAGAACAGATACCTTTGCCAAACTTAAACAGGTTTTAAAAATTGAGGTAATTTTGCTATATTTCTTTTGAAACCCCAGTCTTTCCCCTCTGTGTTATTTTATATTTCTCTAGGACAGTCCAGCACTGAGCAGGTGATGTTCATTGTCTTGGGAACATGGAATCTGCTGCAAACTGAGGACTCCTTCTCTGTTAATAAAAGGCTTCTTTTGGTCCCTTCTTATGGAATTCAGTGTTAATTTCAGACCTGGACTATTTTGCAAAGTGTTCACCTCTGGAGCTTATTCATTCCTTGACCTCTGCGTTCACGCCATTAAGCGAAGGTGATTCCTAGAACAGAGGTAGCTTAATGCCTATCCATTGGGAAGGATATAGGGATTGTGGCCTTTAATTTTTGACCTTCACTGTAGATGGTGGTCCTAATACTTTGATTGCAGAATTTTTAAAAAGTATATATGGCACTTGGCAAAAAATCTTAACGTTCCAGTAAATGCAAAAGCCATAAATTCAGCTGCTGACCTTTTCCATCCAGGTCACATGTGACACCTACTGGAGTTTGTCAGGCTGGGTGGAATTTATGGAGCTCATATAGGTATCAGCTGCGAAGGCTGAACTTTCATGAAATGTCTTTCAAAGGCACTTCCAAAACCCTTGTAAAAAGTCAGTATGGCTTTTTTTTTTTTTTAAGGGTATACATTCTGCACACATTTTAAAAGGTCTCATTGTGCCACCTCTGCAAACCTTCAGCACTTCAGAAACTTCAGCTCTTAAATTATTACTCTATACAAAGTAGAGAAACAAGACCAGGCATGTAAATTATTGTGATCACCAACTTCCTGAAGCCCTTCCCAATCCTGGCTCTCTGTGCATTCCTTTTGTTCTGGTGTGCAGCCTCCTGCCCCTCTCTGGGATCAATGGTATTGATGGTGTATTGTCAGTCAGAGAAATGGGATTTGATAGTGCCCTCAAGCAGCTGCAAAAGAAGGGAAAGGAATACAAAACCTACCCAGGTCCACACCGTCAGCGTGAGATCAATGCTCTCAAGAATACGTTTGCCACCACGTAGTGCCCTAACTGTCACAATTAATAATGTAGAAGGAGCTGATTAACTTAAGTAAAGTGCTCTCCACTGTGTAAACACATAAAGATCTATAGGGCCAAAGAGGAAAGAACGAACAAAACGTCATTTTTATATTTTATGTGGACGCATTCTTGCTTTCTATTCTGCTCTTGTAACAATTACTGTACTAGCCACTCTGACAGAGTCAATAAATTGATCGTGGACCTGATGCAGCAGCGAGCAGACTAATCCAATACAGCGTTATCTGCCGTGGAGGCTGGGGCGGGCAGTGGTGGTCAGGAAATCAGCCAAGCCAGCCAACAGCAGCAAGAGGCACAGAACTATCACCTTGCCCTAGCCTGGCTTCATCTGTGTGTGTGAACTTAGGGATGTGAGCAGTACTCTGCCCATGCTGTACCCTCAAAGCGCTTCCAAGACTCCATCTGGGGCCCCGTGGTTCAGCAGGGAACTGCCCCTAAACTGGACCCTGTGGCTCAGGCAGGATCAGTTCATCTCATTTTCCCATGTTGGCAGCCATGAATTTAAACATCTGATGACTTTTCCCCCTCACCACCAAAAATCAACTGCACCCACCACAACACAGCAAGAACTGCTGCCTGTCCGCTGGAAAACAAATCTGGGAGTCCCCTCCCATGTCCCCTGACCTGTGAACACAGGGAATGTCACATTTTGTCAGTTTAAATGGCCACTTGGGTCTGATATTATGTCTCTGAGAGTGGTTGCAGTCCTCCTGGGAGGAAGCTGCAAGAATCCCTACAAAGGAGATGGACCAAAATGATTTGGCCTGAGGGGAAGCTTCTTCCCAGCCCCATGCAGTAAGTGGTAGGCCTTGTAAATCCATGTTAGCAGGGAATATGAGGTTGAAAAAATAAAAATAAAAGGAAGTTTCCTGCTGAATGGAAAAAAGAAAACTGTTTTTTGGCAGAAGTTCTTCAAGAAGGAGAACATAGGCCATTGTTATTGTGAAGACTTTTCAATGAAAACATAGAAAATCATTGCCTTTTAGAGTAATTGTTTAGCTAAAGAAAGGTTACACAGCTTGTAGAGAATTTAGTAAGAAATTAAATCTCTCCAGCTCATTCATCATATTTCTGCATTTGCCAACTCTTCCCACCAGGCTCACACTTACTTCTTCCCTTTCTTCTCCCCCACTGTGGAGTAAGTAATGGCCATAAAACCCACAGAAAGGCAGCCTTACGCACAGGCTTCCTGGTTATTGTGAGGAGGAGGAAAACTCACTAAGTTTAATTGCTTAGTTTGGGAAATTCTTCTATGTCCATTGTAAATAATTCTATGCTAAATCTACTGGAAATAGGATGCTGAGTGCTGGTTTCCAAAAAAGAGTCTGAAGTGTTCACCAGAGCCTACGAGGAGGAGGAGGAGGAGGAGGAAGAGGAGGAGGAGGAAGAAAAAGCCCAGGAACAAGGAAGGATCTCCCCTGCTGAGAACTAACCCAGGCATTTTGGGACTCATTTGGCTCCAGCCCACTTTGAAGATGCAGCCACATGATGGCATTGGGAAGTTTTCTGTGTATCCTTACCTTTACAGAGCAATATGCGCTTTCTTTTTGAGGTGTGCTGTCCTCAGCTCTTTTTAGGAGCTGACCTGAGAGTGGAATTCCATAGTCCTGCTCTGTGCAAGTTAAATGGCCCCTGTGCCCTGAGCTGAACAGGAGGGGAGTTACCCTCATTTCTGGTCACCTTTGTGACCTTTGCTTGATGAGTCTGGCACTGCATTTCCTATCCACATTCTCTCTAGGCTCACACTGCATTTTCAGAGCCATCCCTCAAGTTCAGAATAGTATTGCTATGTCTGGGCGGAAGAGGAAACGCAGCACCAATTTTCAGGTCATGTGTCAATAGCCTGATGCCATTGGTGCAACAGCAAAGCACCTTTTGGACAGAGATCAGAACTTTGAGTGATGATAAGGGGGTTCAGAGCCTCCAGGTGTTGGAGGAGAGCAGCCCTCACTTCCCTTTGCCAATATGGGGAAATCCACAGATCCCTAGAGGGCTTGGGAGCAGAGTGATCCCTCTAAGTTCAGCAGCTCTAGAAAGTAGCAGTCCCACACCCCAAAACTGTGTTTTTATATCTGATCTAAGCAAATGTCTCTACACACTAGAGATGTTATTCCTTCATGGAAATTGTGTTCTGAACCTCCCACTACATTTGCTGGACAGGCCAAGAGAGAGAAAATGAACATTCAAGTCTGCTTAAAAGTGCTTTGGAGCTGAAATTGGACACATGTGCTGGCTTAGGGAGGTTACTGTACGGAATATGGAATTCTTAGGGGGCTGAGTCTAACAAATGCTTCCAAGTTAGTGTTTTTCATCTCCATTCACACTCAGACACAAGCAGTATGTCCAGCCTCTAGGATGAGTATTCTGATCCTGAGGAGGGACAGTGAGCTACAAGTCGCTCTTACCTGGCTTATAAACAGCTTTGCTCAGAACCCCCAAAATAAAAGGACTGGTGTTGTTCCTGCAGCCTCTCTTGTTCTCTGCCATGTCCCCCACACACCCCTAGAGCTCCACATGCAGAACGAGGCAGTGGCTCAGCTGTCAGCACGGTGCCACCAAACCCTGCCTTACCCCTGCCTCCCTGGGGCCAACAGGTCCTGCCTGTGTGACCAGTGCCATTCCTGGGCTCTGGGAAACGGGAGGAAGGCAGCAGGGTGTGCAGGCAGCCAGGCCAGGCAGCCCATGGTGCTCATTAATAAAGCACACGGCCAAGAGCTGCGTGGGGCTCAGCATCCCTTTGGGAGGGGGCAAAGGGCAGGGTACAAAGTGGCAGTGAGCAGCAGGGATGGAAAATCCCCGTGAAGCCAGGCACACAGTTTGATTTGTGCAAAGGAAAAATGTGTGCACTGGTTTCTTTCTTCCATAGGGTGGCAATGGAACCTGGGCACAGAGCAGCTCCGTGGTTTCAGCTGCAGGAGCAGAGCACTGCAGGAGCTGCATCAGCTTCCCAGTCAAGGTGCTGACTTGGATCTATGGATCCTGTACACTTTTGGGGCCTGCCACTGATGGGGCTGCTTCCCTGCCTCCCTCCTGGAGAGGGGCATCACCTGCACCACACTCCTCCTCGGATTCCGGTGTCGATGGAAGAACCCTCTGCTCTGGAATTCACCTTCCCCCTTGCTCTGACAGAGCTCACATCTGCTATCCTACCGGACACAGCATCCAGCTCATTTTTTTTCTCATGCCCTTTGTTTTAAAGTGCTGCCAGTGAAAAATTGCATGTTGCAGTTTGCTTTCTAAAGAAAAAAAAAAGGCTTGTGGGGAAGCAAAACAGGCTTTGCCTTGTCTCTGGGAAAGAAAGTAATTGTACAATTAGGTTTGTGTATGCACCTGAGGCATACAGTGGTTTTTTTAAGAGATAAATAAAAGCCCAAAAGGAGAAAGCTACATAGATGCCACCGTCTAATTTGGGAAAGGCAGGGAGCAGGAGCAGATCTAAAGGTGTTAGCAATTTCCTTGTACTATAAACACACTTTGCTAAACTTCAGTGATTTCCCCCCTAAGTTACTATTGCTCTTTAAAAGATGTATTTCACAGGGTGCATTTTTGTACCTGGTCTTTATAAGGCTGTTATGCTGAGCCTGCTGGTTTTCATACCTGCTATTTTGCTGCCTAGATAAGCTTGTTTGACTTTTGGGGTTTTTCTTAAACTTTATTCCAGTGTTCTAGGCAGGTTACAGGCCTTTTGTTCCAGTTGTTTTGTGTTATAAAGGATGAGCTCTATCTAGACATCTCTTATAGCTGGGTGGCTCTAGGGCCCCACCAGGGAAAGTGTGAAAACACAAGACCTTTGCTTATTATCCAGGATCTGACTGTGCTTTGGGATTGTGCAAAGGCAGAACCAGAAGGAGCTTCTACTTCAGTCCTTCTAGAAATAAGTTTTATCTTTTCCTACAGAAAGCCAAGGGAATAAATATTTGGGTTTGAGCTTAACTGAATTTTTAGAAACTACCTGGGATGGATCTGATATAAAGCATGTTTACATTAGAAAGGGATTTTTCCTGAAACAGCTGGTCAGGGCTACAGGATTCACTTTCTCACAGGGTAAAGTGGTTGATTGTCTGCCTGGGTTCCTCCAGTGGGAGGCAGTTTCTGTTCCCTGAATCCTCATAACTTCCCTGTGCAGGGCACATGGGCTAGTGGCAGGTAGAAGTGATTAGATGAAGCAGGCATGTGTTTCTCAGGAGCTGTTTTTAGCACCCCAAGTACAATTTCCAGGAAGATGTAGGCTAAGTAGGTGGCAAACAGGACTCATCATAGTAAACAATGTTTAGTGTGGAGCTGCAGCAGATGAGTACAGCATGCTGATCCCTAAAGGAATTTTGTACCCTAGAGCAAAGCCAGGGCATTGGAGAGCAGTAAACAGCATTTGGAGTGGTGAGTGGCAAACCCTGGTCACAGCTTGCTGGTTTAGCATTCCCAGCTGCATGCACTCCTAGCCCATAGCCTGTGTTTCACTATTAATTTTAGGAAAAAAACACCTCAAAATTCAGACCCCTTTATTCACCTTGGTGCTACCGAGAGGCTCGTCCCTAATTAATGTGATGGGACTTTCCCATCCCTCTACCACTCTCCATATTACAAGTCCTTGGCAATGTGAGAGATGTATCTATTACTAAGTCATGAGCTACCCAGACCAACTTGCTTTTGAAACTAGAGCCCCTGTACCCCAGGCATCCTGTATTTCTGATTTGCATATGGAAAAGGCAGTTAAAAAGCTGATGTCCCCATATTGCTTGCGAGTCAAGTAGCAAAAGTAAATGATTTATCAGGCAAAGGTTACAACACCTGTGCCTTTTTGTCAACATATACAGGGGATGCCAAGTCAAGTGTTGCTTCTAATAGCTCAAATAGAAATTTAGATTCAAAAAACCCCCAAGACAGGATAATTGTGTAGTGAGTGGAGCGGCAGGGCAGAGTGATGGCTGGTGTAAGCATCAGATGGAAAACCAAACCAATTGAAAAGTTTGGAAACTGCTAAAACCAGGCAAAGCCAACAGCCCTTTGAGGGCATTTGTTACCAAATCAGAACTACTGACTTAAAGCAGTTAATTTCCCCATCTCTTCTGTGATGGAGTGGTGGTCCTGTTACAACCTTTGTTGACACAAGAAGATGGTTTTTTTATGAATACTATATAAACTCTATAAGTTATATTTGATACAACGTGACACAGATCAGAACACAGTGCTAATGGAAATGTCTGCTGATAATTTTTCTAATACCAATTAAGAAAGGCATGTACTGGGTTGGTTGTTTGGAAACAGCCCAGGACAGAATGATCCTTGCCTCAGCCCAGCCATGCTGTTGTGCCTGAGATTTTATTACAATGTTCTGGGAATGCCCATGTATGGGAACTGTGACTCCTGCTCCCTGGAGCTGACACATCCCTGTGCGCTTCTGCAGCACTTGAAGACAAATCATGATGATGATGATGATGTGTAAATAGTGCTTATAGTTCAATGTTCCACCCAGAGAACATCAGAACCACCAAAAATCTGACAAAATTATTTTCATATGGGTTGCAGCTGGACCATAATTTTAAAAAAGCAGATATTCAGATACAACCTTCATTTTTATTTTATTGTTCCAGCAGTAAAGAGTCGCTTTAAGAACCCTTACAGTTAAGCTTGACTTCCAGAAGCTCGGAGTGTTCCCTGCTTCCTCTTGTCTCAGGGAGCTGTGTCCCTGGCAGTTAGTGGTCCTTAGGACCTGTATCTTAGCCTGACTCTGGATGTACTCTAAAGATCCTGATGGAAAGGAGCCACCCCAGCTGCTTTTAATAACACAGTCCTATGCGTTTTTACATTTTCATTTTGAAAATATCCTAAGTGGTCGTTCTATACACTAATGCTTGTCAAAAAACAGCATAAAAGCCTGTCTTTGTTTAGAGGAATGGTACGTAAATCCCAAATCATTTCAGTTAGCACTTTTACCTCACTTCTCTGACTCAAAGCACAGTCAACTTCAGAGTTCTTTCATGAATAAGTAGTGAGTTTGCTGATAAATTATATATTTAGTATCAAGTGGGTTGTGGTGGTGTAATGATGTATAGAAGCAGGGAGATGCAGCTGGAGTCAGAGACTGGAAGTCAGTCTCCTTGCCCACTGCAGCATGTTAGACTTTAATTGAAAGCTGTGCTTGAGTATTGTTTTTCACTGTACAGCATTGTTATTCACTACACTGCATTACAGAGGAGCACTTAAAGTAACGCTAGAGCACTTTAAAATGATTTAAGTCATAAATAAGGAGGATAAAAGTTTACAGTCAACAAACTTATCTGGGAAACTTAGGCTGCAGGATGTAAGTAAGTTTTAAATATCTTTGGAGACTTAATACTGTTGTGTCTTACTACATAATCAATTTACCAAGTAGGAGTTTTTCAAGTCTTCTGGAAAAGGTAAGTAGCATTCTCCAAAGGGTTTCAGGTTTCCTGAGCTATGAAGGAAAAGACCAAATGCTTAAGGACTTTAGCAGTACACCTTAACATCCCTGTTTCCCAATTTCAGCATATTTCTGTGTATTCCAGTTGTTTCCAAATCAACTGGAGAAATATGATTGAAATGGGAAGGTGCATGAAAACTTGTCACACCCATGAACCCAGTAAAGCACAAGGCTGTAAAAGTGGGGTTCAGGCTGAGTTTTGTTAAGGCATGAAAAAAAAACCCAGAATCTGATGGGTTAAACCGCTCTCTGCATTGCTGCTGTACTTTCTGTGACCCTATTTAATGCAGAGAAGGTTTGAGATTCGATATAGTTTAACCTGTGCTGTGCACAGAGCTATAAACTAAAGCCCCTAACAAATTGTACACAAAGAGCAGACGGCAAAAAACCACGTTGTGCTCACAGGCAGCTGCTTGCAGCCCTGTAAACTGAAAATCTTTGGGAATGAGTGACCTGTGTTTCAGTGACAGTGGAGGTGCTGAAGCCATCACAACGAGGAGTCTGTCTTCATGCACCTACTGTGGCATGTGACAGCCATTAATCTGCAGACTAATTATTCAGAAGCCTATAAACCATTTGAAAGAACTTGCAAGAGCCAAGGGTAGTAATGCCCAGTTTGCCAGTTATTTGAATTATTGCTTTTTAGTCACTACAACCAGTTCAAAACAAAATCACGAATATTTTGTGGAGTTGACCTTTAAAAGAATTGCAACGTAGTCAAGCAATCACTTCAAACTATAAACTACAGTTGTCCTAAAGAACTAACTCAGCTCACTTTTTTATACTTTCCCCCCATGATAATGTGATATTAAGCCCAGACTTAATTTTTTCAACATCTGGCTCAAATTAGCTGCTAACAAAACTGCCAACAACTATTTTCTTAATCGACCCTGGGAATTTGATACAGCTTGGAATAAGCACATTTAAATCTCGTCCTTCTCCTAAAGAAACACAAATGTTTACTTGAGCTTCTGATTTGACCATAGCAGGACCATGAATTCAGCTAACCCACCTTTATAGGCCTGCCTCAACTGGACTTTTTGTGTAAGGAAAACAGATGTGCTTACAATGACAAAAATCTCCTGCTCACTCAAAGCCCACCATGCAAATGGCCAACCAGGAATTTGAATTTTTCTTTTTTTTTTATTTTATTAGAAGTCACTCTAGCAGCCTCTCACTGTGTCTGCTGGGGGACTACAGGGCACTGTTACCTGATGGGTGTCTCTGAGCTCCTTTTGCATATCACAGACTGGTTTGCGTTGGGAGGGACCTTAAAGATTATCTTGTTTTATGGGGCACCTTCCACTATCCCAGGTGCCCCAAGACTTGTCCAACCTGGCCTTGGACACTCCCAGGGATAGGGCAGCCTCAGCTTCTCTGGGCAACCTTCACCAGGGCCCCTCCACCCTTCAGGGAAGGATTTCTCCCTACCATCTAGTCTAAACACAGTTAAATGCAGTGCCTGGGGAGCAGGTTGGAGCCAAAGCCTTTGAAACCTCGGCCCTAGAGCAAACAACTGCATGCTGGGAGCCAACACCTTAGAAAGCAAAGAGAAGTCCTTCCAGTTACAAAAGCAGCGTTATTATCACACAAGCCCAAAAAAAAAAAAAATAAAACCACAACAGACAAACAAACTGCAAGTGACATTTCACTGTAGTTACTGAGACCATGTGGGTGAAGTGACAGCGGCAGTGCAGCTGCTCCGCGGGGACACGTTAGAGGACACTGGAGGAGGAGGAGGAGAAGAGGCTGCAGGCAAACAGAGAAGTCGAAAGCGGCCCACCTGAGTCTGTTGAGGGATATTTACAAAGCTTGGATCCCGTGGTCCAACACTGACGAATCGGTTTGCGGGGGAGGTGCTGGGTGTCGAGTAGGCTGTGAAGGGAAGGGACACATGCGTTGAGGAAGCGGCACTAGATTGCACACGAACAACACCAAAACACACTGTCTCAGAGCCACCTAAGCAGATGTTTGACACAGAAATGTGCGAACGTTTTAGAGAGCGAGAGTTTGGTTTGAGACACTGGAAAGGCTTGGGCTTAACGGTGAGGGTATCGACACGTAGGGCACTGGGCTGCTGGGAGAGGGGATGGCCGCAACGTGGGCTCAAGGGAGGGTGGGACGCTCTCCAGCCTGAAGGAGAACTGCTGCAGGCCTTTCCATGATGGGCTGGCACAAGAGATTTCTGCAGGTCCTGGCTGTTTTCACTCAAATGTCTGGTATCTCTATTTTTAACAGAGTTTTGTATAGCGATGCAATTACCTGAGTGCTCATTAACAGAATCAGACCCTTTATTTCATGCTAATCCAGCATTCTCTCTGGATATAAAGTTTTGGTTTTCATACTGCTGTGGTCTGCACTCTCTAAAATGTTCACTTGATGTGTTTGACAAACTAGGAAGATCCTTTCGGTAAAAAATTAATGGGTTGCAGTTTCACTGGGGTGGTAAGTGCAATCAGTCTGAAGGCTGAAGCTGCCTTTAAAAACTGGAGTGGCTCCCATAAATGTAAAGCTATTAAATGCAATGCAAGCCAAGAACCCAGATTACTTCCAAACTTGAAGTACTTTAATGATTTTATTGTTGCATTATATTCTCCACTGCAACTGTCCACAATGCCACGTACTTCCACATCCAAAAGCTTTCAATGCATTTTTAGTCTTCCTCTCATTTGAAAACCCTCAAGCAATCTTCTCTCTTCCTCAGTTTTTTGCATGTTTAGATCTAAATTCAAATAACACAAATAGATGCCTTAATACAAAGAGGGCTCCCATCTATTTTGAATATATTTATGGGAATGCATTCTGCTAAATAAAATCCCCAGACAACCTAACTATCGAATAAAGAGACAAAAAAACAATAGTAAAAGGAAAGTTACTTTCCAAAATTCCAATCAGGCTAAATATAATGTTGAGGCCTCAACGTTACAGAAAAATGAAGTTGAGTTAAGAGTCGGAGAAGACGTTGAGCTGGCTATGTGGAGGAAACTCTTTTACCTTTCTGAAGGCAAATGCTTGGTGAAGAGGGATTACACTGGAGGAGCCTTTGGTTTAAGACTGTGCTAAATGCTCCACCTTGGCCATTGTCACCTCTCTTGGGAGCCATAAGTAGATGCAACCAAAACAGGCCATGTATTTACTTTCTCCCATTCTTTCCCACCCCTGATTATTTTCAGCTGGGGACTTCCTGTATTTAAGGCCCTGGAAGGATTTCTCTCCCAATGCCCAGTCTGCTCTTGGACCCATGTGGATGTTCTTCATCCCACAAACCCCTTGGGTGACGAGTTCCCAAGTTTAGGAGCAAGCAGAACCACATCCTTCAAGTCTCACAAACATCTTGTGGTGCCTCCTACTTCTTACAGTTTCATCAGAAAACCTCCCTTTCTCAAGATTCCCTGAAATCACCCCAGGAACTGCATATCTTCATTTCCTACTGGTATGAGGGGAGATAAGGCACTCCTGGATTCTAAGAAAGAATTTTTCCCACTAGTTTCTGGTGAGGTGAGCTTTCCTCTCCAAGAAGCTAACACTTGCAAAAATCATGCAAGGAACGCTTTTCCTTCACAACGTCTTAAAGGAATTTTTAAGTGCACTAATTCATCTTCCTGAGATGGTTTTGCAAATTGTGTTGCAGCTTGAATATTATGAACAGATAAGCTCAGTGTTACTCCTACCTGCAAATCAAGGAAGAAATTAACTGAGTAGATCTGGTGAGATGTTCTCCTCACCTTTTTACCATGTTAATTTGGTTAATAATTCAAAGAAGCCACACATTTGCAGAGGGTATTTCCCTGTTGCTAGTGCCTTGTATTAAGATTCTTTTGTGCTGTTCTTTGTGGAGGTATTTTTTTTTTTTTAAATAACTAATGAACTAATGTTGTGCAAGGTAAAGAATTCCTTCTGCAGTTGGGAAAATTAACTTAGAGCTCAAAAATCAAACATCTGTTGTTTGGTTCTCCTGGTCTACTTTTAAGGAAGCAGATTGAGTGAAGAGGCCATTTAATCCCTTGGAGCAGGTAAGTTCCACCCAGAAGGGAAGGAACTCAAGACCTTGTTTACAGTTCCCCGCTGGCAGATACTTTTGCTGTGATATTTGGTAGAAAATCAAAGGGGAACCAGCAGAATGCTGACTTAAATGGCTTCTCTGTTCAAACAAAAAATTCGAAAGCATTTGAGAAGTGTGTAATATGCACAAAAGTCCCCTCAAAGCTCGCTGGGTGAGCTGCTATGTATACCTTCCTTCCGCTCCAAACGATGTTTAACTTGCTTTCTGAAAATACTCGGATGTCAGTTTGGTATTTCCTTCAGGTCATATAACTGCATTGCTGAAGCAAAGGGGGGAAGAGCACCAAAACGACAAATATGCAGAGGATTTACACTGGACTCTCCCAGGGTGCTGCTCCCTCTTTGCTGTAAAATGTCCTGGGATGTTTGTGAATTGTAAGGGGCCATTTTGGTTTGGAATATTAAGCTGACGTGGAATACCCCTGTTAGGGGGGAAATTTGTTTCAGGAAAGGGAGAAGTACTGAGTGTTGCTTAGACTATGATCAACTTCCAGCTGCATCTTACTATCTTCAGATAAATACCCTTGACTGACATGGAGGTGGGATTCCTGGAAGTCTGATCCCTAGACTTTACCCCAGAATTAGGATGGGGCAAACTGTCTCACTGGATAAATCTGGAACACATTATATTATAGCATAAATACAAGCTAAGCCTATGCTGGGGTCTTCAAACCCCAGTTTGGGAAAACCAAAGCATGGAAAGGAACAAGGAACAGCAGCCAAATCTCTTAGGCAGATCTTCTCCAGATTTTATCAGCTTTGCTCCATGGGAATTGCACAGACCTACAGTGCTTCACACCAGCTGATGGCTGTCCTGTTGGGCATGAATAGAAACAGCTTCCTGCCCAGCCTGCTCTTTCTGCTACTGGAATTCACTAAGGATTGTCTGCAACATCATAGCCCACAGCCAAGGAAATGAATGTGATGCCACGAATTTGCTATGATGCTTCACTTCAGGAACAAGCAAAACAGGAGCTGGCAGAGAAAGAACATTTGCTCACACAGACAGCTTTGATATTTAGCCAAAATGGCAAGAAATTCCATGAAAGACAAGACAAACAAACAGTTTTGGGGATGTTGTGTGTTTTAAAGTTGCTTGCCTGTAGTAGGAAAATGTTACTCTTAAATATACTTTCCTGAAATAACTGCTATTAAGAGCAGGAGTGTGTAATTTATCATTGTTTTGGATTTAAAGGATTGGTAAAGATGATCTGGGTGAGTGATGACCTAATGTACCACTAGGTCTCCCTTTTACAGACCAAGATGACAGGTACGTGTGTTTGATGTGAAGAGTTGTTCTGTTTCGCAAGCTGCAGCAAGAGGATTAACTGAAGGAATGTGGTGCAGTAGAACAATTCTTGCTGCAGTGCATTCTGCAGCTGAGTATCTGAGAGGGAACTAAATTTTAGCAGATTGAATGAAAGAGTCAACCCTCTTTTTTATGGGTGTGGAAAGGAGCAAACAGAAGTCTCAGACTCGCCCAGAAGGTGATCAGTGAATGCATAGCAGAGGAAGGGAGACTAAGCCAGTCTGATTGCAGGATCATGGAAATGTTTAGGTTGGAGAAGATCTTTCAGATCATTGAGTCCAACCACTACTCCCAGCACTGCCAAGGCCACTGCTAACCCATGTCCCCAAGTGCCACATCCACAGGGCTTTTAAATCCCTCCAGGGATGGGGACTCCACCACTGCCCCTGCTCCAGTGTTTGATCACTATTTCTGTGAAGAAATTTTTCCCAATATCCAACCTAAGTCTAGCTGCCCCCTCCTGTGAGTATGTTGTGGAGAGCCACAAGGTTCCTCCTGAACCTCCTTTTCTCCAGGTTAAGCCCGTTTTCCACTTCCCTCAGCTGTTCCTGGTGCTCCAGACCCTTCCCCAGATCCATTCCTTTCCCTGGACAATCTCCAGAACTTCAGTGTTTTCCTACTGGATTCAAGGTGTGGCTCACAAGTGCCCAGCACAGGGGACAGTCACAGCTCTGGTCCTGTGGCCACACCAGAGCTGATCCAGGCCAGGTGCCTTTGGCCTTCTTGGCCACGTGGGCACACTTAGACTCATGTTCAGCTGCTGCTGACCAGTATCCTCAAGTCCTTTTCCAGCTTTCCAGCCCCTCTGTCCCAAGTCTGGAGACTTCCATGAGATGTTGCAACCCAAGGGCAGGACCTGGCAATTTGCTTTATGAATCCTGTACTACAGCCACAAGATCATTCTCCTCATCCTGACACAAATGCCATTTAACAAGAAAACTCCTTTGTTTGAAGGGACATTAACCAGTAATGAGTTCGTTTAAGTTAAGAGTTGTGAATCTCAGAAAATAACACTTTGTTTTAAAAAGCTGTTTGGAAGTCAGGGTGTACAGGATGGCAGTATCTTAGGCTCTGCTCTGGAATGATTTAATTATGATAGTGATAAAGCCCAACTGGAATGTAGTGGAGGTGGTGTTTGCTTTGGGCAGTGAGTTATTAAACCCAAAACTGCCAAGTTCAAGAAAATACTGTGTTGTGTTTGTAATGGGTTACCAACCAAAGAAAATCAAGAAGAGATCTGAGATAAGATAATGTTGGGTCTGCTTCTGATATCAAAGATATGTTCTATTGAAAAAGGTTTTGTGGAGGAAAAAGGAATCTCCCAAACCTCGTGAATCCCATCTCCATTGTACCATCTGACGGAAGAAAATGCTGGCTTTCCAAAGGGATAGGATTTGCAGCTGAAATTGTCAGCTCCCAGAGCATGCCTGGCCACCCAGTAGCGGCAAATCCCCAGTGTGCATCTCCAGGGGCTCTTCCTTCCTTGGACAGCACTAATGTTCATGTTTTGGTTAATGTCACAGCTGGGGAGTTTCACTATTGCTCTGAGAATCATTAACCACCTTGTTGTGATTTTTAGCTCTCTCTCCCAGGAGGCCATGCTGTATTGAACAGCTGCTCCTGGCTCCTGCACCCCTCAGGAGGGCCATATTCCAATTTTTGGTTGGGCCGTGACTGCATTTTGTTTCTGCTGAGGGCTTTCTGCTAGACCAAAAAAGGGAAGGAGAATGGAGCAAATGCAAGCCCCTTTCACTCCATTTCCTTGGGAGGAGGGGGGTTCATTCTCTTCCACACGGCTAAGGAGAGAGTCTGGCCAAAATTTAACATCACTCCTGCCTTTGTTGCATAAGTGACTTTCCAATATCCTCAAGCTCTGCAGGGCAGCCAGCCATAGCCCGGCGACACTCCCAGAACCAGTGCGCTCCAGCAGCTCGTAACCATGGAAAACACCTTTTTGTGAGGCTTTTATGGAACTCTGGTGAATCTGCACTCGCTATTGGAAGGCTAATATTTAGTTAAGGAAAAGATAAACATGGAGGGAAATGGAGGGCTGGTCCTGATTGACACACTGAATGGAGCCCAGTGGGTCCTCCTGGCAAACCCTGGCTGCGACGCCTCAAACTTCAGTTTGCTTTCCTCTTTATGTGGCCAATGCTTCCACTGGCTTTGGTTTATGTATCATAGTTTTTCTTAGAAAATATTTCCTATAATCTACTTTTCTGTAAAATTTGTCCCTAAATTAAATTATATGCTTCTTTACAACTCGAGTCACTGTTATTCAAACCCCTCACCAAAAAGGAAGATGCGTGCCTGAATATGTACAGAACTATATGTTTAGACATCAGCGTGGCTAATTAACAAACAGTAATTATTTTCCTAATCTTTTGTTTAAATACCATTAACTGTCTGCTCTTGAGAAAACCTCCATTCCCAATTAACATGGCAGCTGTCTGCTGAGTGCAGAGCCCAGTGACCAGCCCCAAGCTGACACCAAGGGGTGTTCTGCTCCCTTCAGAGGAGAAATGCCCATTTTTCTGCCAGTTGAGAATCTGGCCAGACACAGTCTGAGCTTGTTTACACAATCACAGTATCATAAAAATTAAGATTAGTGCTAAAATGTTGTTGGGAATCTTTTCGACACCAGGCACTGCCAGTAAACTGAGTCACAACCACAATGACAAGTACACACTGACCTAATTTTGTTTTTCCCTGTTCTGAAAGCGAGGAAATAGTAAGGCATTGCTGACTGTGTTCAGTGATAACTATGACTAAACATTAACCTTTTAGATCCCACCGCTGAATCTTATTGATAGGACTCAAAAGTCCCCTCAGAAAGTGTCAAGACTTCCTGATAGCACCAGTGTTGGTCTAAGGTCAGAAAGAGGAGTGGAGGGGAGGGAATGAATCAACTTCTTCACTCAACAAAAATCTGCTGATCAATTCGAGAAGTCCTGATTCTACAAGATCGTGTTCACAATCTTACCAGACTGTCTCATACTAAAACCCATTTCAATTTCCAAGCGAGCCAGAACATCTTGCTGAGTTTGCAGTTGAGGCACTATCATGTAGCAGAAGGCAACGAAAACCTCTGAGGAACTACCAGATTTTAAAAATGCCCCCTGGAACCTGTGCAAGTCTCCTGAACAGTATATAAAGCTTTAAAAATGTAGGCTTCATTTGGTCTGAAGAGTGAGTACCTCTGCACATCAAGCAGTGGTTGCATATAGCATTTAAATAATAAGCTTGAAAAGCACACAAAGGGATTTGCTCTTTCGATTAGATTGATTTTTGTTTGTGGATGTTATTTGGACTCCCTTCACTGTGGAACAAGTCCCCTACAGTTGCCATTAAAGCACTGAAAGCTTCCCTTTTGTTTTTAAATGTCAGTTTGAGCATAGCTTCATTAAATCATTTCACAATTAACTCCCTGAACATCCAGACTTTTTTTTAAAGCATCAGACACAGCTGAATTGCATTTGTTTCCCAGAAGAGTGACTCCAAAGTGGTATCCCCAAGTGTGTATCCAGGAATTCGTAAATTTGACTTGTGGCTACACAAAATGCATATGGGAGCCGTGTGGGTGGTGGGAGAGGATTAGAGCTTTCTCCCTAGCACTAAGACATACCAAAACTTCTTGCCTAAAATGCACGGCGTAAGGGAAAGATGTCTGGCTTAATTTAGGAAGATTTATTCCCAAAAGAACGACAATTGAAGTAAACTGGAAAGGGTTGTTAGTTTAGCCCAGTGTGTATTAGCAGGGATGTTTTCAAGGAGATTGCCTGGCTTCCATGTGGAGTCTATCCTCTAAAGCCTGACTTGAGATATCAACTTATCACAGAACCACGGAACAGTTTGGGTTGGAAAGGACCTTAAAGATCACCCACTTCCAACCCCTCTGCCACACTTCCCACTAGATCAGGTTGCTCAGAGGCCCATCCAGACTGGCCTTGAGCACTTCCAGGGATGGGATATCAACTTGAATCCTCATGGCAGCAAACAAGATCCCAAAGATCCGCGCTCTGTGTCACAGCTGATCCACCGGCCTCGATTTCCCTCACACGTGGTTGTGTGAAATGCCAACCAAGTCAAAAATAAAACTGCAACCTTGAGCTAAGGCTTTCCCTGCTAACACAGAAGCAGCTCCAAGTTTTGTCCCTGGTGGAGAGCAGAGAGCTCTCCTGCTTCCCAAGATGTGTGCAGTCCTTATCCCTGCACAGCCGAGCGCCGGTAGCCCTTGGATCCCGCTGGGTCTATACTTACTTGGAGAAGTGGGAGAGGTGGCCCCTCCTTCTGTTGATGTGGTTGGAGGTTTTGTGTCTGGCACTGGCAGAGGCACAGGCCTAGCCATTGGTGGCGGAGGTGGTGGTGGCAACATTGGGGTAGGAAGGAATGGATTGTGCACCTTGCCTTGGCTGCTACCATTGGGCTGCCGAAAAACAAGCAAACAGACAAAAATTATACTAAAAATCAGCTTCTAGGAACCTCCAGTTAAAACAATCTAGTTAAAAAACTATGTGCAATACATTTACAATTACTTGAAAGGTGGGAAAGAAAATGCTGGCTCAAATTCTTCATGGACTTCAAGGAACTTTGTGTCAAACTCTGTGAACCTTGTGAAACTATGGAAAATCTGGCTTTTAAACACTTGTCCTATTAGCAGCTTGTCTGAACTTAGATTAAACTGCCCTGGAATAAATTCTACTCCTTTTTACATTTCCTGCAGCTCTAACCCATGCTCAGTGAGAGGTGAAGCAGTATTTTTTGACCCCTAAAATCCTCCTGTTTCTTGCCTCTGTTATACCCTCAGGATATATCAGTGTCTAGGACTTGAGTGTAAATTTCTTAAAGATACTGCTCATTAAGAGAAAAAACAAGCGTTTTTGGTGGTCTTAAAAATCATGCTGATATCTCATTACAGGAAAATGAATGAGCGTATATTAAAATAACTGCTCTCCCACATCCCTTTTGAGTTAGAAATAGTGTAGCTCTTGGTTTAGCTGCCATTAGGATCATATGGAGAAATGACTGAACTTAGAACAGCTTCATTTTACACACTGGGAGAAAAAAACACCCTCCCTTCAGTCTGGGATGTGGTCAGTCACAGGCTGAAGGGGATCAGCTATATGAGTGTGGTCTTCCAATTAATCACCAGAAAAATGTGTCCATAAGTAAAAGTGTTTTCAAGTATCACAAAAACAGGAACCAGGCTTAGAAAAACATGCCAACCCTCCCCCCAGCTTATTAAGTTTACATTTTAAATGTAACCCAGCCTGGACACTTGAAAACCATACAGATAGATGCCAAATACTATTATAAAGAGAAAGTAGGACAGGCTGTGAATCAGGTGTTCCATTTTAGTGACAAAAATGATGAGATCATTTTCGACAGCACTCTACAAATTGATCTCACTGCAGCTCTTCTGGCACTGAACATTGGCTTTTCCATTGATGATAAAAGCTCAGCTTTAAGCACAGATCCATATTCTAAGTACTGCTAAAGAAAATAATATTTTAATTCCTGTTAGGGTTTCCATTAGCCTGAATTGCCAGGGACAAAATACTCATCCTGGCAAAACACTTGGGACTTTATTTTCATTTCACCTGCTTTGGCACTGACAAAAGGCCTTAAAGTCGTGGAGGTGCAAATCACACTTGTGCTAGAGCAAAAATGGTTCAGGGGATAAATAAGACTCAAGTTCATCTGCATTTAACTTAACAGCACTCTCACAGACTTTAAAGACTGCAGTTACTAGAGTTTGCAGCAAGAAGCCACCCTTCAGGGATATTTATTTTTCCAACATCCAGCACCTTTAATAAACTAATATATTAGTGACATCTCTCAAACACTATCTTGTCTCCCAATTAGGTCCCTTTCCTGCCAAGAAGACCCCTGCTGCCTGTTCATTGTGAGTGTGCTAACAGTTCATAATGCTGAATGGTTTGGGATAAATTAAGCAAATGAATACTCAAGGAAAAAGAAAAGCACTGTATTGATTTGTTGTCTAGACATAAATGTATCTGCTAACATATTGCAGACATTATTCAAAGCCAGGACTGGCTGGAATGAGTAGAGTCAGTTTTTCTGCTGGGGAAAGGAAAAAAACTGAGAACAATACAGCTTATTAAATAAGTGTAATAAATTAGATGCTAATAATTAAACTAATTCTCATTAACACTTTCAGTATGTCAGGAGAGTAGCAGTAATTTTGCCAGTTATTACTTCATTGGCTGGAAAAAGTTACATGCATTACATTTCATGAAATATTCAGAGCATTATTTTAGATTTGATTTACATAAAATTTATAAATTCTGCATTCGTCCAGAATGCTATTTCAATAATAGCAAGATGATTCACTTTATTTGATTAAAAAAAAAAGAAAATTGTTATTTGAAGCTTTGGAACTCTGCTTAATTTTTCATAGAGATAAGGGGAAAAGATAACTGCTTACAGAAATAACAAACCATAATAAACTGTACTTTTAACATCTTGAGTTCAAGTACTGGTCAACTTGATCTAAAGTGCTATAAGGCAGTATTTTTTTTTTTTAAATGAACTTAGCTGATCTGAAACATCTGTTTCTCACCCTCCCTTTTCCTGCTTTTTCCCCCCCACTCTCCCCTGAACTTCAAAACTAATTAATAAAAATTATTCTGCCTTTGTATTTTGTTAACCCTGGTTCCACAAGGGTTACAACATATGCAGCAAAGTCGTTTGTGGGGGGACCCAGCAGGTCACTGCAGCACCAACTTCTCTGACACTTTAAGCTACTTCTACCACAATGTGGTCAAGTAGTTTTTTGGGGAGGTCTCTTGTTGTTTTTTAAAGTACTTTTGCAGCACAGCATTATTATTATTATTATTATTATTATTATTATTATTATTATTATTATTATTCCCCCTTTTTTTTTGTTTTTGTTCTCCCTTCCAGCAACTATTCAAGGTGTGCTCCTGCAGGCGACATGCTGTTAAAATAACCCCATCCATAACCCCGTGGTTAATTTTTACAAAGGACAAACACTTCTGAAGAAAGAAAAACGGCTTCCTTACATTTAGGAACCCCACCTGTCCAGCCTGCTGACCAGCGTCGGGGCAGACAAGTTGGACAAACTCTTTCAGAGTCTCCTGAGGATGATAGCGGATTGCTGGGTGTGAGAAGTATGGCCCAGGCTGTTGAATAATGGGTGATGTTGGAAAATGAAGAGTCGATGGTGTTGCATGTGGACTTGCTATAGGAAAGAAAACAAAGACGTTATATAGAGTTTTGCCTCTGGAAAATAAAACAGTTTAAATCTGTTGTAGTTTTAAGTATCTCTTTGTTGTTGTTGTTGGTTTGTTTTTAAATGTACAGTATTGTTTATACATCAATTAATATATTAGACCACATTGTGTCCTACACTCACTTCATCTAGATCCTGGAAGCAAATGGAGCCAGACATTGTGAAGGATTTTCTGTGTTTTTAGTGGACACGTAGAAAGGAATCAGCAGCCCTTTGTGAGAGTGAACGCTATTCACCACCTTAAGAGCAGCCCTCATCAATCAGGCAATAAAAAAATGTGTTTGGGAGATTAGGGTTGATTTAATTGACATTTCATGTAACTTGGATTTGCACATACGAATCCATTTCACATGGTAGTATAAGCGATCGATAATTTTTAAATGGTCTAACGCTTCATGTTGTTGGGTCTCTTTTTTTTTTTTTGTCTCACTTTAGGAACATTTATTTTAAGCAACGTGTTTTCGTTTAATGAACATGCATAAAGTGGCGAGATCGTTTGGAAAATTACATTTACATTTCTCCTGAATAACGTTGGGCTCAAGTCTTCAGTAAACCCCCAGCTTGCTCTCGGGGATGAAGTTTAATTTGGTGAATTTATGGGCCAACAAGCCAGCTGGAAAATGTACTCCAGAGAAGGTGCAGAGGTGTGATGTACACAAGCCCATTGGCAATGACCGACTTTACCCTCAGCTGATTTCAGCAGAACTACAAGTGCAGCTCCAGAGCCTTTTGCTCTCCTACATTATGTGACACCTTTGCCCACTTCCTTGGCCTTCAGAATATTTTGGGTTGGACTCTTGTTACTCAGCAGTGCTTTCCATTGTTAATTGTCACCACGAGGTAGCAACTGCCGCCACTTACAGTGCCATGAATTCTCCCTATAAAAATGAGGATTCACTCTTCCTTCAGAATGACCAATTAATCTGGTTGCACACAAGCTCATCGGTAAATCATTGCTTATTTCTCACCAAACAGTCATTGTTGCTCCCTTGGCATGTTACCCTAGGAGTCTTTCAGGGGTGTCCATGTGCAGAGGTTGTGCTCGTACACTGCATGTGACCAATTAGATAAAGGCAAAGAAGGGAAAATCCTACAGAAACTTAGGTGTTGGCTTGGAAATAATTTCAATATATAAGAGGGGAAAAATAAAAAGCCTTTGGCACTTTTGGAAAAATTGGAGAGATGCAGGAAAGTTAACTAAAATCAAACACAAATGAGCAAACATTCATTTCATGATGAATGTTATGAAAAACCTTCAGTTAAATAAAAGCTAGAATCAGCTTCTTACTCTTGTTCATTGCCAGTTTAATAATATGACACTTTATTAATAATTTTTTTCCTTAAGCATTATTAAACCATTAGCAAACTCAAGAGCCTGAAGATGTGAATAAAATGTGAACTCAGAAACAGCAGCAAGGAAACTACTGCATATTCCTGTAAACATTCATTAAGGGTTGGCTGGGCAGCCCTTCTGTACATGTCCTTTTCCACCACAGGACAGGAATTATTGCTCTGACACCACCATCAAAAAGAGCTGCACTCATGCCAGGGGTGCTGGTATGGGATGGATTGTGAAACCCTTGTCCTTGCCATGAAAAGCTCCCCTGTACCCATGTTAACTCCCCTTCATTCTGTTAAAAATATTCCCAGTAGAAAGAGAAACACCACAGGTAGAGATAATGGGGGATTCCCTTCAGTAACTGTGAGTGGCCACCATGGAGCCAATTATTACAATGGGCAGAGAACTAAACCAAACAGTGTCCAAGGAGCCACCTCACCCCAAAATAATCCCCTGACTTTGACTGGTGCTGCTCTAAGCTCAACACCTCCATTCCACACACACACCTTCAGTCAGGTAGATCCCAGCCAGCATTTTGATGGCTACATCAAAATGTTTATTAGCCTACAGTATTTCTGTCTTCCTCCCTTTCTTTGTATGTGCTTTTGTTCTTCCCCCTTTACTTGTGTGCCAGATGGAATAGGAAGGATGAAGATAAAAGTGAGAAATGGACATTTATATGACAAACATCTAATTAAGTATGAAATAAATTGGAATTTCTGAAATATAAAAAAGATAATTTCCTTTTAGTATCAGGTCTTTTAATACTATTTGAAGTTGTTATGCAATTGTGCTGTCCTTTATACACATCTGGGAACAAACTAATTTCTGTTCTTCTGCTGGGTGAAAAGGAGATTGAAATGCATCTCAAACAAGATGGAATAAAGAATTGTATCCAGGGAACATGTGGGAATTCAAAGCTAGGCCTGAGACAACACTGTATTTAGCTTTTCCAAAGCATGGGTCTTCATTTAATAATTTGATTTGCTCTAAGAAGGATAAAAGGAATACTCAGTGGCATGCAAGGAGCAAGCCTTTCTCTGCTGTCTTGACCTCCTCAGCATGTCAGGGTAGAAGACAAAGTGGAGAGTCTGTGTCAGGGAGCTGCCCAATGAGAGAGAGAAGGAAAACAAATGCAGAAATGCTTGACAATAATTCAGGAAGGCAAAGTGCTTCAAGGAGAAAGTGGTTCCTGTTTGGAGCCTTGGCCAACTCCTCAGCCCATCTCCAAGGGCTTCCTGCTGGATCAGAAGGACTGGGGGAGGGAAACAAGAAAATTGGCATCATTCCTCAGCCTGTGCCATACACTGATGTGGAGGGGTCATTTTCTTCTTAGCATAAGAAGTAATGAGCGCAATAAGGATCTCCAAAGGTTTGTTTTTGCAGTCTCTGACTAGGAAATAGCAAATTTCTCAAGTGCCAAAAGAAAGGGCTCTTTGAGAAGAGGAGAAAAACCACTACTATTAAACTGATCAACATTACAAATGTGCCTGCCTGATACTAGAGAGAGGGAATTAAATGTTAAAAGTCTAAAATCTGCTGGCCCAGACACAGACCATTACTCTGATAGCTGTGTTGTGGTCAGCAACTCTGGTGAGTGCAAAACTGGCCACTCCAACAAGTTCTGAGTTCAGAACACAACCGTGTTTCCCAATATAGGGGCCTTCACAAGCATTTTTAATCAGCTAAAGCACAAGGGGTAATGACGCAGGTCATTATTTTCCCTGTTTGCCTCTTAAAAGGCAAAGGGTCCTTTCAGTCATGATTTTCAGACTTAATAAAAATTATAAAGTCTTTAATTCCTAAATCCACACCTACAGTGATGGAAATTACCCTGTGTAAGAGAAGAAGCTCTTATTACTTCTGATGGGATATTACAAGTCTCAATCAGAGATTGTAAATTCTTTGAGATCTTCAAATGGAAGATAAAATAGGTCTTTGTCTATTATTTATTTACTTATTGACTTATTATTTATGTATCCCTAAGCAGCTCCATCCTGCCAAACCATATTTCTCCTGGCGTCTTTCAGCCTGTGACATTTATATTTTATTATTGACCTCAGTAAATGACATAAAATATGACTTCTACAATCTATGAAAAGATGTGCATTCAAGATCAGAACTTCATTTCTACCTGCTGTAGGTATGGAGGAGTTGGACTCTCTGGCGTTATGAAATCTGTTATTTTGTGTGGGGGTTGGAGGCAGGAGTTATCCTTCCATCTCAAGGCAAGCATAAATATTTCAAAGCACACATGATTCTAATTCCATTGAAGCTCGTCTGAAACATCCCAGACTTTTTATTGAAAATGAGATGATAATGTATGGTGGCCTGCAACAGATATACCAGTATTTTAAAACTGCTGCTATTGGGCCAAGTAATTATGCAGTACAGCTGTTGCATGCTACACTGGATTCCTCAGTGTTTTATGAGCTCGTGGTGCTGTGCAGCACAGAAGTCACAGGATTTTTCGGAATTCAGACCTCTGATTATGCAGGTCTGTCTTGCCTTTCCCCTTCTTGATTTGTAGTAGCCAATACCAAAGCAAGTAACCAATAAAATAAGCTGCAGCAATTGATTAGGTGCGCGCTGCACATGGCCGAGGCTCTGAAGAAGAGCCAAAATTGTGAATTCTGTCTGAGCGAGTGATGAGATAATAAAGGACCAGTTAATTTGAAACAGGTTGCAGTTTTCTTCAGATATTTAGGATCCTGGAACAAAGGAGCAGCTCCTAATAAAGAGCCCTGGGATCCTTGCTCCTGGGGTGTGCTTGCTGACATGGTGAAGGGACAACTACGGTGCTCAGACAGGTTTTCCAACAGCACAGCCCAACATATGGGGGCATACATTGATCCATCCGCCTTCCATCTCCTCCTCCAAAAAAAGCCCTGCCAACCTCTTCAAGTCCACAGACTGGGTGGAATTTCTTTCTTCCTGAAGTCGTTGGAAGTCTTTGAAAGGGTTGTTTGGTCTTGCTCAGGAAAAGGTGTTATCACCCTGGACTGTTCCAGGGAAGAGTGCTGGGAATCACAACCACTGCTCCTTCAGAGGCACAAGGGCTGGTCCATCAGCTGGATCAGGGCACAGTGCTCAGATACCTCCTCTATAAAGTGATAATTAAGTTTACTAATACTTCATTAAACATTGATCAGCCTTCCTAGAAATAGTAACATTAGAACCATAATGAAACGGGATCGTTTTTTATCCGCTTGTTTTTGAGGCCATTATAATTGGCTTCATTACAATTAAGAAAGTATTTTCTGAAAAGTCATTTCCCTGGAAATGTTAGAGAACAGTTTGTTCTGCTAGCAACTTCCACGTCAGGCTTCTAAGTTGCTTTAACTCCCTGTGTGCTGCAGAATTCCTCTTGCCATTCCAGTGATGCCAGTTCAAATTATGCAAGATGGATCCCACCCTTTGTAACCCAAAGGTACTTATTCTCAAAATTGACCATATTAGAGGACTAATTGGCTAAGCCACCATGCTGGCTGATGTGAAATGCTTTCAAACACCATGAAACAGCTGTGTTTATCGGAAATATGAAGAGTGACTTTTTAATAAGGAGATCTGGCAATAATCCAAATTTGTTGAAAGGAACTTACACTTCTGTGTATAATACAATACAAGAGGTAAAGAATGGAAGCCTAAAACAATAGCTTTAAGCCCACAGATTTTGGTGATGAAAGCAGTTACCCAAACAAGAAAAAAAAAATTAAGAAACTTGGGCTGGGATTTGCAGAGGTCCTGAGAGAGAATTCATTAACTACTTTTGAATTTCAATGGGAGCTGCTTCCCTGTAACACTTTCAAAGGTTTCTGAAAGTCCCCATTTTTCTTACTGCCCATTAGGAACAGATTTTGGGGTGATAAAAGTAGAGGAACTGCTTACCCAGGTTGATAAAACCTGCCTCTACTTAAATACTGAGCTGCTGAGGGTAGGACTGACCAGTCCTAGGATGAGCCCTTGGAAAGGAATTCACACTCCTGGAAAACTTAGGTATTTGTTAAGTCCCATAATGGTGCAAAGGGGCTGTTTAGTAACATGTTTGTCAGGTCCAAGGATGAGCTAAATGCAAACTGATCCCACCTCACATTCCCATTTGCAGTGTCAAGGCTGGGAAATCATGGAGCTGGAGAACAAAAACAGGCTTTACCCTCTGAGCATTGGTAAAATTTAGGTATCATTCCCCCCCACATTCTGTAGACAAACATAGATGAAAAATTTAAAATATAACAGAAAGAGTTGACCATTGCAAGAGATAGTGAAACACCCTAGACAGGGTGGATGGAGGGTCTGCTGCTGTCCATGAACATCAAAAAGATGAGCTGAATTGCAGGCTATCCATCTCTCAGCTCCAGAAGTCAAGTGCAGCTGGCCAGCTAAGCACTGCTGAAAAGAACAGAGCCCCAGTATCTCCAGATCAGGGCTGGCTCTCAGCCCTTTTCTGCTGCTCTGAGTGGTACAAGGCACCTGGATCCTTTGTTCAGAAACACTCTTGCTGTAAGAAATCTTGCAGTAGCAAGTGGGAGGCAGGAGGACATTTTGCCAAGGACCAGGGAGCTCCCAGCAAAAGGCAAATATGCTTAGGGCTGTGTTTGAGCTCAGGGTTTATTGGTGTACTCTGGGCTGCTGAGTATTACAGGCTGCTTTTGAAAACCTGTAGAGCTGAACTGAGCACTGGTTCCAGATTCTGGCACGGGCAGGGGGCCAGTTAAGTTAGCTATTTTGAGCAGAATGTTTTAAAACATGTCAGAATTCTGCTGCCTTTGGGAGATCAGAATACTATAGAATTGATTGCATCGGGACAGAAATAAAAATCAGACCTATAGAAAGCACTCTTTCCTTCCAAGACTACAGCTAGAGGTCAAAGAGACCCTAATTCAACATATTTGTAGAATTCCTGCCTCGCATCAAATACTGTCAACTTCTGCATATTATTATTACTTTTAATACACATGATGCATTCTCATATATTCTCATCATAAGATAAAAACTACTGCTAGGAGAATATATCATGTCTTTCTTATAATGAAATGCAGTTGATAAGTTTACAATAGAAATGTAAATTCTCTTAAAAACTACAACCTTTATGTGTGTGATGATATAATTCTGCTTTGATACTAAAGAGGGCATGGTAATGGAATCTGTGACTTTGGAGTGATATATTGCTGTTAAGTTAATAGGACTCCACATTCCCATTTCTAATATCAGTGTTTTTCCTCCCTTTCATTCTGTAGATGGTAAGCTGATACTACATAAACATTGTTAAAGCTATAGTTCCACGCTACAGTAATTCACTTAACTTTAACATGATTTATGGTTCTGTCAATAGAGGAGGTTGAAAATCCAGAGCTCTGATGCTTAAACATGGGTTCCATATTTAAAGCAATAATGTGCTTTTTGTGTGTGTCTGAAGCTAGAAGAATTTAGCATAAAGCAGAGATAAAAATATTATAGTTCACTGCACTGTTTAAAGCATATAGTTTAACTCCACGGATACATCAAAGAGTGCAAAGGAACCAAACACGGCGTCAGGAAAAGCATGGGCAAAATACTTTGTTCCTGCAGCACTTTATTTTTATATTATTTTTTTAGGGATGCATGAAATCCTATTAGTATTTTTAACACTCCCCCTTTTATTTTATTTTTTTTTTTCATTCTTTTGCTCAGTTAGATCAGCTCCTTTTGTCAGGATGAGTTTAAATCTGGGTCCACCGTGTTAATCACCCCCCTTTCTTCTTTCTGGCACTTCCCCTCCAGGCATTTTGCCTCTTTAGGAGATTAAGCGACCAAGTCATCTTGTTGCTCTAACATGTCCTCACTGGAGCAACATATTAACACAACTCCTCTGCAAAAGAGCCCTCTTTAGAAGTTTGCTGCAGGGATGACAAATTAACCCAGCATGGTGTCCCACACATCTATCTCAGTACAAATTATTAGTGTAATAGAGGTTTTAGTTATGCATTTATCTAGTAATTATTGAACGAAGCTGAGCAATCGTGGCCCTTTATGAGGCCAGCTCGGTGGGTGGTCTTACAGTTAATTTAGGATAGGACTGTCTAAGCAGTTCACTCACACACAAATTAGCTGAACAGCCTGCTCCTTTAAATATTTCCTATGTCACAAGCTAACTCTTGACAATACAACAAAGGTAGAGTTTTAATTACACGGTGGCTGACTTTTGTTTAGCTGGAGCTTTAACCCTTTGCAGGCTCCCTCCCTGCCCGGGCTGCGGCAGGCGGTGGCAGGTTGGGGATTGTGTCATGGCTAAAGCCTGACCTTGAGGCCATCTGTTGGGAAACTGCTTTTCCTTCAGCACCAGGTTACTCCAAAGTGAGTGCAGAAAATCAAAATCTTCCCTTGCTCAGTCAGCTGTCCTGACACTGTAAACTGGACCATGCAGACTGGTCTGATGGTCAGCTTTGTGCTGTTTATGGCCTCACCTCCTCTTCCTCACCCTTTGGTGTGGCTCTCTTGGCTCCATGACATCACCACCCTTGCTCTGAGGCATCTGTGTCAAGCTCCACCGGGTTGATTTTGTCAAATTTCAGAGGGAAGTAAGTGGAAGGTTACACCACTGTGCCAGCTGACAGCATCAAGAAGCAGCCACGGAGTCTGGTACAGAACAGGACATTACAAAATGTCTTTTTACAATATCCACCAGGAACCATCACTTTGATTCACTTGGAGCTGGCTGACAGGACAGCAAGCAGGCACCAGGACTTTGGTGACCCAGTGGAGGATTTTGATAGAGAAGGACACAGTATCTTTCCAGATATGTGACATAAAGGTTTTGCCGCTTTGGCATGAACAGAGAGTACTGTGCTGCAGCTTTTCCCTGGCATGCCTCGTCCTGATAAAAGTCTAAGTGACAACGGTAATTACGGAGGAAATTAATATAATGGAAACCAGTCCACTAGTTGACTTTCATCTCTTCTTCTCACACATCCCCTTCCTTGGGTTCTTGACTTTGTGCTGTATTCCTTGCTTCTTGTAATTGTGTTTCTCCTTGATTTATCTTCCCAACACACCATCTCATTGTTATTTTTTTTTTATTTCCTTGCCTTTTCTTCCTTGCATTTTTGGCTTGCAGGACCCACACTGTCATATTCTGTGGGAATGCTTGAATGCTCTGCAGCACAGGCTGCTGTGCATCCTGGCTCTACAAGATTGTGGTCAATTTAATGTTTCAGCCAGCTCCAGTTATAAAGTCACCAGAGTGTAAGTAGCAATACATGGAAGCTGAAAACCACTTATGCAAATACTGCTGTCACCCATAGTATTTAAATCCTTCACTGTCTGGTGAAGAGTTCAAGTGGGCTGGGAAGCTTTGTGAGATGCCAGCAATCCACAATGGCTTTGCAATGCTGGAGAGCTGTGGTGAGCTATGCTGACCACCAAATAATCTCATTTGCAGGTAACAAAAGTATGCCTGAGTAGGAGAGAAATCTGGCTGCTCGAATTTTCAAGGCTTTGAAATAAATTCTAAAACTGATAGTGATGCTTAAGCCACCCTATAGGTGATCAATTTACCATCTGCCAGATACTGAATCCTAACCACGCTGGTCCAGAGAAGACATATGGTGCATTCATAGAGTCATGCCCAAAAAACTGCCATCATCAAGTGAGGCTCCATGAATCACTTTGCTAGCTTATCACCAAAGAAACTTGGATCTTGCCACCATCTGTTGGAAGTACTGAGGAGTCACTGAAGCATTGGCATCCCTGCGCCAGCACTCGCTGCACATCTGGTCTGCTGGTCAGCCAGCTCGGATCCTCTCTCCTGGCTACTGCCCAGCTGGGCTGGGCACTGGCAGCAGCACCAGTGCAGACAGCCTTCCACAGCACAGCACATCCAGACAATTCCACGGGAGCAGAGGTTTTCCAACTGGTTCACTGCGTGGAGCACCTTACAGCTAAGAAATCCTCTCAAGGATCTTACTCCTCCTCCAAGGAAGTTTTGTTTCCAAAAGGACTCATTGTGGGGATCACAGGGAAGGGCATTCAGTATCCTGGGACACCCCAGCATCAGACGTGCAGTGTATTCCGAGGGATGTTTGGGGAGTGTGTGAAAGATTCGGGAATATTCCTGAGAAGCTACAGATCACTGGTTGTCAATGACAACACCTGCCATGAATAGTCTACAGCTTCTTCTCTGCTGTCTATTTTGATCATGCTTTACAAATGCATCTCATACACACATCCAAGTGATAAACTTGCACATATGAACATGAGAAGGAGATGGAACCTCCTTGTGATCGTCGTGTTGGCTGAGGAGCGTACTCTGATGGTGACCTACTTACTCACAACTCCCCTTTGTCTGAAATCTCCCTGCAGAACGGAGATTAAATCCTGCTCCTTTTTTTCCAAATACCCCTAGGAATGACCTGCCCCTGACCATTTACATAATGCACCTGTGTCCAGAGGGAATTTAGCCTGTGTGTGCTGTACCATCATTTCTCCAGAGGCACAACTCCCCAGTAACTACTGGTGGAAGTGAATCTCTCAATTATATCCTCTTATATGACAGCATTATACTCTTTATGTTGCCACTTCTGATACCTGAAAAGCTTCTCTCTTCTGCTTACTGTCCCTAAAGTATGCCGGAGGCTATGGGATAAAGAACAAAGCTGGATTTGCAGAAAATAATCCATCTCAGCATATCTCCCTTTACTAACAGAATGATTGTTGCAGCAGGGAAATAAACACAGCCAGTGTGCTGTGGAAGAAGAATACTGAGGAGGAATGTCCCAAAAGAACAAAGAATGAAGTCTGGGACAAGATTTTTTCAGGCTGATGGCACTTAAAGAAACCATGGATGGATTCAGAGGGATTTTTTTCCTGAAAGTCAGTGAGACTTTGTTTGTGAAGGAGCATTGTGAAGAAGCATTGTGAAGAAGATGCTTCTAAATGATGCTGCAGAAGAACAGTTTTGGTTAACTTGTTAGGAACCATGATGATTAAAAGCTGCGTTGCTTTTTTATGGAGTTAGTATAGAACATCTCCTTCCAAACTTGGGACTGTAATAATTCTATTTGTTTTTCTAGCTCCTATTGAATGTTCTTCTCACGTAGCCAATGGAAATCCCTCAGTGCACAGAAAAAGTCTTGTGAAAACAGACTGTAGATGAGATTTAAACAAGGCCTCACCACTGAGACATTTCCTCTCTCAACCACACAAGAATCCAAAGCACAGAGGGTCTAAACAGGGGCAGACAAAGGCAGTCAATGGTCTTAAAAAATTAGTGTGAGGTAAAACACAGCTAAATAAAGAAAGGCCTATTAACTAATCAATCAACAACTGCAATCTAAAAGGCTGAACTTCTAAAAGACAGGAATTGGGAGTCAGCTGATGTGCACTGAATAGAATGTTAATGGAAGCTTCATATTATTCATACTTGTATCACCAATTATCAAGGCTTTTAAAAGAGGACATATTTGCCAGACAGCTTGGATCCAAATTTCAAGGGAAATCTCTATAGAGCATAGATGCCTAAATATCTTCTGAGGATCTAGGTGTATGTCTAAGGGTAATAAGCAATTTTTATGGATTAACCACAACAAATCAAACTACAATAAGCAGATTTAACAAAGCACAAAATCTCCTGAAGTGCAAGTCTGACCTTGCTTCAACTTTGTGCAGCTCCACCATTTCTCACCACATCACCTGGATGTGCAGACAAAGAGGCTCCTCCTGGTTTATGCTGCCCTCAGTAAAACCACACTGATGCCAAACAGACATTTCCAAATAATTTCTAGGATGAATTGCTAATATGCCTTATTATGCTTCACCATTCGACCAATTCCTTAATAATCTTCTCTAAATGAGACAAAATTTCATAGCAGAAAGAAACATGTCACAACCATTCATTCCTATTTTTATATCTTCCAAAGAGGTTTGTAAGAGGATTCATTCATTTGTGTCTCTTACTATGCCCAAGTGAGTTCCTTTTCAAATGTGAACTCAATATTGCATTTAGTTTTCTAGGCTAAATGCAAATGCATCTTTCTAACAAAAATGTATAAACACATCTAGACCCAGAGGACATTTCTTTTACTTGGAAAAGTCAGTCAGAAGTGTACTGGGAAGGAAACCAGCCAAAGTATTGCCGGAACCAACTTCAAAGGAGTCCCCTAACAAGGCACACTGACACCAGCAGCACAAGAATAAATGACTGGCAGAAGGAAATCCACAGAGCTGGAAGACAGGCGTGGGTCAGAAGTGATGGATGGGTCCCTGTCTCGAGCAGTTGGACCGAGTCAACGTGATGGATGGTCACAAGCAGAAGACACTTCCCTGCAACACGTTCTGTCCCTTTCCCCACCCTCTTGCAACAAAACCCCAAGGCCCCAGAAACCAGCGTTTCCACCTTGAATGGTCATCAGGAGCTTTCCCAAAAGCAGCCCAGCCCTAACAGAACCAGCTTCTGGACACCTAAACCCTTGTGGGTGTGAAGGTTCTGAGCTCAGCCCCTCGCTGGGCGGTCACAGGTGGCGATGGCTTTCCGTGGAGCGGCGCTGGCACGGCCCCTGGGTGCCGTGGCCACCCTTGAATGCCTGGGGGCTCTCGGGAAAAGCCTCACCTCTGGGTCCTGTAATGACAGGTCGATGGTGCTGTGTGAAAGCCGTTCCAAGGGAGGAGGTCTGCGAAGGCGAGGGACTGCTGAAACCAGACTTCTCTGACTTCTTTAATGTAGTTGGCGATGGCATTCCTGGCAAGAATGATTGATAAGTGCAATTTAATAATGCTAGGTCATGGAACGACAGCCTATGCATTGTGAAAGGGGGTGCAGAAGCAGCTAGACACACTTAAAGGACAAATGAAATGCAACACAACAGCAAGCTGAAAGCTCACTTTTATTTGTGTTTTCTTTTTTGTTTTTTCCAAGGCAGAAGCAGCCATGGTTTGCTCTGAGCTATGAGTACTAAAAGGCAGCCATATTTTTCTTATAAATCTGAAAAACGGATAAGATGCAGCTTATTATTGCTACTGAAACCTACTCTGCTTTATTTTTAGAAATCTGTAATAGCTGGAGCATTTGGATTTTTACAGTTTTTTTATGAGTTCTGTCTTTCACTCCTTGGTTTAGTAGAATATTGCAAATGGATCTTTTAAATGTGCGGCACGACTCAAGTCACAACTAGAGAATGGAGTTCTCTGAGTTCAAACTCTTCCTCCCCTCACTCTCTTGACTTCAAAGGTGTTTGAAAGTTATACGTTTACGTGGCTCCCTTTTGCTTTCAATTTTTTTTTTTTTAAAGGGTGAATGGTATTTATATCCTGATATTAGAAGCCGCACTGGAATTATTTCAGAGTTGTTATAATGCCCTTGAACTGTATCAAAGGCTCCCAGCGAAACTCAGAGTGAAGTTGTCAGTGGGTGAAACCTCTGCCATGGACAGGCAGAAATGGTGTGGTACTCATCTGAGTGGTTTGGCATACAGGGTAAGAATAACTCCTGTTGATGCCATAACAAGGCTGTGGTTTAAAATAAAATAATGGAGTGAACACATTGCAACAGGCTTTTAAAACCAGATATTTTTCTGTGTATGGTAGATGCTTGGATGAAAGAGTTTTACAGTACATAAATGAAAAGTATGCATGTTTGTCTGTACTAGCCTATATTTTTGCAGTTCTAGATGCATCTGGGTATTCTGATTATCAGAATATCCTGAAAACTCAAAATTTCCAGTATATACAGCCCCTCGGACATTCTGCATATCCATAGGGAAATAGCAAAACAAAGGTGGAGATTTCAGGTGGAAAAGCAAAATATCAGGTAATGTGCAAGTTGAACTTCCACTAGCAAAGTAATTTAATTTTATTTCCAACTCTGTGTTTTATAGTATTTAATTGTTAAAAAAGTAAAGAGAGAGGCCTGGACAAGATTATCTCTGGGCTATATTATTAACTTGATATTTAATAAGACTAGTTTTATAGTCCCTGGGATGTTGATTGCAATATGCAGGAGCCTTCTTGTACTTTATGCTCTGCACTGCTGGGTCTTAATGGTTTCAGTGAGGTTTTGGAGTTTATATTTCTGTAAGTTAAATAAAGTAAGGGAATGGTTTGAGTTCCAGTGTTGTACTTGCAGCTTTCTGCCTCGAAAGTTGTTTGCTACAGGGCTTGCTGTTATGGTGGCTTTTTCCTCATAGCAGGAAAGGTTACAGACTTAACCTTTTAAAAATCAAAGCTTAGAACTGACTATGGTGCAAGGAAAATATTGGGTTGGGGTCTTTTTTTAAAATTTTATTTTCATGTGGTCTTAGGGACTTCAGAGTAGGAACAAAAGCAAAGATTGGTTCAGTTTCAGGGGAAGAGAGAAAAGGAGATTGAACTGAGGTGTTTCAGTGAAATATTCCAGTGCACCCTGCTGAACTTCTGCTCCAATGGGATGTAACTTAGTCATGGCATGTCCACATTCAGGACAAGGACACTCAAAAGAATTAATGGTGCTGTTGACCCAGATTTCCCTACGGTGGAAGAACTGGGGGTGGAAACACCAAAGGAGTGTCAGCCCCAGCCCTAAATGCAAACTACTATGGACAGTCCAAGTGAATTTTATGCACAGGGAAGGTCACCAAATTTTTTCAGCATGGGAGCTGCTCCAAGAGCAAGGTTGTACAGCCCATGAGCAGGGACCCAGGTGGGACATGAGTTAACTGAGCCCTGGGCAGGTGACAGAGGTCACAGGAGGAGTGAAATCTCAAGTCTATGGCTCAGCTGGCTTGGGAGCTCCCTGCTTTCCCTGGCTACAAACCCTCTTCAGGGTTATGGCAAAGATAAAAAAGCTCCTAAAAAAATGAAACAGCTTTTCTTTTACCCCTGTGTTAAAAAAAAAAAAAAAAACAAAAAAACCCCTGCAGGACTCATGTCTAAACCACAGCAGGGAGAAGGGGCAGAGGCAGTGGAAAATGTTTTAAAGCTGCAGCAAGTTGGTGTGATTGTGTCCAAACACTGGAACTTGAGGAGCTACAAAGAAGCTGATGAATGACCTTGAGTGTGGCAATGCTGAGCAGTGTCATGTTCATATGGGGATGGGTTTTATAAGGTCGAGGCAGAGGCTTTCATGTGAAAATAGAGATTTTAATGCAACCCTATGCAGGGAAATTGAGTAGAAAAACAAACTGAAGCACTGATAATTGGTTGCTACTTTTGCTCTATTTGTTTGTTATCATTCTGATTGCCATTATTATCACAAGTTTAGTTCATTTATTTATTTTTTTCCCAGAGTATTTTGAAATGTATTGGTTTGGAACAGTCCAACTATACCACGTTTTTGTTTTGTTTGGGGTTTGTAATGACACATTTTATTTTGAGTGATCACATCCATCAGATCTCAAGAAAAAAATGGCTGCTTCCTAGTTCAGAAGAATATGCAAACAGGAGTTTAATTACATCACTTAATATTGACCAAGAGAAAGAAGAAGATGAGCTTGCCAGCTCATTTCCAAAGCATGTTTTGTCCTTTAAGAGGGGAGGGTATGACAGAAAGTTAGGCAGTGCAAAGCAATTAGCATCATTCACATTTTATGTTGCTCTAGCGTGGTGCTCTAGCAGCAAAATTCAAACATTCTTTGAATGGGTTAATAAAAGAAGAAATACAGTCGGCATGCAAGAAAAAGGTTTCCAAGAACAAGCCAAAATATGTCCCATTCTTCTAAATTTATCACAGCCATGTCACATTATCCTTGAGACTGCCAGGAATGTCAATTTTTTTGCAATTTAAAAAAAATATCTCATTTAGCACCATATGTTTGGTTAATGTGCCTGATATATCCTGTGTATTCTTTAGTCCATCCAATTCTAATACTCATTTTCTTTATTTTTTTTTCCTCCCCTTGCTAAGCCATATGTTACAATGCTGGTCATTCTACTGAAGCTCCTTTTGGGAGCTGAGAGCGAGGGGACTTTGGGTGTTTAATCACCCAGAAAAAACTTTGAATTCCACAGGTCTCACTTAGGTGAGCAGTCTCAACACTTGAGTTAGTTGTAGGTGCCTGGTGCCTACGAAAATCAGGCCACCTATGAGGTGGCACAGTGTACATTCACTATGAGGAAGGAACTAGAGGTAGATGGCTAAATATTGAATCAGGTGTTTAATTTCTGGCACCCACATTTGAGACTCTTGGCTAGTTTTAGGGGTCTTCTGCTCCATGCCTAATGAGTTTTAACACATTTAGCGGCCCCCAGTCTGCAGGGCCCCTCCTGTGCTGCTCAGGGATGCAGGAAATTAAAAAGTTAAGGCTGAAGGTGGTAGCTTGGGCAGAACTGGGGATGCATCCTGGGAGGATGGTGCTGCCTTGCACGGCTTTCCTCAGCATTGGTCCCGGGGGCCAGCGATTACTGGGGACCACTGCACTGGAGACCAGATTTCAGGAATCAGATTTTCAGGACCCTGAGGAAGGGGCAGTGCCAGCTCTAAGGACACCTCTGAGTCTCTGCTCTCCTCTCTCTGCTCTCTGGTGCAGGGCAGCAGCAAATTACAATCTCCCCCAGCCCGTCTCAGCTGCGCTGGCCGGTGGAGAGGGAATGCAGCCAAGGATCCTCCCCATTCCCTGCCTCTTTCCATCCATCTGCTCTGAGCAAGGAATAAACAAGAACAGCCAGAACACAACGGCTGGGTAACCCAGGTGGGGGTTAAAAGTGTTCCTTACTATTCTGTGGATAGGACTCTTGTCCAAATCACAGCCACACCTGGCACTTTTAGGAAGCACAGATTTCAGAATCCAGGTCTGAGTCTCCTCTGAATGTTATTTAGAGTGAGAGAGAAGACAATCAGACTTTGTCTGTTTTCATCTTATGGTAGCTTTTAACTACAGAATAAATGGAGATGTTAATTGCTAAATAAAAGAAGAAAATAAAGGGATTTGTGGCATAAAACGCAGATGGAAGCCTGAGTGGGTGTGCTACTTTAACTTATTGTACTTGTGTTCATGTGATTTTATATGTATGCCAAACATATATGGTCTGAGCCTGCTCCTGTTAACATAAATCTGCTTTATTCACTGGACAGAGGGAACCTGATCAAAGACCATGATGGTGCTAAATGGAACAAGATGTGTACTTTCATTATTTTTTTTCCAAAAGGAAATATTAATTTGGCATCGGTTTTTCGGTTGAGAAGAATTTTAATTGCAGTACACAATAAGCAGAAAATTCAGACAACAATAATCTTGAAACTGTTAGCAGCATTATATTTCTATCAAGGAATTTGTGTGCTTTTTCAACATTAGAGCTTTCTGAATTTTCATTAATTTGGCATTTCCCTAAACACACGAGTTATTATTTTGTTCATTCCACATCATGCATCACACCCTTCTGCTCAAATGCGTAATGCAAGCGCAAATGGGATCCTTGTCCTTGGGAGACTCTGGTTACTGGAGCCATTGGATGTTGAAGTCCCGCAGAAAGACTTTCCAAAACTCTGCACTTCGCAAACCTCCAGCCCAAGTTTAATCAGTGAGTGCTCAGGAAAACTTCGTGTTCCTCATCTTCTAAGGGGCACTGGAGCACTGTGGTGGGTTTAATTCCTCTATCTCCTTATGTTTGCCAGTACTAGAAACGCACCACATTAAGAGTCTTCCTTGAGTACAGCTAAAGGTCTTCAAATGTTCATGTATGAGGCTGATATATATTTAAATGGACCAGAAAATGATGCGTGAGTATTGAATGCACAAATCCTCCCCAGAACAAACAAGTATCTGTGAACCTCTTTTCCACATACCTAACACGCGCCTTACTAAAAAATCAGGATTAACTCTGATGGAGTGAATGGACTCACAGCAAGAGGAGAACAGTCCTCCTTCTCTCCAATCTACACCTCAAAAATCCATCCAATTTCACTTGATTAATTACTGACATTATTCTGCCTGCACACATCTCACACAACTCCATCTCTTGTTACTACATTGGTAGACCAGCTCATATTCATCTCCAAAGACCTTTGGATAATTACCCCAATATTCCCAGTAGCTCTCTGCCACTAGACTCTTGATGGAGATTTCATAACAAAAGCTATGAGTGAAACATGGTCTGGACCCTCCTTCCCAAGGCACACTAGGAAAAGGAATACACAGAGGCTCAGGTATTACCAGGTGGACCATGAACTCGACAACATGCAGAACAAACAGATGATGCAGAAAAACAAGTTGGCTGTTGAAGAAAAAAACTGATATATGGGAAGCATTTTTCAAGGAATTTTCATCCTTCTGTGTGAATTATTCCAGCAATTCCACTGAAATCAGTACCAACAGAAAGGCTGATCAGCTGCTATATTTTTTTTTAATTCCTGGCGAATTCTTAATTCCAAGCTTCTTGAAATGTTGACGGCTACACTCCTGCCAGTCATAGTAAGTCTGCTCTATTTAGTGCTGAGCAAACTTTGTCATCAGCCGAGATACGATCACACTGACTGCCATCCATCAGTTTACTGTATTAATTGCTCCAGTATACACAAAATACAACACAGATGGAAATTCACTCATCCTAATGAAGTGCTCTTTAGTTGTCTACGTTCTGAATGGGTGCTGGCTCCCCTGGTTGCAGCCGGAGTTACCACGATCGCTGATTAACTACCTGCCAGCAGAGCACCTCGCTTCATGAGGCTAAATCCAGCTTAATAAACAGTGATTTTTACAGAAGAAAAATGAAAGCTCCCCCTCTATCCACTTATCAAACTGCTGCATATGCATCACCAACACACACATCCAGTTTCCTCAGAACTCGACATCTGACAGATCATCAGGAAAACAGAGCTAATCTATCCGTACCCATCAACATCGTATCATAGGTGACTGCCAGATACTTAAGAAGCCATCCAAAAGAAATGTCACAACTCTTTTTCAAGACACTACAAAAGAAATGTTCCAAATAAAATAAAGCAAATGCACGTACAAGTAAATGAGCCAAAGAACTTAATAAAAAGAGATTGATTAAAATGAGGACCAGAATGTTCAAAAAGAACTGAGAGAGAGAGAGAGAGGTGCCAAAGGCGCATTAAATGGATTCAATGGCTTTAGGTTTCAAATGCTTTTGGACTCCTCAGCAATTTTTAGCCAAAAATGATAATTCAAGTTAGAATCAAAATTCTGATGTCACTTAGGGAAAAAGAAAGTTGAAATTTCTCCTTAGCAAATGAGCACAGATCCATTTACGAAGGAGAAATATCAATTTATACTGAGGGACAAAGTGTCTTCAGAATTTCAAAGCCGAGCACTACAATATTCACAGTTATTTTTAAATCTTATCCCATGAAAGTCTGCCTGAATTGTTTGGTGCAACGTTTTCACAGAGTGTATTACCTTGACTGTTTGTATCTGTGTTTACAGCATCATCTGGATTGTTTTAGGTTGCTTAAGTTAGGCTTCATTCCTGCTCTGCCACCCAAGCAGTTCTTTCAATAACTAATAAACTAGTACTCAACATCTTACCAATTCCTTCAAAACATGATTCCATGAGTTATACATTTAAAAACTTCAATGAGAAGGGCAAAAAAGCAGCAGGATAACAGTCCAATTCTGCCAGTTAAAGCCAGCTTCGGCATAATTTTCCATTGCATAAATATATATTGCTAGAAGAATAAAAAAAAATAATTCTAATGACGTCTTTAGACATCTTGTCTAAAATTCATGACTACATTTGTTTCATTTCAAATGCTACTTGAGAGTTTTTCAGCACACTTGGCAGATTAGATACAGCAGCAGGGACAAACTGCAGCCATCCATAGGAGAATATACCTTTATGTGGGTGCTTTGGGGATGGAACATCTCTAGCTGCAAGGCAAAAAATGCCATCATAAATTTGGATGGCATTTACAAAGCCCTCTAAAAAGTCTTTGCATATGATTATAGCTGAGGTATGGTATTTTTGCAAGTAAAAGACCCAGAATAGATTTATGTTTCAACTATATCTTCCTGAGATGCATATGGATCCTAAATTGTGAGTGATACTAAAGGGAATCTTAGTAAGTAAAATTTTGGGGGTTTTACTTATTTATTTAATTTTCTGAAAAATAATTTCCTCATTATTTGCATGTCATCAAACCACCATTGGCTACCCAGGCTATATATAACAATGATGGCTGCTAAATGCCCCAGGCATGAGATGGAGATGGGTAAATATGCAGATTTTCTCAACTTGTGACCTCAGTTACTGCATGGTAATGTTTTCAAATGACTTTTATGATGACAAGACTAAGTTTGGTGCTAATATTGGTTTTGAAGATTTAATTGGTGTGCGCTGCCATTGAACATGTGTTTTAATTAATAGAAGAGCTGTGGCCAGGACTGAAAATAGCCCAGGTGATTTACCACGGACTGTAAAGTCACTTGATTTGTGCACAATTTGAGGTGAAGAGTTTATAGGTTATTCCAAAGGAAGAAAGAGCTGCAAATTGAATTTGTGTGCACTGTACCAAGGGATTTACAATTTGGCAGGTTGAGAGTGTACTCATGGAACTGTTATGTTTTGGTGTCCAGTGGCTCTTGGTGTTTTTACCCTCTGACTGCCTGTGTTTGACAGCCACAGGACTGAACACTCCATAACACCAGGAATAATTTGTAGCTGACCTACAGCTCCTGCGCTCCTTCCTGGCAATGCCCACGTCCAGTTGCACATTGGAATGGCACTGGGGACCTGCCACCAGCAGCTCCCAGGCAGAGAGACTGAAAGTGCTTCTGCACAGGTGATACCAGGCAGGTGAGACCAGCCTCCCTTCTCTGCATTCCCAGTGCTTCAGGATTCCCTGAGGGAAGGCAGAACACGGCACTTCAGCTTTGGCATCGTTTCCAGAGGAGCCTGGATGGCCCTGCTGCCTGCAGGTCTGCTCCTGGGAGCTGCCCAAGCCCCCTGTCACCCACTGGGCAGGTGAAAACACACCTGGCAGAGGGCTCCCAGGGAAAATCCCCCTATGAGTTCCATGAAAACAGGCACGGCAAAAGGCAGAGGTGACATTTGAGTGCTCCCTCCAGCGCTGGCACTCTGGCAAAGTGCTTGGCACAGGCTCTGTCCTTACTAGACACCGGAGAATTCACACCAGAGGGGACACCTGGGACATCTCCCCCCAACCAACACAAAAACTCTGTGCACCGAGAACGAGAGCATTGGCATTGTTTGAATAAGCACACCCACCATGAAGTGCTCCGCGGTGTTCGGGGTTTCTTAGATATCCTGATTTTATAAAAGAAAGTAAAAGAAGAAAAAAGAAACAAGGTGAGAGAGAACACTATCATATTTTGTAGCAAGCAGGATACTGTGTGAAATCTTGGCCCAGTGAAGTGATAAAGGGGAAGCTTTCAGTTTGCTTAAGGGAAAACTTACGAGCAAATAGAGAAATTACCAAAATGCCACATTGCAGAAAATAGGTGCATTTAGGTTCAATTAAGCTGTAAAAAGGAAAATTGCACTTTAGCTTACAAAAACCAAGGGACACAGGGAGCTATCAGAAGCAACTTTACAAGATTTGTGTGCATGAGGATGCTGCTTCACTGGACCAAGAAAGCTACAGTATGGGACAGGATTTTTCTTTTATCAGACACTTTTGCTAGATAGCTTTGTCCAACCTCAGAAACTGCTGCTTTGGCATTATGAAATAATCCTACATAACTTGATCTCATGAGCTTAGGAACACAGAAAAATAGCCATGCCAAATCAGATTACAGGGATCCACCTAGTCCAGAATCCTCTCCCTGACAGTGGGAACTAGTGGACGCCTAGAAAAACAGTAAAAAACCAGGGAAAGCATACAGTGGTAATTCTCCAAAACACTCTCCCAAATTTGTGATTCAAGGACTTCTAGGACAAAGTTGATATTGTGGTATTGAAACTGTTCGAATCCAAATGCACAGATTTACATCCCCCCCCTCCTCCCCTTTTTTTTTGGATTACTACCCCCATGAGTTTTCTACCAGTCACACAGAAAAGGTTTCACAGTTTGGTGCTGGCAAGTCCAGCATTCTTGCCACTAACTCAGAATGAGCTAACAGCTTTCAAAAGCCCAATGATGTTATGTGTATAAGAGCATCCAACACTTTTTCCTATGCAAAAAAATGACATGTGTGCTGAGGTGCTCTAAGTGTAATTACTTTGGGAGATTTGATTTTTTTAAAAATATTTTTTTTAATTAATTTTTTTAAAAAAGAAAAGAAAAGCAAGGATCTGGCTGTAAATTGATATTAACATTTTTCATTATATGTGTAAAACACATGTTTCAGAAGAATAGAAGAGAGAAACTGTCACTCACTGGGAAGCTTTAGAGCTATCTGGCTCCCTGGGAAACTGCATGCAACTATTCTGGTGTCCAAGGGTTTGACCAGTGAGTTTCCTCTTCCTGCAAAGAATGAATGCAGAAGTAATAGAAAGTCTGAGGGGGAGGATTTTAGCAAATGGCTAAAGATAATCCTATTCTGCCCACACCAGCAGGTAGGAAAGCAGGTGGTGGTGGTGGAAGAAAAAGGGTGGGAGAGGAGAAATGGCTCCGTGTCCCTCCCAGGAGCTGGCACAGGGAAGGGCAGGGGGCTGCACTCGGAGAGACCCAAAGCCCAGCAGCTCAGCCTGGTGAAATCCCTTTGTGTGTGGCCAGCCCAGTCCCAGCTCTGCCACACAATGGCAGCACGTTCTGCTCTGATTCTCTGGGGCCTGCCTGGGACTCCCTTTCAGGACAGAGCACGGCTCAGGGACTGAAACTCAGCACTAGCACAGAAATCCCATATTCCCAGACAGGAACACTGGCTTCTTAAGCATCCTGCTTAGTTTACTATCCACTGTTCAGGGGCGTTTTTAAGAAAGTTTTATTTTTCTATTCAAATTGGTGCCTACACATGGATTTTTTACTTCATTTATTAGAAGAATCAGTAAAAGCAGGGGTCTAAAAAGAAAAAGCTTATCCTTACGTTTTTGATGGCATATTGACTTTGTAAGAGTCTACAGGCAGGACTATATATCAGGGAGTCCCTATAACTTTACTTAAAGCAAAATTAGAAAGTGATCGGAAAGTTTTATAGAGGAGAGCAGAAACATAATTTTAAGCCTCTTAAAATTGCCTGAACTGTGAAATCAAGTAATGAACACTAGAAAAGGATCTGTCAGCTGGAATCAAAGCTTAGACTAGTCAGCATTTTCTTCCTAAACCTTATTATGGCAAAGATTTTTCATCTCTGCACTCTGTTCAGCCCAACAAATAAACTGACTTGACCTCCACCTGTTACCCGGTGAAGTTTGCTGTCATCTCTGACTAAACCCTTTTCTTTCCCTTCAAAGCCCTCGGCACCACTGAGAAGGTGGGAAGACACAGCTGTGCACTGACTCAAATTGATACCAGTTCATAACCAGACAGCCTTTCACAGTACAAATTAGAAGCAACGGAGGAGAGGAGGGGAAAAAAAAAAGGAGGAAAAAAAATGTAGTGCCAATGAATTCTGGAAGGGGGCAACATTTTTCATCCATTTAACAATAAGATTTTCATAAAAAACAAGTTTTTTGTTTGGTTGGTTGTTTTTTTTTGTTGTTTTTTTTTTTTTGTGTGCGTGTGATATTATGGACCAGCATTTGAGGCAAGAAGCATTTTGCTTATGCCATAACAATGAACCTGTGCTAACACCACAGAGGAAGGACTGAAGAGAAGGTCTGAAGAACATAATGGAAGCTATTTGTGTTGCTTTTATATTTCATAACTTGAATGCATTACACTGGCTCAAAGAGGTTCAGCTCCAATTGCACATAGATTTCTAGACTTAGGAACAAGTCACTGCTATATAATGTGCGACACTGCTAAATAAAAAGAATTAAATATTATGGAACACAGAACATCAAGAAATGTGTCATGAGGAAACCAGCGTAGTTGCTGCAGTCATGTTTTCAAATATATCATCGTGGCAAAACCGTGTGAGAAGCTTTCTAATAAGGAGACATATCAGAAAAAGCCATTTCATATAAAGTTGGACTTCTCTGGGTGATTAATGCTACGTTCAACAAAGGAGACAGTGTCTGTCTAATTACATTAAATACTTATCTTCTAGTGATTGGCAGGGTGTTTCTGCTCAATGTCACTTTTCATGACAATGTAATGATAGATCCGTTTACTTACCAGTGCCATTAGCAAAAATTGTACTGTTTTCTCAACTGCCCTCATATCACAAAAATATTTGATTAACATACTGCAGCTTATCTAATACTCTAAGCAACATATTCTGCATAGTTTTCTCTCTATTAAAAGAACAAGATTACAGCTTGTAAAATTTTTATTGCACTCACACAGAAATAAATGAATAATGTGTGATAATAGTTCGAGTACCTTACTACTTCACAGAACAGGTTTATTTGATTTAAAATATTAACGTGTACTTAAAATATTAAGATTTTGGGGGAAACAAGCAAATAAACAAAGTCAGTACTCTGAGGTACTACTTCCCATGCAGGCTTTAGTTATTATTTCCTTTTCATTTCAGCACATGTTTTGAAACTTTTAATACCTTAGGGGAGGGGGAGGGGGGGAGATAAAAAAAAGGAAAAAAGCTTTCATTCCTTTGCTGAAAAATAGATATGGCCATCTCCCAAGTCTTTAAAATTCACCACATTGTGAACTGACTCTTCGGAGTCATGCTACTGTGCCAGCATCGAGCAAACAATAACTCTCTGGAAGAATGTACCCAGCCAAGGCAGTTTATATAGCAACAAGATAATTTCATAAACTTATATTGAAGAGCGAGGCTGTGATGTAACATTCTAGCAGTATATATCAGCTACCTGATATTTACTAACAAGGTTAAACTCCTATCTGTTTGTCTCAGCACTCTTCATAATTCACTTTTTAATGGATGGACAGGAAAAGTCAGCAGTGTATGGCACAGATCATTTTTGAAATAGGACAAGACAGCTTACGGCAGTAGCTGCTCCAAAACACCCTTCCTGTTCCCACACAATCGCATCAAGCCTGGACTTTGTAACTACAGTGCTTCACAAATCTTTTAGGGGTGTGTTTCTATTTCCAAGGAAACTGGTAAATTTGAAAAACAAAAGACCCCAAGGAAGAGGTGCCACCATCAACTGGTGCCAGGTACAGAGCATCAGTTCTCAGCTGCTTGGGTTGGTGCTCCTGGGCAGGAGAAGGCACATGGGGAGCTGCCTTCCTCCCGTGAGGAGTGAGGACACCAACCCCATTTTGTTACAGCTCCTTCACTGTGCCACGAAATGGCAGCGAGGACGCACCAAAAACCACTCGTACGAGGCACAAATCGACACAGCCATGCAGAATCAACCCAAACTGCCTTAAAATCCCTTGCAAGTGACTCTTGCAGCGAGAGGATGACACCACAGCCAACTGCCACATGCGACTCTCCAAATTAATAATGGATTTAGGATATTCATTCCCTGAGCTGCGAGGGTTCGGGGTGTGTCTGCAATTATCGAGATATAAGTCTGACACACATTATCCTTCTATCAATGTCATTTCCCTTAGTAGCCAACAGATTATCAGCAGCTTTGTGATATTCCAGGTGTCAAAGAAGAATTAAAACCACAACAATTGCACAAACAAAGGGACAAAAGATGGGATACGTGTTTCTGAGCCCTGCATATCAATTTAATATGTGCAGCTGACAATGATGCAAATGTCCTCGGGAGAGAGGCAGCAAGATCCGTGCCCAAACATACACACACCACTGTCAGCAAGATGGCAGGGAACAGAAGCAGTAGGATTCCCAGCCCAGGACACATGCCTCAGCAGGCAGAGCAACCCAACGAAACAATCCTCTGGTTGGGGAGAATTTTGGAAGCACCTGATATGGAAAAGGGCCCTAAACAAGCCAGATGGTACTTTTAGCTGGCAGCAGAAAGTAGTAGACAGCCAAAAACATTACAGCATTTCCCCAAGAGGCCAGCAAATCGATTTTTAACCATTTTTTTTAAAGTGACGCTATGAATATGAAAAATAATGTTTCGATGTCTTTTTAAATCGCTAATTATATGGATAATACACTCATGGAGGACACAACTGGAAGAGAGGAGAAAGCAATGGATTTTGACTTTCCCAGGGTGGTTGTATATTTGACATCAAGTTTCTATTCAGTCACTGACACTGTTTACTCAGAATTAAGTGTCAGTTTTTGTTCTGCGTTTTCTACATAACATTAAAGAGAGAAATCCAGCAGAAGTAGAGAAATAGCACTGTAAAATCACAATAGCACAACAGTTCACAGGGCATGGGAGAAATGTGGTTTGTAAGCCTGCTTTGTCCTCTTAAAACCCTTCCCCCACCAAATTAATGGGTTTCTAGATGATCATTTTTTAACAGAGGACAAACAATTTCTTTAATACTTACAAGGTACCATTTGGTGGGGGATTTGCATAAGAAATACAGCTGTTTGGGGGAATATTTTAATTTTTAAAACCTCCAAACAGCCAGAATTTGCAATTCTGCCTGGATGACAGGGGTCTTTTGAGGGATTAGTGTGATGTCAGATGTCACAGTCCCTTTGAAAGCCAGGAGTAGCTCCTTGCAGAGCACCTTTAGGTTACGTGTGGCCAAGGGGATTTGACTCAAGGATGGAGACCAGAGGTGGGTGGTAGGGACTGAAAGGGCAGAGAGAGGCAGAGGAGTCATGAACTGAGTGGGAATTAGCCTCACCCTCTGTCCCAAAACTGCTCCTCATGTGTAGGATTGGCCACGCTCTGAGAAAGAGTCAGAATGATGCTTTACTTCCACTTGCTGTTATTTTGTTTAAAAGTAAAAGCAAGCCCTAAGACAGGGTTAAGCCTGGACTACATCCAAAGTGCTTTCTCCTGTTCAGAGCAAGGTAGTGCATTAGTGTGCTGCATCATGGATAATACTCCTGGAGACAAATGTGGGCTGCTGCAATAAAACACTAAATGCGAAGAAAGATAATCCATACATTTATATTTTTCAAACCTCTTTGATTGTAAATCCTTTTTCTTTTTTGAATAAAACTATTTCCCTCCTGTAAGTGGAACCCAAGACTTTGCCTCCAGCCCTTGCTGAGATAAAAGAGTCCCTTTTTTTACCAGAGTGCTGCTCTTGGGGCTGCAGGTGCCACCTCACTTGTCTGGCTTTTAGGGGTTCAAAGATCTGCATGCTAATCTATTGAGGCAAATGAAGACTTTGCACAAAACAGTAAAACAGCCTATAATTTTCCAGCTAATTTTAGCAAGAGGATCTCTTATGTTATGTTTTTTGGTGTGTATCACACTAAGAATAGCAGCGAGCACTGATGTAAGGGAAGAGCAGAAAGGATGTCAGTAGGGCTGTGCTGGAGTGGTGAGGACAAGCAGAGGTGGAGGATGTTGTGAATCTCCTGCTCTTCCCTGAGCAAGATAGAAACAGAACAGAGCCACAGCCATGCTAAATGCTGAGGTTTAAGTTTCTGGAGCTGGAGATGGAAAGAACTTAAAACATCTTTAGGCTCTCTGCGGAGGGCGGGGGGAGGGGGTGGTCACTGCATTCACACCACGAGCTCTGGGGTGGAAGTCACAGAAAACCCACTTTGGGTGAACAGCACAACTGCTGTCACAGCACACAGACATTTCTGGAGGTGTAAGATGGCTCTGCAGCCACTCAGACAAATTGTTACCTGAGCTAACAGGCTGCTAGATGGATTTCTGTGCTTCCCTGTGCTCGCTGACTGCTGCGGTCAAAGTGTTGGGGCAGCACTTAACTTGAAGGAAAGTAAAGGAGGTAACTGGGGAATGATTTATTCACCACTTCTGGCAGTGAAAAAGAAAACCACTAAGAAGCATCCAGCAAAATGATCAGGCAACAGACAAAAGAAGCGTTTCTTCCTCATGCAGCACGGAGTAAAACTGGAACTTTTTTGCCATGGGATGTTGTAAAGGCCAAAATAAAGAATGGGTTAAAAGCACATCTCTGAAAGGAAAGCTTACTGAAGGCAGCCAGACACAAAGATGTGAACAAAACCTGTGGCTTATGAAACCAAGCTGTTTGCTGCCAAAATCCATGAGGCTGCACTCTGAAAAGCATCACTGGATGCCTCTCCTACTGTTGTTACCTTTCCTGAAGTGTCCACCACCAGCTCTTGTCAGAGACAGCAAACTGCCTGTCTAGGTGAGCCTTTGGTCTAGATGAGAAGAGTCATTTGTTCTTCTCTGTGGGCAGATTTTTGCAGGTAGGAATGTGCTGTACCTGACAGTTGAGAAGCAGGAAAATTGCAGGGGCAAATGCAGCACAATGAAATTAAGGGGAATTGCTCCTCACCTGGTGCAGAAGCAGGAGCACATCTAAAGTCAGTGTGGCAGATGGTGTGGGAAAGAGAATGGAAAAAAGACATGAGATTTAGTCTTCTTCCGGTACCTGGTCCTGTACCATCTTCTGGAAGTGTCCAAGGCCAGGTTGGATAGAACTTGGAGCAAGCTGGGATAGCAGAAGGTGTCACTGCCCATGGGATGAGCTTTTAAAGGTCCCTTCCAACCCAAACCATTCCATGATCCTATAATTCCCCTGTCTCCTAACACCTCTCCTTGCACCTTTTATCTTGTGTGTGAAAATGTTTCCTTTAAAATAAAGCCTGTTTTCTCTTCTAAAGCCAAGAACAAACATGCACAGGGACTACAGTAGCTGCACTGTGTGCTAGGCACTGGAGTGATGGTTGTACTGGGAATGTTAATAAACAGTGCCTAGAGCAGAACTTCTGCATAAAAAAGGGTGTATGTTACATCTCTCCCCCGTCCCCTGTCTCATGCAATATTTACACAGCTGTGCTTTTTAAAAAGTGTAGGGGGGGTTATTATTATTTTTTTTTTTGTAATTTATTTACCTAAGATAGCCCAGCATCTGTTTTGTGGTGAGCTTCTTTCACAAAGTTTCACAGTTGCCTTGACTGATGCAAAAGGAGGTCACGCTCCTTACTCAGTGATCTTAAAACCATTTGTTTCAATCACTTAGCCATTCTATTTGGTTAATTTTGTTCTGTTCTGTGTTTTTGGTTTGTCCTCTGCTTGGAAATGTGCATCCCTAGGGAAACTGATCTGGCTAGGTGAGTATTTTAGTTATCTGTTTTATAAAATGCAGAAGTGCACAGGAATTTGCAATAATATGCATCATTTACTGGCTCTCAATATGTACTGTATATTGGCTCTGAAGATTACTAATATTTTCCAGCTGCTTTAAAAAAAATAAGAAAGAAAGAGTTCAATGGAGTCTTTGCAGTGGGTCCTTTCCCCTGACTGCCTACACAGGTGATGAAGACTTTCCTGTGTCCTGAAGAATTAATAAGCCTGAACATTTCTATACCAGCAGTATACCACAGAAGATAAAATATTGCTTCAGCTTCCCAAACACATTAGGAAAAGCAAGTCTGCTGATCTCAACTGCTAAGACAGCACATGAAAGGAATGTAGTCCATTTCCCAACCAAGTTCTAATCTATAGGAGAGTTTATAGATCCAAGTAAACATCCTGAATTGGTCCCAGAAGCAAACAAGAAGACTAGTTCAGTTTTTGAAAGATGACTTTTAATGTGTTTTATACCATTTTGCAACTAAACAGCCCCATGCTGCACTATCAGATGATCTTCAAGGATCTCTTGGTCAGAGCTTTGTGGAGCTTACAAAGATTCAGGCTTGACAGACCCCAAATCAGCAAGAAATGCACAGCCACAGTCAACCAGAGGAGCTTCTGTCTTTCAGAGCTCACCTGTGGAAAGGAAGTGTCTGCTTTTGTCTCAGTGCCAAGGAAGGTGGTGGCTTCCACTTTGTGTCAAAAGGGAAGCCCAAGACACATCACTGTCTTGGCTTTAAGTTGCATTTTGTGGGTTGTTGTGGACAGAAGTTGAGGCCTCCTCATCCCTGGAAGTGTCCAAGGCTGGGCTGGATGGGGCTCTGAGCAACCTGGGATGGTGGAAGGTGTCCCTGCCTGGGGCAGGGGGTGGCACTGGATGGGCTTTGGGATCCCTTCCAAGCCAAACCACGCTGTGATTCTTTGATTCTCTGATCACCAGTGGGTGGCAACAAAATGTTGCTTGTCCAACAACAATGTCTGAGAAAGGTCAGGCCCATGGATGACCAACACAGCACTGCCATCCCAGGAATCCTATTCTCACTGGGAAGCATCATTCCAGCCTTTGTCAGGGAATAGTTTTCTATGCAGGAAAACCTTCCTGTATGTCTGAAAAAGGATGTAGGTGATGTGAATTGTGTCTGGTGACAGAAATACCTCAGGTGACCTTACAGTGTACCAGTGCACAACAGATCTGCTTTTCTCTTGGTCACTGAGGTCAGTGAAAGCAGCGCATAGGGGTGATGCTAGCACCAGGCCAGAAGAAAACAGCTTTAATTTGATAACTACAGGAAAATTCCTTCTGCATTTTCAACTCAGAAGTCCTACAGCTGCATCTCCATTTTTAAATGATGCATTTCCTGACATCTGGAACTAGATGCAAGAAGCAAAGCCACAACACTGACCGACTGCCCGACTTCTCCGGGACCGTGCTGAAGGGATGTTTTCCTCAGGGGATTACAGCAAAACTGAGGCATGTGCTTCAACACTTGCATGGGATTACTAATTTTATTAAAAATGGAAAGCACAGTTTAGGCTGAGTCCCAAGGCCAAGTCTTTTGTGTTGTCCAGAGTCTGGAAAAAGAAAATAAAAGGAGCCTTGGAGGGATGTGAAAACTTCTAGAACTTTTCCATCTGAACTGACTTCTCGGTGAGCAGTTCTTCCCGCACCTCCAACTTCCTTCCATGGTTTGGAGGCAGCACTGCCAGCAGCATGGCATGTTGTCACAGGTCTCATGCTACTACGTGAATTGCCAAAGACAAGCTGAGCTATTGATCCAGTGGTAATTTGCTGTCAAAGTGACTCTGTCTGTGATGGCAAATGAGCAATGTTAATCACTTGACTTGACGAATGCCACTGTGAAAGACTGACAATGCTCAAAGCATCACCATGGACCTGCTGCGTTTTCCCTGCCTCCATTAATTTCTCCTGGTCTTCACTGGCCTTGACCAATTAGAGTTTAACTTATCCATTAAGGTGCAGTTCTGGGAAAGTTCTGTTTAAAATCAACAACAACTTATATTGGTGAGTAACTCATCAGCTATGCAGCAGCCTGATTCTGATTGCCTGGCAGAGAAACACACACATTTTGTGCAGTATCTGATAAAAGATCTATAATGTGCTAACACAAACCTATCATGTAGCACCTGTGACTAACAGATTGTGATATCAAAGTCTTGATGCCTAAGTGCTCCTGTAAATGCATTAAACTTTTAGCGGCAGGAACTGTAGACTGCCAGTGACAAGGAGCTGATATGGTATTTCAGTAAAAGTTGATAAGTGTTATTGCTCTTAGAAGAAAAGAAAAATCTTATGTTCCTGAAAACCACTGGGCAGCTTGTGTTTTGATGGGATACAGTAATGCAGAGAGCAGGGATATGACAACACATGGACTCTATGAAAAAAAAAGACATTTAAAGAAAGCTCTGTATCCTGCAGCTGCTGGAGATTCTTGAAGTGTGCTCCCATCATACATTTCACTCCAAGCATCTAACTGTTCACTTGGAGTCAGCTTTTTAGGTGGCTGCATGTGGGGCCTTTTTGAATTCCATGTTAAAGAACAAAGTTTGCCCTGAACATGAGGAGCAACTTCTTTCCTGAGCAAGTTGCCCCAGAGAGAGTGTGGAGTCTCCCTCTCTGGAAATATTCAAGACTGTGCTCCTGTACTCTGGGATGACCCTGCTTGAGCAGAGAGGTGGGACCAGATGACCCCACTGTGGTCCCTTCCAGCCTGAGCCATTCTGTGTGAAATGTTCTCATTGTCTTCCTCCATTAAGTTCAATGGAGGAAAAAATGGCAGGGGTGCCTGCTGGGAGATGTGCTGAGGTGTGTAATGAAGCTGCTGCAGCAGGCAGGTACGGGCAGAACAGCTCTGGGACTGCCTGACCTCACACACTGGGAACCAGAGGGCAATTCAAAGTCACACCTGGGAAACACTGAGTAAATTCAATTGGCAGGGATCCTGCATGTAGACCTCCTCTGGTCTAAGGAAAAGTGATGTTACCTAGGCTTTGTCTTTCTGTGAGTATCCAAAAAGTTCAGCTCAAGGAAATTAATAAAGAACATGAAATCCCTGTGTGTAGTTATGATCCAGTGAAAACTGCCCACTGCAGCAAGTCACTGAAAAGTCGTGCCGAAGAATTACTTGACATTGTATACTCCAGGTCTGAAGTTGAAATGTTTTCCCAGTGAAAAGGGATTATTTTCCTATTCCTTATTTTGTATAATACATGGTTCTCATGTTTTTCATCATATTTTCTGCAGTCAGTCCCTTGAATCATTGGCAGCAATGCAGCACAATCACTGAAAACTTCTCTGGGCTCTGAGCTAGTGCATGACATCAAGGCCTTCGATGAGCCCACAGACCTTTTGCCTGAGGACAGATCAGACACACTCTGCATTGTTGATGCTGGAATACACCACACACATTTTATCTTCCAGGCTGTGCCAGGCAACAACTGCGCTTGGGGCATTAAGAACACCATCTAGGATCCCCCTTACAGCACTTTCTCCCGAATTTCCAAGATATAATTTCAAACAGACATTGAAAACAAACTCTTGTGGTCATCTGAACTATGCCTGAATGAGCTTTTCTGATGCATATGGCATAAATAAAAGTTTCCCAGTAAACATGGAGAAGTTTTCATGCATGCTGAGGAGAAAGCCCATGCCAGATTTAAGAAAAGCATTATTGAAACAAATTCTGGACTGGATGGATGCCTGCATGTGGTTGTTCCATAACCAGCCATGGGGAGAGGCACAGCACCATTAAGTTAAGGGTCACTGACGCTGTGAGGGAAACACTCCAAAATAAGATCTCAGCTCCTCAGTTGCACAGAAATTCCTCAGAAACTGTTTTCAGACAGTCCCATAAATGGTGGCGTGAGAACAAGCAGCAGTAGCTTGGGTGGTTTAGTGAGCAATCATAAGGCTGACTTTAAAAGCATCGTTACCACCACAGATGAGTCCAGCAGTCTAACAGAGACCTCTTGAGCTTTCTGAAGGTTCATGTAAAATTATCAACTTCATAAGCTCCTGGAACTGTGGATATGTCTATTAGCCCTGCAGTGCAAGAGATGTTACTAATTCCTTAAGGTTTCTGCCCTGAAAGTCTTGTCTGCTTCCTGGGGCTTTCAAGGTGAAGACGCACAAAGGCCCAGCACAGCATAACAGGAGCAGAACATCCAGGGTGGACGTGAGGCAAGGGGATGACCATGACATCAACAGCCACACCAGTCTTCCAGTGGAAAAAGGACCACGGAGCTCCAGCTATTTGCAAACCAAGTTGGTCAAGACCACAACCAAAGCAGAGCTGTTAGTCTCTTCAGATACCTCAAGAAATGCAAGGAGTGAAAACATGTACCTTTCCTGGGATTACTGTCCTCTAGGGACTAAACTACTGTGTAGAAATACAAGTAGAAGATCTAATAATAAAGTAGATCTAAGTAAAAGATCTAAGTAAAAAACAAGTAGAATACCTAAGCAAAGAATCCAATAGCATACTCTGAATTTGCATTTTCAACATTTCTTTCCATGCCATGCTGTAGAAACAAAATGGAAGCAGACTTGGCAAATACCACCCATATGTTTCACAAAATCACTGAGGGAGTGCAATGTGAACATTATTCCTGGACTGGATCAAGATAACTCATAAAAAAATGCCTAAGTTTAATATAGATATACATTAACTCAATCTTTGCTTATTATGGAATTAAAAAATGTATACCTGTAATTATGGCTTACCCCCATTACAAGCAGAGCTGCCACAGAACTGAACACAGGCCAGCTTTGTGCAGGAGTTCAAAGCCAGTGTGGTGTTGCCTTATTTTCTTACTAACATCATCTTTATCCTCTCTTGCCCTTCTTCTCAGTTAACAAGAGTTATGTGCTGAAAGTGCTGAGATAAAGTAATGGTAAGGAGGATACTGCAAAAGGTATTTGAAAAGCAGAAGTAATTTACTACATGTCTGCTTTGTTTTACTTCCTAAGCCTTCCTGTTGTGAAAGAGAATTCATCTTTTCTGGCAGACTCCAGCCTTTTTAGGTCGGAGAGCTCCCCAGGAGCTTTCGAGTGCAGGTAAATGAATGTGAGACTCAAGGAATACAGCACAAGGAACATGGGATTAATGCTGGGGTTTGCTTTGGCTGTCACATCTGACGTGCAAGGAGAGTGCTGCACCCTTGGTCGCAGGAAATATCTCTAAAAAACCCACAAAGCTGAGTCCTTTGCTCATCCCTGCAAGCCTGGTGTGCCACAAATGGAAAGGTTGTGCTGCTGGTGGGTGAAGCATGAAAGATCTATACCCAGCAGTGTCTCCACAAGAGACAGACATCAGGGTGCCTCAGCAGAGCAAGGGCTGTGGATGGACAATGGGTGCAGCCTGTATCCTGCACACAGCAGGGACCCCAGGAGGAAGCATCCACTGCCTAATCTAAATAGCACACAGAGTGGTTTTGTCCTCTTCTGTTCTCTGGCCAGTTTGCACATATGTTCTGAGCATACAGCCTGCCCTCCAAAGACCACTTACAGGGGCAATCACAGGGAAACAAAGCAGGAAGAAAAGTATCCAAAAAGGGAATTTGTTCAAGAGAAAAAAAGTGGAGACAGATGTAGAGCGACTAGTCACGGCTGGCGGTAAATAACCCTCTGCCTGGAGTGCTCTCTTTCTCTAAGAGGAGTTCATGTATTCCATTTCATATTTCCTTTCTAGGAAGTCAAATCTTTGTTTTCCTGGCATTAGTTCTTTCCCCCTTCTGTATGGTCTAAAGTTGTCCTCTCATTTTCCCTTTCTCTTCTACATTTTGTTCTCTTTGAAGTGCATTTCTTCCATCTCCCTCTCACACAGACCTGATTTCCCTGCACTGTCCCAGGCCACACCTTTCACTGCCACCCTCTCCCAGTGCCTGTGCCACGAGCACATGTGTGCTTCACACCTGCTCCAGTCTTTGAGTTTCCCCTCTTTCTCATGTGCACACCTCAAAATTAAGCAGATGCGACACACAGAGATGGAATATTCATCCTCTCACTCCCATAAACCTGTCAAGGCATATAGGCCAAGAAGCAATCTCTGCATAAATCTAAATCTCCTGTGAGGAAGCAATCTACTCAAAGGCAATAAAGGCAAAGGATGTATTATTATCTTTGGTGTGGATCCTACTGGGCTGGGAGGTTGGCTGCTGGCTCCTCTCTGAAGTTTCCTTCCCAGCCAGAGCAGCCATCCCACAGACAAGTCTAAGCTTCCTTTCCTTGGTCTGATTTCCTCCTCCTGTTGTTTGGCCAGTAACCCAAAGGACAGGGTTTAATTATGGAGTTTGGAAACCTGGCTTGCACTACTCTGCCAGCACGGGATAAAACTTCAGCCTGTCTTCTGAAACAGCACCATTCTGCACTGCTGATACCTGTGTTATGTGTTATCCCACACAGCACAAAATGAGCTACAGGGAAGAAATGCCAAGTTAAACAAAAAGATGGGTTTGGTCTTTAAACTTCTACTGAGAATTTCACCAAGAAGAAAACAAAACACCGAAGCTCAGAGATTACTGTATGCTAAAAACTGTGCCACCATTTTGATTGTAGATTAAATAAATGGCAAGGCCTTTCTCTGGAAATAAAGACATCAGAAAGGATGGATCTGAAACTGGTCCAGGCTCCAAAGCTCCCTCTCAGAGAAGAATGCTGTGGAAAGCCCCCAGCTAAAATGGGATGTTAACATCACTCGTACAGCTTTCAGGTGACCAAATTATTTTCTAGACAGATGCCCCACTAAAGGTTCCTAAAACATTTTACACTCTGGAGGTGAAACCCCCTCATGAAACACAAAAGGCCACACGTTAGTGTCAGACCCAGGTGTGTTGCCTGTGCACAGACCACAGCAGCACATGTCCCTTGGGGGAGCACCTTGGTCCAGTGACACACCACTGCTGCCCTGGCAGGGAAGGACACTCAGCACTGTTTTGTCCTTCACCACTGATGAGCTGTGGCTCTTCAGGTAATCCCTCTGTCAGCTGTGCTCTTGCAGTGACCCTGTTTTACAGAGAAGCTGAGGCAATGAATTCAGAGGACAAGCTGCTGGAAAGCCATGGCAGAAGCACTGGGGTGGGGCTGGTGGATATAGCACAAGGATGGCTTGGAAGTGCATCCCACGTGGGCAGGATAAAGCTCTTTTTCTTCACAGCTGTGACAGTGATAGATGGCTTGGTGAATCTGAGCTATATCTAGTTGGTACCTGGCTACAGTCCCTGATGCTGCAAGGTGATTTTCTGCCATTTTACAGGCAAGACTAAGCAGAATCTGGGATTATTCTATAATAAGTGAGGAAGTAATGAGGGAGGAAGAACCTTCTCTTGTCTGACTTGTTCTTGCCTTTCTGAGCACCTCAGGAAGTTTGACACAAGCAGCTGTGCTTCCTCATGATGGGCACCCAGTGGTGCCAAGAGCAGCAGAGGTGTAAGGTTCTGGGTATTTCCCTTGCCCAGCTCAGCAGCTCAGTGCCACCATCAAGCCAGGACTTGGATGAGCCAGAGGTAATGACCACATGTGGGGAAAACCACCAGAAGCGACAGCAGAATTAATAGCCAACCTCTGGCTGCTGCACAAATGGAGAACATTTGTCATCAACAACGAGTACCCCAGACTTTGGGGCGAGCTGTCCCCCCGCCTGACAGTGATGCAGAAACAGTGACCCCATCAGTTTTCAGCCATCTGTGTTTGCAGAGCAGGCCGTGATCTCTCCCTTTCAGCCGGGCTTTTGTCCGCGTTTCTGCCGCTTCGTGAGCAGAGGTTTAGCACAAGGTGAAGCTCTGCCTTACATCATCTGGAGCCTGGAGCTGATGGAGGGGACAGCCCCTGGTGCCCGTGGAGCAGGATACCTCAGAGCAAACACCAGAGCCCTGGGGACGGCGGTGGCAAGGCAGTCACGGGGAGCCTGGCGCTTGTCTGCCTGCAGGTCCACCCTCTCCTCCTGCCAAAGTGCCACATCTGCAGTCAATAAGGGCCCACAAGCTGGCTCCTCCTCATTAGAGGAGAGAGGGCAGCTGGCAGGGGATCCTCCAAGGGCTCCCAGGCACAGGAATCAGTCTCCTCCCAGTCTGGAATAGCCCAAATTTGGTGACTTTCTGGGCATGCTGTAAAGGACAGCTGTTTGACAGGGTCTCCAGAGAAAGCTGTGGGTATGTTTCCTACATGATGAAGGATATAGGTGGCTGGCCAAGTGCCCACAGAACTGATTTTAATGCTGTGCAGGTAGAATTTACTTTTCTGTGCTGTATAGTTCATTATACACGGTGCCCTGGACAAGCATGTGTTTTTTCCAAACAAACCGAACCCATACTATTTTAAATCCAGACAAACAAGAAAGGCAAAAAAAAAAAAATATTGCAAAAGATCCTTTGCACTTTTAAAGGACCTTCTCAAACTCTGGGAGGCACTGCTTGCCTTCTTCAAACAAATAAGACTTCTGTTATTTTTATTGGCAATAAATACTTGATTATTTAGCTGTAAGCAACACTGAGGCATTAACTTCACCTATGCACATAGCACTGACTCAAAAAAATATTTCCAATAGTATTAAGCACCCAGATGATCCCAGGATAAGTGGTCAATGGACAGTTAAGTATGTAACATAACATAACACAACCCAAATAAATGATCAACAGGAAAGATCACACACAAAAATTAACTGAGAAGAGGCCAAAGAGCTTCCTCAGTGTTCTGAAGTGTAACACCCAGTGATATCTATTTTGATATGAAGCCTCCAATCACACTTCACAGCATTACAGATTAATAAAACAACTCCTTCTGTAAGTCTCTTAGAAGTCATTACTAAGTGATCTCAAGAGTTGTATAATGCTTGAAAAGTCCTTCTACCTTATATAAGTTTAGGGATATTTATTTAAGCAGCATAACTGATGGAGCACAGCCCAGACAGGTACTGCTTTTTGCTAGAAAAAGCTATCCCCGAACTGAATCTGGACAATTTGACAGAAAAAGACCGCCTATTTTCTGCTGCATTATTTAAATACTTCAGATATTTGGCCAAAACACAGAAGTGACACACTACAGAAACATTCACAGCTGCAGCAGCAATAAAACCACTGCCATATTTTCATTAGGCCGTTTCTCGGAAGTGACGAGACGTCTAGAACTGGTCACCTCTCTAAGACAGTGATTCTGATAACGAAACAGAGCAAGTGGAGATGATGTTCTGGGGCTCTGGGAGCCGGGGCTTACCTGGCTCCACTTCATGCCATCCACTGGACTGGCTGCCACTGCCTGGAGAGCGCCCTTGGCTTGTGTAGAACGGCTCCTCACCAGGGCTGTCCATCTCATCCTCCACAGACTTGAGACGTTTTGTGGAGCTGAGAATGTAGAAAAAAAACCACAAAGTGAAGGCATGGAAGAGGAACCAAGGCACTGCTGTTGGGACATGCTTGAGAATAACTCTACGTAGAACAGATTTAGGGTGCTTTGGTGAGATACTAAAAAACATTTCACAGGCCAAACCCCCAAACACGCACCAGTTTGACCAGAAGTTGGTTTGACATTTAGGCTTTCACAGATTCAGAAGTAGGACATTTTTCAAAGCACGCAGAGGTCAATAAGAAGGCAAGAATTTCACTTGCATTGCATGGTTCTTGCATTTTGAATGAATACAGTGATGACACACAAGACTTATTTTCACCACCAGATTTTTTCTTTCACAGCTAACTCTGAAAGCAAGTTGTTTATCTGTTCAAACTTCTATTTTCAATCTTTTCAATTAGCTCGGACTTCAGTCCCATAAAAAGAAACATAGGCAAGTGAATGATGGAAGAATCCATTCTTGGTTCAAATGTTCATGTTATCTTGCAGTAAGAACCATTTGACTCTGCAGCTGTGCCAGCGAGCATAGAAAGCCCCCAGTGGGTATCTCTGGCCAGTGTCAGCATTAAAGAATCCCCCTGTGATACATCACACCTCCCTCACCAGAGGCTCAGGACACAGAAGAGCCCTTTGAGTGGTCTCTGGTGGCCACTGGCTCCAGCAGTTCTGCAGGGAGAGGATCCCAGAGCCAAAGACACTCAGCTTGGCTCTGCTTTCCATAATGAGTTGTACAGACTGCGTGGGGACCTTACTGAGAATTTCTCTTCTAAGTACTTTTCCAAGGCTGGGCCAGCTCACTTTTTTTTTTTTTTTTTCCCCCCAAATCTGTATTCTATTAAGACTTAAGACATTCAAGAACAGGCTCCTCTGTGTAGGGGGAACACATTTAACAGACATAAAATCTTCCACTCTTGGTTTAGAGCTTGCAGCCTTCCCCACCCCAAGCTCTGCACAGGTAGGAGCTGGCGGGTGTGCAAAACCAGTTGGTGAGAAACAGGAAGAATAAGCCTTATGGCATGTGTGGAATGCAGGTTTGGCCATTCCTTAATTTAGAGAATTGTTATGTGTCAATAGGGGAAATTGTGTGCATACAATATAATTACCGCCTGATAATTCTGCTGAGTCTGTGTATTTAAAGAATTTTTTTTTTCTGACTGGGAACAGCCTAATGAGAGGAAAACAAACATATTACCAAGTTATTAACTACCCATGCTGTTTATAATTAGCTCCTTATCAGTGGTAGCTATTTGCAGAAGAATAGAAGAGCAACAACTGAGCTCTTAAGTAACATTAATAACCTCACTTTTGCTTCTGGAGTCACCAGTAAATTCTACCTGAGAATGGTGCTAATGATGAGTGCTGTAGGCTACACAGTTTACAGGCAAGAAAGAAACAGCACAAAGTTTTTAATTGATGTGTAATGGGAATTGTAGTCACCGAGCTTTGTAGCGTGCACACTAAGTGCAAGACAGACTGTTCTTCCAATCACTGCAAACTATATGAAGTTCCTGCTGAGCCTCTCGTTAAAGATTATTATTTTTAAAATAAAAACAACAGCTATATTCAAACCATAGAGATTTTTCACACATGCACTTGCTCACTGCAAAGCTGGTGGCACTGCAGTCTGAGATAAAAATGTAAAAGAGTGTTGGGCTGGAGTTAGACTTTCTTGTCATGTTTTTGAAATAAGTGATCTATTTTGGCTGTGGGGGAAAAAAGATCAATCTGGCTCCTTAATAGTGTTCAAGACTACTCGAGTGACTGAGCTTGTTTATCAATCTAATCTCGTGGATGATTAAAGTGAAAGGTAAAAAAATAAAAAATATCCTTGTTTGATAGTTGGCATCTAAGCCAAAATCAAGATCAGATGGGGCAGTCATCTGCATTAGCGATTCGGTTTTCCAAAGGCTGACTCACAAACTTCTAAATGCTTTATGAAAACTAAATGTTTTATAGACCAAGGTCCTAAAACAGTCTTAGTCTCACAGGTAACACTTTTGACAATAAAGAATACGTGCAAATCTATCTTAAGACCTTCCTTGCATCTTATTATGCTTCAAGTTTTCTTCTGCCACAGAAGAACCAGAGCCAGAACTCAATTCCAGTGGAACTTCTCCTGATACACCCAGATACAACCAGGAGCTACACAAGTCCATGCAGCAGTTTTTCTTCATGGACTTGTACACACAAAAAGAACTTTACAGCAATCCAGCTGAACATTCAGCTCTGTGAATCTGAAACAGCTCCATGCTGTGAGGCCCCCAAAAAGCATGTAAGAGAATTTAATGGTTACTTTCCCAGATGAGTAATGATGCTGGCCTGGGTTTCCAAGGAACCTGGTAGTAGGCAGAGATTAAATTACCTGGTAGAGGATGTGCTAGGTAAAGACCTCCTCATTGCTCCTGGGCTCATGCTGTAGTATGAAGAACTTTCCAAATCTGAGAGGGAGAAATTAGGGCCTGTTCCTGCAGCTATCGGTGCTGGGGAAACAAAAAGATTGCAGTCAGTAAGTCATGTGAATATGGCATGAATCGCACTTCAAAATCACTTTCTTCTTCCTCATGAGTGTGTTTAGTTTCACAATAGGAAGAGGTGGGATGTGGAAATCAGGAAATGCTAATGGTACCTGGCATTGCAATCAAGAAGATGGAAATTTTATCAGGAATACAGTGTTCCATGATGTATAATCTCTCTTACATTCCTCCAAAGATATCATTATTATTTTTTAAGTTAAACACTTATGAATTCCCCTAAGCACTGCTTTTCTATTAATGTCATTTTAACATTTAATGGAACTTGTTGCTTTTCGGACCCGTTGTCTCTATTGGGATGGTTACAGATAGGCTCCATCATCTCTGTAGAGTGCTTGGCAGGATCTATAAGCAGCATAGGCAGGAAACACACACCTCAGAACCTCTGGAGTACATGTGATGTACAGCCACAAGCACAGAGGTTAAAAAAGCAGATGAGAAACTTGAGTTCTTTTCTGCCTAAGAGCATCTGAGCTTTCCTCTGGCTTCTCCTCCAGCTAAATCAGAGCTAAAGACATATGACTCCCCAGAAGTTTTATCCAGCAGTGAACTTCCACCTTTCACCTCATCACCTTATCCAGTACTGGAATTTCTATTGCAAGGGATATGAGTCCCTGCAATTTCCCTGTCCTGGATCTCTGGTTTCACATTAAACATCACTGATTCTTACACCCCCTGAAATTTGCAGGCACAAACCATGAACTCCATGCGCTGTATTCTTCTGGAAGCAGACATGGAGCAGAGCAGCTTAACATTGGAGTCAGCAGAGAATGGATTTCGTGCTGAAACGCCACTAATACAGCAAATGGTACCATGTCCACTGTGGCTGTTCCAGTGCTATTTACAGGACAATACAACTTCAGGGGCTGACAATTACAGATCATGATTTTCTCTCACATTTCAGAGGCATCTGAAAAAAGGACGTCCTGCACAATGAAATGCACCAGCTTGGCCTGGGCTGTATTGTCTGAGAGCCCTGATTCACAGCCACAAAGGCGAAGCAGTCTCAGTGCCACACAGGGATGCTGAGCCAAGTTTAATCTTTGGTCTGAGAATCTGGCCCATTTTCAAACATGAAAAAATCTTTCAGTCCAACTGGGAAGGAGTGTGGAAATGAAGACAGGATAGCTCCTATCACCCAGCTAACATGTCTGGGCTGGGAGCGCTGCCACTGACTGTAACGGGGCCAGTATTTCACCCCAAGTCTTAAGGAGCTCACAATGTCAGATTTGACAGAGGAATAATGTAGCTTTGCAGCTGCCTCATCATCCCCACAAGACAATTAGTTGTTGTTTGGCAAGGATCTTTTAAGAACGTCATTGAGACAGAAAGGGAACAGCCTGTCTATCCACGGACTTTTAAAAGCCAGGGACGGAAAATGCACAACACCATTAAAACTTGAGAAAATCTGGAATGATCATTAAAAGGAATTAAGTTGGGAAGTAATTTATGACAAGAACACTCAAATCCTTTGTTATCTTCTCTTAACTATCATATGCTTCCTGCACACTCGGTATATGAGAGGGTGTGTTAACAGAGGGAAAGAAAAATTAAGCACAGTAAAATTAACTTGTTTTATCAATTTGTGCTTTCTGCAACAGTTTCCTGACAGCAGCTACAAGAGGCTGTAAAGCTGATGAATTTGCATGGAAAAAGAAACCGGTGTAAGTAATTTGTGTAAAAGGTAACAGGGACATGGACTGCTATAATTCAGACACCCTGCAGATAGCAGACTGCTGCAGTGTGTGCAGTTATGGGTTAGAAAAATGACCACACTGCAGTCAGTCTGACTTGAATGGAAATCAATCATAAAGGTACTCTCTGCAGCATCTACTCCACAGTTTTCAGCAACTTCCTTGCCAAACAGATTTGTGCTCTGCAAACCCTTTCCTGAGCAATTCCTCTGCACTCTCTGCCTCCCAAAGCCCAGCTTACAGGTTAAACGCACAATTCTCCAAACAGGAACATAAAAAGGGAAGCACTAAATTAAAGCACTGTTTCTTTCTGAGGCACAATGTATTTTCTGGACATTGCCAGATTTATGAAACAGTTTTATTCCAAGGAGATAAAGAAAAAAAACTGGTATGTGGCTAGGGCGTCCCTTCCTTCTTTCTTTCCCCCTGCCGTGTTTATTGCCCTTTCCCCAAATCCTGGATATTTCTTGAGCTGGCCCTATAGAAAAAAGGAATGTGTGTCCAGAGCAAGGGTAGGGTAGGAACAAAGTATTGCTGATGCTGTGTAAACTCAGTGCAAAGCAGAAAGGGCTGATCCCACAGAGGTTGCTGCCTGGGTAGCAAACACGAAGGATGATGTGCTGGTCACCATGCCAGTTTGAAACCAGAGGGTTAAAGAACAAAACTCACCTTAAATAGACTCCAGCAGAGGTTAAAGTGCCTGGCTGGGCTGTGGGGGCCAGTACCTGGACCCTGTGGTAGTCCTTGCACAGGAGCCACCACCCTGCCACCACCAGCTCAAGGTCTCTGCCCCCAGAAGTCCTGTGGCAAAGGTTGCACAGGGCTGAGCTGTTCCAAAATTCCTTCTCCTGCCTTTCTCACAGTGCCTGTCTCCCAGTAAAGCCTATTTGTACCTTTCCTTGCAGTTATTACATTTACTACTGTAAATCACAACAACATGATGGAGCTGTGGCTGCCTCATCCCTGGAAGTCTCCAAGGCCAGATTGGAGCAACTTGGGATAGTGGAAGGTGTCCCTGCTGGAATGAGATGGGTTTTAAGGTCCCATTTCAACCCAAACCATTCTGTGATTCTCCCAGAAAAGGCAGAATCTCTGCAGAGTATGCAAAGGCATCAAAGTGGTGCAAAATGTGGCAAAACTCTTGTCTAAGTAAAAAACTCAGTCTAAATTTAAAAAACTCTCTAAACTAAAAAACTTAGTCGAAACCAAACCTATCATTGCAGCATATGAAAATCCAGCAGGTAACCTCCCCACCCCTGTTCCTATGCCCCAGGAACACACTCCAGCCCCACATGGAGCAGTGTGGTGGGAGCCGCAGCCTCACAAACTCCAGGCAACGACACCTAAAACACACCATTGCCCCTGTAAGAATTGCTCTGAAGCAAAGCGACCTTCTGACAGCTCAGGAACATCCCCCAAATGGGGAAGGATGTCAGAAACTGCAGCTGTGAGTCAAAGCAAGAATCTCAACAAGAAGCCATCTGACCCAGGACTATGAGCTGGAAGGAGCTGAGAGGGAAGGATCCCTCTTGCCCCAGACCCAGCCTGGAGCTCCCATTTCAGCTGCTGGCATCACAAAAATTCCCTGTGCAGCTGGGACACACTTGGAGGGGCAGGAGGAGCTGGTTTGCCCAAACAGAGGAGAAAGAGGAAGGTTGGTGCCTCTGCCTGACACTTTTCTACTCCTGGGATGCAGGGCAGCATCACTCTGCTCTCAGGCTGCTCCCTCCAGCTCAACTCCTCACCCAAAATGTCATGAAAAATAATGCAGAAATTAAGAAGAAGCCCTCTGACTTAACCCAATTGCAATATTTATTTTGAAAAAAATTACTGAATTACGGAATAGGAAACCCACTAAGTAAAACCAGTTAGGCTGGCATTTGTCTCCCTTGGAATATGGTATTTTCTTTAAGCCACGTTCATATTTAGCCTCTCTCTCTTTTTTCCCATCCCCTCCATTTGTATGTATTTATTTTTACCGAGGGGCTGGGATGTGACTAAGATCATTACACATGTAGCACTGCAGTGAAGTGATAATGTGTTTAAGGTTAAATGGGAGAAACATGACATTTGACTAATAAACTTTTTCCTGTGTTGTGACTCCATAAACAAAGGGAAACACACTGTGCTGCTGCTGCTGTGAGGAAAGGGGAGATGGGTGGGTTTTTTTGGGTTTTTTTTTGGGTTTTTTTTTTTTTTTTTTGCAAGGCCTTTGTTTGCTCCATACTGTATCATTAGATTCAAAGAGGTTTCACCGAATACAACAGATATGAAATGTGTGATGTTCATTTTAAAATTACAAGTACAGCCTGCTATTGACCATCTAATTATGCTGAGTTCCATTTATAAACATAGCTAACCACTAAGTTTATAGAGACTTTTTGTGCTGCTTTAATAGGATATTGATCGAGAGCAAGGTTTGAGTGGACTGCCATTGAATTGTGTAATGGCATACAAAAGGCAAGGTCACGGCAACTGTTCACTCTATGCCTGCAGTCTATTTTTTATTATAATCTTTTTTTTTTTTCCCTCTCATACCCAAGCCCACACAGAGAGTTTTGGATAGCAGTGCTTTGCTAAGGAATATAGAGTATCTTCTTAAATGTTCATTTTCATGCTGCTGACTTTAACTGCCTTCACTAGTGTAGTGCTTAGTATAGCAGAAAACATAGAGGCTGCAGCTCGGGGAGAGCAGGTTTATCACACCCTGGCTGCACACACGTGCTCTGTGAGGAGCTGAACAGCCTCTCCTGGGCTACCAAAAGGCATCCACTGCCCAGCCCAGCCCCTCCACAAGAGCCAGGGCACCCAGGACGTGCTGGGATTCACTCTCCCCGTGGGAAAAGCTGGACAAGAGGCACGAGAAGGTTGCATTTCCTCAGTGGCATCCACGCTCCATGCCTGTAGTGCTGGCAGTGCCTCTCCATCCCAGCCCTCGTCCTCATGGCAAGGACACTTCAGCTCCTGTCTGCATCCCCAAAGCTCCATCCCCAAGCCTGGCACCTGCTGCATCAGTGTGGCTGCATCCTGAGCTTCCCAAAACGTCCTGCCCACACCCGTGGAATTAGTCTGAGCGCTTCAGGGATAGTCAGCTGGGCCATTTCTGTGTGTGCACAGGAGCAGTGAGCAAGTTTGTGTGCTTGTGGTGCCACAGGCTCATCAGAAGGATTACGAGTCCTCCCCACTGCTCCTCGCTGCACACAGCACACGTTGAACCCAATGTGTGGCATTTTCAGGCCAGGGTGCAGTCACAATTCCCTTGTTTATCAGCACGAAGAATGATGTCATTTTGACAAATAACACACCACCAAACAAATATGTTTGATTTGGCTCTAGCGAACGTTCATAAATCCTAAATCTTTCTTCACATCCTGGGCAGTGCAGTTTATCTGGCTGCTTGAGTGACCTCTGAGGGAGGAGATCTTCCCAGCAGCTCTCCCTGCACATGGTGCAGACTCAAAGCCAAGGGGGGAATGTAATCCCCATTCCTTTCTCCGTGCTCCAGCCTGCCACGACCTTCCAGCCAAGGGAAGGGGACACTTGGCACCTTCTGCAGAGGGTCTCCTCCAGTGCCCTGAGACAGCTGCCCACAGCCAGAGGAATATTTTCCTAACAAGGGGAAAAAAGGAAGAGGTTTCACTTGGCCAACAGCTGGCTGTCAGTTCCCAAACCTGTCCATCCCCAATGCTTCTGCCTCTGAGTCTTTTGTTGTCAGCACAGACCTCTCCAGAGAGGGAAGAATGAAGCCTCTGTTATCTGGAAGGGTCTCCCCAGTATCTGGGGTGACAGACAACACTTAGAGAGGAGCTCACACCCTCTGCCTGCTAATAATGGAGGAGAACTGACAGCATGAGCTGCAACACCCACATCAGACGGGCTGGAGAGGAGTCTTTGTTTTTCAGATGCACATCTATGATCTCTTTTCTCTGTTTTACTAGGCTCTGCAAGACTCAGCAGCTGGGCAGCATTTCGAAAGAAAATCTGCATCTATAGGACTGAAGAAAGCAAGTTTCAGTTACCAGCGTGGTCTAGACATGTTCAATAGCTCACAGAAAGTGTGATGATCAGCACTGATAGGCAAGATAGATAACAGAAACAGCTGACCTTTCACTTGATTAATTCATTCCCCAAATTTGCATGACGGAGACAACTGCCTCTTACTTGAGACTCCTTGTCATGTGGACCTCTGGGAACTTTACTAAATAAACATAATTGCTACCCACAATATTTTGTAAGATTAATTTTAGATAACAGCTGCTGCAGGCCAGTTAAAATTGGGGGAAATCACTTATTTCTATCATTATATTACCAAAAGCAAGCATAGCAAGAAAAAATAACAGTGGGCATACACAAAGATGAACTTTTTGGAAAGAGGACTGGTCTCAAATCAGAGCACAGGAACATGCAGACAATGCAGAGAGGGTTATATGAACTTTAAAAGACCTTGCCTACCAATTTAGGCAAATATGCAGCAATTACCTTGTTGCCCTGTTACGTTAAATAATTCTTTGAATATGAGCATGTGAATTAATACTGAGTTTTCTGGGAATATATTGCTAGACTTGACACTAAACATATCCTACTGGGTAGCCAGGCCATGTCAGGCTGTGAGCTTCTCAGACCTCATAAAGTAAACAAGGTTAAGGCTGGTCAGTACATGTCTGGGGCATCTCCAAGGAAAATCCAGGGTGCTATCAAAAGCAGTGTAGCTAAATCAGTTGCTGGCACCCTTCCCTCTGAGTCAGTTCTGAAGTGATATCCTGATATGCTTTGGGGACACTATTTTTGGTAGAGGTGCTGGCTTGTAGACAGGATATAAAACTGAGGTCTTGACCTCCCAGGATTATTAAAGAGCCCATGAAAAACAGTGCAAACCCCCCGAGTCTGGAACAGATAAAAGCTGAATCTTTATATTTTTCCCACCAACACCTTCTTTCTTATTCCTAATAAAGTCCACTCTCTTCCTGTGTGCAGGTGCCCCATTCTTGAAGGTGGTGCACGTCAAATGCAAGCAGAGGGAACACCTCAGGCACAGCTCATAATTTGCAAAACATGCTGAGTGCTAGGATTTCTGATACCCACTGTTTCAGTTTAGTTACAATAAAATATCAGGGAAAATTAATAAGCTTGAAACACGATGCTCAGGGGGTGAGTGCCAAGCTCTGGGGGGGGCTGGGAAGGCTCCAGCCAGGAGTGGGGCACTTTCCTAGGAAAAGTGCACACATGGAGCACGGCTGATGGAGTCCAGAGGCAGCTCTGCTCTGCAGGGCTCCTCCAGCCAAGATAAGACTGTGGGGAAGTGGGATGCCTTGCAGAGGGGGAGGGTGAACCCTTGGGGCTTCAAAGCCTCACGCTGTCACACTGAAATGAAATGATATTAACACGGAGATGCTCAGATCCTGGTGACAGCCTGGGCTTTTCCACCCTGGCTGCAGGTACCAGCAAGGCTCTGCTCCCTGCACAGCCCAGTCAGATGCCAAAGGCTCTGCTTAAGCACTTCAGCAAGTGAACTGGTTGCCAAATGTGCTCAGCACTCAGCAGCTCCTCTTGACTTCTGAGTCCTCTTAACTTTGCCCTTCTCTCAAAATTCCCACCAGTTGTCAGGGAAGGAAGATCAGGAGAAATGTTTTGTTCAACAGCTTTCTCTCTGCTTCTCTCCAGGGCATTTAGCTCTCATGTATCTCCCACTTGCCATGCTTCTCTTGCTGTCCTTTTTTTGAATGTAAAGCCAATTTACTAGCTAGTGTCTTTCCAAAAGAGGAAATAAACCAGGAAAATCCTCTGACAAACTCTGCGTTCTGATTCAAAATCACAGATTTTCTACTAGGTTTGTGCCAGTTAGATTCTAGCCCCAGAATGACTTAAATTATATGCCCAGAGCCAGCACACAAATAAATATTTCTGCTATCTAGGAGGAGAACCATTTTTATCATTTTTTAAAAGATTGGTTGCACCCTAAGCTTTTAAAGGTGCACAGAGCTGAGGGTTTCACCTGGCGCAGTGGTGATTGGTGATAGCATATTATCCCATGGCTCCATACTAGCTGGAGAAAACATGGTTTGGGTTGGAAGGAATCTTAAAGATCACCCAGTTCCACCCTGCCATGGGCAGGAACACCTTCCACAACACTTCCAGGTTGCTCCAGCCTGGCTTTGGACACTTCCAGGGATGAGGTAGCCACAGCTTCTCTGTGCCAGGACCTGCCCATCCTCACAGGGAAGAATTCTTTAGATCCCTAACGGATTGGTCTGGCTTAGCAGCAATGTCTTTGCAAGACCCTGCCCATACTCTTTCCTTGGACTATCTGGATTATGTCATAGCAAAACACAATCAATGCACCTTTGATCAATGGAACAGGGTGGTGACAGGTGCTCTTAATTCAGAGTTGTTAGTGAGTATTGACAAGCCTGTAATGATCATGCTGCAGCGTGTCACTCACGCTGGGGGCATTAGCATTCTTTAAAGGTCAAAACCCAAATCCTTCCAGAAGACAGAATTCCATACAGTTAATGGAAAACATGGGCCTGGGGAAGTCAGGATGTGTGAGATTATCAGGGCTGAAGTTGGCACAGTTGTTGGCATTATTAATGACTTCAGCTACTTGCAGGGGTACAAACCCCAAATTCAGAGAATACCTGAGTTGGAAGGAACCCACATAGATCATCAAAGTCCAAGTCCTGGCCCTGCACTGAAACAGCCCCAAGAATCACACACACAGATATGTATACATGGCACGGATGAACACAATGTGAAAAAACAGCATCAGAAAATTTCCAGACTTATGTGCATAGATCAGGTAATTTCCAGAGGTCTGGTTCCAATACAACCCTTGGATCCTCCAAGGGATCCATGGGAAGCTGATTTCTGTATGCATTTGTCTGCATTCTGCCCATTTTCAGAGCTTATCAACTTATACATGCAAGTTTGCAGAATCAAATTATTTGTGAGCTCACTTTAAAATTCTTCTGGTTTATTTTCACTCATTTAAAGAACTGGCACATAAATGCTGTCCACTGGCAAGAAGAGGGGAGAATAAAGTCTTAATTTTCAAGATGCTGTTTCTGAATTGAGAAAGCGAGCAATAATAATAATAATAAAGGAAAAAAAGAAAAACAAAAAAACCCTTGGATTGCAGAAACCACATAAACTGGCCACAAAAAGATACTTACTTTGTGAGACTCTTACTAGCTCAGTCACACTGAAAACACCTGATGTGACAAAACTGTCCTGGAAGCCCAAATGTCCTACAAAACAAACAGAGTGAAAGAACTGCGATTAGCTTTAAGCATTTAATGACAGTATTCTCAAATACTTTACTTTCATTTACACTTAAAATGTGACATCTAATTTCCCACTTAGCAGTAATTATTGTTTATGTAGGTGGGTAACCAGTCATACAGCTATGTAGGCTGCTTTGTGGTTTCTATCTAGAGGTTAGGAAAGCTAACATGACACATCAGCAGGGAGATTTTTACATGTTAAAGCATCTCAACAGGAAATCTGAAACAAGAGAGGACTATTTTAATAAACGGTTACCTTGGATGACCCCTAATGACTTCACAACTGAAATGAAAATACTGTACCTAGGAAACAGACAGGACAGCTAAGTTCCATAATCGTTTTATACATTATTCTCTAAAGAAACATCTGATCAGGATTATCTACCCATTCATTCAAACTAAACAAGATTTAAAGACGTATTCTTCATTTTTCTAAGGTTACACTGGGGGGATCTTAAAAGAGCATGTGGTTAAAAAAATAATTATGGCCTCTTCAGCTAAAAAAAAAAAAATTCTAACATTTAAAACTAGGTTTTGAGGAGAAAAATACATCTCTGCATAAGAAAAAGCAATAACTTTGTGGACTGTCTGTAGGAACCAGGGCGGACGCATCCACGCTCCTTGTGCAAGGAATGCGTCTACACTCAGTATCAAAACGTGATGGCACTTTACATAACAGTATTTTCCTTCTTCTCTGCAAACATGCCTACCACCAAATGTTCATTTAATTTTCACGGGTATGCTCAGTGACAAAGGAGCAGCCCGGGCTGCAGCCCGGGCCGGGATCCGGCGGCTCAGGCAGGACAGAGCTGGACTTCAATTAGAGGGAGGGCTGCACTCAGCCAGGCTGACCTCCTGCTTTGGAAATCAGGGTCACAGGAGAAATCGCAGGATAAAGGGATTATTAAAAGAACTGTAAAGTCCTGCTTGCCCACAGGATAAGTGGCATACCTTTTTAGGTTGTCCTACTTAGAGTCACTGATTTCGGCGCACGCACACATTTATTATTGAATGTTTTGCAGGGGCACCATCTGCTCCATCGTTAATTGTTTGTCAGGCTCAGTATGATTTCCCTGCATCCCATACATTCTCCTGCACCCCACGCTCATGCTGGGAATACCTGTGCACCTTTCTCTAATGGCCAGAGCAACAGGGCTAATGCAGCTGCACATTTGTAGTCCTGGCTTTCTTCTGGGGTTGTTTAAACAAACCTAGAATATCCCACTGCCTCTTCTACCTTTGGAATGGGATGCAAAAATAATGCATCTTCTGTACAGGTCTGTAGAGGGTGGAATGTCAGGTAGTGTGTCAGGGAAAGACTTGAGACAGATCTGGAGGGAGGTGAGCCATTCACCTCCAGCCAAGATCTCATGGAATTCTGCTCTTACACAGAAGAAGTTCCCTGTTTCTGCTAGGAGCCCATGGTGCCAGATGAACACACTCTCTAAGCTAACAGACTCAAGACAAGTTTCTGCATCAGGCATGTTTTTATACTCCAGCAATAATGATGAGTTTTCAAACTGTGTATATGTATATCTTTGGGCATCCTTGTGTATGTGTGTATACATATGTATTATGTACACAAACATATAAATATACACAAATCTGTCATGCTCCAGCTGTAGATAAATGTACTATAAAATATTGAAATTGATGCTGAAATTCAACACAAACAAATTCCTCAATCTGCAAACAAGGTTTTTATTTACATCAAGAGAATAAATTTTTCTCTACTTCAAATGAAAAAAAAATGTTCTTACAAGCTTTTATTTTTCCTTATTTTCAATGTAGAAATAGCTCCCAGATAGCTGCTAAGTGCTTTTGCCCGATCTGCTTTGTATTTTCCCACAATAAAGGTGATGACTACCTCATTCTGCTTTTTAGAAACAGTTGCTGCCCATACACAACGTTTGTTCATCGCCGATTTCCCAAGTATTTTTAATATGAAGATCTACTTTTCATATGCTGCAGCAGACCTGCCTATTGAATTAAATGATCTGTGAATTAAAAATAATTCTCTTAGGTCTTCACTGAAACCACTCATGTGCCTAAAATTAAGCATATGCTTAAGTGCCTTGCTGGATCTGGGCCAGGACGCTTACTACTCCGCAGAGCCCTTTGGAGGGAAGGCAGTCCATGCTATGTAACTTCTCACACTGTGCTCATCATGGCAGCATCTGAGCAACTTCCAGAAGTGCATCCAGCAATGCCATGAACATCTGCCACGTGTTGTTTCTTTCTGCAGAGCACCACACTGGCTCTGCTCTGCTGTCCACTCCCACCTGCGTTTCCCAGGCAGGTCCCTGTTACGTGGAGACTAAAGGTGAAATTTAAAAATGGAAGGGAATGAAAACCTCACCTCGAATCATAGCCACGGTAGGATATTTGGCTGGGTTTCATTAAAGGGAAAGCCCAGAGCCCTTTGTAATTATCCAGTAAAAATGTGATCTTGTGGCAAGGCAAACCACGTTACTTTAACCTGTCACACACAGGTGAAACCAGAAATGAAAATCCCATTAAAATGCATTCTAACTCTCAGGGCATGAGAAAAGATGAATAAGTTATCTTGGGCATGCTGACTTCAATATTCCTATCTTGTGTACACTTAAAATGTCCACTTAATCCTGCAGGAGCATTCCTTATGGGAGTACATATAATAGTAATCATTAAACAACATCATGGAATGAGCATGGTGAGATTTTTTCATCCTTCAATACCAAAAATAAACATTTCACAAATGAAAGGTGAATTTCACAACTCCCCAATTTGATATTTACCTATAAACATTAGGAAATCAGGGGCAGGTCTTGCCAATCATTAAAAATATCTTGATACTCACAAAAGGTATGCCCCTAGCTTAGAGCTGAATCATGAATGTATTTTGAGGTAGAGTTGGTCTGTGAATTTGCAGTTCAGTAGAACCCCATGGAATTTCTACAGGTTTGCCCGGACAGCTCAGACTGCAAAATCCAGGCCCAAGACTCTTGTTTTTCCTGAACTGGGATAACAGTGAGAGAAGGGAAATAGTACAAAGAACTTAAATGTAAAAGAAGAATTACTGGGAAACAGCAGCATTGACGAAAGATGTGAAGCTAACATTATTAACATGGGTCAAAATGCAAAAAAGGTATACCAATTTGGCTGATCCACTTAATTCTGAATGAGAAGAAAAATAGGCAAAGTCAAGCAATTACATATGTAGATGTCAGCATTAACAAACTCCTGCACTGGAAAGAGGATTAAACATCCTGAAAGCTCCCAAGAGTTACATTTCATAGGGCACTTTACTGGAATACTTGCACTATGATAATTTTGCTCAATATCCAAGAGATGGGACATTGAAACTGCTGTGTATGACAGGTCCTGTCTGCAGCTTTGTGCAACAGTCACAGTTTTGTAGTAAAGCAGGTGCTCAAAATGAACCTTGCAGAGTTCATTCAGTGAAATTTTGGGTACAAATTAAAACATGTGGCTGGCCAGGGCAGGCTGACTCAGCAAAGCTGTCAGAGCACGTGCTTCATTTTTATCACATGCCTGACTAAAGCACGTGCTCACTGCCCTGCCAAACAAAGATGGGCTGACAACCTTCAGGAGGAATTAAAAAAAAATGGTTCAGTCATTCCTTCAGTCAAGTCGAGGGGCAGGTAGGACAGGTCATCACCTAAGATCTCACTTTGGCCTACAAAGATGATCACCTTTCCTCTAAGGTGGGAAAATACTCAGGATAATAAGACCAAATTGGACAAGGAAGATCAGGACAGTAACTAATAAATCATTGTGCACAACAGTACAACATTATTGTATCAGGTACAACAAGGAAAACATCTTTCCATAACTTGATGTCTGCTTTAACTGGGGATAAAATTCCTAGTGCCATTTACATATTCTTCTTTTGGATACCAGCAAAGAAGCCAGAAGAAAAGGCTTCAGTTGCTGGAGCCTAATTCTGATGTCTCTCAAGGAAGTTTTAAACAAATCTTTCTACACTGATCAAATGGAGTTTCACCTCATTTTCTCCTAATTTACACTGGCAGAGGAGAAATCAGGATTAGGACTTGTTGTCTAGTGCTATTTGTTTTGAATTATTAAGCAAACATTCCTATTTCAATGAGTAAACGTGTACAAAGGCAACTAACCTTCGTCCTAAAAATGGAGTTTACAGGGAGAGTATTGTCTGCTTTCCCAATTAATGCAGTAAAAAGAAGTCTCAGACGTTGAGCTACCAATCAAGAGCTTGTGTTGTAGCTTGAGAAAATCATGACTGATGCAATTACTTTTATGTAGAAAGACTGAATATAGTCCATAGGTTAAAGTTCATTGGGTTGTTGTTCCTTAATTGAATATCTGAAGATGTTTTCAAGGTGCTCAAGGTATTATTGTTATTTAATTAGCAGGCTTCCTTGGGTAATCCAACAGTATTATTTTTGCTATAAAATAGTTAGATTGCACCATAAATATACAAGGTATTTTCTAAACAGAGATACAGCTGGTTTTCTGAAAGTCAATCTTAAATAAAACCGGGAGAGAGTTACTACTTTGAAGATGAAGAAGCCCTAATTCAGTTATTTTTCTTCCACTACAATCTGAGTGACAATGTATTAAGCTTCAGAGAGCAGCTTTTTGGGAGACTTTGATTTCCTTTCAGTGTTTTCAAATTACACAAGTCCCCCAAACTAGCACTGAACCAATTTCTAAAGCTTTTTTCATGTTCAGCATCTCACTATACATAGCCATCTTAAAACCTTAAAATAGTAATAATCAATTAGGGTCTCAAGCCTATTATCTTCACCAAATGCCTGATTAAAAGAAAAGCCCTCTCTGCTCGAAGTGCAACTTGATTCCTTTTGGGTTTATCCTCTATCTAGATAATCCCATGTTTCACAAACAATGCCGAGCAATAATGGGGATGAGAAAATTAATGTCTGTATCACACAGCACACACAGGCCTGGAGAGAGGGGATGTTATCAGAGGGAACCTGGCTCACCCTGAGGACTCCCAAAAGATTAGCTGTTCCATGGCTGCTCTGGCTGAGGAGGATTGGGGGTGAGGGAGCTACTCCTAATCTGCATTCTCCAGCAAAACGGGGAAGGACTGAACGTGTGTGCTTCAGTCAAGACCTTCATAACATTTACACTCTGCTTAATTGGAAGGTGAGTTTATCAAGGCTGGGCTGACCCAGCTGAGGCAGCCTCGCCACTGCTGAGAAATAGCTCAGCTCTATCCCCCGCTGGAAATACAAAGCAAGATCCATGGGGCTAAGATGTATAAATAAAAAAACTGACTCTGAATCGAAAAAAAATAAAAATTGAGATGGAAAAGACCATCTATGCCAGCCACAATATTCTGTCCAAGGGAATGCCTGTGCTATTCTGATGGCAGACAACACCAGGCTGAGATACTTCATGTAGGAACAATGAAACCTGCATTTACCAGCAGCCCCCAAATACCATCACCGGAGCTTCCATGGTGTCCTTTCTTTGATTGCTTTTCACAAAATGCATTCCTCAAATTTGTAAATGATAAACATTTAATGGTAAATCAGACCACATTTTTAATTCGTGGGCATTTCATAGAAGAGTTAAGCAAGACATTATACATTAAAAGTGATGCAGAAACCTCTCTCGTTCCCTGACAAATGCTCCACTCCTATTTTGGTTTGTTATTTCCAACACAATTTTAATGCCACAGCAATAGCTCACCTTGGACAAATTGCACATTTTCTTATGAAATTAACTGTGGGACCATGTGTCACGGATGCTGTTATTTTCCCTGACTTGCTACCTGCCTTTGGCTGAGGTTTTAAGAAGCACCAGAACTTTCTCTGTGGTCCATAGCAGGATGGATTAGACCGTCCAGGGCATGTCGTGTTAGTACAATAGGGGAACACTTTTAAGACTTTAAAGTCATGTAATACAATTCTAGGCTGGATCTTTCTTGTTAAAAAAAGTAGAATGGGAGTGATTGAAAGAGAAAAGGGCCAATATTTGACAACAGAAATCAGCATAACCTCCTAACAGCGGCAGTCATGGATGACTGCCCTTTGACCCGGGGAGATTATGTGGGATTTCAATGACAACAGCTGGAAGTGAGCATGTGAGAATAGAGAACACAGATCTGAGGCCTCCTACAAAAGACTGCACAATCCCTGCCCAGATCTGAGTGTTGATTAGAAATTGTTTCCTGGTCCTGGCTTAATAGACTGTGATAATGAAAGTTTTGTTAACCCTTCACAATATGCAAAACCACTGGTAAATGATTTGCCTTTTTGGGTTTTAGCTAAAAAGTCTGTATCCATCAGTCAGTGAAATTGTCTGCCTGATACTGTTTTGTTGGTTTTTTTTTTTTTAATTGGTACCCAGAGCTCAAGTTCAGCCCCTTTTCCATATGGTTTGTGGCCAATTGGAATCAATGTCTGCTAAGGGGGGGCTTGGAGGAAGGACTCCCACTCTTCCCTAAGGAACCCACCTGAACAGGGATGCTCCAGAGGTGAATCAGAACACAAATACATGTGTAACCTCTCCCTGTGTGTTACCTTTCCTACTCATGGCACGTTAGAATCTCTAATGAGAAAAACACCTAATTATGCTTCCGATATTTGTCCTATTGAGTTTCAGAGCCTGGGCTGCAAATTAAAAAACATGGACCACAGCAAACATGGCATCAGGTGTGCCACCAATAGCCTCATCCTGCATGGATCCACTGCAGCCTCAGCTCTTAGGAGATTCAAACTCATTTTATATTTAAGTGCAGAGATAGTGGAATTAATGGAAACTTATTACTGTTAATGAACCGATTACAGATTGCAATCAATCATGTCAGGTTTTGTCCAAGTGATGGTACAGGGATAGTTCCTTTCTCTTGAAGACAAAGGTCTTCTTGAAACATTGAAAGCATTTCAATTCACATTAAAGACCTTGTGTAATGGAAACCATTCCTAAGACGTCTGGTGCAGGTTTTCATTTCTGCTTATCCCTAACATCACTGGGTACTTTTCATTACTTGTGTGAGTGAGAAATCAGTTAAATACAGTTTTTTGATATAATGATAAGAATTTAGAATCTCCCTGTCTACCATAAACTCAATTTGATAAAAAACCCTGCATTAATACCGATAGAGGCCTATAGCTTGAAAAACAACAGATGTCTTAAATTAGCATATTTCTGTTTCAGGTCCTCCATCCAAAAATGAAGTATTAAAGAAAAGAAGAAAAAAAATCATTATAAATGGTCATACTCATTTGGCAGCTTATAAAATAACGTGCCTCCTCAAAAGCATTTCAAAGTAAATGAGATGAAATCTCTCTTGGGATAATAATTCTGGAATATATATAGCATCCAACAATAAAAAGAGTAATAAAAATAAAAGCCTGCCTCCCTAGAAATAATAATATGAAGGAGTTATTTATCTTCATATTTTTATATCAACCCTGGTTACAAGAGCAATGACAGCTGAGATATCCAAGGTCTGTGGTGATATTGCCAGTGACTCAATGTCCAAGTGGAGCTTCCAGGGAAAGCTGGCAGCATGTGGCACTGCAGGGTGCTCCCTGGGCACCCATTAACACCCACCCCATGGCAAATATGGGCACTGGAGGGGAAGACCCAGAAGGGGATATTGCCATCCCTGTCCATCTCCGTCTCCAAGGCCTCTGTACAGTAACATCCCAATCACAAGCTTGGTGTTGCATTAACCTTGAGACCCTCCAGACAGCTGGGAAACCTCCTAAAGAGAATGATGCAAGGATCACTGTTCTATCCACTATCACAGTTCTATCCACTGGCTATTTTTTGATGCCAGCACCTTATTTCTGCTGCAGCCTGAAGGCGCGGGTTTGTACGACTCGCTCCATCAGCTGCCCTTGCTCCTCTCTCCATCACCAGTCCTTGCTCCTCTCACTCCTCACCAAGTATCAGCTGGTATTTTGCCTCCTGAATCTGCCCACTGGTTTCTAGGAAGCTGCTGGCAGGAGGAAGGAGCTGATGGCAGGGCTGTGTGCTGTAGCCGTGTTCCGGTCCGCACGCTGCCGGAGCGTGCCTTGGAACACGCAGAGTCTACTTGGGTTTACACTGCTCCAAATTAGAATTTAGCTACAGTATTAATGCCATAAATATTATTGTTCATGCCGTGTGAAGAACATCAGTGTGAAAATAAATGTAAGGATATTTAAAAACTGGTGTGGAATACTTAGGTATTCAGACTAATCACGGGCTGAAATAAGCACATTTGTTTCAAATCCTGTTTATAGCACTGCAGCCCCTCCCTCCTTTAAATCTTCCTCTTAACCATAGTGATGTTTATTGAATACCTGTCATTTCTCCAGCAGCATGTGCCAACAGCGGCTCACCAGTGCCAGGCTGCATGAAAACCCTTCTGTCTCCTATTCTCCAAGGGGCTCCCTTAGATCAACCACTACCATACCCAGTACACTGAAACCCATAAATTTGCAGATACTGTAGTCAAAATTCTTAACAGGAAAGTGCACCCATTTTGCCCAGTGTAGCATACTGAAATATCACATGGTGAGAAGCATTTCTCACCATGTGTAAACTGTCAATTTGATTTGAAATTAAAATTTTTGATTAACATGAGCATTTCTGAGCCTCCCGCTGGCAGCAGCCCTATTGCTGAAAAGTGACATGATTTGTGACACACATGCTGTACAGAAGCCCCATGCCAGCAATTGTTAAAACCATTTTCATTCTGCTTTAATACGGTATGACACTCAGGAAAATAATTTTAATATTTAGGAGAAAGAGGGTAAAGGCTTAAGGACTGAAGTCTTTTATGGGTGGAAAGCAGGATTAGAGCAGCACAGAAAATCGGCATGGAGGTCTCCCCATCTCACAAGTCATGTCTCTTTTCAGCAACAGGAACCATCTGCAGGAGGCTAAGAAAGGTCCATGCCGAAGCACAAAGCCTTCTTTTAAATCCAGTTGATATTTCAAACACAGCATGAGGTACTTTCCACCTATGAATGGAGAGATGCTTGTGCATGGTGAAATGCTTGCAACTCCAATAATTAAACCCATCTCATATGGGAGGTAGGATTTTCTGGTTTTCCACAGCAGTCTGTTATTTTTCCATGTTTATCATTTCCACGGAGATATCAGTGGTCACTGGAGATACTAACACTTATATGACGAAAGAGGAAAGTTTTGTGACTATTGAGACTTTTAAGGCTGGGAATCTACCTCTTCATCAGCCTGGTGGGAAGATTTTTTGCTAGCTTGAACAGCTACCAAGTGAGCACAAGAAGCAGGACAGATTTTAAGGCCCTGATGTACGCACACGGGAGACAAAAGTTCAGAGGGGATTTTTATAAACGTAAGCCTGTGTCACTGCTGCAAGCTGCTGACTCAACTGTGTCACCTGCGTGTTTCTCAGAGTGGATCATTTCTTTTCCAGTAACATCATGTTCTGAGGAAGTTTATCATGAAACAAGTATCACGAACAGTCATTCTGAGCAGCAGAACAGCTTTAATATGTGTCGACACGCATCTGACTTTTCTTTGAGCTCCTAACACTGCTCATCACATTAAACACTCCGCTCTGCTGGACTCTCTGTTCCTAGTAAACACAGAGATTTCTAATTGCCATAACACAGCAAGATAAAAAAAAAATATAGTATTTCAAAAGCAATTTTAGATGGTGAAATGAAGTAGCAGCATGATTCAGATGCCCTGGAAGTATCTTTTAAATAAGTCTTAAGTTTAAATAACCATTGTGTGTAAATATCATTTTAATTAGTATTTTGCCAAGAAATTATACAACTGCACTCAACGATGCTGTAATTATTTCAGGATCTATAAAACCCTCCCTCAGCTGGTGGTAGATGGGTGCACTCTCCAAGGTCACCCTACAAACACGCTCAGAGCTGGACCCAGGGACTCTGAAGTCCTGTAGACACAGAATTAGGGGGCTGTAAAAAAAGGTATCAGGATGGTTTTAATGTGTGTGTTAGTTTACAGTCATAGGAATAATCCATGCGTCCAGATAATACGGCAGGATTCTCTAGCAAAGCCCAGAGTCCAGGAGGAGCTGGTGGGGACAGGGTCAGGTGAGGGCAGCTCCCCTGGGTGATATGGACACAAACCCTGGCGACTTCATCCACTGGCTCCTCTCATCCTCCCTTCCTGGTACTCCCCTCTCCTCACACCACGGCACTTCTAAAAGACTAGCAGAACACCACAATAATAGAAGCGGTGGAAGTATCTGCTCAAGATTAGATTGGACAAAAGTGATGTGAAAGTGAGGAAGCTGGGGATGGAAGCTAAGTCACGAGGATCAGCCAGCTCCACCTTTCCCCATGGCTTTCCTCTCCAGAGCTACTTCTTACACCTTCTCAGCTGACAACAATGGTGAGCAAACTGCAATTCACAGTAAAATCAATGGCTATTGTGTATTTACCTGTTGTGCTTTAAATTGATTTTTTAGGAGTTTTCTCTCCAGGAGTCTCTTATTCCTCTATTCTTTGCATAGAACTAACTGTGATAGCTTTTAGTCCCCAGTAGGCTGAGGTCTACTGGTTACATATTAGTTATTCTAACTAAATTTACATGTTTGTTTTTCTTAGTTAGTGGCTGGGGAGGGAAGAGATTTGTCACATGTCATGTCATGTCATGTCATGTCATGTCATGTCATGTCATGTCATGCAATCATTTGCCTCTGACCGGCCCCACTGGGAGAGTGAAGGTGCATGGTGAAAGCACTGCACAGCCCTGGAAGCAGCACAGCCCCATCCTGGGGTGACCCAGGCTCTCCAGGCTCATATCCCAGGCTCTGCCAGGTCTCTGCCTCCCCCCAGCACTGAGGTGGAAGCCCCACAGACTGACTGGCTGACTCCCAGAGCTCTGCTGCACTCAGGGTTAAGCAGGCAACCGCGCTTCCAGACAGCAGTGGAGAACACCCAGTGTATTAGTGGGCAATTCCCCAGCCAAGTCCCAAACTAGGGACACAAATCCAGTGGGAAGAGACTGCTGGATGTGGAAACCAGCAGCAGAGCTCTGCATGATGACTGAGACTCTCTTTCCGTTTCGTTCTAAGTTCGTGTTTTGCAGGGCAGGATGCCCTGTCTACATTCCTCTATGGACTAAGAATGGACATTTATTAGCAAGTACTTGGGCGGACAGCCCAAAACTCCAGACTCCTGGCCTGGGACTGCAGGACAGAGAGGGCCAGTGACCCCCGTTTGTGTTTACTGCACTTTCACAGACACATGTTGGTGTGATAGGGGCATTCACTTTCTCAGGTTCAGGCCAAGGTCAGGCTAGAACACAAACCAAGTTTATTTTTCTCGTGTGACCTGCTCAAGCTGTAGCCCAAAGAGGGCCTCGGAGTTCACTCATTGTGAGGGATTCAACATGAACATGGCAAACAGAAGAGGCACAGAGGGACCTTGTTCATCTTTCACTACTTTCAAGTGCTTATCCCATGTGTGGCAGATTGGGTGGTTCCAGGGGGAGGTGCTCAGGGAATTGGGATGACATTGGAGGGATGTCCCATCCCAGGAGGGTGCCTGCAGCAACTCAGACATGCTCTTGGGGTACCAGTGAGGACCTGGGATGAAACTGCTCCTGGAAGCTGGGCTGGACAGCTAAGCCTTTGTACTCCCTTCCTGTGGTAGAAGATTTGCCTTTCTAGACCCTCTAACCCATCCCAGCAGTCAGTGTGTGTGGCACAGTGCAGTACCCTGGGATTCACAGGGGTGGATTGCCCTATCCTCATGTATTTAAAACAATCTGAAGATACCACAGAGGCCAGGATTTCATATTTTGGGCCATGTTTAGCAGTCTGGGCTGTGACAGTTTTTGCTCAGATTGACTTTCAAGCTGGCAGGAAAAAATGGAAAAGGAATTCCACTGGCAGAGCTCCACATTAAACTAAAACAACTCAGGTAAAAGAAACCCCATCTATTATGGTTTATGATGCATAAACATTCATTTCTTCTCTGTTCCTCCTTTGCTTGCATTACTGAAATGCAGAAATAAAGGGAAAAGTAATGATGGATGGATTTTGGAAAAGTTAGAGTTCAACTCAGGATGGATGCGATCCCAAACATTTCAGATTCTTATCTCATCGTAATTGGAATAGCTGAACCTCTCTTGTCTGCAAAATTAGGCAAGGCATCCTGTGAGAATGGGCTCTTTTTCACAGAAGTTTAGTCCCCAGACACATGAAAGAATGAAAACAAGAACTGGAACAGAACATTTTTACTTTTGAATAATGTCTTCATTTGAGCAGTTTAGATCAGAACTTCACTGGAAGAGCTGAGGAGGAAATTCTCTCACTGTGCCCATCCCTAGACACATTCTTCCACAGAGCACATGAATACTTATCAAAAATGATAATTTATCTATGAAACTCCCATTCTGTAGAATTCAAAAGAAAAACAGAAAGGGATAAAGTACACATGGACAGTAGATAGACTGTCCAGTCTTCTCCTCCCTACATCTAATGATGAAGAAATCATTCAGCCAAGTCCACATGCCCTGCTAGATCCACCTTTGCTCTTGAGAAACTCTGTCTCAACTCTGTCTGCTCTGGCTTGTCAGGATGAGCAGGAGAAGGGTGGGTGACTTCCTCCAGAAGCAGAATCTCAGGTCCAGAGATTACAGTGTTTGAAACATCTTGGTTTTAAAACTCCCTGAGGTTCAACAGAGAGAGATTAATTGCCAAAAGTCTTGGTATCTCCAGAGATTGCAGAGGGACAGGAAGGATTTTAGGTTCACCACTGGTGTCTCATTTTAATGCTTACTGTTGGATCCATGTCTTTGTCCATGTATCACGTCAGCATAGATGTGGAAGAAAATTTGCTTTCTTCCCCATTTCTTGCCCCAAGCAATGTCTCTTGACTTTCCCCATCCTTACAGTTTTATCTGGCTACTTTTTGTTTGGGTTTTTTTTTTTTTTTTCAACTCAGAAGCCTGTAAAATGCAAGCACTGCTGAGTTATCTTTGTGTTCCTGCCCTTCATCTGGTTCGTTTGCAGGAGGGAATAATGATCTGTCACCAAGGTAAATTCACTGCCTGGCAGATAATGCCACAGTGTTTCTGCTGCCCATTTCACAGTAAGACATTCTTTTTCAATGATGCTGCACCTCTGTTCTCGTGGGAACAGTTTATGGCTCACATAGCAATAGTAGTAATAACAACTTACATTTATATTGTACACGGGATGATCTTTACTTCCCTCTCCTTCTAACAGTGGACAGCCCCCAGTCCTACTGCAAATCCATCCTTCATGGCCACGGCAGACAGAAATCTGGATTCACTAATACTGAGCTGCCTCATTCCTCAGCTGTCTGCTCGGGTTGTCACATCCTTTCCAGCCCACTTTGTTATTGATTTAAATGGAGCCGTGGGCCACTACCCAACCACTGCTCTAAGCCTTCCCCCACAAAAATCTGTGGGGATCCCCTCCTGCCTCAAAACTGCAGCCATCTCAGTCTGTCAGGATGCTGTCCACCCTCTCCTGCTCCTCACCTCTCCCCTTCCTCCTGCATTTCCAGCTCTGGCATGCTTGGCTGTACAATAAAATTGGCTCCCCTCTGCACGGCATGGGGGGACAGGACCAGCTCTCTGCATTCTGCTGCTGGAAACTTCCTGAATGTGAATTACCTGATTTTGAAAATCAGGACTTTTGAGGTCTAACATGTGGGAAAATTGCAGGAGGTCTGCAGTGCAAAGCTGGTCAGGTGGGGACACCCCCCAAACACCAGCAGGTTTTCCGATGGAGATGCAGCTGTCAAAGAGCCTTCTGTTGCAGATAAAATCTTAAGAGTAAAGAAATAAAGTAGAAAGATAACAGGGACAGGGGTCTGGCTTCTCTGTGAGTGAGAGTGGTACAGCTACATAAGCAGTATCCCTCCCTTATGACCCTCGGAGAAGAAATACCAGTAAAAGGTTTGGCCCAGCATGGTCTGAGAGCTGGTGTTGGCACCCTGTGCTTGGCTAGGGCAGGGGAACTGCTGGGGTGCCATGGTGGCTCCATGGGAGGGCACACCACAGCCAGGGTTGAGGTGCTGGCTATGTGTCCTGAAAAGGCCAGTCAGAGAGAAGAGAAATATTTGGATCCCCTGGGGCAGCCCTATAATTTCCTTGTGCCTCCCCTTGCCAGGGACAGGAGTGAGGTGCTGGCTTCTCACACCAGAGTGTGGCTTGCAGCAGATCCCCTTGCTTCAAGTGCAAGTGAGGGAGGGTGGGAGGTAATGATTAGAGACACTCCAAAATGATTGCATTAATTGAATCTTATGAAAATGGCAAACAATGGCAGTGGATAATAATAAAACCCCACTTTAACCACGCACATCTCTTGTTTACTAGAAAGTGCTTCACTAACTGCAGATTTACTCTGGGGCACAGCAGGAAACTTTTCTCCTTTAAATTTAATCGGCCCTTTTTTTGCCTTTTTTTTTTTTTTCCCCTTTCAGACAAAAATACCAGCTATCAGATCTGTGTTTCCCATCCACTCCTAAGACTCCTCAGTGCAGTGCCTGGAGGTGATAGTGTGAACTCACTCAAGAATGTGAAGGCATTTTATAAATCATTTGGTTCCAGCAGGAGGGAGAGAAAGGGAGAAGGCAGAGGGATGATATAGTTTACAGCATATACTCAGCAGTAACTCCCAGCTGTCAAACTTCAGCATTTTCTTCAGTTGTAGCAGTGGTTAACAAAAAAATGTTAAGACAGCAGACATGAAATGTACATAGCAAGCAGCACATTTAATCAACTGGCACCTTCCTACCACCCCACCACTCAAATCTATCCGGACACTATCACAACCCAGAAAAAGAGTTGTACAAGTGAAGATAGGGCACTGAAAAAGGAGCAGGAACGAACAGCACAAACTGCTGTAAACAACTTGCAGTGCCCTTTTTCGTGCCAGATAACAGCGGAGTGAAAGAAGTGTGTTTGTAAGTAAGTCACTCGCTTCACCTTCCTCCTGACCCTTTTGCCATGCTCACTACTCTGCTCCCGGGAAAATATTTGTGGACCATTGAAAATAAAAATCTCTTTCTCACTTTCCAAGAAACAGATCTGGTACTTTTCCATTTCAGTCACACCAGAGCCAGGCTTCAAAGTGGATTTTATTCACACAACTCCATGAAAGTCGCCCTAAACTTTCTTTGCAGTTCCTAGCTAGCAACTTTTGCAGATAAAAAGTAGTACCTTCAATTAAAAAAAAAATAGTATCTAATTAATTACAGAAGTGATGAGGCTTTTTCTGGAAGCCTGGTCTCGATAGAGTGCCCTCCCTGACAACAGCAGCAGTCCCCTATGCTGCTTTAAGGGGTTGTGCATTGCCCTTCACATGCACCTCTCTGCTAGCGTATACAACTCCAGGTTTACAAAATTAGAATTACTTGGAAAGCACCTGATTAACCCAAGAATCTGCAATATGTGCAGACATACAGGTTTTTTCTGAGCATGTAAACCAAGTATGAGTATGGTTTGGATCCACTGAAAAGCAAACCAACTTGTACCTTTAAAACCACGAGATCCATAAAGGCACTACACCACAGGCAGAAACCAGAAAAAGGTGTGAAAAAAAGGCACACATTTTCATAGTGTATAGAGCTATTTAGAAAGGTCTGGAGTCTACAGAACACCTCTTGTGCTGGTCAGGAAGTCAAAGCTAAAGAACACCCGAATGTGAGCAGGAAAGTGCAATCCCTTATCTACACTTGGACATTCCCATCTGGATGAACCCAGCTCTGGCTGAAGCCACTCACAGAAGTTTAGGTGCTGGTAGTTCAGGTACAATGAAGGATAAGTGTGTAAGTGGGGGGAAAAGCACATATTGCTAAGAAGTGCCAGACTGGCTGGGACTGGAGTCACAGGGAATCTCTGATGCCTTTGGGTGAACTTGCTGGAAAACAGAAAGATACCCACCCACCCACTGCTGCCACTACCTCTGCCTCAAGCCTTCATTCCCTTCTGACTTCTGCAGGAAGGGAGCCAGCACCTCCCCAGCTCATCTGCACAGCACAGTTCCCAGCACATATTTCTAACTTCCAGTGGTTTGACCACAGAGGGCAAAAATTTTGGCCAGGGGGCACTTCTGATGGCAGGAGAGCAGCAGTGAGCCAGCCTGGGTTTCACTGCTGTGATGTCTGAGTGGAGGGTTCCCACTCACTGACACAAAGAGACACCACCTAAATAGATGTGGAGGTAATGAATACTTCGGGTAAGCGACTGATTTCAGAGGGGGCTTTTATCCACAGGCTCTGTATTTATAGTTCAAGCCTTTTCAATTAATACGCACACCCTAAAAGAATTAAACTACTAATTATCACATTTTACTGTGGTTCACAGAACTTTCATCAGATCTAGTAAATGAAATCACAAGTTCAGCAGAAGAAGCTTTCACTGTGCCAAATTATGTCAAGGGTATATCATGTTGATAATAAAAGATCACTTGGTTGGGAGCCTAACCTAGAAGGTTGGGGAGGCGTAAAAAGTTCACATTTTGGATCATTCTGCTCTGGTGTGGGCGTTTTGTATTTTTTCTCTTGGTTATTGTGGAAGGCAATTCTCCTGCAAGCAAAATTTTCCCCTTGTCTTACATTACCGAGCATTAGGGAATTTTTACATAGAAAGACAAATAGAAAGGTTTGGGGTTTTGTTTTGCAAGTCAGACCTTGGCATCACATCCGTTCTCCACTAATAAACTCCCCTCTCCACTCAACAGAAATTAAATGATGCCCACACCACAAATAAACTCCTTTCCCTAAGTGCCCAGCTTCCTGGTGGGCAGGGTGGTGTTCCAAAGCATCCTTCAGCCTGTGGTCTGCTCCGGTGGCCGCAATTACCCTGACGCAACCCAGCTCTCAGCTGTTAATTAAACAGCAGCTCTCTCAAGAAGACAGACATTAAAAACAGTTGTAGTGAAAGCTGGTGGTTGCTCCCAGCCCCAGCTGCTGTGCCCTGGGACGTGGGACATGGGTAGAAGGGGGTGCCTTGGCTGCCTGCCCATCCCAGCACTGCCACAGAGGGGGCAGGGACCTGACACTGAGGTGCCCTTGGGACAAAGAAAATCCCTGACCCTACAAAGGGAAGCTCAAGAGTTCCCTAAGAGGCTGCTGCTTCTGGCCATCTTCTGGCCCATTTCCAAGCTGCCCTCTAGATGGCCCTTGCTGTTATCTCCTGGATAAAGATTCATGGAAAGGAATGGGATGGAGCAACAGAATAAAAGTACATTTTTGAAACAACTTAGAATAATCTCAGCTGTATTTATGCACCTTATCCATTGGAAAGGTTCATTGCCTTTTCTCTGTACACACACATGGAGAAATAAAAATATATACTGGAGCTGCACTTTTATTTCTCCTCTCCTTTGCAGTGCTCAGCCACTCCAAGTGTAATGAACGTTTCATGTCTTTCAAGCACTGCTTTGTCATGCTATAAGCATTCATTTCATGCTTTGAATATTTCCTGTCATACTCGCCTTGGATGAATTTTTTGAGGGAATGCTTTGCTTGTGAAGGTTAATGGTTAGCAGAAGTGAAAACTGAAGTCCTCTGAAAATCCCCAAGCCTCAAGCACTGCAGGTCACTGATGAGAAGGGTCTCCAGCCATCCCCAACACAACTGACCCCACTGATGTCCCTGTTTCTGGCCTGACTGACAGTCAGAGCCATTTCCCATCACTGAATTCCCCCAAGAGAGTGCTAGCCACTGATAAGCAGGCTAAATCCTGAGCCTACAACACGACCCACTAAATCCTGGAAATGATGTGACTGTTCCTCACAGTCTGGACTCAAAAGAGTATATGGTAATATAGGGAAAAATGGTGTTTTCTTTTCTAATTATTCAGATGATTCTTCATGACAGTCATGAATCTGGATGGGACATACACCTGGATGCTGCAAAGTTTCAATTCTAGATTATTACAATTGAAATGTTGATTTTCTAGCTCTTTTTTGGAAATGTAATGCAATGAAATAAGATGAAGGAAATGCAAGACTACATCACACATAAACTAAATTTATAACCAGACATTTCTGCTTTTGTTTCCTTGGGAAACGCTGGCTCTCAGAGCTGCCTACAGGCAATCTCAGGGGGTGATGAAACACAGGTTGGACCTCATCAGACCTTTCTTGGCTGATGGGTCCTGTTAGAGTCAACAGCGTGTCCTGCCCAGTCCCAGGGAAGCCAGAGGAAACCAACCCCACCAGTACTCCCTGACTCGGCCACAGATTCCAAGCCTGGACAAATTTCCCTACTGCTGTTCCCCGTCAGCAGACAACGTGATCCGTAAGGGTGCAAATCTGTTCAGAATTTGGTCCTGGCAAGTTACAAAGGTGCAAACAAGCTGACATCACCAGGAGCTCTGACTTCAGTGCCAGCGATGAGATTCCTTATTGGAAATGCTAAGGGCTTTTTTTTAAAGCTTTTTCTGAAGAAAGTTAATTTTAGATTAGTCCCTCAGGCTGTGATAACTCCTCAGCGTGGCTCTGTAAACAAGAGAGGAGAGTCTTCTTGCATTTATAAGATTCTGATGCAAATAATCCCATGAACAAGAACATTAATAAAAGCTGCCGTTACTGTATTACTGCCTTTGCAGCTGTAACTGATAGGAAACTTTTTCTGCAAGGCTCAGTTATCTCCTGAAAATGAGGTGTTTCAGGAATGTTAGTCATCTGAGACCATGTATTTTCTAACAGAACCAGTTTCAGCATTGTGTGTCCAGAGGACAGCTCGTGTCCTTGCACTCCTCAGGTGGGAACTGAGGGGCTCATCCAAGGACAGTGGAGCCTCCAGAGAAGCCCAGCACCTCCATGGTGAGTTGGAATCAAGCTCTGTCACAGCTCTGAAAGCCTGTGAAGCAGCTGGACTCCACCTGAAGCAGTGGAGATGAGAGGTCAGGCATGGCCTGAGCAGAACATGGGAAACAGAATATCTCCCCTTTTTAAAAATTTGGCTGTGGAAAGAATCGTCGTCGCTAAGCCACCATTTAACCTGCAACGTTAGCTGAGTGATGGGGACAACCACAAAGAGCAGCTCCTTGTTCTCTGCCTGGGATGAGGCTTTGAAGGGTGAACTCAGTCTGAGCAGAGTGCCCAAGCCTTGGGCCAGGCAGGTGCTGCTTCTGCTGGCCAAAGCTATCCCACTGCTTGGAATGCTAAATTTGGGACCAGAAGGAAAGCATTCACAGAAGGATTGGACTCTGCAGCCTGTTAGTTTAGACAGAGGGGTCTTCCCACACATAATCTCCTCTTCCCTTTCAGCCAAAGCTAAATCATTTCTTCCATGACCAGCTTTGCATAGAGAAGAAGAAATTCCTCTTTGCCTTTTTTCCCACTGTGGCCTTCTCTTTCCCCCACAGCTCAAGGACCAGAAATTCTTCCTTTCTGTTTTTAGGCATGGAAAAGGAAGCATATACTTAAAACTTTTTTTTAAGGTTTAACACTCAAGTCCAACCCTACTTAAGCAAAAGAATTCACAAATTATATTTACAAGTCCAGTGTAATTACTGCAGGGCTGAAAAACGAGTTCTGCGAGTTACGGTGCATCATTGTTTTTCTTTTTCCTTTTTTTTTTTAATGTTTCAGTGAACAATGTGCCTTTCATTTCCTGCAGTGCTGTTAAGGTACTTGCAGCTCAAAGCAGTGAGACTGCATTAAAGCTAAAAAGCATTTGGTTTGGGCATTATGCATTTTTATTTTTTAGAAAAATGCCTTTCCCTCTTCAGAAATTGTCAGAGCAATGGATTTGGCACATGTTTGCAATCAGCTGTAATAATGAATGCTGGCCTGCTCACTTGAAATGGGAGAATTTACGAACTTCTTCAAAAAGAACTCACTCACCTGCAATCACAGTGCTGTGATACCAACTCTGAGCCACCAAATCACAGTTACCCCCGCAGGAGCAGCCTGTCAGAAATGACACAGCATTCTCCTGCTTTGCACAGCACACCTCGTGTGCACCTTTACGCTGCACTTATTAACTCACCAGTGCCACCACATCAAACACAAACACTGCCTGACATACATTTACTGACAGCAGCAGCACAACTCTGTACCAGTTATTAACCACTCTGCTACATCCTCCCTGCCTTTCTCCAGAGTTCAGCTCCTGATGGAGCAGAGCAGGATCTGACTTTTAATATCCTCTGAAAGACAGAATTGCAAATATCCCCAATTTGGAGACCAAAAGGTTTCCCTACTAAAAGTTTAAAATAATCCTACTTACAAAAAGAAAATCCATCTGATAGTTGTTTCCATGACTGAAAGTCAGAATAAAAGCCTGAGAGAGTGTCCACAGCAGTGCTGAGCTGGGAATTCAGTTGTTCCTGATCCCCAGGCATGCAGTCACTTCACTACATCAGACTACCCATTTTGTCATCATCACTTCACTGAAAACTAGTTTGTTTATAAAACACAACACCAAACCAGTACATTTAACAAGTTTTTAAAATCAATAACTTTTTTTAATTGGGTGAATTGCAAAATCACTTTGCAGTGCCAGCTGAAATGAAGCTTTTACATACCATTAGGCAACTACAAAAGTGGGGAAGTTTCCACATGGGTGTTCCACCCAGCCAGTCAGAAAAAATTCCTCGTTTGAGCAAAATATGAGGGCATCAAAAAATGTTCCTGCCTTTTGGATGAAGTTGCTGGCCTCTTCCATTATCCCTCCTGCAAATTTCCTCACCCATATAACAAACAGAGGAATTCTGGATTTTCTGCCTCTCCCCAAAAAACTGTTGCCCATGGTGACAGAGCAACATTGTGCACACCCTGTGTTGGTTTTACCCCCAGCTCCAGCACAAAACATCTGGACCTTGGACCATCCATGCACCAGTGAGCCCTGTCTCGCCTGCATTTTTGCTTTTCATGTCCATCATGCTGCATCTCTCCCTTAAGAAATAATTAAATGCTTAATATTTCTGTTAAATATTTGCAGTGGTGACTGGATGACTGCCTGGAAACTATTCTGGCTTAATGAAGGCTGAGGGAAAAGCCAGAGTTAGTGCTGAAGCCACCACAGAGAGCAGAAGGTGTCACCATCTTCCCTGTCTGTGATGATCCCACTCCAGAAAATGAACCAGCAAAGCCCACTGAAAAAAAAACAGGAGTAGCTCTAAAAAAGAAAAGCTTTTTTTTTTTTTTTCCCATGAACTTCACTTCAATGAAGGTTAGACATACAGGCTTTGCAAAACAACACATACAATTTAGAATGATAAATTAAAATCTGTAGTAGGAGGCCTTCTTTTTCAGGGCCGTATAGTTGACCCTTCTGAACCTACATTACTCAAGGTATGCAAAATATATGTGTATAATAAATAGCTCTAGAATTTATGGAGTGGAACAGAAAGGATATTAACAGGCAAGTAGAGAGGCTGTATAACCCTCACAAGGCCTTTAAAGATTTATTTTTTTAAAATGAAGGAATGCATGCATGGAAAAGGCAGCACTGAATCGATACACTTCTTTGTGCCTTCCAGAAACACATGCAAAAATGCTTCCAAATCTGCCCTCAATCTGGTCACTCCGCTGTTGGCATCAGTGGGAATGAGATTATTCACGATTCTGTTTTTTTCTTCGATTAAAAATAATAATAATAAAAAAATTCCTCTCTGTGTGGGCTCATTCCCACTCTCAGTAAAATCAATTACGAGCCTCCCATTGACTCCGGAGGGATTTGGATCAGGCCCTGTGGAAGTGGGTCTACAGCAAGTGTAGAACAACGCAGTTAATATGATTTATTGTGTCCGTTTCTGTGCGTGCAGTTTTTCATTTTCTAAAGCCTGCAGTTTTGCTTTCATCCTCACGTCCAGCAGATAAGAGCTGCAGATCTGTGTTGATCTACGTCGGGTACCCCGGAGCTGGGGGCTGTGTGTGCTGGGAATGAGCTCAGCCTGCCCGGGGGGAACGAGCCCTTCAGGGCCAACACTCTGCCTGAGAAAATCTCCCACACACACACTGCAGAAGGTGCAGAACCAGTGAGGAGGCTGCTGATGTGGTGGGGAAAAATACCCTTTAGTAAAGCTGAGAAAAAAAGAAGAAAAATCCCGTTCCTGTTTATTAAAAAAAAAAAAGTACCTTTTGCAGGTCAACGAGCAAAGTTCCAAGAATTCACTAAAAGATTGTTTTACAAAGAAGACTCAGGCTCCAAATCAGAGATATTTCATTTCACTAGGCTCTTACAGATTCTACATTATTAAACACAGAGACTGCTGCTTTTCGGGGCAGTTGTTGAGTAGCAAGCTTTGTTAAAGACTAAGAAACTGCAGGGTAAGATGAACTGTGCTTTAATAGCTGAGAAAGAATATTATCTAAACATGAAATAATAACATGCTTGGTGCCTAATACATTCTAAATTAAAATATGATTTAATAAACACAGGCAACATACTCCCCATTTATAAAAAAAAGCAGAATTGGCAGAACAAAAATCGCAGTTTAGTCAGTTCTCTTAACCTTGCAATCCTTTGGCTACAAATTAGAATTTTTGTGAACAGGATTGATAAGGGAAATTAGGCGCTGTCTTTCAGAAACAGCAGCAATGTTTTAAGATGGTATGTTTAGAGATGAACAGCACAAAACCTATCAAAATATGAAACCTTTAATATCTCACGGGAGGAAAATACAGGAGCTCAAATAGCCAAAATCTTGCTAGCCCAATGAGCCCTATGTTCCATGTCCTATGATTCACCACTGGTAATTTAAAGGTTTTTATGTGCCCAAACCTCTTCTTCTTTCCTTAATATTTTCACCAGTTTAACCCTAACCCCAAAACAGTCCAGATGTGAATGCAGCCCCCAAATGAAGCCCCCAAAACACCCACTGAACACATACACAGCTGTAAGGCAAAGCAGTTAGTTGCTCTTTGAAAGGGAAATCACACTTGCATTACTACAGATACAGTATTTCTACATGGATTTACACGTCCCAGAAATGGTGACAGGCTTCAGAGGTATCAACCCCTCACACAAATTCTTTTCTGTGTACGCAGAGTAAATCCCAAGTACAGTGGATAACCCAACCTACCATCTAGGGCTAATAAAGAAAAGCCCTGGTTATAGATAAAAGAAGTCAAACAAAACTACTACGAATAATCATCCCTTATTCTGAGTCCTAAATATAAGTAGTTAAACAAAACTCAGTTGCCACTGAGCCAACAAAAATTGTTGAGGTCTACCTTAGCTAAACACAAAAAGGAAGAGAAGCTGTTCCATTACACACATAGTCATTTTTTCACATATAGTCCCCACAGAAATCCACTATTATTGAATTTGTTTTTTCTGGGCTGCTTTTCAAAGCAAGCCATTGGTTCAGTAGAAGCCATTGCTTGTACTTTGAATCTGCCCTGATCCAGAGAGTAAGAATTTTCCCAAAAGTTCCAGTCCTTCTGCTGCTTCCAGTCCAGCCACTGCCACGAGAACATGGAGAGAAGCACCAAGGAGCTGTAGCTGAACTTCCCTGATCTGTTTTCTTTTAGCATCTACTCTCCTGAAGGTCATGACTCAAGGGCCAGGGACTGAAAGCCTTTGCTATGGAGGAATAAGGATAAGGGTTGCATACAGCAGGCTCTTCAATGGCATCTCCCTAATTAAAATTAATTTTAAAGGGGAAAAAAAAATCTCTCCGGGACTGGACAAAGAAATGCTACCTTAGATTAGTGAAGCAGTAGCATTTTAACTATGAGGAGAGTGTATAACCTATTTGTAGCCATCCCATGTCAATTATTCTGAATCATCTTTTTATAATAGACATGGGGGAAAAAAAAATCTTTATAAATATAGGCTGTTTTAATATCCCAAAGCAGGAGCAGCAGGTAAGAACTTACCATTTTCTGGCTGGTCCTTAATATCAGCTTCACTTGGCTGGCTGGGACTTTCAGATTGACTTGAATCTGAAAAACATAAAATACAGCCAAAAATTACAGGGTCTGCTGTGGAAAATAGATCAGAGGCGCCAGACTTCCTCAAAAGGCTGAGAGTACAAACTGAGGACAAGAGTGTTGCACTAGGACATGATAATGCAAAAGTCCCGTGCCTAGGTAATATGTTTGCTAGGAAAAAAAAAAAAAATTCAAAAAAAGGGAATCTTGTTTATGGCACTCCACAGAGTGCTTGGGGTGTGTGTTGGCATAAATTAAGCTTTGAGAATCCTTCTTTTTAAAGAAGGCATATTTAAATGACTCTCCTACATGTTTTTTATAATGCAGCCTCTATGTTGTATACAAACCAGAGCCTTACTCCAACACATAGTAAAGTCTCAAAACATATCTCCAAGCAGGCATAGAAAGGTAACTTAGCAACCCTACATAGTCGTGGAGATTGTTGGCTACACATTTATGGAACAAAATCTGCAAAACTGAGGGAAGAGCTGATTTTTTGGCGTACTTTCACAGTGGTTACAGCACCACAAGATTTCTAAAATGTACAGTGCTGGTGGTGATTTGCAGTGGGATAAGTGAGACCAGATACTGGATGACCTGCTTTAGAACTTGTGTAAATAATCCCACAAACTCCCAGCTAACACTCTCCAACGAGCACAATTTATTTTCCTAAAATAATAAAATTACCTATAAAAGGGTACGTGTAAATACGAGTGTTTTGCATTTTTTACACATTATTAACTCTACTTTATGTGAAGATGATCGCTCTTTGGTCCAAAAATTATTCTTAGTAGAAGCTTTAGTCAAATCGTATTTTCCTTCTTAATTATTTCTGTCACTATGAACTGGAAAAAAAAGTCCCTTTACCTGTGGGAAAAAAAATATTTTTTAAGAAATCCCTCAAATTATTGGTTTTTGCTATTAATACATTTTTTCCCCTTTCCCCGGGAATTGTTCTGTAATTTGTTGATCCTGCAGAAAAAGTTATTGCTGTGAAACAAAACTTAGGCAATGAAACCACTTGCTAATGCTTCAACACCACCCCTCATCCTGGCAAACCCATTTTCTGACTTCACCTTGACTTAGCAGAGTTTGGAATTAACTGTCTGAAATTTGACCACATTTCAGTGAGAAGTCAATGCAAGATCAAAAGGTCACAACACTTAACTGTGATTAAATTGAAAATCTTACTTCTATTGCAACAGAGTCATAACACCACCCCTTCTTTTTCTTTGAGGTATTAATAGTGCTGGAAGAAGCAGTACTACTAGTGACCTTGGGTCAAGCAATGCTAATTTATTGCTTTAAAAAGGTTCCTTGCTTTTAAGCAAATGAAGATTTTAATTACCACAGAGCACTATAAAGAAAATGCCTATTTTAAATATTCATTTTTTTTTTTTGTACCTGCTGACTGTCTGCTTTAGGTATCATTCAGAAGCTTAGAGGACAATCTTGTATACATTAAAAACTACAAGTATAAAAAGCACTCACAAAACAAAACTTGATAAATTTCAGAATATAAACACTCAGAAATTTAGCAAAGAAAGCTTCAGTCATGATCCTTCCACTTAAAATCAATTAGATTCCCCTACAAAGTGATATATACCCAGAATCCATTTAATCTCTTTTGTATTTATTATTTTTAATAATTTTGCCAATGCAGCTCATGGAAAAAAAAAATCCCCACTTCTTCAATTTTGTTTTAAATATTGATCTTCTGAATTATCTCTCCCTGAAGCTGAAATCAATGCCAGCAGATACACTATGGGGGTAACAGGCACAGTGCGGTTGTATTCTGGATTTTGGCAAGAAGTTTCGTCCTTCCGATACCGCAAAGGTAAGAACAAAGGTAAAATATTAGGAATGTAAAATATTTAGTTAACATTCAAAGTCAACATTCAACGGATTTCATTTTACAGGGCGGGCATTAGCCTTTTGCTTATTTTTGAGGTTTCTCTTTCCCTCCAGCCAGCCATGGCTCAATCAGAGTTTGGGCTTTATGTTTCCAGTAGTCTCGGAATTCCACAAAAAAAAAAAAAATAAATATAGTTTTGGAGGAGTTCCTGCTGAAATGTGGGAACGGGAGCGTGTTTCCCTTTCCTAAAATTTGTAAGAACCCAGGGAGGGCAGCGGTGGTGGCCGCAGGAGCCGGGCTCGGCGCTGGCACCTTGGCTCCAGCACAGCCCTGCAGCCGGTGGGCAGCACACGCAGCCCGAGCTGCTCCTGGCTTGGGAGAAACAAAGTACTTTTGTCTGCCTCGAGTGTTGTTTTTCCAACACCAAGGCTAGTGGCACAAGAGGGGCTCCACTGGCCATAGGGCGTTTGTTTGCACGCCGAATCTTTAACTTTCTCCTCTTATCTCCTCGGCTCCGGCGATCATGTTTTATCCTAATTCTGCTTCCCTGCAACCCGCCCCTTCTGCTGAAATTAAATATTAATTTCCCAGGAAAAGACAACACAGCTTTAAGCACTATTCTTCATAGAGAGGCGTAGGGCAGTAAAACACAGGATGAGGTAGAAATAAAGCCACTCAATCCTGCGGTGGGGATCAGGGGAGGCTACCGAAAACATGGACTGGGCAAGTATGTGCTCAGCATTGTTATGCAAGGTGGCATCTTGTGGAAACCCCAGATAAGAAGACTGAGTTGAGGCACTTAGCCAAAATGTTTATATGCAGAATTTTGCTTCCCTGATTTTATTCAGATGCCACAGATGATCCGGCACGTATAAATGTGCCGCCACATGGTTAAGGGATTGGCAAAATCAGAGCCGTTGTGTTTTACAGTCTTGCCTAGGACAAGGGAGACTTGCTCAGCCTCCACTGCTCGCTCTCTGCTTTTTCAGCAGTTGGCACTAACTCCTGTCGGGGCTTTTTTGTTGTTTTGCACATGGAAACTTTCAAATTCCAGTTTACTGAACACTTAGTGTTTTGCAGGCTCGGCTACACCAGGAGAGGGAATGTCTGTCCTGCTGAGTCAGTTAGCCAAACAGGTGACCAGAGGAATAAATTAATTTTTGCCCATACATAATTGATATAAATGGAAGATCGTTTTCATAAGCATTTGCATTAAATCAATAAAATCACTAACTATAGAGCAGTTTAACAATTCATTTGATTTTCTCTTTTCTATATATTTGATAGCCACTCTGCAAAGCAGTATACACTTTGTGCCTATTTTCTTTAGCAACAACACTGCCAGTTAAATTCTACCACCTGCAATAATTAGAGCCATTGGAAAACATACAAAACAAAATATACAGTAGATGTGAGCCCCTCTTGAATCCACGGCCCCCTGCGGCAACCAGTTTCATTGGTGCCTTAAGCTAAGGCTGGTAGGAAGCCAAAGAATCTGTATATTACAATAAAGTGCATGTTATTAAGGGGAGGATTTAAATGATTTCAGATGGAGTTGGAAATATTATAGTGAGGAACCACTATTAAGACTGCTGATTAAAAAAAAAAAAAAAATCACCCAGGAATCTAGTTTTATGTTTAAGGAAGCTTAACCTTGAATAGCACAATGGGTTTTATTTGGGGGCTTTTTAGTTAGAGAAAAGTTAGTAGTTGGAATTTTTAACCCTGAGCTAGCTGGGGTTTGAGTGAGTCTGTGCACTGGGCTCAAGGTTACTGGTCAAGAGAAACTCAAGGAGATCTGGTATCAACCACAACCATGGCAAACTGGACCAAAAAAACCATATTGAAGCTATTTTACTCTCTACTTCCGAGAATCATTTATGGTTAAGGGATAAAGGAAAAAAACCACAAAAACCCAAACAACAAAACAGGCTAGTTTTTCAAAGTAGCATTTCCTATCATATCTCTATTCTCTGTTCCTCTTTGGATCTGTTCCTTAAGCATATGCTACCCCAGCACGACCGAGCCCCAGATCTGCCTGATCCCAAACCCTACGCAGGCAGGGACCTCCAGCTCCAGGATGGAAGCTCTGGACTTTTCAGGCTGCAGTTTTCCTTTTCAGCTGCAGCAGGAGCACAGCTCCAGCTGGGCTGCACGGCGGCTGCATGGAAGCAGGGCTGGCGGCACTGGAAGGGAGCGCTCCATTGTTTGGAAAGAATAAAACCTTCCCAGGAAAGTCTGGCCCGTGGACAGGACCAATGTCAACAGACTGACAATGTTGTTCTTTTTTTGTAGACCATGACACAGACGGTGAAGTGTTGTTGCACTCCTCCACCAAAAAAGCCTCTTTTGAGTGCCATGACGCTTCCCAGTGCTAAGCCACTCCATGGCTACCTGACTGGGTAGAGATGGGACGCTTTGTGGAGCACTCCCAAAAACACACTGTGTTTTCCAGGGCAGGCTGAATCCAGCCAGGAATTCACTGGGGGTGGCAGTGACCCTCTTTATTTTATATCTGCTGGTTTGCGCAAAACCAGTGAATGGGTGCCAAGATCATTTTTTACCTCTGCAGAGCAGCTCCCCAGCGGAGCCTGAGCCTCTGAGCAGCCTGCAAGCTACCACAGGTGCAGACACATCTATCCTCGAAACAGTGAAGGTGATCCCCACGTAGTGCAGGAAAAGAAATGACCAGAGATGCCAGATGAACAAGGCAGCACTGCCACTGCCCATGCTGAGCCTGCTCTGCAGTGAAATACAGCAGGTTCCTCTCCTCCACCACTAGCCCAGCGCCTTGCAGAAGCACCACAGAAGTGCACAAGTTAAATTTTCCATTCATGTCATGCTTTGGGGGTGGGGGGAATACTGTATAATAAACTGACATATTTTATTCAAGTTTCAGAGCCCTATTTGTAATAAAAAATTTATATGGCTGGGTTGTGTTCATGCAATAAATTTTTCATCTATAATTTTGGGCATGGATTCTGCCAAAGATTTATATACATTAAAAAAAAAAATCGAAATCATGCTCTTTTATATACAGTCTTATGTGGTAAGCTTACGGGATGTACAAACAAAAACCAGCAGCAGGACTGGGGCTCTTTTACACTCACTTTCCTTTCATTATACATTATAATATAAACACATAGGGGTCACTCCATATATGTTACAATTATTATTTACAGTGATTTTGGTGGCTACTAGGATTTCTTTAAAGGAAGGCCTGGCTCTCCATTTTACTCCAGCCATTGCTTTCAAGTCAACTTTTATAGGGAGTTCAAAGTGCTTCATTATCACCCACCTCACCATCACACATGTACATGCCCGCAGCAGATTCCCAGTTTTATTCCATACCCCTGCACCCTACACCCCATCCCCATGGCTCCCCAGTGAGGTTCTGCACTGGTAAAATCCCTGTGGTGCCAGCCTGGTTTTATTTTTGTGTTTCTTTTTTTTATTTTTTTTTTTTATTTATAAGGCGAGGACTCTTAATTCCTGTACACTGGGAAAGAGATTATCTTCGATAATGGAAATGTAAATCAAAGCTTGCTGTTGTTTATTCCAGACAGACATTTGTGTGTTAAGTCTGTTTATCAGGCAACACTTTGTCTAAGCCAGGAAGTAGTCAGCCTTTGTAACAAGATGTATGCAAATGATTTTCCCATCAGCCCCTGCCACAAAACTTTTGTGGCAAAAAAACCCCTCCTTGTTACTTCACCAGTAAGACGCTCCTAAGCTACCCCGTAAGCAGACTAGCAACAAAACAGCCAGCTAGACTATGCTGATGAGTTTGAATGAGCCCAAAACATGTGCCCACAGTCTGTTGCTGGGTATTGTAAGCAGACTTTGTGTATTACATCTGTTTATCAGGCAACACTCTATGTCTGCTGGGCCGGCTTTGTACCAAGGTGGACGCAAACAAAGATCTCCACAACTCCCCGCCTAACTTTTTTTTGGCTACAGAAATTCCCCGTTACTTCCCTCCTCGCTGGAAATCAGAAAGCGAAACTTCACTGAGAGGCTGCGAGACCCTAAAGCTGTATCAAAATGGTTTCATTTTATATCAACTTTCTTTGTTCTCACAAGCCCATAAATGATTTACTGCTATCGTGTGATAGCCTAGAATGCGGGGAATCTGTGTATTCCCATATTTGTTCCTTGATATTACAAACAAGTATTTGATTCACTTATAAATGTTTGTTTTTAAAACAGTTTACAGCCTTTGATTCCTGCTTACTGATTCATTTCTGGAACATTTTCTATTTATTCCTTTGCAGCAGCAAACGTTAATTTTGACTTAATTCAAATTGTCATCAAAGGCTTCCTTAAGAAATCCCACAGCACAGATTTTATTTGTTATAATAAAATATTCTTAAAGTAAACATCGTGCGACTGTTTTTTTAATTCCAAGAGATACAAAAATCCGTTGCCCAAAGGATTCAAATTGGTTCAGCCCTTTTTCCTAGACAAAATAAACACTTTAGGACTTTACTTGTTTGTATTCTCCTCAGTGGTGCTGTATGCATCACCAGCTAAAAACAAAGAAACTTTTAGCTGCTCAGACAAAATGCAGAAGCTCCCCAAACAACGAAGCGGGGGGGGTGGGGAGGCATTCAGAAAGTCTGACAGTCCATTCAATATAGGGATGATGGCCATAATGCATCCAGGGTCCCCTTGCTAATTAAATATGCATTGGCACAGTTTTGATCGATGCAAGCCATGGATCAGATGACACACCTGCAAAATCTTGAGCCCAGAGCTCCCAGGAAAAGGAAAATACAGGCTGTCTCCTTATCTTTGTTTTCAAAGGCTCTCAATTTCTGTGCTTAGATATCTAATTTAATTCTCTCACCCCTCAGCAAACTGGATTACGAAAGTCAATACTGCCATTGTGCATCGACAGGAACACACAGCTTTCCTTTTATTCAATTTAGCCATGACCTTTAGACAAAGATAATGACAACTGTCTAAAAGTAAGGTAAGGCCTTAAGGAAGACCCTGCTGAGGGGCCCCTCTTGCTTTTTGTGTCTCCTCCAGCTAGGAAGAGCCCACCAGCCATGAAGCAAATCCAGAAATAATTTCCCTGCCCGGACCACAATGACCAGGAGTAGCTTGGCAGAGTGGCTCCCTTAGCCACCAAGGGCTCTGTCCCACCCTGAGGACCTGGGACACCTCAACACCAGTGGCCAGGAGCCCTTTGCCAAGAGGTGGCCAACTTGAGAGACAAAGCGCTCTCGTGCCAAGAGCAGAGCCAGGCGCTTGCACGAGGAGGAACCACACTGTCCCATTTTTCCTGTGGCTGTTGGGGACACAGTGAAACAGAAAGGTCAGAAGAGTAGCACACTAATTTCTCATTTCTGGCCCTGGCACTCGGGAAGAAGTGCAACCCTAGAGCTGGCAGCAGGGCACAGGGAGCCGCACAGGGCGGCGGCAGGAGAAGGAAGCGGCACGCGGATTTTCCTGGCGCTGAGCTGGAGCCAATGGAAATGACATTACTTTCCAATAGGTCTCGCATCAATATTTTTAGCAGCCTCCCTACAACGAGATAGCATCTTTCTAATACATCTGTAAGGAAAGGAGAGAGAACATGCTCCCAGCTAACGAACAGCTATCAGGCAATAATCCACTTTGGTACCTGCAGATACAGGTTGTACCTGAATCAGTGATGGAGGCATATAAAAATTCATATTGATTGAGCAGCCCAGCTCTACAAAATGTGAGCTTCCATTCTGCACAGGGCTTTAACTCTGCAGGATTTTTTTTTTTTTAGCTGCATTTAAAAATACACTTGGCATTTCTAGCTGTGGACCAATATTTTTCTCATGTCTTTTTATACAGATTTGGAGGGAAAGATATTTGTAATGGAAAAAAAATATGTGCAAAGTTGGATTGCTAAGTTTCTGTAATCTTGGGAAATAAAAAAAAGCAGCCTATGTAAGAGCTACAAGAAACCATATGGATCAACAAGAGCTGCCCTCATATCCCTAGGAAATATATATTAACCTACATTTCCCCATCATAAACCCCAAAATAAAAAATCTAATTAGAGTCTCTACCCTCAGATTCACTTGTAGAAAATTTGCTTATCCCCCTCACAAAATGATTTACAGTACTTACATCCATTTATTCAGAGTGATTTAAATTTATTGAATCATTTCAATTTTTAGAGAGCTTCCATTTGGATCTATACTGGTTTCTAGACATATGCAGTGCTCAGTTATTTAAAATTAATTGCAGTACAATAATTTTAAATTGCTTCACACTATACGAATCTCAAGTGCTTTGAATTATTTGAACCATTCTATTTAGAAGCCATCAAACTTCTGAGCACATGCATCAAAGAGTTGTTCTAAAAGCCAAAGGGCCGTCCTGATGATCCCAAAGTGCAGGTGAGCACAGCTCTGGGCATGCTCAGTGCACACAGACCTGGATTTATAGAACAATTCAACAAATTTTGCTCGAATGTCAATCTTTAATTAACAAAAACCGATCCTGTAATAATTTCAAACCACTAAAAAAATTCTAAAACTAGAAAAGCACTGCTATAAAATAATGGCATGCATTAAAACTATTATTACTTCTAATGTATATTTATAGAACATCCTTTTATCCTGAAAATTAAAACAGCTTATTAACATTAAACTAAGCTTTACAACACCTCTGTGGGAAAGGTGAGCATAACTATGCCCACTTTATGCAGGGATGAAGGAGGCACATAGAGGTTAAGTGATTTATCTTGAGAGGCACAGTTACTAAAAGGAGTAAAAAGCATGGAGCTGGGCTCTCAAGCTCTGGATAATAAAGTCTCCCTCCCACCAATGCAGCCATTACAATAGCAGTGGCAGTGCCCACTTAGGAAGCCTTCAACTACATTATGTAGAAAATTACTTGGTACAGTGGATCCAAAGTCACCTAGAAGGGGATATTTCCAGTCACCCCCAGCTTCTGTTTCACTTCCCTTTCTTTTTCTCATGAGGTATTTTGAAAAACAAGAAATCATTTCTCTCCAGAGTATTTTCTATCTCAGTTTAACAATAACAACAGTAGTATTTAGGGGGACTAAATAGCTGGTTTTGCAATGCCTGACTTCATGTACAAAGGCAAGTGGAGATGAGCCTGTGTGATGAGCAGATCTGGTAGCTTTGGTCAAAGACCCCAGGTTCTGCTTTTGTGCAGTTTTACCCTGGTGAGAAAACCAACATCAGCAAAGCAGGATTATGTCCACCATATGGTGAGACTCCATTGGCGGTCGTACAGCCACCCAATTAATCTCTATCCCCCACCATCCCCTTGTTATTTATTTATTGTGACAAACTCATCCTTATGGGACCCTAGGCGGGGAGATGCATATTCCCAGGCTATTGGCATCAGTGCCCATCCTCATCCTTTATCCCAAGCAGGAGCTGGCGAGCTGGCATCTCTCCTCCGGCCAAGGCGCGCGGAGCTACAAGGTCATGCCCAAGGAGGATCTCTAGGTTTTCTAGAGCAGGTTTTTTTTTAAAACTGCCCTCCATCAAAAAGACAAATAAACACTTGACAGTGAGCACACGCTTCACAAACTGCTTTCCAGAGCTGGACATTCTAACACCACACAGACAACTATGCTGTTTGTGGAGACCATCAGAGTGCTCCTACATTTCAGTCTGTGCCTATTCCTATGGTCTGTCTACACCCTCAGCCATTAGAGGTTTCATTAGCCAGCAAAAACAAAGAAAAACCTTCACCAAACCAACAAACTGGGCACGAGCCCCAGCCTCCTCCTCCTTTTTCAATCACTCCCACTTCTCTTTCCTCAAAAGGACAAGTGTAAAATTTTCCTGTGATCAACCAAAAACTCAGCTAGGAATCTATACATCTAACAGAGTGAAGAATACTTAAAAAGAACTAAAATCTCAAAAGAATGGGCCCATTTTCCGTATTCAGGATTATTCTATCTCACACAGGGAAAAACGATGCTGATAATAAAAATATATGTGACCACTTAAGAAATAAACAAAAGAGGTACTAATTTTCCATGGAGATTCTGTCAATAGCAGATTAATATCAAGGTACAGATGAGGCAGTCTAAGCAAAGTTTAAACACTATTTTTTTTTATTGTGGATCTACACTTGCAGTCCCGTTTTCACAACTCTTTTATTTTGATGTACCTGACACTTTTCCTCTTGGCTCCGATTTCAGTCCCTCTTAAGTACATATTTGGTTGTAGTGGCCAATTTTTTCTTTTCCTTTTTTTTTTTTTTTTCTGGCAGATGTCTTTTCCTTGTTCTGTGTACTGTGAGGAGTTCAATGTGGCATGTGAAAAATTTCCATTTCAGGTTTTCTTAAGCTATATACAAAATTAAACTGCTGGCAAAAATACATAGATATATAAAATTATACAGAAGCAAAAGCTGCTCGATAGTCCCCTTTCTTCCCTTCCTCCCTTCCTTTTCCCTTTTCTTTCCCCAGAATAATTGCAGAAATATTGCCATCAGCCTGAAGCCTTTCTCCATGTGTAAAGTCAGGGGATTTTGCCCACAAAGAATTGCCACTGATTGTTGCTCCGTGGATCTGTTTCTACTCTCACAATATTGTAGACTGAGAAGAAGAACTGAGAATTACCATAGAAATCGGGACGTGTTTTGTTGCATCAGTATCATGTTGGCATCAACACCACAGACTCGGGCAGAAAAAAAAGCAGCCTTTTGGTAGGCAGCCTACTTGGTCTGTGTTTCTGCTGTGTTTGTAAGCCATGCAAGTGGAAGGGAAAGTTAAAACTTGGAGAGAAGTAACATGCTGCAGGCTCGGCACAAATTATGGCAAAATCTGAGGTACAGCCATAAATCATGGAGGAATGGAATTATATCTACACCTCAAAGGACAGTGGATCATTATAAATATAGGAAAGAACTGGGTGTATATATAGTTGGCCCCCTGAAAAAATATTCAGCATGATGTGTTGACTCTGAAAATGCAACCAAAAATCCATTTTCACTTGGTCCCAGTGCTGCAAATCTAAATTTTGAGTAAGGAATTTAAAACCAGAAAAGTCCAGAGCTCTCCAAACCTGTAACTACACTGAGTAGACGAAATTTTAATCAAACTTTTAAAGCCATGGTTATGATCCGATGAACAGACAGCTTGACTTGATTACATTTTTGAGTTTCAGTTTCTATTTCTGTTTTAAGATGAAAAAGATCATAGAGTGTCAGAAATTTGAATACTGAATAGCAAAAGCACTTGCAGGTTTAGAAAGCATATAGAAAAGCTGGCAAAAGAAAACGCTATTCCATTGCCACCATCTGCTTTCTGGCATATTGAAGAAACTTTACTAACAGCAACATTTTCTTGCATTAGAATATCTGCTAATTAGTTTTGTTGTAATTTTTTTTTTAAATTACCTTTTACACAGAAGGCAAATAGCCAGTTTTTTTGGCTGGCTGCACCTTACACCACGTCTGATAACATTTTCACATTAAGTTCAGTTTACCTCACTTTTTTTTTTTTCTATCAAAATCCTATCTTTATCATAGTCAAAGCCTGCAAAAACTTTGCCTTGCTGAGACTAAAGAAAAAAACATCAAACATACGAAGTGTTAAAAATCGCTGAATAACTCAAAGGAAAAAAGATAATTTTGAAGGCGTTTTGGCTGAAATCTATTTTCCTTTGAATTGCATGAGTGTTTTAAAATGTTAAAAACACTACAGAGTGACTAATGAATGTAAAAGAATGATAAAGAGTATGGGTCCAGTTATCAGTGATGTGCCTAAAACAAAATAATTTTGGACAGTCTGCCATGCAAATATTGACTAAAATGTCATAAATAATGTCTGCAACAAAGGGAATCCTGCAAAGGAATATTCTGTTGTACTTAATGCATTGTAGAGTGTGCCTTTTAGTAAGCAGTACGTTACAGAGCCTTAAAACTTCATTTGGACAAAAAAAAAAAAAAACCCTAAAATTTCCAAAATAAAAACATTACTGATGTTGTTTTTTTGTTGGTGTTTTTTTTGTTGTTGTTTTTTTTTTTTTTTTTCAGAAAAAGACCTTCCAAAAAGTTAAAGGTGCAGCATTACATTTGGGAAAGGGTTCACTTAGAAGCTGATTTTCAAAAGAAATGAGTTGTCCAAAAATTTCGAACAGACCAAATGCAACCACCTCATTGACTTACAACTATTTCCTCTGCCATTCTTAACAGTATTTTCACCCATTTCTCTGCTGGCAGGGAAGAGGCTGTTTGCAGGTCTTTGTCAAAATGTACTGAAATCAAATGCAAAGACATTAAGTCAACCACTGTCCTGGGCCAGAGCTGAGAGGTGGCAAAGCTTCTGTTCCAGCACTTCTTAGGACCTAATTCTGTCTCACTTCCAGCCTCTGGCTGGCTCCAAGTGCAGGCTTAGAAATAAAAACTCAATCCTGTGAGAATGATGGCAACACACAGAGTGGGCAGGAAGGGCTCCAAACCACCCTCAAAATCACAATATTTTAGTGATTTTAGAATTTTTTTAGTAGGACTGGAATATGATGTCAAAGTTAGGGAAGCTGCATTAGGAACTCCAGATTACCTACATCTCCACTGACACACTGTGCTATGTGTAATCACAAACAACCCAGTCACTTTTTCTTCTGAAAGTCTACTTAAAAAAATTAAACAATCGGGTCTGCAACTGAAAACTTCTACATGTGTTTTCTGAAATTTCATTTCTGAGAAAAATTTCACAGCCACTGAGATGACAAAAAACCAAGACATTTTACATTTCTAAAGCATCTTTCATCCAAGATCAAAGAACTACATCAACAATAATTCTCAAAATACCCCTTTGAAACAGAAGTACTGAAAGGAGTACTATTAAATGTATTTTATCTTTATCTAGCTTGATCTATTTTCTTTATAAAATGCTGGTTACTGTAACATCTCTCTAGACGGATGCACACTATAGGTTAAGTGACTTCACCAGAAGCACTTACTAGTTCAGTGGAAGAAATGATAATGCTCACATTTGGGAGTCAAGGATTCTAAACCTTTCATCCACTAATTAAAAACATATATAAATGTAAACTAACCTAGGGAGCATGAAAACCCCTCAACCATCATGTGATTGAGGTGCCACCGAGGCAAGTGAAGGATTTGGAAACAGCAGCACACAAAGCAGCTGGCAGGACACGCTGTGGCACTGTGCATGGACATCAGTAGGTGGTGACGGCAGCAAACTACAGTTGAAAAGAAGGAGTGGGCTTTTGCTGTTTCTCGAACCTCTTGGAAAAAATTAAGTCAACTTTCTTATCAAAGATGAAAAGCTTTCCTGCCCTGAAACATGCAGAGAAGTGCTCCCTGCTCTTCCGTGGAGGCTCAGGAAGAGCACGGGTTTTCCAGCTGCACCACAGGTCACCCACAAAAGGATTGGTGGGTTGTGTGGCAGGGTCTGAGGCTGAAGAATTTGCCTAACATGAAACTCAGAATTATTTAAAAATAAATTACAGGCTGTGTTACAAACCATATAATTCAGCCTTTGGGCCAAGATAATTCTTGACACAACCCCACTGGAATTACACCAGGGATAGACATAGCGCAGTGCTTTCATTAGGATCCTTTCTTTATCATTCCCACAATCAGGTCATATGTGGGTAACACTGATAATCTCCTGCCTGCTCTGTAACATGGATGAAATGTTATCAACTGTTCTGCCTCGTCAGAGAGCAGCACACGCTCTGCCAGGGTGCACAGAACCCACTGCTGATAAAAGCAGTCCCTGTTTGGAGAGGTGTGCTTTACAATCCTTGCGTTTTTTTGCAGCAGAGTAGCTGTTGGACAATGAAGAAAAACATTTCAGCTCCCCTGAAAGTTTGACTGTTCCTTTTCAAACAATACAACACAAGACTCCGGACATACTGCTGACACAGCAACATCAGTGCCTCAAAGAAACTGTGGGAAATGTCAAATTTATGGTCCTATGGGTGATTGGTGGAAGGTTTCTTCCCCCCCTTCAGCAAGCCTCTGTCAAAAACAGAGCCTCTAGAAAGTTTTTGGCTACGTCCCAGCAAAGCAGAAGGAAGCTGTATCCCACACTTCCCTTGGGACTTAATGAAATATACAGCCTCTGGGCTTCTTTCAATTTGGTCTTTCAGATTGCTAAACCAGTGAAAGAAGGATCCTAGCTGTCACAAACGTCACATGTTTGGGGTCACCTGCTGCTCGGGGGTTCTCATGCCAGTTGTTGACATAATAAGCACCCCTTACACTTTAATTACAATTCACAGTGTGCAAACTCTGCAATCTGCTTTAAGGCAGACAGTCTTTTAAATCAACACTAAATTCTACTACTGTTAGAGCAGAAACGGGAGGAAAAAGATGTCCAGCTGACTGAATAATTGTATTCAAATATTTGTGATCCCAAAGAAAAGTAAGCACTATCCAGTGAAAAGAGCAACTGTATTGCCTGTAACACTTCAGGAAGTGTAGTTAAAACTTGCCTCGCTCCGCACAGTCACGCAGACGACGCACGTGAGGCGTTTCCATTTGATGAGCTCTTTCCAAAGCTCCTGCAAGCACAAACCTGAGTACCCAGCTGTGTTTGTCCCCGAGCACTGAGCAGGCTGGACACAATGCTGGACACTGGGATCACCAATGGGAGGGGAGGGAAATTCTCAAGCCCTCTTAGTATGAATTTCAACAGGACTTGTGCAATGAAAGCCTGAACGGGAAGACATGTTTATTTTACTCTGGAATGCTTTATTTAGTTCGGTACAAGAAACACTGGGTGTACTTAAAAATACTTATTATTTTGAGAAACAGATCTGAGTCCTTCGGTTTCCTTGACTGCTGCCTCTTTTTTAACTGTTACTCCTAATAAAGACATATCAAGACCACCAAACTTAAATAAACTGTACCAGTTGTAAAGGAATAAAATTCTCCTCTCCTTATATGTTAGAGAAAATCCATTTCAGCATTCATGCATCTAAAAATGCCTCCAGTAAATTATATTATTTACAGGGCCTTAGTTGAATCCATGGAAAGGAAAAGACCACCAGAGGGGACATGGCGCTCTGGGAGTACTCCTAGAAGAATTTCTGTGTTTGCCTGCTAGAAACACTGTTAAATTGTGGGTTATGGATCACACTGTCCACACAGGAAAGGCAGCACGAGCTCCAGCAGCTGCGCCCTGCACACATTCACCCTATGTGCTCTCGGGGAAACAAAGGAGAAGTCAATAGCCCAATACAAGGACCTGTTCCTATTTAAATCAACAGGAGTGACTCTGGCCACAGGAGTTGTCCAACTGGCTTCTTAGAGAAAAACAAGGATGGATTTTTCACCATGCTCAACAGCCACACTGGCAGGCTCCTTCTCCCTCGGCTGAGAGGGACGGAACCTCCTCCCTTTGCCGTCGCTCGCTGTACCGGCGACCTCAGATAAACTCGAAACGTTTTGAAATTATCATCAGACTGTGAAGCACTTCAATGAAAATCTATAAAACAAATTTATAGTGTGCATTCATGTGTATTACATATACACTTAGAACGGGATTTATCATTTAGCTGACCTTTGGAACACTGGTATTTTTAGATCCAAAAAAATGTGTGTTGATTGTACTTCAACCTGGTCCCCTTACAATGTACCAACTCCTTGATATCTTACTACAGGAAAGATAATTGCAATGAATTTTTATATTTCAGCACATGGGAAGATAAGATTAGACAGTAGGGACATAAAAGCAAACTGCAGCACATAAAAGATAAGTTTCTGAAAGTTACAATTTACACCAAATGTTACAGATTAAAATGTTCAAAGCTATTTATAGGACCTTCTGCTGGTCCCATTATAGACCTTGGGAAGACTGCAAAGAATCAGCTCTACCTTTTCCTTAATCACTTCCTCCCATACCTAAAAACCCTTTGGAGCACACAAATTATTAATGATATTAAGACTATTATTAATTCCCATTACCACTCAGGTAAGGACTCAGGTGACTCAGCAAACTGGTCCCAAGGTCACATGCGCTGCACAGACCTCACCATCCAAGAGGATTGTTCCTACTCTAATGGGATTATCTACAATCTGAACAACTCATCCCAAAAGGTAAATAAGCATTTGATTTCCCTCTGCCTTCTGCATGTACCATGTCTGCCTCCATCAACAGAGTGTCTTGCATTTTTAAAATGGGATCTTTTCCTTCGTTATTTCCTACTATTAAGTTGCCACCCACAGTAGTTTGTTCAGTGGAAGAAATAAGAAATAACAGCAAGAGAGATACATTTACCTCCATACAAGGCATTAAAAAAATCAAAGCTGAAAAGCAAATCAGAAGTAGGGAACCGTAGCTAGGGAGGCACACAAAGTGCCATACGCAGCAGGCAGCAGACGCAGCCACTGCCCACCAAAGGGCACAGGTGCAACAGCAGAAAAATCACCCAGTGCAAAGCAAAGTTTGCAGCAGAGCGGCTAATAAATGACACCCTCTGGAAAGCTGTCCTGGCAGCCGCCAGCACACGGCACCCGCTCCCTCCGGCTGAGCCCTCGGACTGCTTCCAGTGCCACAAAAACAAAGAGCGCTCGCGGTGCGAGGCGCGGCTCCGACGAGCACGCTCAGGAGGGATTTTTCAATCACAGCTTAGCCGTATTTTCTGCTTTCTTTCTCAAACTTAACCTTCTCTGAGGACTGTTTCTATGAATAGTCTCGAATTTCAGCCACTTCTGATGAAGGCCTCTGCAAAAAAAAAAGTGTTGCTAGAAATTTCTGACAGGGGAAAAGTGATTTCCCCCCCCCACTATACAATTCCTAAAAACATATGGTGGAAGACATTCCGTGCAAACCTGGAGTGTGGTCTGTTTTCCACAAAGACGAGGGAGGAAAAGTTGCAGCCCCAACCATGGGATTGATAAAAGAAGGAGCAATGAAGGAAACTGTTTTGAAAACAGAAACTCTGTCGGCCAATGCAGTAAAGAGTAACTCCATACACAAAATTACATGTAGACAGAATCAATCCTGCTCTCAGGATTTGTGGGTGTGAGCTGTACACAGAGTGTTTGGTGAAGCCCAATTCATGTTCAAAAGAAAATTAAACCAAAGAATAAGTTTTTAAAAGGAGCCTTTGAAGCAAAAAGCAATGATGTGTGAAAGACAGAACCAGAAGAGTTTATTTAAACACACAGCACAGAAAACAGGGAAAACAGAATTAGGAAATTAGAAGAACAGTCAAGAAGGCACCCAGCAGCCTTTTTCCTGGAACTAGAAGTTCTTATATCCATGAATATTTTATCCAGATTCAACTATCTTTTTCATGTCCTTCCTATTAAAATTCCAGACGTTTTCTTCAATAAAATCAGAAAAGTGATTCAAAATGTATTGGTAGAAGATATAAAATTAGTTGTGTGTGGACGTTACAAAGGATCTGGGAACCTTACACCCTGTAGATCTGCTTATTTAACTATTTAGCAGCATAATTCAAAATTTGCATATGACTGGTTTGATGCCAAACCATAAGAATAAAGCATGAATGTCTCTGTCCTATGAATTTCAAACTCAGGATTTTTTAACTTAGTCCTCAAATGTGAACTGTGGTCCCTTCCTAAAATTACTATGTAGCCCACGATCTAGTTAGAAATTATATGTAAAACTCTAAAACAGGCTGTTGTTTTTTCCCCCTTTAAACTTCCTATCAAGAGTAAATCATTTTGTGACATACTCAGAAATTGAATATTTCATGCTGGTTCCAAAAGAGGAATTTCTTCATTTAGCAAACCCAAGCCTAAAAATAAGTATCTAAAACAGAAAAAAAAAAAAAAAAATTAGTTATAAACCCCAGTTCCTCATGGCACAACACTCAGTGATGAGGAAAGTCTGGCCCATCCTCTTAACAAAAGTTCTCTCATCTTAAAGAAGTTCCAAAATAACCTCTGTGATAAAAACGGGCCATGCAAGTACAGAGCCTTCCTGTAAATGTCCCCCAGCCTCACGAGTTGCTTTGTTGTGGGACAGCTACGATTTTATGGATGCATGGATGTAGCCATGGATGCACCCAGTTTGTCCAGTCTCTGCTAGACGCTCATTTTATTATGGCAGGATAAAGAAAACAGGAATAGCAAGGGAGAGTGGGGAAGTGCAGCAAAGAGAAGGCAGCCAGAGGTATTACAGAGTTTACACTGTTGTATTTTTAGGTGTGTGCCCTGACACTCAAACTTCTGGGCAGAAGTGGTGGTGCCATGTAACCCCAACAATGGCCTACGTATGTGGGTGTGAGTGGGTCCCTGAAGTCCCCCTTCATCTCACACCCCAGAAATTTAACCTGGAGAAAAGAAGGATGTCTTTCTTGCTAGGTGTGCGGTTTGGTCTAAATTGAGGGAAGAAGCTGAAGAAAAATAGTTGGTTTAGGTGCCACAGCTCAGTTAATAGGGGCTGAGTCCATTAGTCATGACAGGCAAGCCTGCAATAAATTATGGCTGTCTTGTGCTCCCCCACTAGGCAAAATCCTTTCCTGGTTTTTCACCACTCCTTTCTCAAGAGCAATACCCAGGATGTATTCCAGGACAATTTGCTCTGTGCTGTTGAGACCGAGAAGCAAGGACACTGGAGGGGTGAATGCACCAAATATCTGACTTTGCATCTTTCTCAACCTTACACAGGTACCATAATGCAAGCAGAAACTCCTGCACACCTGCAGCTGCTGAAACACCTATGGACTGCTCCTGCGTGATCTAGGACAGGGCTCATCTTCTACCCCTGCACAGGGACCTCGCTGCCAAGTCCAGAATCACTAATTGCCATCAGGACTAATTCTGACCAGGATTTATTTTGATCAGGACTGTACCCAAGGCTGCCACCCTGCCGATCTCCATTTTGCTGAGCTCTGTAGAAGCAGAGAACAAAGAGAGAGAGCCCTTGCCTCCAAGAGCTCACGATTTACTGGGCCTACCAGGAGAGCAGGACAAGCACAGCACCTAAGTCTCCTGCCAAGTGTAAATCTTCAGAGCTCTGGCTCCAAAAGGCCATAAATAAAAGCGGGGGGAAAAAAGGATAAGGTAATTCTGTCCACTCTGTTTCGTTCCAAACCTTTGAAGGAAAGAATATATTAAATGCATCTAAGTCCTTTAACAAATACATAAACCACAGAAGGATATGATTTAGACTTAAAATATCACCCCAGGTCTAACTACAGTGTCAATAATGCAATGTGATAAGAAACTCAGTGTACTGGCCCCCTGTTTAAGGCATAGATAATGGAACACATCTAAAAAGTGCCCAAAACTAATGCTGAATGTGAAGAACAGCAAAGAGAATAATTGCTGGCTGAGTATTTATGTGCTCAGGACAGACTGGATCGAAACTCATGGCTCGATTAAGTATTTCCTTTTTTACAGAGTGCCCCAAACTGACACTCAGCTGGGGCTCAGCTTCTTTAAAGAGTCCAAAAAAGGCTCCATCCTGTCAGCATCAGCAGCCTTTGGGGCACACACAGACTTGCAAAGGATCAGCCTTTACAAATATTTTCTAATTGAGTCAACCATGATCCTGAAGATGGAATTTTATTTCCTTTTTTTCTTTTTTTTTTGGTGGTTAATTTCTTTATTTATTATGCACTTGAGGAGACTTCATTGTCCAACTATTTTATTACTTGCTACACAAAAAAATATATTTGTGAATGGCTCCATTATTTCGGCAGTTAGCCTTCTGGTGCACAGAAAGTTTCCCTTCTGAACAGGCACTCATTCATTCTGCTGCACCATTGTACATTTTACGGCTTGCCATACCAAAAAAAAAAAAAAAAAAAAAAAGAAAAATCTTTTTTATTTCTTTCAGTGCTCCTATTATTGTAATAATTTAAAAAGTGGTTCCACTGTATTTATATCACATCACTTGGATAAAGGACTGCTACCCACAATAAATCTAGTTATTTTCCAAAGTAGATTGCTCATTAAATATTGTATATAAAAGAACCCACTGAGATACAGGATAATCCACACAGTGTTTTTTAGATATCTCTTTCTACTTAAATATATAATTGTAATCATGAATGTGAACCAAATACTGTGCTTATAAGGTTGAATTAATAAAAACTGAACTTTATATAAGCCTCAGCTACAGAATATTATACTGGTGAAGAATTTCAGGTGCAAATAATCAGAGATTACTGCACACCAGGGAATTCACCAGTGGTCATGAATACCCTCAATCTACTTCAGCGAGGTAAGCAATATATCCTCTAATATGATATAGTCCAGGCTCTGTTACTGTGTTTTAGAAGGTTTTAATGAACTGAAAGATTTCTTTCTGTTCTACTTGTAAAGCAACCATTTCTTCAACTTGTGCATTTTACAGGATGAAGAATATAATACATGCTATTAAAATGTTTCTGTCTCTTTAATTTTGAATTAGCGCTACAGAACTCAGCAAATGCTTTAAAAACAGTACTAGGGGGAAGGGAAATAAATATATATGGTGTCTCTGCATCTTCCCCAGTGTGGCTGACTCAGTCTAGCTGCTGCTAACAAATATAGATCCTAATTTAACTCTGGAAAAGTGGGGGTTTACATCTTAATTATAATAGTTTCTCCCAGTGATAACTACGCACTGAGTCCCAGAATTTACTTAAACGCCTCTAAACTGTAATGGTTATTTAAAATGTGGAGTGCTGTGTTACAGATCAGATCTGCAGCTAGATTTGGAATAATTCCATTAAAACCAGCGGAACTATGGAGATTTCTATCAGTTGTGGTATCACTATAAACCTCTTGTAAATAAAGCCTGCATTGTTAATGCTGTCACTGGTGAAGCAAATTCCATAACCCACAGATAACCTAGGCAACCTGTGGCTGAACTGTACAAATCATCTCTTAACCTGTACTTGAAACTGAATTTAGTCACAGTCAGCCAAACTCCATAGAGAGTTGAACTGTTACCTCACTACAGGACATCAAATATTTTCTAAACAAAAAAAGGATGCAACTCTTAAAAATAATATTACTAGAGTCATTAAAAATAAGGAAGTGCCTGCTAAAGACTGGCAGAAAACTTGTTTCTGATATTGTGCCGAGGACAGGGATACAATCTGTCCCTGGAAATCTCTGTAAATCACAGATATTTTCTTTTTTCCCTTTCCCCTTGCTTTCCTTTTTTGCTTTTACCCTTCCCCTTCCTTTTCCTTCTGCAGATCACCCAGTCCAACTGGATTACTCAGGACAAAAGATATGGAGCCGCATTGAATAACACAGAAAAGAGAATAGCCTCGTCCATTTACCACAAGTTAAACTCGGACTGTAAAACAGAAAGTGGCCTCCTCTTTCCAATTACAACTTCAGTTTGAAAGCTGCAAACCCAAACTCAGTCCTAAGCAACTCTGGTCAGGTGTAGCCAGGTTATCCCAGGAGTTGTATAGGTGTGAGGATGAAGGCTAAAATGGTTCCTTGTATGGAGTGGATATGAGATCTAGGCATTGGTTAGGACACAGAAAATTCCTGGAATTAAAATGTTTTCTGGGTGAAGTTCACCCCAAAACAGACTTTCAGGCAAAGACATCAATCAGAAGCTGGAGCAGGGCTGAGAACTGCTCAGCCTTTGTGCTGATCCCCAAAGAAGAGGAGAAGGCAATCAAGAAAGAGAGAAACACACAGTAAATAACACTGAAAAGGATGGATGAAAACACATCTCCTGATTTGGCTCCACTCCACAGCTATACAAAGGACTACACTGTCTGGAAGCATTTGTATTTTTCAGTGTTCAAAAATACGCACTTAGAATAATTTTGCTTGATAGCAAATACTGAGGAGCACCTGTAAGCTCCCACATAGAGCCTTACTGGAGAAACAGGTGTGACACTCCAAATCCTGCAGGATCACCTCTCTGTGCACTCTGAACACAGAGTCGGTTAAGGGCATGATTTTGGGGAACACAGTAATTCCTTTAGGCCCTTTAAAACTGAGGGTTGAATGTCAATAGTATAGTACCCAGCTGCTGACCTCACAGTGCAGCACTTTATTGATGAGGAACACAAAACCTGTTTGGAAAGCTTAATGCTGCTGTTACTCTGTGTTTTTTCCACTCTAATTTTGCTTAGCAGCTAACTGAAATCCCCATATTGCTTTCCTCATTCAAACCAAAACCTCACAGCACTAAGAAAACCACAGACACTGTAAAAAGCCATGACTCATCCAACACCATCCGAGTAGGAATTACACATTTTACTGTAAGGGTATCTAGGCCATCTCTACATCTAACATTTTATCGAGAAGAAGGCCAAAACATATCACTTTCAGTATAGCAGGGAAAAGGAAGTTTTTGTGGTTAAAGCAAAGGCCAATGAGTCAGATGATGTGGGTTCTGTTTCCAGGCCTCACGCAGACTTCCTATGTGACTTCAGCTGAATCTCTTCACTGCTCTGTTCCTCACTTTTCACATCTGTATGAAGGATGTCAGAATGTCACATCCATTCATCTTGGTTTCTCAAATTTTTTGAGACATCTGGGTGGGACATGCAAAGTGTTATGATAACTACCATGCATCTGTTTTTCTGCTGTGAACAGAACCATTATCTGCTTCTGGATGAAGAAGAGAGTAGAAAGGCCAGACTCAAGAAAAAAAAAAAAATTCTAGAGGATTGGCCCATCTCTGATTTGACCAGCACAATCACAAGTAAAATAATTCAAAGGATGCAGAGCACAGAGATTTGGAGGAGTAAACACTGACAGACCTCTGAAATCCCTTGACCTTACTCTAGATTATTGCACTGCACTGCATCAGATGCAGCAGCCCTTTTTTTTAATATATTTATAATTCATAGGCATATAATTAAATCTTGCACATTCATTTTGAGAAAGCACAATAGCTAAACCCTTCAGCAGAGTCTAGCAGTGGCATTTGGAGAGTCAGCCACACTCTCTCACCTATGCTGGCAAACACATTACTCTGGCTGTGAAGGAAACCACAATGTGGGAAGGAAAGCCTACAAAAGAATGAAAACAGAAAGTGTCTAAGGCCTTGGCAGAAGGACACTAAATAAAATAGAGAGTGGTGACTCATTTTGGCAGTGAATCCACCTCAACCCCTTCAAAGGCTTTGGCAAGAGTCCTCGGAGGAGACCCCAGGCTTTTGCCAAGCCACAAAACACCACAATTATTATCGCAGCAGTCATCAACAAAACAGATTTTGTAAACTGACTTGTTGGCACATAGATTAAAGAAGCTATAAAAAGGAATAACAGCTGTTTGGGTTGCCCTATGCAGAAAGTTACTATATAAAAAGTACTTTTACACATATCATATATACGTACACACAGACACACACAGATGCACATGATGTGTACATGAAGAATATACAAACAAGTAAAAGTGCCAAAAGCTGCTGAAGGATTTCACTGCTGTTCATGGGAGATAAATTTGCAGGTCTGAAAAGTTATAAACTAAAGACCTGATCCTCTTCTCAGTCCTGCTGGTGCCACAATAATCACTGCAGTGCTTCATTAGTTTCAGTAGAGTTGTTGCCATTACACAAGAGTATAACGACATCAGAATCTAGAACTAATAATGGCTACTTAAAGAAAAGTACCACAGACCTAATTCCCTTCCTAAATCAAAAGAAAATTTACTGATGCGTAAATCAAAAGACAATCTTTACATGCAGGAGCCATGCTAATATGTGGAATAAAATGGTCCAGAGATAATTTAGGATAAGCTACAAGTGTGCTAATGGCTCACAAATTTTACATATTCAAAGGTTATGTTCAGTTTTAAAACTAGGTATGTTTGAATATTTATGTAAATAAACAAATTGTCAACTTTTGTAATTGAAAATTAGGTTTGTAGCAGATGTTTTGTCTGCCTAGATCTCAAACACCAAAGCAAGAATGAACCCCTAAATTCAATTTTAAAAGTGGTGATGCACATTACGCTGGTGTGCATGCTGTACCTATATTTAGTATCTCCTAAACACTGCACTTTTATATTTAAAGCAGATTAAACCTCACCCTTTGAATTAACAGGTTTTTATTGAAGTGGCAGAAAGAGAGTGAAGTTGAGAACCCGACACCAGTATCCTGCTCCAATCTTCCTTTAAAAGTCTTCACTAAGATTTTTAAACATTGAAGAGGGTTCACTTTGAGTTTCTACTTGAATTGTTTTCTATTACATTGATAAGCAAGACTTTTCATGATTCCTTCCCCCCACCCCTCCCCGCCTTGAATTTGAAGTGCTCTAAATTTTGGTCATGTATGATGTTAAAATATCCTGAAAAATATTTTAGAAAATCTGGTATGTAACTCAATAAATGCATCTGTCTCAATTAAACTCTATGTGCCCTGACCAGTGTCCAATGCTTTTTACAGAGGCTGTGTGTCTTAATCTCATCTTTTCACCACAGAATCAAGAGTTCAAATTACATCATTAAAAATAATTCCCTGGTCTAAGGAAGTACGAAGGAAATATAGGCTGCCAATGAAAGAGGGCGAATCTGAATTACAGGGATGTTTATAACCTCTACAAAGACATAAAGGAATAAATTATGGGAGAAATGTGGATATAAACAGCAAACATTGCTGCAAAAACCCTCTGCATCCATATGAATTTCCTCAAGCAAATGGATAAAGGCAAAGTGGATTTCAGGGTCCTGCTGTTCCTGCAGGAGAAATGATGTGGCCCATTGACCCAGCACGAGTAGAGGATGTGCAATAGCACAGATGAAGCATTTGGATTTAGGTGTGGATCCTGTTGCTGATTTAATACCTCCCAAACACCGGGTGGAGGGAAGCTGTTGCATCACCCGGGATGATAATAGTTGATTTTCCACTGTTGACTTAAACAGGGATAATATACCAAGGTAATTTGAGAAAATTCCTAATAGACAAAAGTTGACACATGGCCTGAGAGTGAGACTATGAGAAAGGGGGCTTTTACTAATATAGCCCACCTGAATATAGGTATTTGCTTTGGAGAAAAAAAAAAAACTTCTATCTACCATTCTGTTCCTGTAACTACAAATATTTTCCAGCTGCATAGAGGACCATTTAGTATTTTCAAAATTACTTGTCCTTAGGAAATCTGTTTTATTTCAACTGCGATCCAAAAAGTAGCTGGGACTCTATTTAATGCTTGTATGCACAGGCAAGCATTTAGCATGGGATGGTCAGCATATAAATACAAATCCATACATTTAAAGTTCTTAGCTTAAACTATTTGCCTTTTACTCTTACCCTTTGCTTTTTTCCTTTCTTTTTTAGGGCCACCTTGGACTACATAATGAATTACACAGGCACCAAATGAGATTGCATTCCAGCAGAAGCAGTGAGTTTCACCTATCCAAGTATTTAAAAAGCTTGCAAGCACACACTGTCTCCTGTGCAGCCCGGAGATCCCTGTTGAGTCGATGCCAAGTCCCTGAAAAGTTGGACACTGCATCCGGTATTTACACTAAGCTAAAATTCTAATCAGCACTAACAGCAGTGTGTTTTAATTCACCCTTATGATTTTATTTCAATCTGCTAAGTAGCACAACTGCCAGAAAGAAACTGCTAAAAACTTCAGTAAACAAATGCAAGGGGGGAAAAATTATATATATATATATATATATATATATATATATATATATATATATATATATATATATATATATATATATATAAAAATAACCCTAAACCTGTTGGAGATAAAGTTTGCACCACTTTAGACAAGCAGCTCAAAAGAAAAGTCTGGAACTTTGGTCAAAGCTGCTCCCTGCTGATTTCTTTCCAAATATCCTACCTTCCACGCTGGATTTTTAAAACTTTTTTTCCCCCTCAACGTGTTTGGTACTTTTTAGCCAAGGAAGGAAAACGCTGATGTTATTTTACACCGGCTATTTCACCTCACGTCCTCCCCTCAGCAGCTTTCTGCCAAGTGCTGTGAAACAAGAACACAGTAACTACTTGAATCTCTGGATGACACTATAAATCGTAGTGCCAAGAGGCCGGTGCCAAGTCCGGCATCTTCCTTACTTTGGGAAGGAAAATAAAACACACACACACGCATATGCAAAACAAAAAAAAAAAAACAAGAACAACAAAAAAAAAAAACCAAAAAAAAAACCCAAAAAATAATAATTAAAAAAAATTAAAAAAGAGAAATCGGCAAGAAAATTGTGAGAAGTTGGTCACCATTTTGGACCTGTTCAGTGCAGTCAGACCTTGGCAGCCATCTTACAGCTTGGCAACCATTTTGAGAATGTGCCTGGCAAGCTCTCAGAGCTCGCCGACACTGTTTCAACACAGCACTGGTTAAATATAGTCCAAATTAAACAATACCGTGTAATATCAGGTAAACTCGCCCTTCAGAAATCCACCCCGCAGGTGTTTATAAGTACATCTTTGAAGAGAGATGGACACTGTGCTTTCCATGGGGCCACCTGGGCACCTTAACCCTTTCCAGGACACGGAGCTGGCAAAGCCCCACCAAGGCACCCACGAGGGGGTCCTGATGATGGGAACACTGCATAACAGGGACCCTATGGGTGTTGGGACACAGAAGATGATGTTGCTTTTCATCACTGTTTAACAAGGCCCCCGGAACCCACTGGGAGCAAAGGCCCCTGCAAAGGAGGAAATGGGATGACAGGGGGACTGTACACAACAACACGTAAACCTGCAGCTGTCGTGTGAGAAAAAACTACTTTCGCAGCTTTAATTTCCTGACAAACTTTTCCATGTGCTCCTCTCCCAGAGACAAAAGGAAAAGTTTGAGGAGAAAAAAGTCATCCCAGCAGCCAGACATCTTAGGGAAGGATGGTTTATTGAGAGAGCCCGATGGCGGGGCGAGCTGTAAACAAACACTTCCCTTCTTCTCCCCACCCTGCAAGATCAGCGTGCTTTTGGACCAAATGCCCTTCACTCTGACAGTGCCAAAATCCCAAGGAAGACTTTGTGCCAGATGAAGAAAGGCACAGATGTCAGAAACTGCTCTGGCCCAGGAGTAGGAAAAGTGCCATGAGGAGCTGAGAGAAATGCCTCGGAACTGCTCCTCGGGGCCAGGGGGCACAGCAAGGTATTCTGGCCATATTTCTCCCAATATTTTAAACAATCCTTTTGCTGAAGAAGTTCATTTTTCATATTTAATGTAGTGTAAACACATTTAATAACTTGAGGAGGAATGTGGGGTGAGTGTTTTTTTTCCAGAACAAACAGTGCTATCTCCAGGACTGCTGCACTAAAGTTTAGTCTACATGAGGCTCTAACTCTGTCAGCCTATTTGAATAAAACTTAAAAAGATAATATATGGATAAAACTCAACACTTGGAAAACAGAGTGTGCAAAAATGCAAATATTTGAAGGTACTAAACAGTATCCGAGTATTAAAATGACATTTTGGGGAAGTATTTAATATCTGAAGACTAATGTCTATTGGAAATGCTTACTACACACATTATATTCTGCTTCTTATCTTGAAATAATTTAGAGTGGAACAGAAAAGATCAAGTTTATGCTCTATTAGCATAAAGTTTAAACTATAAGGGGTTTTTGACCTTGAAGTCTGAATTAAATGATGTCTGGGATTTTTATTCTCCCTCTTTTTTTTGCCCTTTTGAAATTTTAATTTGGGGGGAAAAATTAAAAGCCAACTAATTAAATGTAATTTCATAGTGAATGAAATAAATTAATTAAACCATAATTGAAATGACAATATTAAATATGAAAATATTATGCTGGAGTAGATCAGAATAAAGTCTTGACACTGCTGGGTATCTTTTATACTGAAGGACAGTATCTGCAGCTGCATGACGTCAGCTGTGCAGGAATAGTTGGGAATGCATTGATAAATTGCTCCATCGATTCTGTTCTGCTTCACTTACCATAATTATAGCATAGTAATGGATGACATGAGTGATATATTTTTACTTTAGAGAAAAGCCAAGAGTTTGCCTGTTTCTTTATGAGATTAGACCAAATCCTTTCAATTAATACAGCATGATTGATATCTAAAAGTGTACTAGGGTAAGATACTTGCTTCATGTGCACATCTTTAAGTATTATTGGTTAAATATTTAGATAGAATTAAAAGAGCAGTTTCAGTGCTTTAAATAACAGTGTCATTTTGGCAATGTGAAAGATGTATCGTCACAATTTTCAAAGACTTTTCTAGGTCCACTTTAAACATTTTGATTTTCCTAGATCTAAAAATCACACTTGCAATTAATATCTGTGTAAGGCAGGACAGCTTAAGCATTTTCCTCAGATTCTATGGACACCCTCACTGAAATGTTTGCCAAGGCTACCAACAGATGTGTTGGGAGAAAGGCTGGGAGGACTGGATTGTGCTTTTGAAATATGCATGGTCCAGGCTTAGCTTTCAGCTGCTCTCCACTGAAGCCAACTGATGAAGCCCATGTGTAGACCCAAGAACAGAACTTCCTCTAGTGTGACTAAAGAGTGAGCGGATGATTAATTAAAGAGGGATCTCTTATTGTTGCAGAGGAAGTGCTATGTGGTGAACATCCATCTACCCCTTCTCCAGATTTGCGGTAGAAGAATGACAGCAGCAACCTTCCCCACCAATGACACGTTCTTCAGAAATAAAGAACCAAGTCATTCAAGAAGCAAGGGGGCAAATGGGTTCTCAGAGAGAAGACTGGCAAAAGATGAGAGCAGGTAAGGCAGAAAGACACCAAACCACTGTCACAAAAGACAAATCCGTATTACAGAGATGTACAGGAGATGAGTCTTGTACCGAAGCTTTTAAGACTCAAAAAATGCAGAAAAGACTTTCACATTGCTCACAAATCAATCTTCCCTCATGGATTCAGGCCTTTCACATCAACAGAGTAAGCATATGTTCTAAAATACCATGTATGCAATATTATTATTATCTTAGCTGTTCTGGTTATGGTAATGGTAACAAAAGAATCCTGGATGGGAATTTTTTAATCCATAAAAACCTTCCTTGACCAATGTACCTCCATGCTGAGCAATTTCTACTCAGCAGTGAGCAAAGAAACCCAGCGCTCATGGAGTTTTGAATGACGCCAAAAGTATCTTTGGGGGGGAAATGATGTTACCTCCATGTAGCCCTATCTCACACAGCATTTTTTCAGCATATAGTTCCAAAACCACCATAATCAATTTCTCTAAAAATTTTAACCTGCCCCCTCCCCCCAAGCAGTGAGTGTCTATGATTGATCTGTACTTCTAACTGTTGAATTCATCCCTTTCTCATGTTACAATGGCTGTCACTGGAAATAAAGTGTAACTTGGGATGGCAGTGGCAGCTATCAAGCCTCCTGACACATTAGAGCATCTGAAACCCAGACACCCAAGGTTTACATCAGAAAACTCCAGCACGTAGCGAACAACTCAAAACCGACTATCGACCTTCCTATTGATTTCTAGTGGGGAAACCAAGACGGGAAAAGCACCAGAAGAGATAGGATTTCTTTTCCTCTCCTCATCGCTAACTTAGTGGCTGCCAAACTCAGGTCTTCTCAGGCTTAAACCATCAGAGGTTTGTGTTGCAGCTAGCCAGGATGTCTGCCTAAGATAATTCAAGCTGAAAGCAGACAGTGTGCAGTGGGAGCTGATTAGCCACTGACTTCCAACGTGACCTGTCTCAGTCCCAAAAGAAGCTTCTTGACAGTAAGATATGGAAGCCACAGCACAGCTGAAAAAAAAAAAGGTTATCTTTTCAAATGCTATTTAAGGACATCTGACTTTTATAGTTGGGCAATTTAGAGAGGTGCTTTTTGCGATTGGCAAGTCCCAAACTTGTCCCTTAAAATACGTGATCGTATACTGCAACAACAGGTTTAAAAGAAATAATTTACAATAACAGATATATATATATATATATGCATATATATATGTATATAGATACATAAAATTAGGATTAAATAAACCTTAAAATAATTCACTCTATGGAAGGAAGGTGTTAAAAAAGCCATATATCTTTCATCTTCTTTTCTTCATCAATGCAGTCAGTCTGCTGTGTATTTCAGTAACTTTACTGAAAGTATTCTAGATTTGCATCCATTTAGCTGATAGCACTTTTGACCTTCCATGGAGACTGGGAAAATAATAACTATAGGTGTGATTTTGATGATTCATAATTTAAAAGGAAATATCTCATGTTTGCTGCAGATCATCTGTTCCACTCATTATATTCATCTCTTAGCTAGTATTTTCATGTTTAATTTGGAGATTGCATGGCCACAGTTCAAAATGAAAGCTTGGTTCTGAATCCCATGGATTTTGCAGCTGAATCTCCGCCACAGGAACACCCTTTTCCAATTAAAAAGTGTATGGTTAGGGTGTAAATCCTAGTGCATATTTTATACTGAAAGTCACAATGCCAGCAAAGCACTCAAGAAACCTCTGAAAGTCTTTCTTAAAAACCTGATGAGCTTGTTTTGAAAAATCAGAAACATTTTCTGCCTTTAAAACCAGGACTGTGCTACAGTCTCAAGAGTTAGACTATCATCTGTTATTTTTAATTTGTTATGTTAATGTGCTGCAAGGTCCAAAATATCTGACATATCTGAACTCTTCTGCTTCTCCCCTTTGTAAAGCTCCAGCATTTTTCACACAGCTCCCCAGGAACAGACCATAACGTCTGGAATGTTTGGATCTTATCTTAAGTTTTTAATAACTTTCTTTTTTATATACTACATATTTTACATGTTTCATTGCAAAACTCACTTTGCAGCTGTTTATGTACTTTAGAGGGTTCTGCTCATCTCCAGGTCCCTGAAGGACAAAAATTGAGGTGCCAGCTCCCAGCAGCAGCTGTCCTGCCCCAAGTAGGTGCTGCCCAAGTGTGAGGCACCCCCATCTTCCTCCCTGGAGGAAGAGGAGGCAGAGCTATGGGGCCATGGCCAGGACACCCGGGAGGCAGCTGCTCGCTGCGCAGCCCTACAGACACTTTACAGCTGCTTTCTTCACAGCATTCCCAAGAAAGTGATGTGACTCTCCCCAGGCGATGAGTCCACCTTCTGCAATACCAGGATCAAGTTGCACTGCATGGAACAGCTAGGCTGAATCAAGTCCTCAGGACTCTCTTTTTCACAGCAAGCCGAAAAATATGAGTACATACATTCATAAAGCTGCACCAAACTATTATGTAAATGCTACATGTTGGAGTGGGTATTTTAGTTTTATGGTGGGACAGCAGGAATAAGCTTATAAATCGAAGGCCCGGGGTCAATGCTTAAGCAGAGATTACCACTAAGCTTTACTTACACATTCTATTTTGGCCTAACAATTTCAAATGTATTTCTGGAAAAGAGAACAGTCCCTTCTCATTCCTGCTGGGACAGGCACGTGGTAAGACGCATCTTCCTGAGATGTCTGGGGTGGTACCTAAGAAGGGCTGGCAAACTCCTGTCGGAACAGTAAAGACGGCAATCTGACTTGAGCTGTGGTGGGGATAAAGTAAATCTTCTCGGCTTCAGGCTGGCACTTTTTCTGGCTCGTGACACCAGCTTTCTTGCAGCCTCACCACTATCCTACAGCTTGTCATGACCCTCACCCTGACAGCTTTGTCTCCAGCCAAGATCCGTGACGGCTCCTTCCAGAACAAACCCAGACAAAGTTGTTCTGGAGCAATGTTCCTGAACTGAGCATGACGCAACTCTGCTTCCACCCACTTCGTAACCCCTCCACATGCCCAGCGGCCTATGACCAAAGCACACAAAAACGAGTACTCCAAGCCCTCCAGTTGCCAAAAGGGAGCCCAAAAGCTGAGATCAAGAGAGAAAAATTGTGCGGGAATTACAAAGAAGTCTCAATGCAATCAGCAAACTACATCTGCACACCTGCACAACCCCTCTTCTTGAGGACATGAGTTACAGGTGCTGCTGTCTGAAATAGGGCCCGTACGCTTCCACTGGCATCACAAAGCTCACAAAATAAGGCTGTAAAATAAGAATAACCTTTTAACAACACAATGTTACTTGAGGAATGAGACTCTCCGTACACAGAAGGTATCAGAAGGGATCATCAAAACATTACGATAGATACTAAAATGGAATTCCTGTAAAGATGTTAACATACATTTATACATAAAGCAGCCTATTTAAAGCATGCTTGTTAAAATTCACAGTTATTTCACTGACAGGCATTCAGAGAGCATCGTAATGAAGTTACATGGTAAAAAAGCAACTATTTTAAATAGCCCTAAATGCATTATTTACTAGAAGTTAACTGTAGATATATTTGAGAAGCAGCTCATGTGGATTTCTGGATTTTGTGCTCTAGTGGTAAAGAAGGATATGACAGCATGTTTGGGCAGAGGAATAGGAATGTTTGAGGTCTCCAGCTGCAGAGTTTCAGGGCTGAGTTACTGAGCACAGGCCAGAGATTACCCTAACTTGGTTAACCCAAAAACCCGTCGGGGGGAGACTGCCATCCTGCCTGGCAGGGCTCTCTGGGATGCACTCTCGAGTCTCTCGCAAAGGAGAAACAGCTCCCAGTGATAAGCATTATGCTAAACCCCCTTTTTAGCACTTCAAAAGTAGGATTTCTGACTCTGCAAACTCCAGACCATTTCCTAGAAGGAAAGACAGTAAAGAGCCTATATTTGGAAACCATTCCTCTGCATACCCCTGTAAAAAGAAGGGTGGATACAGCCATAAAAAGGAGGGTCAATACATTTATCTGCTCTCTTTTTTCCTCCTTGGACTAAGAAGCACATGAGAGAAAATGGAGCGGGATGAAGTCCAAAGAACTATCCTCTTTAAGGATACACTATGTGGTATCATCAGCGAGTCTCAGCCAATATTGGCTAACAGTCGCTGTCTGTTTGCCAAGCAGAAGTTTGCCATGTTAAACTGTCACTATAATGCCACCTTGAAGAGGCGTTATCATCACTCTTACGATGATACACGGCAACCGTGAACGGAAACCGAGGCCAGAGCTCACACATCTGAACAACAGACAATCCTGGTGCCATGGATAAGTAACCCAACGGGCAGCCCTGCCTGCTTATCACTGCCACGATCCAGGAGCCCTCTTTGAATGGACATGGCAGTAAGAATTTTACTGGTTTATAACTTTATAATATGCCTATTGCTGAATTTTACTAAAAATACTGAGAATACAGAAACCCACTTTACTATTTCTCTAAATCTACTGCTTCCCTGCTCTGGATAGAGTATAGAAGCATAGTAGGAAGCCACAAAATCTCTTGTGCATCTTGTGGAATTCACACCAACATGAAACATTGATAGAAACTCATTCCCAAGGCCTCTTGCCTTAGAATCTTCACAGGTAAAGGAGAGTGAGACAGCCAGCACAGGGGCCACAAGGCAGGGGCTCGATTTCCCCTTTAACTCGACTCGCCTTGGTATTGAATTAGGCATATAAAACCTGGGGAGAGGGAAGCATGACACCAGACAGAAGTGCTATATGCTGCTGCAGGCACGGCTCACCATATGGGAAAGCACTTACACAATGTAGCTGCATGGTGCAGCCAGCGCTGCTGCACAAACTCCTCGTTAACATTGCAAAGTTATAACATGAACTTACAGAACACAGAACCTGACATTTGATTAGATACAGGGTGGGAAGTTCTTTTTATTTTTATTTAATAACGACTGTATAATATTGACCTTAGTAATTACAGGCTGGGAAAGAGAACTTCATATTAATGGCACCGTATTGATTTTGAAAAGTACAAAAGTACTTTTATGCCTTAGAAAGGTTCAGTTACCACATCTGAATGACCTCGGGAGAACAGTGTCTTGGAGAACTATTCTTCATTCAGTAGGGCTCCTAAGCGTACCCCTAACTGTACTCACAAGACCTAATATTTAACAACCTGATAAAGCCTCCTCTGTCATGCCCTCAGCTCCCTTTGACTCAGTACTTTGCAGAGCTGGAGTCAACTCTAATGGGCCCAATGCAATTTAACTTATTAAAACAATTTATTCAATATGTAGTACATCAGTGAATTAATATATTATTCACCAATATGTTCTGAACTATTTAGCCAGCTGTATGAAATGTTTCTAATACACTAGCTGACATTTTTTTAATTACACAAATACTTTGGGTAGCAAATAACTGTTGGCTATTTGGCAAACCTTACAAATTATATAAAGTTAATTATATTCAGGTTGGTATATGGGTAATAAATAACTGTGATAAAACTGATATCAATGCTGACAGAATTTTAGTGGAAATTGACATTTTTCTATACTGAAGTAACTGAGAGCTAGGAACAGAAATACTGCCTCCAGAAACACAACTGTAAATTAATAAATTGTGTGTGTGCACAAAATGACTTATTATTTTAACACACTACATGTTTTTGCCCTCCATTCTTATTAATTTCATTTTTGCCATAATTTATACTCTGTTGGAGAATTGCTTTTCTTTCCTCTTTTTCTGAAGTGCTGTTCAAGTGACTGACTTGGAAAGTTTTTCGCAAGTAGACTTAGACTTGACTGTGAATCCCAAACTTTAACTATCAGCTTTCAAACATGCCAGTCTGTGTGAGCAGTCATATACTGCTAATTGGAGCCCAAGTATTAATTATTAAGCCCTGGCACTGCTGGAGAATCTATGTACCCAAAAGAGTCTGGACCATGACAGGGTTGTCCCCAACACCCTGCAGTCATTTACATTCATTTAAAGGTTATCAGCTTTATAACTACCTAAAATTTAAAGACAAAATTCGAAGAAGTTGTGGAGCTGGTACTGTTTTCCATTAGTCCTAAACCACTCTGTGGAGTCAACCCTGGTTTGCCTCAGTGTAACTGTGTCAAAATTTGTTTCAGGCTGTGCCTTCTCCAAAGACAAACCCTACCATCTGCTTGGGGTTCGGCTACCCAGCTTCCTTTCCCGAGATTCCCTGAAGTGGCAACCTGAATATCACACCTGTTTATCACGACAACTCCCTTTAACAGATCCTTCTGTTTCCCTGTCCTGACTATTATATCTGTTAGCATCCTGCAGCAGGCATGGGGAACATGACCCCTTCCTGTACACGAGGGAAGAGGCTGAAATTTTTTAAGCCACAGTGATGTAGCCTGTCACCAGGTGTGGATTAGTTGTTCCAAGTCAGTGCATGTCACAGTGCTTTAAGGATGTGTGGAGGCGTGATGAAATCCAACACAACAACATAGATCCTCAACTTACCACATCCTCATCTCAAACAGTCATGCCTGGAGGGACCATTTCCCATGTTATGGTATGTGGTAAAATACAAAAACAACAACAAAAAACCCCAACAGAACAAAACACGACAAAAAAACTTAAAGGAAAATGGATACCTTTTGTGAAAGAACTATTACTAAATGGAAAGTCAGTGGGGAAACAAAGCAGGAGCGCTGGGAGACAAGAAAATACAGAAAAAAGTGCACATTCTCAAGCAGGGGAATTTTCTCCTGTAAATTTGCAGTGAATCAGTTACTAAATGATATGCTTAAAATCAGGTGGTGGATTATTGGAAATTAAATCTTTGTCCCAGGAAAGCCAAAGGCAAAAATCCTATTGATTTCAATGGGACAGGGTTGTCTCTCTGGACTTAACAGTCAATCATGCAGAATTGGCAACAGCGTCTGGACATCCCTGTTTGTTATTAGACCACAGAAATCCGTATTAGTTTGCTTCATCTGCACTTGTGACCAGTGCACCAGCACATTTTTTTGGCATGGAGGTGCAAAAAGGCAGAGAGGGTTCAATTTTTCAACCCAAGACACATGAATTAGAGCTTTGCTCTTTCTCCCAAGCATTTCAGAGTCCATTTTCTCCCTGAAAGGCATGGGCAGCCTCACCGCTAATGGAAGTGCTGTGTTTACAAGCAGAGGGGAACTAAGCCCTTAGTGTTTTTGCATATTTGCAATACATTATGTGTTTGGGATGGGAGGAAGGTTTGTTGGAAGAGGAAGATGGTGAGAAATGGTGGAAGAAAAAGAATATCTGATCCTCAGAGGCTGGTATAACTGTGGAGTATACACAGGCCTCATTTTTCTCAGTCCTTTTTCGCAGAAAAGCTTTGTCGAGAAACAATCAAACTAAACTGCAGATACTTAAGGTTATAAATATAATGCCATAGTATAATGCTCCCATTTAACAACTTTTCACGAGCAACCTTTCAAAATTTAAGTGCTTGGAAATTCTTGGATGACAAAGCTGCTATTTACGACTAATCTTTTTATCTGAAGGCAAAACCGGGTCCAAATAAATAAAAAGACAATAAGAGAGTAACAATGTAGAAAGAATGCGGGTGTGCGTGACGCACACCCACTCCGACAAACAATAAACAGATTTACAATGGCAAAGCGTGTGATAGGAGAGATACCATTAATACGGGGCCCAAAGCCCATCACTTAGATTAAATATTATATGGAAATCACCACAGATTGATACAAGGCTGAGTAAACAAACGATACAAACTGTAGTGGGTATATTTGTCCAGCCATGTATTAGTGCAATACACAAAATGGGACCCAGTGAATGCTTAAAGTGAAAATTTGTGACCTGTTAGTATCCCCAAAATGCCCATAGAACATTATTCTCCCTTTTAACCTTAATTTTTATTCTCTGTCTCAATTTCTGCTCTGCTTCTCCCATCATAGCCCAAGTTACCTATGCTGACAGCCATAGCAGGCCAAGGTAGCACAGATGGGGCGGCTGCAGCTGCATCTCACCTGCCAGACTGCAAAGCCCACCGGGACACTTTCCCACTCCCTTTATGTCTGTCTTTGTGCATTTGCAACAGCGCCTTTCCCTGGGCCTTTATCGAACATGTCACCGATGCTGCGCAACTCCGGCTCTGACGCTCCGCTAATAAGTCTCAGATCTGCAACGTGTTCCTTCACGAAGGCAACCCAAGACGGGCCTCCCCCAAAAAAGTATACCTTGAGAATGTCAGCATGGGCTCTGATTTAAAGCAATTCAATATGCCTGGCTCCCCAAAGGCAGCACGCCTGTAGGGACAAAGAATACCTCAATGCAACTCAACAGCAAACCCTGCTGGATTAAATCGCAGGGCCGGTGGGCTCCACGTTTGATCTCGGGCTGCCTTTGTTGGGAGCGGCGTGGGCGCAGGTGGCAGTGCGGGAGCAGCCTGGCTTTCAAAGAGATGGGAACAATGTGCGACGAGCCGAGTGCGGCAAAACTTCCCTCGTAAAGTTGCTCGTTTCAGGCTTCATGGGAAACTTGGCAAAGTTTCCCTCGGGGCCCAATTTTTTTTTTCTCCCCCCTCAAAAGCCTTAACCTCCCTTCTTTTGTTTAACCTTCAATTTTTGTGCCTAAAAAAATAAGGGAGGGTGTCAGTTTTTCCATGCCTGGCTTTGCAGGCTGTGAAAAAAGTCCTGCTGCCACCTGAGCGGGGGATCGGACGGGAGGCGAGATGCCTGCATGCTCTCGCTTACTTCCACGAATAATCCCACCTGCAAACAGAGAAGTTGGGTTTCAAATATCAGGCCCTCAGGTTCATGGATCTTTTGAAACGAAGCTGTGTCAGATTTATGGCTTCGGTGTGCAAAGGGAGGAAACTGTGGCCATTTTGAGCAAGTTCTGCCTGGAGCTTCCCGATCTGAACCCCGGGCTCCGCTTCCAGATCGGAGCACAGAAAGTTTTTGTAGTGCGTGTGCTCGCCAAAAATATGAATCCCTCCGTAAGGCGAAGCAGGCAGCGAGCACATGTCCCAGAGAAGCACGGCTGCCTTCCCCAGCCCACAAATGCAGCTCTTCCACTGTATTTATCAACAGCTATAAAGCAAGGGAAAGTCCCTGCATTATCCCATTCCCAAACTCCTTTCCATTAAAACAGAAGACAATTCCTGCAGACTGCACGCCCTTTACTTTGGATGCAGTTAAAGATTTTGCTGGCTGCTGCACCAAAACTTCCCATGCTGTGTTTACTGAATTGAATATAATCTTTTTTTTTCTCCCTACCTTAATTTCAATATTTAGAATAGCTTAATTATATCTGATATCTACTAAATGTTAAATTGCTGCCATGGATACTGTACTTGTTTTAGGTTTTGCCCACAACCCAAAATGTAACTAAAGATTAATAGAATGCTGAGATATTTTTGGCTGCGAGTGAAATTTAATGAATAAACATTTAAATAAATTACCCCAATAATGAAACAATATGCCATTAACGCCTGAGTTATGCTAAATGCTTCACTTCTCTTACAATTCATGCAAATACTCGGGAAAAGAAATTACAGTGGTGAACTACATTAAACAAAATCCTGCCTAAACCCCACCCGTAAAACAGTATCTCTACAGTATTGGGAACAAAAACTGTGGCTTGTCAGTCAAAGTGTCTAACTATGGCATATGGGTAAAGGTTTCAGTCTGCTATCTCCAGACTCATCTTATGGCCCGGGTTCAATGCTACTGAACCGCTCTCTAGACAAAAGGCGAACTCATTGAAAATGGGTGCTGTGAGCTGTCTGGTCAGGGCGGCCGTGCAGCCTGCGTCTGGATGCACACAAACTACTGGCATGGGGGAAACGCAGCGCGCTTTGGAGGGCTTTAGAGTTTCCTAAGAGCTGAAAAAGAAGCAGCCTGAAGGTTAAAGCTGGCTAGTCAGAATGGCATACTTGGCTGCATATATAGCCAGGTGGCCTGGGCATATTGGCAAACAACTGGCAAACTGCCCAATACATATGGCTTAGATTGCTTTGCTCTTCCCATGAAGCCTTCTTAGACTCTTGAGCAAGCATTCATTTTAGAGCAAAACGCATCCAAGTGTTAAATAAAATCATCCCCTAAATATACCGCATGTAACCTCTTCCTTTAAATAAGAACGAGATAACTATATTAAAATAAACTAATGATATTTTTTAATGAATCCTTGCAAAAAAGTGACACCCCCCCGCCTTTCTCTAAGTGGATTTGCCCTTACTTTTGTTAACTACTGAAGTACTAAACATGCAATTTTTTTCACACGTTCTCCTTTTGAAGAGTAACTACTCATGACAGTATTTAAGCTCTTAGCACACCAGAACTTGTGCTTTAGCCATGTCCTGCGCTGCTGCCACCACACAGACATTCAGAGCGTCTCCCATTTTCCCAGCTACTCCGTGGCTTAAGCAGATAGTTGCCTTTATTAAATGTTAAATCACATTTTGCTTTTGAAGAGAGCTTTCCCTTAAAAACTTTCAAGTCAAGTCCCAATAGAAATTTAAAAATTCAAGCGACGCACTTGACACGTACTCCAGAGCAAGTATATGTTTAAGCATCAATCCTACAGCGCAAGTCCTTGTGCTAAGGCTAGTGTAAATACTGCATTAAACATTCACAACAGCTTTGGGGAAAGGGCTAAACATATTTAAACAATTAACACATGCCGAACTCTAAGCCAGTGCTTACATGCCACTGCCTCGAAGCAGAGGTTGTGACAAAGGTAAATTCTTCTAAATTAAAAGCAATGGAACTCCCGTTGAAAGCTCAGTAAATGCTTAAGTGTTTCGCTGAACTGAAGCCTCCGTTAATGAGGAACAAGAAATAATTCTCCTCAGTTTCAGAAAAAAGTGTGCTTGCTGACCCTCATCCCACTGAAACCCCTTTCTGTTTCACAAGCCGGACACTGAAGTTTTGAGTGCTGGGAGTGAAATGAAGACAATAGGCTCAGTTTACTTTTAATGGATTGTTACCTACAGTTCTTCAGCAGTAAAAAAAAAGGCCAAAAGGAGAAAACTACAAACTTTTCCAAAAGCTGTTTTAAGAACTAAGAGTGAGTTACCATTTCTATTTCACCTACACGTCATTCTACATTTATAATTAATATAAACCTTGATACTAATATGTTTTTATTAAAATTAAGGTCTTTTAAACATTTTAAAGTCACATGTGTCACCTGCTAGTAAAAGTAAATTCTACTAATCCAGGCTTTACAATCTTCGTCTCAGAAAGGACAAATACACACAGCAGAGAGGGATTCAGAGCTGCCTTCAGCCCAAGTCTCCAGGCACTACCTCTGTTCAATCACTTAATCTCCTTGTCATTTTGGGGTTTTTATAGGGCTCCCTTCCCTCTATTCTTTGCTTGTTTTGTATATTTGAAGTATGAACGCATCAGGTCAAGGAGTAGTTTACTTATATAGATTCTTATTTATATAATGTCTACGTACAAGGAGGACCTGACCTTCACCAGCACCCCTATAAGCCATCATAATATAAATAGCGTACATTATTTACTTAACTTCCTTGCTTCAGTTTCTTTAAGGGGGGAATAATATTTACAGGGATGTTGTGAGGATTAGCTCATTACTTCAAGAGCCTTGAAGATGAAACATGCAATGTAAATGAGAAATATCAAGTATCAGCGACACTGATGAAATTATCATCACCATTGTTAAGAGCGGCGTTCGAGAGTAAAATCGGGAGAGAAACGTGTCTTTCTGCAAAAGCACATTGCTATAGGCCAAAACATGATGACCTTGGCGCCATCTTTTCCTTCACCTTCCTCATCCCCCCTCCTCACTGGCAAAGAGCATCATTGGGGGCTTTATTAGAACGTCTCCACGCCAAGTTGGACATGCTCCAGGCAGAGCTGTCCTCAGCCAAGGGCAACATGTGAAGTGCTCTCAGACAACTCGGATGGCCTGGATGGAGGAAGAGAGGGGGCAGAACAAACAAATTGGGGATTGTTGTTTGTCCTGCACCGACTTGGTCGCCTGAGCACTTGACAATTATGAATTTCTCTTGATGGTGTGAGCTAGAGGCTCTGATGACGGCAGCAAAGGGGAAATTTGTGCCTTGAATTCCCTGCTGCAAGGAGCTATTAGTATGGATTATACATTCTGCTGCAATTTGTACTGTAGCTGCAACATGGCTCCTAAACGTTAAGATGGACCAACACTAATCTGTTCTTCTTGTACCTTTATCACTTGGGTAAGGAAGATCAAAAGCAACCCAGGCACTAGGGATATTGAAATTCTGCATCCAGATTTTACTAAATTTGGCATAGGATCTGTGGGCCAGATCTTCACTGAATTTAGCAGTGTTACTTCATTTAATGACTGAGACCTTGTTATTGAGGCAAATCAGAGCTCTGAACCCCTTACCACTCAGCTGGCTGAAATCTGACCATGATGCACTTGGACACTGAGCCCCGAATGCTCTTCCAGGACAGAGCGAGAGACAGAGGGAGACTTCTGAACTTTGCAAGGCAAATTAAAGAAAGCCCTTAAGAGAAGAGTAGAGTTACTAGTCCTTAGACGTAACCCAAGTACGCTGAACCAAATCAGTGCCTCTGACTGAAATCGGCTTTTTACCTGGGGAATTGGAACAAACCAAATCAGAGCAAAATGGGAAAAGGGCAACCTCATCCAAGTCCAAATGAAAGATCTGCTCGTGTCGCTCTGAGCTGACCCACACCTCAGTCCCTGCTCTAGAAACACCGACACACTCGTACGCCTCACGCCAAGCCCGTGAGCTGCCGGCAAAGTGCTGTGAAACCAGGCCACCGAGGACTTGTCTACCTGGCAGGGTTTCTCTACCTGGCAAAGGGCACCAGAGGCTCAGACAGGGTCTGCCAGACCTTGTTTTGGTAGCAGGAGTGATCGCCCCGTGCAGCCCTTCCCTGTGAGGCAGAGGCTCACACCAGAACTGCGGGTGATCTCATTTCCAGTAGTTAAGTGAAGTAAGTGCATAAGTATGCAGGACTGGGGCCCTGGAAACCATGAAGAAACTGGGTTTCTCTTTTTATTGCAGACAACTCTAGTGCCTGTGGACTCTTGCAGCAATGCTTCTTTTCCCCAGAGAAGGACCTGGTCCTGGGATTCAAAATTCTTCTTAATAGATAAATGACTTTGTAAGAAACTTTTCTATAAAAATAAAGACTTGAGGGGGAAAAAAAAGTTTAAAAATATTGCCTAGCTAAGTAAATACACAGATTCAAAGCATATGGATAAAAATGGGTGTTACTATAAACATGGAGCTTGTTTTTTAAAAGAATTTTGCAAAAAGATAAACTTTTTCTAACTGTATTTTGATTAAAGTTTTAGAGCTGTTTATTGTAAGTAATTGCTTTTCCTCAAGGAAAAACAGATGTATAGATGCAGGAGTTTGTTTCTTCTTCTTTGTGTGAAAGTACACATGAAAAGTATTTCTGGAAAAGAAATACTAGGGCTGGAATAGTTTATGCCATTGTAAAGATAATAATAAATTAGGGCTTACTGTGCCTGTAAAAGTTCAGGAGATGGTTTCTCCTGCTGGTCCTCACACAGGCAAAATTTCAGAATTCTCTTAGATTTAATGTGCAGAAAATGATGGAGACTAAAATTTATCTTAAGATCTTAGGTTTGGAAGGTTTTCTTTTTAAATTATCACATTTTAATTAAAAAAAATATATATTTGAATGAAAGTATCGATTCCAGGATCCAGGTCTAAAATGTTCTTTGTCTGTATCAGTATTGTTTTTTACATTTTAAGAAAACTTATCTGGCTTCTACAGAAAGCAACAGTGCTTCTGGCCTTGGGCTTCAGCAGAATCCAGCCCCGGAGCTCATCCACCTATTTCTGTGAGACAAAAGGTTGTAAAGGAGGCCAAAAGCTCAACGCTTTGATACCGTTCCCAAACATATGGGAGCATACGGCTTCATGAAACTGCATTTAACAGATGTTTAAAGAAAGACAACTAACAGATCCAGAATGTAGTAATGAGGAAAAAAGACAATGTACATAAATTCAGCTGCATGTGTCTTTATAGCACTACCAATGCCCCGGAGACAAAATGCAAATGAGTTGACTTATTTGTAATAGGATACTCTCCATTCTATATTTAATATTTTAGGTCATTACTAAAACTGATTTTCTTCTGAAGTGATTTCTTCTGGCACCTAAATGGAGGGAGATTTACACAGTCTGCAGTGTACCATACTTTGTCAGTTCAGAGAGTCATAAAAAAAACCCTTCGACTATCAATTTCAGATTTCCAAAGTAAGCGAAGAGGCCCCGTGCAGGCTCAACACACAACCCCTGTGCCAGCCCTGTGTCCTGGAAACATCTTTCTTTTTTCATTTTTCAACTTCTGAGCCCCAAATTTAAGTTGTAGATAGTTTTGGAGCCCAAAGACCAACTGTTCAGTTTAGCAAACCAACAATGTCTGCTCATTTTGTCCCAATCTTTTCAGCTTAAATATTCACAATGTGCCATTATTACTGAATCATTATCTGCCTTTAGCTCTGACAACAGCATCATAAGGGCTATGAAAGGCTCCTTTCTTCTCATGATTAGTCTCTAAAACATTTCCTCATCTTACAGTGCTTTGCAGCCTCCCAGAATGCACCGCTCAATTACAGTGCTGAAATTAACTGTATGCCACTCTTATTTATTGATAAAAGAATAATCAAGTGCTCCAGCCCATAGCCTGCTTTGGCCACAGGTTTTATATCAAGTTTCAAGTAATGCGTTTTTTTTAACTCTTTGAATCCTCTTATAAATGGGTGGCATTGTCTGCAGTGCAGTGACAACATTGTGCCGCTCGCTGCGGCACCCAAGATAAAGCCCCCTTCATTTGCGTGGGGTAATCTTGTTGAAAATAGTCGCGTACGGCTGACACTTTAAAAATTAATCTTGAAAGGGAAGAGTTTGTTTGTTTTTTTTATCACTAGGGATGATTAGGCTCCAAAGAAATCAGATGTAAATAAAAACGAGATACAGAACTTGCTAAACTTCAGGCTGGGAGTTGCAGGCGGACGTTAAAAGGCGCTGCCGTGCGCGCTGCCGGGTGAGGTTATTTTATCTGGAGATGATAATTGGAAGACTCCTTACATCTACCTCCGTGGGATGGTCTTTGCATGGACCCTATTAATTTCTCAGGAATGGAATGCGGGGTTCTGGCTCTCCTACATGTGACATTAAATTGTGATTTAGCAGATAACATGCACAAAGCAAACTGCCCCAGAAACAATGGGCTTGCTTCTCGGGAGGCTGGCACTGGCATTACCATCGACTTCAAAGAGAGCAGACTCGGGCAGTCTTCAAGTTCCTATCACTTCTTCCAAAGCAAAAAGATTTCCTATCCAATACCAAAGAATAACATGTAATTGGGCTATAGCTTGGTCCGGTGCAAGAATGAAAATAAAAACACTTTCTAAACCTCAAAGATACTTGCTAAGCCATGTATACATTAATCATTTATACCACATGATTATTGTTCATTATTTGGGCAATAACAAATGGAAGGGTGTGGGGGTTAGTGTGGGTTTTAACAAACCACATTCTATTTAAGCAAAGCCAACTATTAAAAGAAAGACCTAACTTGCCAAACCAAGATAAATATATGCCATTATTATGATCACATAAAAGCTACTACTCTCAACATTACAATTTCTCTTATAATTGGTACTATTATGATTAAATGAACGCATATGTTTACAGTTCTTCTTTGAATGGTAAAGTGATTTAGCAATGATGGTGTCTCTAATTTCTTTTAACCGTACTGGCAAACTTCACTCCAACAGTGGTCTAAATACCACATTGCCACAATAAATTAGTAACCCATCTAGTAAAGTCTATATATGCAGTTATTGAGTATAAATGCTTCAGAATAAAACAGTTAGTCACTCTTTAGTATGCCCAGGTAAAAAAAAAAAATACATATACTCCTCAGATGGAATAAGACAACTCTAAAATTCTTACATAAAATATATATTTAAAATAGGACTCCACCAGCAGTCACAAGTGCGTACAGCCTTTTTTTTTTTTTTTGCAAGACTGATAAAATATAGAAAATTGTTCCCCAGTAGTATCTACTCCATTTTAAGGAATCCAGTTCATTAAGACATTTGTAAGCTGTCAGCTTACAAGGAAAGGTGGCAAGCACAAAGATATATGTGTACCTTAAACATTCTAAGCATTTGTTTGACCTGCCACTCCAGTCATTAGTATACACTAGTGCTGGAAAAGTTAACAACAGATTTTTTCAGATAATCTATTTCTATATGTACCAACTGTATGAATTTGCATGGCATCCACCAGCCCAGCATCCAAAAACTTGGGTTAGGAAGTGAGTCTGAGCCTGGAGTCCCATGAAGTCTGCCCTGTTTCCCAGTGTGTGGCCTGAGGGCATGTCTCCACACACCAAATGATGGCATGGGGGCTTTTCTGACCCCTCTGCTCTCTTGGGACTCACAGCTGAGGTCCTAAGAGGCTCCCTCAGGGTGAGTATTACCAGAATTTCCCATAATGGCTGTGGTTGGTAAGGAATGTACCTGGAAGAACCACTTTGGAGTCTGTGTTTCTTGTGGTTTGACCCACCACACCGTAAACATTTTGGAAAATGTGGGTTAAGTTGGGACTGTCCTCGCCCCATTTTATAGTTCCTGCCAGTTGAGCCAGCTCATGAGACCCGGCAGATGTTTTAGTTTAGGTTTGAGATGTTGATTTGGACACTCCAGTTCTCAGGAAAACCAGAATTTGCTGACCCAGAATGAGGGATGGTTGAAAGACAAAAGACAAATGAGTGCCGGCTGCCGCACGGGCTGGCCACAGAATGAGGACGGGTTATGGCAGCGTTTCAGCACACGGGCAAACACATCAGGAGAAAAATCTGTTACGGTTCCCTCCAAACCAGGTGAATGTAACCAGCAGCCCTTGTAAAATCTGCTGGTGTTTCGGGCCAGAATGCTTGGGTCATTACTCCAGAGGTTTCAGAGGAGGCTAAAAAAACAGCATGTTTTTTTTCCAACCTTTCTCCTGAGCCTGGCTAGTAATTCTATTAAGAAAAATAAGGCAAGCTGTAATGTTTTGAGCTTAATAAGCGAAACACAGCAAATATGTGAACAGAATTTCTGACTTAATATTCTTTACCAGATGTTTTATAAAATACAGATTTAAAAGATTTGCCTGTCTTATTGTTCTGGCTGTTGCCATGTTAGATGGCTACATTTTCAGTCCCAGATTTTGCCAGCTGTAACAGTTAAATAGCGAGGGGTCTAAGCCTGGATACTGCAGGCAAAATGCCCAAAATTATTCTCTCCCATGGAAAAACACCCCAGTATAAAGGCAGTGATGAAAAGGTGGAATTAATCCTTTCGGCAAAGGAATAATCTCCATACTCTTAAAAATGGCTATGGTCATTTTAATACACACTATTTTATGAATGATGCTTTAACTGTGCTGCCAATTAGCAGAGCCTTAAAAATACCTCAGTTATACAGGCCTGATAACTGTCTTTCTTAACCTTTATCTGACCTTTTTTGGTTTTGCCATGCTCATAAACCAGCATATTAACTATCAAAGGGAACGGCACTGAACATCGATTCGAATGTTATATATTAAAAAAGGGGGGGAAAATACTGAATAAAAAGGAGAAGGGAAAAAAAAAAAAAGGAGAAAGGAATGAAACCCAGCTGGTCAGCCAACTTTTACAAACCCTAAGCAGAAAACATGCTCTTCTAATTGGACAGAGAAGACAAGATCTGGAATAGGTGCAATTTTATTACTGCAACAGTGATTCACAGAGCCCACGCTCTTTTCAAAGCACGAGCCCCGTGGAGTTTTATCGGACATCTGGAGCGGGGCTCTGGCAAGATGCTGAGGGACTGGGCTCCCATTGATCTCCGTGCTGGCAACAGGCGCTCCAGCCTAGCAGAGGCAAGCTCTCTCCAAAGGGTAATGGATGAAGTATTTTGCTCAAAAGTGTACCGAGAAGGATATTTTTACTTTTTACCCAAGACATGTAAGATGCATTTCAGATATTTGGTCTCAAGACCCTGCGACTTCACAGAAAGTCAGAACCGAAACGGCTGACAAGAGCAGGCTGTGGCAGCCAATCTAAGGCTATTGGCTTTTTCAAACACACCTAAAATAGACTCTGCTATATTTCATGTAAAACTGTGTGTATTCAAACATATGGCTAAGGCAAGAGATATATGCAAAGGCTTATGCACACACAGTGTTTAGCTTCTACTTTCAAAATATATCTCCCAAGAATTTCAGGAGGCCCCAAAATAGCAAATATTATTCACTTGATTATTAACATCTTCTCCTTTTATACCAGTCAGTCGAAAAGTATGCAATCACTGGGTATTTTTGGTGGCCTCTCAATCATGTCAAAGATCATAAGACAAGCAGATGGTGTACATCTGGGCTTACCCAGCAGTAAGGAAAATATCTCCAGCACAGGTAGGATGATAAAGACAGGACTAAACACACACCATTCCTTTTGGACCCATGGAATTGGAACAGTCCCATGTTTCTATTTACCTGTCTGGAGCAGGATGACCCAGGAAGGGACTAGAGCAAACAGCACTGATGACATGGAGCAAAAAGAAGTCTTGCAACATCCCCAGCACAGCCCTCAGCCACGTCACTGGATTAAGCTGTCCTGGCTCATTTAATGTGGAGACGAGAAGGAAGAAGTTAATGAAAGAGATTTGCAGGGAGGTGATGGGGGTGAGGCTCCCCTGGATTCCAGAGGAGACATGACGAGGGGCAAAGCCTCCCATAGCATCAGTCACCAGCACGGTGCTGCTCATCTCTGCAGACCTGCACCTACTGGCCCCGAGAACCTGCCCCAGCCTCTGGAACATTATTCAGGTTTGTTTTGGCCACATGGTCAGAGTTCACATGAGCAACAAGTTCATGGCCAAAGCCTGCCCTGAAGCGCCGTTTTGCCCACTTGCATAAGAGCTGAAAGTCACCCTTGGCTTGGCCTGTCCTCGTGTTGCTGGAGCTCTGGGTGAGTTTTTAGAAGCAGCCTCAAAAACCAAAAGACATTTGGGAAGATTATGAGTAAAGGCCTGTTGTTATTCTGCGGCGAACAGGGCTTATCTGGATCTAAGGGATGAAGTGAGCAGTAGTTATTATTCACATCAGACGCAGCTATGTGTGCTGCAGCTCCCTACACCAAGCTTCAACCTTTTCTTCCATAATACTGTCTTCCAAAGAACCAACCACCTTCCTGCTGAAGACATCCAGAGTCTGCCACTATAAGTCTGAAAAGTTAAGAAGGTGTTACTTTCCGTCACTAAAACAACACTATCATTACACTGTGGGGAAGCCTCAATTGTAAATGAGAGGATGAAACTAATTTTGTGTACAGACTAACTCAGAGCTCTGCAGCTTCCAGAGAACTCTACCCAGGACTGAGATGCCACACATACTTCATTTGTTCTTTCTTTTCTTGGTTTCTTTTCTCTCCAACCATCCCCCCCCCCCCCCCCCCCCCCGCCCCACCCGCCCCTGAAATACCAAAATATCAGATAGCTGATGACAGGGAAGAAATGTTAACACTGTAGTTTGAAAGTTTTTAACCCTTGCCTTTCATCATCTAACACTTATTCAATCCCATGCCCCTCGCTTCACTGCTTCAAACCCTCCCGTACATACCAAGGCGATGACCACAATGTAAGCTTGTGCACTGACTGATTAGATTTAATTAGATGGATACTTTGTTCCACTGATCTTTCAGCTATACAAAGTATTGGGTTACTTAACCATATCGGTGAAAACATTGCTTGCACATTTGAATGTGACGGATGTCCAACACTGTTCCGCATTAAAAAGTGAGATAGTTGGCTAAGTTTTAATGGCTGAACTCAGTTATATAAAGATCTGTTTTAATTGAGTTTGTGTCCCTGGAAGATTATCTCATTTTTCCCATTATGCAGTCAGTTGAGTAATGCCTCTAAGTATGATCTTTGTCCTACCTACAGTTTTAAACAATCAACACTACCTTAAACTACTCTTTCCCCCACCTTTTATTAGAAATCTTTATTCCTTCCTTCCACTTTTTTGCCACTTTGTGTCCTTGCTGTTCTGGTCCCAGTGCCCACCCTGGGTGTAGCACCCTGCAGGGCAGGCTGCTGTGTGGTCGTGGGACTGGTCCCAGTGGCAGAGCCCCAAGCCATCATTGCTCAGGTGTCTGATAGTGCCCCGGCACAGAAGGCAGGAGCCTTCAGCTGCCTCCACCAGCCAGAGCACAGGATCACAACCCAACTCCTTGGCATGGCCACCTTTGCACAGTTAAAGTATAACAATCAGTGCAAGCCCTGTGCTCCCCACGAGCACAAGGAGCTCTGCTGTTAGCAAGAGGGAAGCGAAGCCGATGTACAACTGGTTACTTTGAATGAGTCTCTGGGCTAGGTCAGCCTGGCAAAGAAATTCCTCGTACGGCTCTGCTGGCAAACTCCTCTACTGTAACTGTACCTTATACAAATAAAAAATGCTTTTGCCAATAAAGTTCATACTAGGTCCCCCAAAGCAACGGGTTGTTTTGACAGAAATGCCTTTAACACTAAGCCTTTTGCCAGTACACAAATGCTGTACACAAAATGACAAATTTAGAAGTCACACAGAATGTTCTTATTTGAACTAAAGTTTCTGCTGCAGTCGTGGTTCAGTTTAAATGCTGATTTGAAAGATCACGCTTACACTCTTCCTTTGGATTTATCTTCTTTATCTTTGATTACTGTGGTTTATTGTTAGCTCTTCACCCGGACCTTACTGTTGGCAACTGACATGTCTGCTAGAAAACTTCCAGTTTAATTCAGTGCTCAGAGCCACGCAGGATGCTGCTTTTAAACCCCAGCTCCGTATAATTATTATAATCTCTGCGATACCCAGAGCTCAGCTCCCCCCTGTCAATAATTAGTGCGATTGCAGCTTAATACAATTTTCTTTTTTTTTTTTTTCCCTGAAGCAAATACAATCTTTTTAGATCAATTTGTAGATGGTTACCCTAGAGGAGGACAACAATATAAACAAGCACTTTTTTTAAAATCCCATATTAACTCATTTAATTTGCACAGATAAAAGCGTGAAAATATTTTGTCTCGCCAGCGGAGGGGCAGCCGTGGACCCGGGCGAGCTTCTCTGCGGCGGCTGCAGATCAGCCCTGGGTGTGGAGGAGTGAGTGAAAAAAACACCCCACGCTAAACCTTGGTGCTGAAAATCAAACCCACATGCAATGTTAGTTACTGACATGCTGAAAGGCCCCAGCTCTTCGCCGTAGTGCCGCTGCTTTCTGCTTCAGTGGAACTAAGCTGCTCTAACCTGGCAGCCCTGAGGAAAGGGAATCCCTGCGTGGCATACGGCCGCCACCTCCTCTGCTGGCTGGGGGACACTGGGCACGGCGGGAAGGTCCCAGGGTCCTGGCACAGCCAGGCTGCCAAACCAGCCCTTGGGAAGCATTGGCAGCCTTGTTACAAACTCATCCTCATCTTGCACAAAGTTCTCTGTGGCTGGCCATTGCTGGCCCCACGTCTGACTGTGTCACAAGTGCAAAGTTCCCTGGGAGAGTGCTGCTTGCCCGGCCACATCCATTGGGAGGAGGTTCTGCTCCATGGAGCCCAGCAGAGAACACAGGAGCTGAACATTAATTAAGGTTATTTTGAGGAAAGGGAAGGTGAAGGAAGAGACCGGGAGGAGAGTGGCAAAGCCTGGTGTGGGCTCCTGCATGAGGAGACAACATGACTGTAACCACAGAGCAATGGCTGAAACTCACTCCTACCACCAAACCCTGCTTGTCCTCCATGTATTATGCAACTGGAGTTATGAAGCCCCTTTTTAGTCAGGTTATTGCCCTCTTACACCACCAAAAAGGTGTAAAGGGCAAAGGGGTAAAGGGGACAACAACCAACAAAATTAACTGAGCTTAACATGAAGGCTTCTTCTGAGCCCTTGTAGAGGAGCCTGAGCATTGGCTGCAGCCCCATCCCTGCATCTGCGCCTGCTGCAAGGGTAGCAACCAAAGCAGCAATCTCAGAAAATTCTGCGTTGCAAGAACACTGGATCTGCAAGAAGATGACGAGGTAGGATTGTACCTAAAACAAAAGAAATGTGTTGCACTGCCACATTTTCTCACTGCCACTTCCTCTGCTCTGTTATACATGCATTTCTAATGACAGTTCTTAGCTTAATGATTTGGGGGTGGGAGTGTTGAAAAGGCTTTTTATTACTTAACATATATAAGAAAAGAAAGTTGTGGTGGATGCAGGAGAGAAGAGGGAACCTCCAAAAAGGAGATAGTGACTCTGAATAAAAGGGACAGCTAAGCAAGACGTATTTGCAAGTCAGTGCTGCAAAAATTTCACTTAATTGAAGAGGGATTCGTGAGAGTACCATCTGGGAACACCTAAAGAGCCCTTCTGCAGGCTGGAACAAGAGCTGGCAAATGCATCTTTGCCTAGACACCTTCCACATGACACTGCCTTGACTTACAGCGTAGGTGTGCTATAGGAGAATAAATTTGTTTACAACAAATTTGCAGGACTGCCTGCATACAGATAGTTTTCCATACCCTCTTTGAAAAGTATACTTAGTATTCGATGGCTTTTTGGGAAACAATATTCATCAGTCAACCAAAGCACATTGTTTTGAATCATGAATATCTCTGCAGCCAGTGAATAATTTAAAATACTGAAGGAGTCTTCCTGCTAGAGCCATGTGCTCATTTGCCTCTACAGCATATGGATCTGTAAGTCCTGGGACACCAGTTAGCTCAGAGATGAAGAATCACAATCCCAGAGTGCTTTGGGTTGAAAGAAACCTTAAAGACCATCTTGTTCCAAACCTCTACCATGGGTAGAGACACCCTACACTATTCCAGGTTGCTCCAAGGCCCTTCCAATCCAGCCTTAAACACTGTCAGGGATGGGACAACCACAGCTTCCATGGCCAACCTGTGCCAGTCAATCACTCTTACCAGTGTAACTAGTATCAAACCTGGACAACTCACCTCAAAAATGGACATAACTCCTCAGGATCCTTCTGCAGGAGGCTGCTGTTATAATCTACTCCCAGGCTGCAGGGAGGGAAACTGAGGCATGGGTGTTTGGGATCAGACTCTCAGCTCCAGTGGCTGTGAGAGGGGCTTGCCAAGCACCCAGAGCCCAGTGCACACATCCATAACACAGCTCCATCCATAACATCCATAACCAAGATCCTCCCTGAGCAACTTGCCCAGGATGTCTGTGGCCAAGGCATGATCTAAAGCCAACTCACTGGTGTCCCCAGACCCGCTTCCACTATAGATTCCATTCAGACCATTAATCTTTGGAAGAGCAGAATTTGCCACTAATGCAATCGGAAATGACGGTAGGAAAGGCTCCCATTAATGAGAGGCAGCTTAATATAACAACTGACTTCTACATTTCTTATCTGAAAATACCTCCCCTGGAAGCTGTGGATACATTACGGGCTTAAAAAGAATTACTAATGCATTAATTCTTGTCAGATTTGTAGTGTCCTAACCCACAGCTACCTCACCCACTGACCCAGGGAGCATTAGTGAGAACGATATAATTTGGTAAATGAGGGCTTGACTCTGCACTGTGAGCTTGGGCTGTTATTTGGTCCTGGTGTGAACAAGGGATACCCACTCATGCACTGAGATTATCCTTAAACAAATTTCTAGGATCTTTGGGCTGCAAATTAAACACTTCTCTTCCTTGCTATTTTGTGTTTATCCTATTACGTGTCTATTTTACATAGTAAAAACAGTGGTTTTCCTGATCCTGTGAGAATCTGTGTGGGTTGATGTTAAAATGGCAAGTGTGGAGTGGAGTAAAAGTGCAGTCGGGGTTTTGGGATTAAATGCTGACTTTGGGAACACATTGAAAACCATCCTGTGTTGTGGGCAAAAAATGATGAAGTGGATATTTGCAAACACATCAGCTCTCAGGGAGCCAAGTGGCTGGGGATGAAGGCCCTCTCCTCTGCATCCCTGCAGAATGCTGGCTTTGCACATGTGTGGATCAGCCTGGCTCCATCCGGGAACCTGAATGCGTTGCTGCCCCAGTCCTGAGCACGGTGCTGCTGCTGCTCATTCCCTAAAATAACCAGCCCGTGCATGGGAAGACCACAAAAGCCCAACTCCTTCCCCGCCACAAGGCAGAAACAGAGCCTCTTCCATCACAGGAAAGGAGAGAACATCCTGACAAATGCCTGCGTTTTGGACGGGTGACAAAGCTGTCATGGGAAAGAGGCGGCAGCTCCCTTCGGAGACGGGAGGTGGGGAGCAGGATCAGGAAACTTCTGAGCTCTTCTGGCAGCCCAGGTCTGGCACCGGGCCACCAATCCCCCACTCCTCACGCTTAAACACAAGCAGATTGACACCGAATGCTCGGTGGCTGCTCCAGGGTTCCTATGGAACAAATTTGGATATTCGGAGACCTGAGCCTGTTGGAGAGGTTGCACAACCCATATTCACCTCCATAATTAGCACAGCCCAGTACCTTGTGGGTTGTTTCTGCACAGACTGAGTCCCAGCTCAGCCTGGAAAGCCACTTCTCCCACCAGCTCCCAGAAGGTCCCTGTAACAGCCTGGAGAAATGCCTCAGGGGCACGCTGCAACACCTACTTACGGCTGCTGGGCTGGCCCTGCGGCATCCTCCTCGGCTTCCTCACTCACATCGTTCCCTGTCCTTTATATAGAGATCAGATGGGAAAGGGGCTCTGTGTGTACGCAGGGCTGGGAGGAAATTAAACTGGAACCGGCACAAAGATCTTTGAAAGCACCGTGTTGCGTGCCCCGCTCTTGGGCTCTGTAAATCACGACCTGCCAGATGCTAACCTGATACAATCCCCACATGCACCTCCCTGCTCCAGGAGCCTTATTCCATGGGGAAACCATCAACTTCCAGCATTCCCAGGTAATTTGTACATTTGAGTTTCGCTCTCCGTAAAAAATTGTCAGGATTTCATCTTACTTAAATTATCCTCTCCTTGGAGCTCCACTGGGTGCCTGGCCCCATGCCTGCTTTTAGGAGTCTCAATACCAAATGCAATCAGGGGAGAGAGGCAAGTACCTCCAGAGAGAAAATGAGAGAGCACCCAAATCCGTCGCCTATAAGGAGGTACGTGCTGCTCACAGCTTGCAGAAGCAGTAATTTATATTATATATATATATTTCACTGTGGCTTATTGATTAAAAAAATGAAGTGTTTCCCTTAATTTCTCGATTTTTAGTGTATTCTTTAATGGTGCAGTTTGATTTATGATGTTAATGGCATTCCTGTGCAAACAGTGGATTTCCAGATTTTAAATATGCACATGAAAATGTTCTAAGAAGAAATATTTTCCTAAATGTTAACACTACCAAAGTCACCATTACCAGAAAGTAATGAACTTCATATGCAGGATCTCATAGCTATTTTGCTCTTGATAATTTTCAAAACTTTGGCACATTCCTACTGCTATCAGCCTGATGTGCCACTGTCTCTTTCTAATATTTGAGCATGGAAGTCAAGTTTTGGTGGCGTAAACCTGGAGTAACACAGCAATGAGTCAGACCCTAACACAAAGAGTACACTGTATACGTTTTTTATTGTATAATTTACTGTTTTTTCCACTGAGCTGGCTATATTGTTTTATCCATTTGCGTGACAGGATGTCTAGGAAACAGCTGAAAGAATTATTTGCAGTGAATTTAAAACACACTGGGTTGGAGAGACGCAGACACAAAAATCTTTGTTAAGTAAATAACAGGGTGCTACTCGTGTGTCAGGTTGGGAAACTTAACTCCTTCATTTCGTAACCTGCAGGTATGATAGGCACAACAGCTCTGCCTCCTCTGCTGCCTCTGTTCATGTTCCTGATCAAGCTTTTCCTATGTCAAACCCACTTACCCAAGCTTTCCCAGGAAACCAATGGAGAAAGAGCAGACCAGCAGCCTTCCCATCCCAAAAATGCTGGAGTTGTCTTCTCCAGCTGCATCCGTCTCTCTCCACTGATGAAAAACTCTCCCACGTGACTTGTTGTGACTAAACACCTAACTGACAAAACCAAAGGATTTCCCTTTCAGACCTGGAGGGTAAATCCCATTAAATTAAAGAAAACAACCTGGTAAGACTGAAACCACAAGTAACATCATTGAGAAAACAAGAAGAGATGAGCCCAAAGCCTGCAAGAAGGCAGGAGTTTCAGAGGTGGGCTCCCAAAGCCTGATTGCAAATGCAACAGTCCAGTGCAAGCAGGTGTTATAAATGACTTGATTTTTCATCTGTTGCTGCAAACATGCATCAAATGAGTCCCTAAGGGATGGCTGGAGGATGGGGTGGCCTTTCCTTCAAGCCAAGGTTGGAAAAGCTAAGGTCACCGAGTCCAACCACTAATCCAGCACTGCCAACCCCACTACTAAATCATATCCCTAAACATCACATCCACATAACTTTTAAATCCCTCCAGAGCTGGTGACTTCACCACTGCACTGGCAGCCTGTTCCAATGCCCAACAACTCTTTCTGTTAAGAAAATTTCCAACATCTCCAATCTAAACCACCCCTGTGCAATTTGGGGCTGTTTCCTCTTGTTCTGTCCCTTGTTCCATGGGAGCAGAGCCCAGTCCCCTCCTGTCAGGGAGTTGTGGAGAGAGAGAAGATCCCCCTGAGCCTCCTTTTCTCCAGGCTGAGTCCCTCTCAGCATGTACCCAAGTGTCCTGTCTGGGACACAAAGAAGATCCCACCTGAGCTCACTATGACTGCACAGCACCCAAACTCTGTGCACCAAAGGGATCCCCTGCAGCAGTATTCGTTTGGTGGGTGGGGAACACATGCACATATTGGAAGTGCAGGAATGGAGCCATAAATCCAGGGTTGCAGTCCCTACTTGTCTCTAAGAAAGTTTCTCCACAGTTAATGCTTAATCAAATTTGCTTTAATCGCTGCAAGTTATTGGCCGGTGATTTTATTTATCATCAATGTCCATTCTGATTTTTTTAAAATTGAGATCTGTATTTGCATCACTGAAAAAACATTCAACAATGTTGCTTAAGACTTCAATAATCCTTAGGCTTGTTTCCTTTTAACCCAGAAAAGGAAGTTTTTGAAATAGTACCACCAGCATTTGCAAAATCCAGGGTTTGCTATCCACTGACTAATTAATCCTCACACATTATTGCCATTTCATGGAAGAGGAAACTGAAACATAGACAAGTCCCAAAATCCCTGAGCTGGTCAGAGGCAAAACTGGGACTGGACTTCTTCAAAGAAGATTTCTCAGAGGGTGGTGAGGCCCTGGCACAGGTTGTCCCAACCCTGGAAGTATTCAAGGCCAGGCTGGATGGGGGTTGGAGCAAGGTGGTCTAGTGGAAGGTATCCCAGCCCATGTCAGGGGGTGGAATGAGGTGGTCTTTAAGGTCCCTTCCAACCCAAACCATTCTGTGATATCTTCACTAGACATAAGCTCCACATCTAACTTTACCAAAGACATTTACATTTTGTATCAGCCTCGAGCAGACTTTATATAGTGTAAGAAAAGTCATCCTCACAGCTACTTCATTTCCTCCAGCTATTCATAGCAGCCCTGCAAAAAGTCAACAGTGTATTACACAACAGCGTAGCTTTAGCAGCAAGAGTTTTAACAGGCCGGGCAGTCAATATACATTGCAAGAAAAACATATGCCAGACTCTGAACTATGGAAATCACAGGAGCCAGTGGAGCTGTCTTGTTTTATGCTAGCCAGGAATCTAACTCAATAACTGGTGCAAATATATACTAAATAAAACCCGGCTTTATAAATAGCATCTCTCTCCACTGGCACATACCTACCGGCACTCGGTCACTGAAAGAGAACTGAAAGCACACTCTTGGCATTGTCTTGAAAAAATGTGTCTGCCCAGAAAAACGGGATCCAAATACATCCCTTTCCTAGGGCAAGCAGTTGTGCACAATGCATTAGAGAAGTCCTCTCTGTTTGTTTTCTTTTTTTTCCTTTGGGTACCTCATCAGTTCTGTGTTTTATATCTCTACGACTAGCAATGTGAGCCTGAAGATGCCACTGGGGGTACCTGCTATAGAAATGCAATTAAACTGGCTATAGTAGTTACGGGACTGAGGTAATTCCCTACAAGCTCTTGTCCAAAATCCTATCTCCAGTCCAAGCGTTGCCTTTAGCATCCTCTTTGGAATGGGGATACCATTGTTGCTGTGATAGAGAGACCCAAGCTTTTAAGTAAATGCTTCACATGTCCGAGACCTTGGAGCATGTCAACATTTCACCATCCTTTGCTTCCAAAACATCTTCTTCCCTCCAAAGGAAATTAGAAAGTTCACTCTTCCAAGATTCCTAACACTCCCTTTACTAACTTGCAGTGATTTAGGAGATTACTCACACAAGCCATATCTATGTTTATCTGGGGAACATCCCAGATTCCCCTTTGGGACTGGAGCAGCCCAATTTTTAAAACAACTCTTCCAGACCATAAACAAGTTCAGATACAGACAACTAATGTCTACCACTAGTTTTCCTGATTTCCACAAGCTCTGAACCACACATTTTAATACTGGAGTTTATGCCCTACCAGAATAGATGTGGTTGTAAGATCCACCATACCTCAAAGAGGTGGGAGGAAAATATACATATATAAAAGAAAATATGTAAGAACCAGAAGCCATTCCAGCTTCTTTTCCCTGCTCTGTCACCCGTCTCCTTCTCAAAAAGACAAGTTGTTCCATACAACCATCGGAGAAAACAAAGCCCTGTTTCCTGAGGATTCGCATCGCATGTCTTCATTCCTCCCAGGACAACATCCTGCACTTCTCCCCCAACTCCTTTATGATTCATCTTCCCCTTCCCTGTGATTCCTCCCTTCCCGACCTCTGGCCCTCACATCTGGAAGAGCGAGAGGCAGCTTGCGTGTGGCTGCTTCCAAGCTCTGCATCTGCTGACTGACGTGCCAGACAAAGGTGAGGCTCACCCTGCCGACATTCCTCCTGGGAGGATGTGGATGGGGGTGTCTCTTCCCTGCTCAGCCACCATTTTCATAAAAGGAGAAAAAAAGTAGAAACTTGGTGTCTTTGAGAGCTTTTATCTGTCTGTCACACTGGAATGAAATTAGCCAAAGGGATAAATGTTCTGTGCAAGTTACTTACGGCCAGAGGGGAGGCTGCAGCAGAAAAGAAGCTGAAATAGGAAAGGACTGAGAGGCGCAGCTTGGGAAACCACTTCCACTTCACAAATTCTCCCAGCCTCCAAATGACTGACTGGAGTGAGACCTTAGGTCTCAATTTAATAGCTCACTAATGGCCCTACTGCCCACTGGTACCATATCTTTGAACAAATTGAGCTTTTCTACACAAACTCCTTGGAGGATGCTTCCCCACCCCAGGAACTGCTGGAATTTGCATTCATGGCTTAGGGAAAGGGATGCACCCCAGAGCTTAGAAACCAAGGTAAAGGGAGCTGCCTTCACCCCAGGTACAGAACAGCCTGGGCTGGTCTTCCACACCGGCAACTTCAAAATGCCATTCAGTGGCAACCTGACAAGGTTATGTTTCAACAGGAATATGTTATCTCTCTTTCCAAGGCTGGGCAGGCCACTTCCTAACAGACAACCCAACAGGCCCTGACAAGTGATTAAATAAGGTTGGGGGGGATTTTTTTTTCCCCTTTTCTGTTCCAACACTTAAAGCCTGACTCTGGAGTCAGTTGAAGCAAAGACCTTGTTCCAGCAGTGCTGATAAGGACAATGCACCCTCACAGGTGGAGCTTGCAGGTACAGAGCTGCATGGGAAGGCAGATACCACTGCAGAGGCAATGGCTTCGCTGCACCGATGCCAGCAGCACATTCCTGCTGGAGGAACGGCACCAGTGTGGAAGGAGCCTTTGCCACGCAGTGGGCCGAGGATGGTTTATGGGGATGGCAGAATGGATGTGGTTAAAATTTTAATCAGGATGACATGTGTTGTTGACATATGGCAACGCACCACCATCTGGATTCAGAAACAGACCTGGGTTTTCAAGCTGTTGCTGGCCAAAGCCAAGAACATTGCTGAGGTGCTAGGTCAGACTGGCTGGGAAGGGTTCTGCCAGCAATCCCTCTTGACACAGTATTGCTTTCATTAAAGCAGCTTGCCTGCCTACCCATCTGAGGTGAAAGAGGGAGAAAGCCCACGAAAGGTGGGGGAAACAGCGAGATAAAAGGTCAAAAAATGAGTTGAGTTAATGGACCCATTTTCTGCCCTGCTTGGGCTCCACAGCGTGCTCAGGTCACTCCACTGCAGCCACTCGTTTTGTGGTCTTGTAGGGTAAGCAAAGTCCCTGCTCCTGGCGGGAGCCCTGCTGTTCCTGAGGAGTTCCTGCCTGCCTCCCAGCAGCAAGCATCCAGCACAAGAACAAAGCACCTGAGGTTCAACTGCTTAACCATTTCATCTCCCCTGCAAGCCAAGCATGGGCTGAGTTACCTTCAGCCAACGGGGGAAGGAAAAGAGGAAGGGAGGAAAATGTGAGCCACATTTCTGTAGACTGATCTAACGAAGTAACAAAAGAAAATGAAAAAGAAAATTCCAGGACAACTCTTAAAGGCTTAAAATGTCCAAGCAGCTAACATTTTATCCTAGCAGAATTCCTCTGGGATTAGCTTGGCTTTCCAGGCATAATAAAGTGTTTTACAGTTCCTTTATTTTACCCATCCCATTTCTCTTTTTTATTTGCATAACACTCTCATCAATTAGTGCGTCTCTGTTTGCTCTCAAACAAATCCAGCGCTCATGGCTAAAACTACAGCACAAGAGAGAGACACCCAATAAACTCCTGCACGTCCCAAACCGTTGCCTCATTCCTGTCGGATACGCCGCTCCTTTGGAAGGGTTCGACTCTCGGCTTCGCTGACCTGAATGCAAGTGGCGGGGGGGAAAGGAGGGGGGCTCAGCATCTCTGAAATTTGGCTCCAAATCATTATGTTGCCATGAAACGTGCCTTAGCCTAACAAAAGCCATGAATTGGGATACACCAAGCAGCACTGCGCTCGCTGCGTAATGACTTAGTCCCCGGACACATCAAGGGAGCAACTCGGAGCCAGCTTGAGATCAACAGCAGAAATTCCTCTTTCCTTCAGTGAAGCTGGGCTTTCATCCTCTGCCTTCAAAGGGATTACCTATAAAATTCTCAGCTATGAGGCTTGTGTAATTTCAGTCTAACTCCAGAGAAAGAGTAAGAAATGAAATTCTAGAATTCTCCAGAGTGTCTTAATAAAGACACCATTCCCCAAATGCTGCTCCCTGAGAAGAAACTGAGATGGCACCATCACCTCCACCTTTCCTTTGATTTTTCTTAATGTTTGAAAACTCCAAACTGCAGGGCAAAGGAGGATGAATTTATGATATGGGAGGCATCTCAGTGCAAGCCCCTAAGAACAGCAGTGTATTTAACAGCTAACATATGTGCATATTCCTCCTTTTGCAATGCAGGAACACAGCTACATTTTAAAGTTTGACTAAGCAGGAGTATATAGGACAGATCCCACACTGCACTTTTTATTATAAATTTAAATATGAATGGGAATTACACCACATTTTATTCTACTTCAAATTTATTTTTTTGGAAAGCCACAAACAAGTTGGAGATTAACATCAGTCATCCCAGACTTCAGACAACACTGCTACAAGCTGGGAAGTATAGATATTAAAATTTATGTTCGCCAGTTGCAAAACTATTAGCCAGTTTAGAAGGCACATACATATTTTGTGCATATAACACCCTAAAAAGGCATAATGTTAGGTTCTCCATGTCAATATAAAATTTGCGGTGACTCCCTTTTACATATTAATTCCAGGGAAATAGTTAGTCCTAGAGCCTGGAGAACGCAATGTTAAAAGAAGTATTTTATTTCCCAATCTATATAAAGAAGGGAACCATTCCCTTGAAAAATGTCCCCTTGATATGTTTCGTAAATAGGTTAATACAGTTTGAAATTAAACTTGATTCTGCAGCATGATAATATAATATCAGAAATGCATTCCAGAGGAAAAGCCGGCATTAATCATTGATTCCAGAACACAGTTCCTATTTCACCGTGAAGCAGCAATGCCCACAGAATGCTGCACAGGCCACACAGACAGGAAAGATGCCCAACACCCCGAAGAGTTGCTGTCAATGGTTTAACTAAGCCCTGTGAGTGCCCTTAACTGTGGGCTGTGAGAGCAGTGCCATCGACTCCCATTGCAGTGCTGGAGCTGAGCTGTGCAAGGAAGGCTCAGGAATTCTCTGGCTGTGCACACTCAGAGTATGAAAATAAACAAAGCATTTTCAAAGGCTAATAGAAAAAAATGTAGATGAGTTAAAAGGCAGCTGGTTTTTTAAAGAAACCTCCATATCCTGACCTTGCACTCTCTCGGACTTTGTTGAAAGCTGAGGAGGGAGAACACGTCCTGGGAAATTTAGATTGTGGTTCTCTTCTGGCTTTTTCATGACCATAGGTTTACCCCAAAGTTGTGTTTTCCTTCTATTATTTTGCAAACTTAGAAATATCAAAGAAAACACAACGGGATGCATTATTTTCTCAGCCACCAGCCTTTAAATATCACTTACTGAGGCACAGCCACCTCACCTTTCTCCTCAGACATCCACACCTCCACTTATCCACTTTCCTCCATTTTAACCTTGTGTCAATGTTTTCTCTCTTCTTTTCCCTTTCTCTCTTTCTCTCTGCTTCCCTCTCATTCTTTCTACAGTTATTACTTAACCTTCAGGTACCCACTTAAGCAACCCACCAAATAGCAGTAATGAGCACGCAGAGTCAATAGTGTGGTACATAATCACCTTGCCTACTGTGCTAATGTCAGTTATCTTTTGCTAATGTACATGACAGGCTTTATCTTTTCAGAGTGGCAAGAGTGAATTGCTGTTTGTTTGGGATCAGCTATTGTTACTGCACCTGGGCTCTTTTTTTTTTTTTCCCCAATTCTTAAAGTGTTTTTTGAGTGGAAAAGAACATATTAACACATTAAAAAAAACCCAAAACCCAAGAGAGAAGTAATACAAGATTCTTCTATCACATCCATGCAAACTTATCTCTGAAGATGACGGAGTTGCACTGGTCCAATGATACACCCACACTGTTTTTAACTGGCTTTAACTGTGCCACATTATTGCCTGATGATACCCAGAGACAGGGCACACCACCCACAGCCCTGGATTTTCCTACAAGTTTGGGGAATTTAGCCCTTATTTCCTGTTTTTTTACTTGTTTGAGTGCTTGTTTGTTCAGATTTTAACAGCTTTCTTATTTCTTTAAGGCACCAAAAGCCAGTTCTTCCCTGGGGAGGAGCACACCACACAGAGAGGGATGTGCTGCAAAGCTGGACACCAGACAGAGGATCCATTGCAAAGCTGGATGTCCCCTGAACCCTTTGTGCCAAAATGGTAACCCAAGGCAAGTCAGGGCTCTGGGTGTAAAGCTCATGCAATTTGTATTAACTTCTAATGTGCTCCTGGCTGTGAAGCCCCAGCTCCGGAGCAGAGTCCCAGGTATTTCCCTGCCAGCTGGGGAAAGGGTTTGCTCTCAAAAGCCAACAGTGGGGCAGCAGCTGAGCCTCTGCAGCACTGCAGGTATTTGTGGGGCTGGAGTGGTTCCATCATAACTCTCATCTGCATAAACCCATTCCCAGAAATGTTCTCTTTGCACTTCACTTCTGTAATACCATAGGTACATCCAGACAGCTCCACGGAGAGAAACAATTCAAACACACCGAGGGGAGAACAACTTCTTTTACATCCCTGAATCCTCTCGTAATATTTGCTCTGAAGGTCTCCTATTCCCTCTCCCAGAGACAAAGAGGGAAAGAGAAAGAGAAAGGAGCATGTGGATACATGCACACAGAGAAACATGCATTCAACATGATGGCAAAGCCTTATCTGGCCTTAAAAAACTGGCAGACGGCTTGACTTCTTTATAGCATCAGACCATTAAAGCTACAAAACCTCAATTAAAAAACTGCCAGAAGATTTTTTTACTTTGTTCCAGAAGGATATAAAACCAGTTATGAGGGAAAAAAATCTGCTTTTACCATGGAAAGTCCAAACCATAATTACAGCCACACTTAATGTTATTGCACACCAGGATGAGTCTAACTCCCATATCATTATTTTTTATTTACTATTTATTTTGCACTTTCTATTCTGCACTGATAAGGCATTAAAAAACCAAATTAAATAACATAACATATCATTAATATGGTTTGTTTTACCTAAGGCCATGAACACACCAAACCAGCCTGTTTACCTTGGTTTATTCCTGCCTGGAAGCAATTCAGAGCAGGGACAATGGGGAGGAGTGGTGCACACACAACTGGCAGTCAACCCAAACCAGCACCTTTGGTGGTTACTTGCATCCCTCATGTTAAAATCTAGGAACCATATCCCTCAAAATTCCTCAAATCCTTATGGCAGGCTTTTTTAATAAAGTAACAAGGAGACACAGGCCCTTTATTTCTCTTTGGAAGATCAAATCTGAGATATGGCAAGAGAAACGTGTATTTGCCCTCTTAAGACAGATTTTAAGATGCAATCCCAGCAAAGTCTCTGGTTTAGATCTTGGTGATAATCTACCACAGCAGTATCTGTCTTAGGAATACACAGGGTTGATAAGATGGATAAATCCAGCAGGAGCCCTAAGAGGACAGTAATCGGCCTAAGCTCCAATGGATTTTGATCTGTTTGAGGGGAAATCTCTGTGAGATGCACAGGGTAGGAAGAAATGAGGATAGAAAAGGTTTATGGCCATTATTTTGGGCACTGGGATGATGAAGTCTCAGGGCAGAGGAAGGTTGTTTCCCATTCTTTGAAAGCATGTCCACCATCTCTCAGTGGGGAATGGGAGCCAAGTCCTGGCACTGTCCACTCAGGAGCACGTCCTCCACAGTCCCTCCAGGAATACTCTTCCCACCTGGTCTCCCCATCAGCTGGACCAGCAGACCTGATCAAATGCGTGACCTCTCTACTCATCACAAGGAGATGGAACTGGATGATCTTTAAGACCCCTTCCAAACTGTTCAATGATTTTATGAATCCTGAAACCAGAAAGTTCTCAATCCATGTGGGCACACGGAGTTTCCCTGACACGATGGGCATCCTCGTCCTGGCCGCCTTCCAGCTCTTGTAATTACATGCTGCTGACCCAACGACCCCTCGCAGTTTCCATAGGCTGTGTTAGTTTTCACTTCCTATTGTGTTGCTTTGCACTTTCCAGGAGTTGCCATGCGCAGCCCCAGAGACACCTGCATTTTGCAGATGAAGCTATGGAATGCTGTAGCTTCTCAGGGAAACCTAATTAATTTATTACTGCAAAGTTGGGTTGGTGCTAGGAGGTGCCACTACAGTAAGGACAAACCCAGGTGTTCCTGGTTATTTCAGGAGGAAGACCAGTATTTCACACAGGTTCTCCTTCTTTTAGAGACGGATAATGAAAATAAAGGGAAGTTTTTTCCTAGGAAGGCTTTTTCTGCTCTGATTCCAACCCCTCTCATGGCCCCGGTTCAGCAGCATGCAGTGCTGGGTGCTGCCTTTAACATGTGTGTTTGTTTATCAAGGAATTAAAGGAGAAAGAAGGATGCATGAGGCATGTTGGGGATCTGCTGCAGGGAACACAGGGTTAAACCAGCCCTGAGCACTATGGAGCATGTTTGAAGGAAGTCTCACAAAAGTAATTTTAACTCGCTCCGTCTCGCTCACTCCCTCCCTCCCTTACTCTCTCCTCCCCTTCGTCTTCCTGGTTGTACACTATTCCTCATTCTTTACATTGTGGTTATATTTATTCCATGTTCCATTGAAGCTGTATATTAAAACTGCCACTTCTGAGCTTCTGCTGCACAACGGGAAAGAAAGGAAGGGGAAAAAAAAGAAAGAAAGAGGAAAAAAAGTGCTGGTATTCAGTTCCTGTGAGCTCTTGCTCACTTTGAGCGCTGTTCCTATTACACAATAATGTGTTATTTTGTTGAATTTTGGCATCCATCTAGCTCATCTGGTCAGGAGCCAAAAAATTAGAGTGTGTCAGTCCACCAGCTCCTCTGCAGAGACGCGCTCCCCTCGCCCAGCGCGTGCTCCGCGCTCCTGGCCCGGGGCCAGAAAGGGAAATCCATTTTACATACAGAACGCACAGAGCTCCAGCGCTCCGAGACTTTTTACCTACTAAAATAACTTTATGGACAAATGCCAGCCTGTGAGGCACATGCGGCAGGGAGAGTTTGGCACCGAAAACACGGTGAAGCGCTCAGCGGAGGCACCGAAGTTTTCCAGAAATGAGGAAATGGCTGTCGGTGCCGTCGTGGCACCTCACGTGACTTGGCACCGCCCGCCTCATTGGCCGGCCCGGCAGCCGAGCAGCCGCCATGTAAGGAGCGGGAGCTTCGCCCCTCGCTGCATCCTTAAAATGGCGGCCCCGCCGCGCGCCCGGCGAGCGAGCCCAGCCCAGCCCAGCCCAGCCCAGCCCAAGCCCCAGGGCTTCTTTTTGTCCCCAATGTTTTTCCCCCTCCTTCCCCCTCCGCTGAAGTTTTTATAAACCTTTACAGATTTGAGTAGAAACAGATTTCTCACAACTTGCTCCGCGTCTCAATTTCACAGCTCAGCATACACTCAGGCACTGTCAAAAGCTTGACAGCGTTCCAGGGAAAATATTAACTGTAAACTTTCCAACAGGAATTGAAGGCACACACGGCTCCTGTCAGGATGGCCCCTCCACCAAGAGCAGGGAAGACAATGTTTGCACAGGCTTCCAGAGCTCATGCTGCCACCAAACCCGCTGCGACCCCCAAGATGGTCCCGCTTCGCCGCATCGCGGGCACAATTAAGGGGATCGCCCGCCATGCGCCTTGTGCTCGCAGGCCGGACCCATTGAACACTGCATGCTCTGATGTATAAATATTTGCCTCTGGCTAAAGTTCAAGCAGTCCTCTGCGGCTGCCAGACACAACAGAACACCAACATCCAAGGGAAAGTGTTTACTGCAGCACTGGCCAACGCAGCCACTGCCAACGATCGAGCCGCTCGCCTCGGCCCGGCCCGCGGGCGCTTATCGCTGAGTTCCTGGCTGTCGGCCATGCTGCGCCTGCCGTCCTGCCCAGGAAATGGTTAATTTATTAAATGTGCCAGTTCGACCTCATCTGCACTGGTGGCCTGGCATGAGGGTCCCTGGCGTGAGGGAACATGGCCTCTGCACAGCCTCAAAGCATTAACCCTTCGCTAAGTGAAGGTCTGTAAGGCCGCCGGGTGGTTCAGACACTTTCTGTCCAGCCTGTTTCCAAAGCTGAATTGTTCTCCTGGACTGGAACATGCACGCAAAAGCTCCCAAATCTACTCCTGTGTATAGCCAATGGCCTGTGCGTGCTGGGGACAGAAATGGAGGGTTTTTGAAAGGTACAGAAGTTGTTGGTGATGCAATGTTGCTTAATGGACTCAAAAATAAATTTTCTCACTGCTTTCTCACCCTCCAAACAAAACACAGTTTGGAGTTTTCACCAAGTAAGGGGTACAAAATCCAGCTAATTCAACTCACAAATCAGCTGCTTCAATGTTCATGAAACCACTCCGGAAAGGTAAGGAAAGGAGGGGGAAAAAAATAAACCAGGGGAACCCTGCCGAAGGCCTGGCTGTGATCAGGGCTGTTGTCATTGCGGTCATCCTTGAAATGGCTTCCCAGTACACCAGAAATGGCAGCATTAAAATGCAGTAAAGGAACGTGCCAAGACCCTGCACATCTGACTTGTTCGTACTGTAGATCAAGTGGACTTTCCTATGAACAAACAGGAAAAACTGTATTTCAGGAAAATGTCTCGAAGAAAGAGAGTGGAGTTTTTAAGGAAGAGGTGAAACGAATAAAAAGCAAGAAAGCCTTCATATTATCATATTTAGCTTTCATATTTAACTAAAATGTTAGAAGTTTTACAAATCATTATTCTGGTGTTGCCTTTAATGTTGCATTTAAACAACTGAAATAATCGACTTTTGTAAAGCAGATGTTTTGTGGTAAGTTACATGCTTTGCAGTAGGTCTAGGACAGGCAAAAATCTTTACTCCTTACTACTTTCTTAATTTAGGTTTAAAAAGTTGAAAATTCACTGTAAACCTCCACAAATAATCTATTAACTAGTCCTATTTCGTACTCCCTTTTCTTATCAAATACGAGGGAGTTTAAATAGAGAAATCTTGACGACGATTTGAAATCTAGAGTTATACAGAAAATGTCTCATGAAAGTTTCTTGTTTAATGTGAGCCTTAACACCTCTGCTCTGGCTGTCCTGCCCGGGGCAGCCCGCGAGCAGTGGGTGATGTCAGCACCGCCGATCTCCTTTAGACCTAAGAAGCCCTGCACTAATAGTATCAGGACGGGCTTCCAGGAGGCCCAAGCGAATCATGTGAAAGAGGATCACAGAGGAATGTTCTGTTCCCACTGTGAACAAGACAGAATTAACTCTGAGATGCTTCCTTCTGCTGCCCTGTTTGGCCGAAAGGTCAGAACGATTAGCTCTCATATACTGGGAACCCACCGCCAAAACAAAACGTGGGCTAAACCTTCATCTATTTTAAACAGAAGGAGACACGCTTAGGACAGATAATTTCAGATGCATTTAAGGTTATGATTTTTCATTCTGACTTGCAACAACAGCTGCCTGTTAACTTTTTGTTCTTTCCAGAAGACTCAATGAAGGTTTTTTTTTTAAACCAAATAAGCTTTTTCTGCTAAATATAAAGAAAGAAACAATGTGGACAGAAGAAGGCTAGCCTGATGTTTAAGTCATTCTGCATTTAAACAACTCCACTACACTGGCAAGCTTAATTCATTACAGCAATTATTCTATCATAAATATTCTATATTTCTATGGAAAATAATACTTTGTTTACCACCATGAGGATTTCTTTACCAGTCATGTCTTTGAAGTCCAAAGATTAAAAAAGCAGATACACAGAAAACATTAAAATTGCCCAAATGCTTTGGTACAGTGTTTGTCTACATTATGCTGAAGAAAAGGTACTTACCAGGTCTTAATTGACTATATATTTAAGAATGATCATAGCAACATATTCAGCCTATTACCAGCAGATATGAAATGTTACACCCAATAAATGTTGTGTGACACGTACCTAATGGGTATTCTATCATGTTCAAAGAGTATAAAACAAACACAGGAAAAATTTCATCCAATTGTATCTTTTTCATTGGGCATCAATGTAAATATAGACTGAAGCAATCAAAATGCTAGAAATATAAATATTCCTTTTAAAGCCACTGAATCCATCACTTTACTAGGAAAGGCTTAGCTATGTTATTTGCAATTCCCTCATTGCACAACAATGTACATTACTGTCTGTAAGCTCTAATTTGGCATGGCGCATCATTAATGACCTGAATGGTGGCTGTTTCACACATACATATTTAATTACAACAGCTGAACAAATTACATATTTATGCTTTATAAAGGGGATTGCCAGTCTAATTCATTTGCTATGCATGCAGGTACAGGGCTCCATCTGCAACAGCATCTGCACAACAAGAGCTAACAATTATCCATTGTAAGTGAGTGAGTGTATCTGGTGAAACCTGTAAGAGATGCAATCGTATTAACCACTTCACTGCCTACAAACCAGTATTTTCTCAATGGACCACAATATTTTAAATAATTTATCAACAATAATACTACTTTGCATTTTCACAACATCCCTCATCTGAACATCTCTGAGCACTTTATATGCTATAAAAAATTAAGCCTTAAACACTCCTGTGAGGAAAGTAGTTCTTATCCCAGCATATATGGGGAAAGGAAGGGACCTAACCCTGAGGGGCTGGTTCTTCAAATGGCACAAAAGGCTCCAGTGGACTTGTGCTGATTTACATTATTTTAACCAATGAACTTGCCCAATGTGAAAGGTGAGCAAAAAATCAGCAGCAAAGAGAGGCAGATCTCCGTAAAATTAATGCAGTAGTTTAAGCCCTAAGAAGACTTGGCTTCCATGGGCTTTTGATCAAGGTTAAAATTATTATCCACAAACTGCGGTCCTTAATTGTACAAAAACTCTTACTGAATTATCTAACTAGCCCTCCAGAACATGAATAATTATTTCTAAAAATTGTCAGAGAAATGGCAAGAGATCAGAATACTGGAGAAATTAGAAATGCGATATAAATCTTCCAGAAAGAAGAGTAATCCTGGCACTAGTGGTCCAAACTAATGTTTACAGAGTAAAAAATTAACAGAACAAAGTCAAAGCACGTAAGGGAGACAACTGAGCTGCCTGAACCAATTAGAATTACTGTTTTAGTGCGGATATTTTTTGACAAACCAGATATATCTATGGTGTATATCAAGTAGGATGACAGTATTAATAGAACAATAGAAGTTGTATATTTAGATTCTGGCAAAGTACTTAGAGCAAACTCTCATAAAATTCTGCATCCGCAGCATTATTTTGACTTGGTTCTGAAGTCATTGTATGGATTGAAAAGTTACTGAAATGGATGAAAATTATGAATAATCCCCTTCTGGGCTGAACATACTAATTTAATGATGTATTATGGGGAAAGGAGACAGCCAGAAAGAGAACCCCATCTTACTTAAAATTTTTCTTAGAAGAAAAATAGGAAGGGAATGAAACTCGTGTATAGGCACGAACCAGATATTTGATGTACCAGAAGAACAAAGAAAGGTGCTAGGAGTCTGAAAGCAGTGTGAGCACAGAATAAAATTAGTTTCAGAAAAATGGGCAAACACAATAAGAAAACCAAATAACGGCAGAAAGAGAAAAAATGAGGAAATAACATTTCAAAATAAGCGTAATAGTGACAGCGAAGAAACGGTTATAGGAGAACTGGCCATGGTGCAGGGCAGCAGCAAAAGTCAGTGAAACTTCTGGCAGTCCAACATTTTTGAGAAGTGGAAGGTTTTTCATTACTTGGGACATTCAAAAGTGAAGTAGATAATCAGAGCTCTATTGGACAGGCTATGCAAGATCAAACAAGCCCTTTCCACCTCTAATTTCTCTAGCTTTACAGGAATGTTAAATAGCTTGAGAATGTTCACATAATAAATATAGAATAAATACAAGGCACAGCGTAACTATAGGATTATCAAAAATTATTTCAACTTCAATACCTGTAAGAGGAAGTGTTTAGGAGCAAATGAGTCAATAGTGAAGTTTCCGGTTATCATTTACAGGCTCTATTTAGAAATAAATAGGTCTAAATAGGCTGCTTGGCATGGGGCAGCTGTAGGTCAACATTCTACATCAGACACTGTAATTTGCCATAAGTGCAGAGGTGCTCATTAATTACAGGGAAATCTGAAAGTATCCCTCAGGCCTATGGTGAGGCTGCCAAAGTGTGCAGTGAAGTGCAGGCTCCCTCCAGGAAGTTCTGGTGCTGCTGCTGCTTTAAAGCCATGATTGGGCTGTGCTGTACAAAAGATCAGCTGTCCCAGGATGGATATCTCAATTGGAAAAGCTATTTTATCGAATTAACAGCTATGGTGTTCTCTGAGTGCACCAAGTGCCACAGCTGCTTCCATGTCAGCATCCAGCATCATCTGGATTTGCTGGCCGCACTAGCTTCCCTCAAACACACATCTCCGGCTCACCCTCAGGAAACAGAGCAAAAATACAGGACAGAGCATAAAAAAAAAAAAAAATAAAAATAAAAAAATCACATTTTAGGGCTGTGAATGTTGGAGTAGGAATTCCAGACATCTCCTTCCCTCAGCAGGGCAGCACTGACTTCCTCTTGGCCCAACCTGCCTGATATTTCTGGATCCTGGCACCAGAGTGACGGAGGGAACTCCTCACAGCGCCCAAACCCTGGGCAAGCCAGCGAGTAAACTCTGAACATCTTCCCTGGCGCACACGGCTGATCCCTCCCTGGTCTGAGCAGGAGCAGTGGAGTTGTTCAAAGGTTTAAACTGCTGCAAAAGGAACTAAAATACAGTTATTTTGAAAAGGGAGGGAGGTGCAATTGCTTAGTGGACACATGCCAGGCAACATCTCTGTAATTACATTTTGCTCTGTTGCAATGCCTGCTTTTCCTACACCCTTAATTAGGCAAGAAAAATCAGGAGAAAGATCATCTCCATTTCTCCCCAGCTTCCTGGGTTAACATTACACAGGATCAACTCCTGTACCTAAATGCCCTGTCACAGTACCTCGAGTGACCTTGTCAACTCTGAAAGCTGGTCAACAATCCTCTTAATGCTGGGGAACACAAGCCACAGGTTTAACTCCACTCCCAGGGAAAGATGTAAGCAAGAAAATCAGATTCATTTCGTGTTTCTATTCCCCTACTCCCCTTTTAGACATCAAAGGGTCCAAAGCAGCCCACCATTAAATCTACACTTAAAAACAAGGCAGAGGGGGAAAAGAGAGTCTCAAAATGAGGTTGCTGCTACTTGGATTAACTGGGAACGTGTGCAGGGCTGGCAGAAAGATACCAGGATAAGGCCAGATCGACTGTATGGCAGCTGGGTGAGAATATGACAGAGCAAGAACGAGCCTTTGTACAGCAAGTAGTTACCTCAAAAGAGAAAACGTTTTAAATAAGGATTTTGATAGCCAGATCTTTATTTTTTAAGTTTTAACTTCTCCAGAGTAATCTCAATGAAAAAAGGTAAGAATATACATTAGGTTTCACTTATTATTTAAGGCTGCACACTCAAACCCAGAAGTTCATGAGCCTTTACAATAATTCTCCCTTTAAACAATATATAACTAAAGTCCTTAGACCACTGCATTGAAGGTTTTTAAAGATGTCATTTTCTGCTCTGAAACCACAGTAAAAGTATTCTACTTATAAGAGCAAATTTATTTTAATAAAATATTTTTTGAGACAGTTTGTTTTTGTTTTCTTTTCTTTTGTTTGTTATGTTTCAGCCAGTTGGAGCACTTATATGAAAAAGATGGGGTCGGTTTGCAACTCAGTATAAAGCTGAACACTTCAACTCAAAAGCAAAGTGATGTTTTTTTCGCCCGTTATGGGACTGAACCATCATTATGCTTAAGTTGCTTCATTTGCATATCCGATTTTTCCATGCCTCATGCCATAATCACTTCTCTACGTAATGCTGCAATTTGCAACTGGAGAGATAATAACGATTTCATAAACAAGATTATAACTCCAGGTATTTAATAAAGCAACGGGAATGCAGGATTACAAAGGAACAACTAAGGTAGTGCACTGAAGTTCCTCTGGAGGAATTAAAGCTGAATAAAAAAAAAAAGAAACCCAACTAAAAACGCAATAATTGAAAACAGATTTTTGCAAATTTTCCAGCCTCGTTCTTTAGGCAACTATAACTCTTTAAACTGTCATTTGTAAAATTCCACTCGGATACTCCCCAGACTGCTGCAGCGGGCGCCTGTAACTTCAGTAGCTGCTCTCGTGACTGTGAGGCTACTGCAGATGTGTTCCTGCAATGCTCAACGCCCAGAGCCTTGCTGAAATATTCATAAATACACACATATATCCCCTCAAATTTAAAAGCTAATAACAAATTGGGTTTTGCTGAATTGCCTGGAAATTGGCAGCTATTGAAGCATTTAGCATCTCCTTGTGTGCATGTAGAGCTGACAAATGTGTTAAGAGCATCGAGTTCAAAAGTCAGACGCAGATCCAGACTGGCTGAAGCCTGTTAGGTGCAATGAACTCTCCCCCAAAGAAGTTTACTGTAAAGAGGCCAAGTCGTTCTCTTAAAATAGCCTGTGTTAGCTGGATCCAAGAATTACAGTCCCTTTGGCCAAAGGTGTACAGTTGGGACGATTTCTGCTCCCTCTTGTCAGACCTTCTTGAGCCCAGAACAGTCATGTCTCTCTTAAATTAAGAGAAACTGCTTACAGATCTAGAAATGTCCTGCCAAACAGGAACAGTGCTGAAAACAAGTCAATATGGGTCAGTCAATGGACTATCCTGGGGAAGACACAAACTTCTGGCACTTGCCAAGTTGAGAGATGAATCAAAGTGTTCCAGGACTCCAAATTATCTTGGAACTTCAAATTTCGTCACCACGCTTCATCTCCTGCCCAGGACAAAGAAGGGCTGAAGCCCAGCCCCAGCAGTTCCTGCTCTACTAGAGCAATGAGAGTTTCCAGGGAATACTTTAAAGGAGCCAAACAACCACGCCAGAAAATTCAAGAGAGGACAAAAATCTAAAACGCCTCCCATTTCCCACCTGGCAGGCACAGATCACCTTAGGGGATACACGTTACGATTACCAGTGGTATTTCCTAGCAAAACAATTTATCTATTAAATTGATTTGCAGGTAACATTCCTACTGTGCAGCCTCTTAAAAGCAGCAAAAAGGGCCTCTTAGTAACTGCTTTGCTTTGTTTTGAAAACAATGAAGATGCACAGTATTGTTTTAGTCTGAATTGCTTGTAATTGTAAAATTTTAATCCAAAAATATGTTTGCATTAACCTGCCTGTATTTGAGTTGTCGAGAACACACTTCCTCTTAGTTCATATATTTTTGGGCTCTGCCACTTTCTGACTTTAGGAGCAAGTTTGATGGTAAACTATTGTTTTCAAACAATTCTAAATGTTCCTTCCTTTCTAGGAAGCATGAAATTGCTGCCAACACATGGCTCCGATTCACAGGAATATTTATTGTGCTGATAATTGAACTCCAGTCATATGACTGAAAGAGGCTAACCAAAAAAAAAAAAAAAAAAAAAAAAAGAAAAGGCAAAAAAGCTCAACTGTAATTTCTAGACATCTATAAATTTCTTATTCTTTCTGTGGAGAGGAAGCTCCCTGGGGCTTTCTGGATAGCCTCAGTTTTATTTATCACCCACTCTCTTCCAATCTATGAATGCCATAATTCTTCCTGTTGCAAAGAGATGAACACGGCCTCAGTCACACACTCCCCTCGTATCAATGAGACATTGCTAAACAGCAGTTATGGTAATGGAAAATATTGATGGCCCAAGGCCTTGCTATCAGTTTCAGTTCCTGTGGGCACAGAGCTCGGATCTGAGATCCAAACCAGTCTCTGTTTGAGTCTAACCATGGCTCCTGCCATGTCCTGTTTGGGACACAGACATGAGCAAAGCAGTTCCCAAAATGATCTTTAGGAAGGAGTGCTGGCACCAGAGGTCATGGGAGGGGAAGGACATGGATCTGATCACACGTTGGTATGGGCAGACCCCTGCGCATCTGGAACTGTTCCCTGTCCTGCTAAGATTGTGTGCTACATCCCATTTTTTGTCTTTTTGTAATTTTTGTCCTAAGAAAACACAAATACTCTATTACTGCAACTCATATATAATAACAGAACCCAACAGGTTCTCTCTACCCTAAGTTACCAGTGTCTCTGAACAAACAAGTGAATATTTCTTTCAAGGCCCAAACATGGCCACTTCCAGGCTCTTAAATGGCTGTTGAGTTAAATGAGCTCCAACTGGAAAGAGGTCATAAATTTTTAAGAAGACCTCCAAGTAATTTTAAATATGCTTTATTATCTTCACTTTACTTTGTCAATGATATTTTTGTTGCAAAGTTAAAATACTTCTGCAGATTGATTTTATCCTTAACCAGTTTGGAAAACACAGAGGGTTTTTTTAGTGTCTTAAACAGACCTCAATTTCATACCACTATTTTTGGTTCAATCACAATCAAATCTGTGTTTATAAAGCTTTCCGGTGTCCAAATAGCTTTCTGCACTCCAGCACGCATTGTTTAATATTTCTGCATTAAAAGAAGCTTCTCATTTTGCTCAATTTAGGTGACTCTGCCAAGAAGTATTTCCGAGCATGAATAAGCCATGAAACATATATTCAAATTCAGATTAAAAATATGCATCTTTGAGCTTGGAATGAAGAATAAACACTTGGAATCAAACCCTGGCCCTATTAAGGTCAATGGGAAGAGTTTAAAAATGAGTTGTTTATGATTAAGGAGATGTGGGTTCTAAAATCAGCTTCCCACATGATGCAGATTCCAACTATCATTGCCCAATCTTTACCAGCAAAATGGAAATAGTGCCACCCCGCATTATGCATTTGTGAAAAACTCTAAGTGTTGTGTGTGTTTTAAAAACACAAGAGTCACATGAACTATTCAGCAGCTTGAAGAATTCCTTGCTACTACTTGGAACTACACTGGGGAGTAGAACTAAATTAAAGTTTAGTTCACAGCGGCCTGTGAACATTACAGTTTGTAGTTTGAGGAAAATGGTGTGTATGTTATTTTTCACACTGGCACAGGTGTGTTTTTTTTTTAAATGAGCAAGGAAACTAGTTTTGCCTTTTCAAACATTTCTGAGGAGTAAAACTGTCGTGCATCTTCCTCAGCTACTGCTCAGCTTAGGTCTCTTCACTATCATCACCTGCGTCTAGTGGTAGGTGTCCCTGCCCATGGCAGAGGCTTGGAACAAGATGAGCATCAATATCCTTTCCAACCCCAACCCAAACTCAAACAAACCTGAGACTCTATGATTTTATAATTTTGCTAATCTGTGTGATTCAACTGAAATCTGGACACTCGTTTGCCCACATCAGCTGTGCTGGTTCCCACTGACTGAGAACTTTCCCCTGAAAGTAAAATTTTCCTTTTCCTCGCTCTGTGGTTTCAGGGGCTATGCATTTCACCTTTCTTCTCTCCTGCCAAACAATATGATAAGTCAAACCTTGTTTTCCAAATAAATGGAGAACTTCAGATTAACAAACAAGCCAAGTCCTGCTGCAAATGGAAAACATTGATAAGAGAGTACAAAGAAATATTCACAACTGCTGGCCACAATTAAACTTACTTTCTAATGAATCATTACAGCTGAATGCACACACTGGAAAATATTGTCATGGCAGATACCACCAGACCTTCAGTTGTCACTCAGGTCCCTTCAAATCTTCCTGAGAAATTTCCAGGAGAGCCTGGCTTGGGGCAGTGGTTTCTATCTTAATGACAGCCTCAAAGAACATTTCTCACAACTCCTTGTGTGCTTTCAAAGCCCAGCCTGCAAGTTTTGCCACTGCCCAGAGCCAGCTCTGACCAGATCTTTACAGCTGCCCAGACTGGAAAAATAAGCAGAAAAAAAAAGTTTTGCTATTTTGCACAGGATTTTTGCAGTTCTTTCAGCAATGTACAGGCCCTTTTAGTTAAAGTACATATGTCTGTATGTGCATTTATTAACAGTATCACAGGGCTCTACACAAAACCCAAAGCACAGGCAGTTGCTTTTTTGCCCTGAGACACAATCAAAATTGTGGATCACGTGTAAGAGAAGTGTCCAGGATGAGAAAGTTGCTTTGCCATGTAATCTCAAAACCACTTTGACTCCTACTTAAGCCCTGTTTCCCTTGGTCTTTCCTTTGTGGTCCTTCCATGTGGTCACAAAACATCAGTGTTGCTCTGGCTATTTTGGGGATGTGGATGGGTGCCTGCAGGTTTCAACTACCATCTTCCCAAGTGCACTGAAGAGCCATGCATGGATCCTGCTCCCCTGGGATTCTGGAAGGATTCACAAGCTAAGGGGACGCCTTGGTTTGTGCCATTTCACCACTGTTCTAAAAGTTGCTAAAACTGATAAACTGAATCAAATCTAGCAACTTCCTCAGGTATTCCTGGCTGAGGTGCAGTATAGCAGTGTTAAAACAGCATCACTGGTGGAATACGTTGTGCATTATGTAGCTCAATTATTAGGCCAAATAAAATAGGAATCAAAGCACTGCACAAAACAAAGGCAGAAAAGCTCAGTAAGATCACCTAGCCCTCTGTGTCCACAGAATGATCCATACAAACACAGTTTTAGTCCTTTCTCTGCTTTCAAATGACTCGAACTGAAGGGCATTTAATTTTTCTCTTGGGGAGTATGCCACATCTACTCCATTTCTTTGATGGTATGTGTTTTAGTTGCACTCCCAAGTCCCAACCTAAATTATCCTTCACTCTCCTTAGTGTTCACACCCTTCATATCATCAAAGACCTTTCACATCTTCTCCCTAAGGTAAGTTATACATATTTAGTGCACCAGACTGTGATAAGATTATCCTCAATAAACAGCACTTAAATAAGAGGCCCATTGAGCTGGAGGAAGTCTATCTGAGGACGGGGTTGTTAAAGAAATAGGGACAGGGCAATCTGGCCTTAATCTTCACCCATAAATCAATAATAGTAGATACCCTCAGCAATTGCTCTTTGTTCTGACTTTCCATGAGCGTGGCCGTTAGAGCTTCCAATAACTGGAACTGATATTTTCTGGGAGAAACAAGCCAAGGGAGAGAACTGATGAAGGCCTTTAAGGCAACAGGATACTGCCACAGAAGTGACCCAGCTGAGAGGACTTTGGTGGATACACTCTTGGTTTTACCACTTTCGCTCACATTTCTGCTTGTCCAAAGAAGCTCTTTGCCCCGAAAAGGTCACTGAGACAGCAGAGCTCCACCCACCAGGTACAGAATATAGTAGGAGAAATTCTCCCTGGAAGCAAAAAATTTTTTACTGTTCATGGGGTAAAAGACAGGGAAAAAACCTATTTCTGACCCTTAAATGAGGACTGTCGAGAAGGCCAGCATTTAATGGTTTGTAAACACAAACTCAGAGCTATAAATGCATTGCTTATTCCCACTATAATCCCTTTTCAAACTGGTTCCCCTGATGAATATAAGGAGTATTGATTTTTAAACCCATGTAGGTTTTTAGAGACAATGCAGACTGACTTAATTATAATCAATAAAATTTACAGACAGTGATGCAACCCAACATTCCTACCAAAAAGTATGGCATAAGAACAGTCCAGTTTCCCTACAGCACTGCTAGAATATGACCTTAATACATATTTTATTATGTATAGAATCTTGGCCATGAATCCATCAGACCACCTGCATCTCCACAGTTACATCAAATCTGGTATTGCCTATGAGCAAAGGGAGAGGGAAGTTTCATCAGACTTTACAAGAGCTACTGCAAACATCCCTCTCCTTTTGGATATCCTCCCATCCTTCAGAATACTTACTCTCACCATGTCTATCTGAAACTATTTCTATTGCTCTGATAAAAACACTAACAGTCAAAGAGAAAGGAGGTGAGATTTGTCTCACCTAGAAGTGCTGGCCTAATGGTTGGGCACAGCTCAAAGTGTGGTGCCTCTGCTCTTTGTGGAGCCAACAGTAAGAGCCAAGCAGTTCCAAAATAAATTTGCTGAGCTGAAATGCCCTCGGGGGGTGCCACCCTCCAGTTCATCAAACAACAGAACCAGCCTACACAACCATCTTAGACTGAACACCCAAGTTTAAGACAGAAGAACTTAGATGAGGTTCACCTAAGCACACATATTTGCCTGGATCAGAGACTGAGGCACAGTCAAGTGGAATGATAATCCGGCACAGCTCAGACTAGGACAAAACTTCCCAGAGCATCCTTCTTTTCTTGACAAGGTAGGAACAATCAGTGGCAGAAGGAGGAACAGGGCAGAAACCTGGATCAAGGCTGGCTTTTAAACCTGCCTTCCATTCAACTCTACTGGTTCCTTGAGTGTGCATGACTGTAGGACCCACCATTCCCAACACATGGTTACCTGCAGGTCTCCCATGGACTGCCTGTGCAGTGCCAAAATACTTACATAGCAGCAGCCACCCTCCCCAGGACCAAGCATCACACACACATGTGCACAGCACCACAGCAGGACTGTTTATACCTACTGAAATGTGGTTTAGACATTAGAAGATACCAGTTCCTGCATAGCATCTGGGTAAAAACCTTCCAAAATCCACACTTTCAAAGTCCTACCTTTTGCATGCATGACCTTTCACCTCAGTGTTCGGTGTTACAAGGTAATAAATCCTATCTTGGCCCCAGCTATGAAATACCATGAACCAGACCAACCTCCTGAGATGATGCCAGCCATCTGACAGGCATGGGACCAAACCCTGACTTCTCTGAGGTTACAGTGCCCAAAAGAAAGCTGAAATACACAGAGGGATGTGGGCTGGGAGGATGCAGTGGGAACAGTCATTTCTGCACTCCATAATTCTACAAGGAAACGGTCGGTCTGCTCTTTCCCAATAACTAATCTCCACAAAACTACTGTATTATTAATTAGCAGTATTAAATTTGAGAGAAAACAATGACTACAATCTGTCTGACCACCCATGTAGCCTGAAGCCCACCTTTCTGCTTTCTAAGTGCTTTTGAAACAGCTCTGCACTAATGTCTGTGACTTTCTCTCTGTGACAAATTAGTCCATGTTGACAGCACAGGCTATCTGGAAGCATGGAAAAAAAATCTAAGTTTAAAAAAACCAAAACAACAAGAAGATACCTTCTTTTGTAAATATCTTTCAGCTGGCACAGTAAATTACATTGATTCAGAAGTGACTCATTTCCAACACTGCACACATTAGCAGCCAGTATTATTCAATTTGAGATTTTAATTTATAACATACTCTTGGTAATGTACTCCCAATACATTCCTCACTTCCCTACCCTGTGACTGACAAAAGATGAAAGATCTTTACTGTATAAATATTTTATATTAAACCCTTCACTCTGCTGTATTTCTTCCATTGTCAGTTCCCATTTGCAAATACTATATATTGCCCAAAAAAGTGCTGATCTCGGCAAAGGGCATGTGCTTGTAGGCAGCCCTGCAGCTCCCGCAGCTGCTGTGCTGCTGCCAGGGAGAGGCTGGGAGTGGGGGTTCCTCCCAGTGGGAATGAACCCTGCTGGCCAGGGGACCTGGTCACTCCAGAGGGCTCAATTCTGGAAGTGGGAGCAAGGAGCACGCCTGTGGCTCTGCAAGCAGGAGATGCCTCTGCTCCTGCGTCCAGCCCTTGACCTATGTGAGAACGACAGAGTAAAAATGCCTCTGTTAAGTAAATCTTTCACAAACTCTCCTGTCACCTTGTCTCGGGGTGAAACTATGTCAGGAGGCAAGATTAGATAACTTGACCTAAATCGTGCTGGAAATCTGTGGCAGACCTCAGCTCAGATCTCCTGACATCCTGTCTTGTGCATTACTGACAGACCAGCCCTAATCTAGTAGGAGAATCCTTTTCCAAACTGTTACTTAGTAAGAGCTAAATGCCACCAGCAGACATCCTCGGTAAAACCCTCCTGGCTGAGGCCAGATTTGGCTCCTGTTTCTGACCCGAATCATAGGAGACTGCTCACCACCAGCTACTCCCGTCTCCCACCGCTTCTCCCGACACTTCCCACTATTCTTGCTTGTTAAGCACTTATTATCTAATCCAAAAATACTCCCTGTCCCATGAAGTGCACAAACCAGAGATTATTTATCCTGCTCTGGGACAGTTCTTTGATCAAATGAACACTGCTGATTATTGTTTGGTCATTGTCTGGCTGCAAAAGGGTCTCTTGATCAGCTGCTCCTACTTTCTGTGGTTGTTGAGAAGAGTTATTTCGGGATCCTGCAGCTTAGATCATGCAGGTATTTCATCCCAAGATTTAAGGCAGCACGTTTGAATGCGTTACCCTACTTAGATACATAAAAAATAATTTCAACTGGGCTAAATTACCTTTATTATCAACCCTGGTAATTCCACCGCAGCCATTTTCTTGACTGATGTAGGGAACACTATGAAATGAATCCTCTGAGAAGAAGATGGAAAAAAACAAGACAGTGATCAATGGATTCAATTAGTTACAGTATAATTCCACCAAGATGAAAAAGATCCAAGACACAATGCAACTTCTCCAGCTCAGCTAACAGAAGTTAGAGAGAACCTGCCGCTACTTGGATGTTTGTTTTTTTTTTTTTTTTAACTCTCTAGAACTACTAATCCGTGTAAGGGCAGAAGGAGAGGAATTACCAACAGTACTCAGCAAAATACTGTCAGTATAGAGAGGCTGTGCCACAGGTGGAGGCTCCAAAAGACTGTTTTAATGGACTAGATACACATTATGTCTGTATTTCTCACACATAGAAAGCGTTATAACAACAGAGAGATTTCTCTAATGACAACAAAATCAAACCTTCCCAACAGCACATCCAAGCAAGAAATAACAATGCTGTCGCTACGCTGAGGAGGAACAAATTTCTCATCTAATAATTCCCTCAACGCTTCCAAACTCCTGTTTTCAGCATCTTTCCCGCATAACGCCAGGGAAAGCATATTCCCTTAATGCACGGGTCATCTGAACTACACCCTGACTCCGAGGCACACGGACCTCTCTGCTCTGTGCTATGTGACACCTCCTTGTCACCGGGGTCACCACCGCAGGCACGTCCCGGCAGCTGATGCCATTTGTGGTAAGCGCAGCGGCTGGGAGGCCGTGGAGGGGAAGGGAGGGAGGCGCGAGGAAGAGCATAAAGACACAATTTAGTTAATCACATTATTAAGATCTTCATCAGCGAGAGTACTTAGCACATGGAAATAGTCAGTTTACAAGATCCGAGCGGAGCAATCTGTGTATTACGCCCGGGACGTTCCAGCGCCGGGAAATATGTAAATGTCATCATCTTAAAAGATAAAGGCATGGAGAGAGCAGGGCTTTTTTGCATGTAAAGGAAATAAGATGAATGAATAAAGCTGATCAAATGATTAATAGAATCCATAATCTTAATCTTATTATTTCTAAAGAAGCAAAGGCTGTTCAGTTAAGAGCTAGGCGTCTCCATTTCATTAGGAACAATTATATTCCAACTGATCAAGATCTACACCGTGCAGCCCTCGCAGCAGACTCATTTTTATATTTCCTGTCATTTCAGTGAGACCAACAAAGTTGTTGATGATTTGCAAGGAGAAAGCTCTGGAGATGGGTGTAAACAGATTTTAAACAACAGATCTGGCCAGGGTGATTTAGGACCTCCCCCCCCGCTCCTCTGAGGAACACAATGCAAGGCAAAGGCAACCATGTGCTTGTTTCAAGATGTCTAAATCCCAGCCACACTATCCATCTGAAAGGGGGAAAAAAAATAAAAAAAAAGAGATGTTTTATAAAATGTTTTCACACCCTGTTGGGTTAAGAGACAGTGGGTATTAATCCTATGGCTGCTTCCCCAGGCTTCCTCTTTGTGGTCAGCAGTGAAGCTGTGGTCAGGCAGAAGGAGGACAGAGGCATATTTTTTTCCTCTCTTTCTTTTTTTTTTTTTTTTTAATTTAGAAAAAAAAAAAGAAAAAAAAACTCTGTGTTAAAACAAGAGAAAGTGGACTGGTTACACAGCAAAGCAAAAACCACAGCCAGCCCTCTCTGCTGTTTCTTTCCCCCTAAATGTGGCCTACAGCGATTCTGCTTTCCAAAAAAAGGTTTAATTTAAACCATACAGTGCTACAAGCTGCCACGTTTCCAAATTCCACATTCCTTTCTAATCTGTGCACTTCAGAACTGACAAATTCTGCTTCCAATGGTACCCAGACTAACTGCGAGGAAGGAATTGCTGCTAACCCATCATTCCTCCCCTCGATAAGGAACACCAAACCCCCTGCCTGCCCTCAGCCCCTGGATTTTGCTGAACTTTTTAAAATTATCATATTTAAAGGGCCAGATACAGTGTTTGCAAAATCTTTAGTTCACTTTTCAAACAGGGAGAAAACCATTTCCAGGACTCAGGGAACAGGGAGGAAGGGAATTCCCAATCCAGAATAAATCCACAGAACTCCCTTGATGGCTTTAGAAAAGCAATTTGCAGCTGCCCACGCTGTGCCCTGACTGCTTGGTTTGCAGGAGCCCACATGGAGAAGGGCTACATGGCAAAGGACATTGGCTCTTCTCTGCCATGCAACCCAAAAATGTGCTGTGCAAAAGAGCCTTCCCTCACTTAAAGTCAGGTAAAATAATATTTTCAGTGAGAACAAGGGGGCAAAGAGGATGTCCAGATTTGTCCTTGAGCAGGAGTAGCCCACAGAGACACTATGGATAAAAGAGGAGTCCCAGACTCTGCATCCCTGATGAAGACTTGGAGAGATGGGACCAAAGGCTTTAAGGAGCATCAGTGCAGAGCCCCTCCAGCTTAGGGACAGTCTGGTGAAGGGTGCTCGAGGGGCTCCATGGACCCTGGGGCACACAAGCTGCTCCATCAGCCAAACCCTAAGCTGGAGAAGAAACAGCCCCTTGTGAGCTGGCACAGCCCATGGGGGATTCCCTGGGAACCCACGTCCACATCCAATTCCAGGCTGTGCCAGGCTGGAGGAGCACCTGGAGCACCACTGTCATCCCAAAAACCACTCACCCACAGCTTTTGGCCCCCAGCACATAAAAGTGAGAGTTTTGGGTTGCCCAGCAGGTGATTTATTTCTGTCCTGGGATTTTTTTGGCCTTCCTACAGCTCTAGGACACACAGCCAAACTCATGACTTGTCACAGCAGGGTAACAGCACGAGCTCTTCAGTAGGGCTCCCATCTTAACCACCCCATACAATGATTTCAGGGCACATCCACAACTGTTTATCCCATCTCCTGCAGACAATCTGCTGCTCAGTGGGGCACAGGAGTAAGGAAAAGGGACTGGATGGCTCTGACTCCAGAGGAACAGGAGCGGCACTAGCTCGGGTTCCTGCACCTGCTTTCTGGCGGGGCTGCACCCACCATGCAACACCTCCTGCCAACCCAGAGCACAGCAAAAGCATATGTCACATCTCAAAAAGCACGGCATTTTCAAACTCCTTTTTTTCTCTTTGCCTTCTGCTTTCCGAGCCGTTAAAGTGCAGACGAGGAACATTTTCAGGCTTTTCTCAAGAGTCAGAAACTCAAGCTTTCATCTTTTTTTCTTCCTTTTTTTTCTTTTTTTTTTTTTTTTATGGCAGCTGAGATACACATGGAAATTTTTGGTTACCTGGAACCTTAAGAAAAACATCAAACCTGGAGAGGCTCACAGTAAGAGCAACTGCACGCATCTTAAACCACCATGTAAATCACAAAATAGTTGAGCCCAATGTTTACTTTCAAGTAATGTCAGAACTCGAGTGTGCAAGGCCAGGTTCTTAGCCAGTGTAAATCCATTTAAGTCGCAGGCTCTCTCCCTGCTCCAGAATCATTGTGTTTATATTCAGACAATACACTCGACAGGCACCAGATGAGTGTTCTTAGCCTCAGCTCAATGATTTTTCTGGAAATGGAAAGAGTTTAGCTGTGGGATCTCTGCCAGGGTAGGAACTCTGCAGGGGGAGTTTTGAGGTGGGGATTTTCAACAGGAGTTGGGTCCATATTTCCCGAGTGCTCCTTTGAAAATCCAAGATGATGTTAGCAAACCTGATCAGATCCTTTTAAAACAGAGAAACAATACAAAACTGCCATGGAAGATAAGCTATAATGATGTAATAAATGACTTAAGAAGTTGGTGAAACATTCAGATTTAATACTAGCACAAATCTGAATTTTTGTCACTTCTGCCAGGACAGTCCAATAAGGCCTTAAATTTGAGTAAATGTCAGTCATTCTCAGTTGTCCCACTAGTAGTCCCACAATGGGACATGCTAGCCAGAAATGGAAAGGAGGTACAGCATCTGCTTATGTTTAATTTATTTCTGCATTTTGGCGTGTTGTCCTGGGAGAATCAATGTTTTTAAGTGGCTGCATCTTTTTGAGCCAACTTGCTGTCCTTTGCTAACAAATCAAGGACATGTTTCTGGAATTGGAACATACTCCTGTTGAAACCAGAGAGGTACAGGTATGGCAACCTTTCATTTTAAAAATTTAGTATGTGTTCTTAGAGTGAAATTCCCTCAGTTTCACTCAAACTGAATTCTAGATTCCCTCCCTGGACTAAGTCATAATTCTCATTAGCAGGAGTTAACGTGCATGGATCATGGAGGAATAAATCCACTTAAGGCAGGTCAGCACTCAGCTAAACCGGAGCATACAGGGCACCCATTTCCAGTACTCTGGATTTACACAGAATCCTTGATGGCTGAAATCAGCCCCCTGGTTTTAATAATTGCTACTTTGAGCACATGGGGAGCTGGGGAGCCCTGCAAAGCTGGACAGACCAAGGACCCAACTCCAGCCCTACATCCCTGGAAGACCCTTCCAAGACTCCACAGCATGTCCTGCTGATGGCAATGGCGTGGGTGCCATCAACTTAACCCTAGGCAGAAGGGAACAACGTGCTCCTTTTTTTAGGGCTGGTTAAAATAAAGAGGAGAGAGGCTCAGTGTGTACTTTTGATTTCAAATGCTAATTTTGATTTAATAGTAAGCGGCTTGTTTAAGAAGTAAAAGTGGTTCTGAAACACAAAGGTGCTTGGATGTTGTTATAACTAAAATGGGGCTGATAGCTAGGTTTTTAACAATTTGGTAACAAGAAAAACTGGTCACATGCTGGGACGTTTTATGCCAAGTCTCAGCCAGAGCAAAATTTTATGGCCGAGTTATAAACCCTTGAAAATAAGGGTTTATAATAGAAATGCTGACAGACCCTTAATTATAGCAGCACTAGCGGGCACTGTTGTAATAAGGCCCACATATTTTCCTCTTTGATCATTATTTATAGGATGCATTGGAAATCATCCCATTTACAACTGTATGCCCGCTCAGTTAGGTGGAGTTTTATCCATTAAGAAAGGGAAATACAAAGTCGGCTGCTGAAGAAAGCCGGGGGCTTTACCTCCTGGCGTTCCCGCAGCATTCCAGCCCCGGGCTGCAGGCAGTGACTAATGCCTTTACTCCGCTGGTTTGTATAAGAGGTTGAAGTTCAGGCTGGTGCAGTGCAGCATTCCCCGGGACCTGCTGCCTCTTTAGGCAGGCGATTAATCACTTGATCGATAGACCATATGATTAGGCACTAATAGCTGATAGGAGGAGAGAATAAACAACCATAAATTTGCTTTGTACCGAGTAATCCAAGTGTAAGAGAGGTCAGATAATGGCCACATAAGGTCATGTTGCCTAAGGAGCCCATATGGGAAAGATGGAAGATACATACATTTTTAAATATCTTCAATTATTATTGTATTGCTGGGCAGTATTCAGGCTGCCCATGCGCCGCTCTTCTGGAGCACGGGCAGGCTGCTGTGCTCCAGCACAGGCTGGTATCAAACAACCGCTTCCACAACGAGTTAAAAAAGGCAGAACAACCTCAAAAACCTCAGGCTGCGTGATGATCTCAAACTAAACATCCGCGCTGGATGAGGTGGGTGTAGGATCAGCGGCCCTGGGAGGTCCTGGGGATCTGGCAGGACCTGTGACCCCATTGGGTCCCTGTTGGGTCTGGCTCCTGGCGAGGTGCAGGTTCCAGCCTGCTCCCACCACTGCAGCCCACCGCACCCAGGCAGGATGCTGGGCAGAAAAGCTGTCTTCAAAGGGCCATAAATCTCTGGCTCCCCACCCCCTCGCCTCCGTCCCTGCCTCCTGCCTTTTCTAAGGCTCTCTTCTTCCCCTGCATAAAAAATGGGCCTTTCAGGACTCAAGATGCAAACCAGGTTTAAAGCCTTTTTCTTCCTTCCTTCTCTTTTTTTATTTTTTTTTTAACAGTAAACGTACCCTTTGTCTATTGCAACGAATTTGAGAAGGAGTAAAAATGGCTGGTTAAAAAGAAGAAAAAAATACTTCAGTCACCCCAACAAAGGCGAGGAGTTTACAAACCTTCCCCGTCAGTGCCTGGATGCAGGCAAAGTACTTACTTCATTAAGTTGAAACAAAACTCAGCCAGTAAAACCGTCAGCTCTATCCGAGACAACTGCGGGCCCCTTGCAGCACGTTCCCGACTGACCATCAGCAGACTATGGAAATTGCTTTTTCTGCCAAACAATCGTGGGGATAAATGCCCTCCTTTATCTGTGGGGCTATTTCTAAACTCCCCTTTCTCAGTGACAGGACATTCATGGGCTGCAATCTGATTTTGTTGCTTCTCAGCATTAGTGGGAAAGCACATTCCAGGCTCTCCTGCTGGCACGGATTCCTCCCTCTCCCCCCACCCCGTGCATTAACTGTGAGCACGGGTGTGTGTAACCACACATCCTCACATTCAAACCTGGGAGGTTGTTTGCCTGGGTTATAAAATTATTCTGTGCTTCAGATAACACCGAGGCTCTTGAGGTTCAAAGAGACCGAGATTGGAGCGCTCCCACAATGTCAAGCAATTCAAAATCACTGGAGTGCTGCAAGGACTTTATGTACACTTGACTTTGGGAGTAGACCTGTGCACAATTACTGTGGCACTCCCAATCCCTTTTTTTTTCCAATTTGTTTCGCAGGTGCAGAGCACCACAGACCATCCCAGCCACCCACTGCACACACCTCAAGAGCGGCTCCTGATCCCCATGGCAATGCAGACGAGCCCTTTAGTGCCCTGCCCTGCTCATTTTGAAAGAAAGACTTTTCCCATTTAACAGGAATTTCTTCCTTTTGAAGGTGGTGAGGCCCTGGCACAGGTTGTCCAGAGGACCTGTGGCTGCCCCATCTTCCTGGAACTGTCCAAGGCCAGGCTGGACAGGGCTCAGAGCAACCTGGGATAGTGGAAGGTGTCCCTGCACATGGCGGGGGGGGGGAATAGGATGAGTTTTAAGATCTCTTCTAATCCAAATCATTCTGGGATTTTAGGATTGTATTAAACACACTTTACTAGGAAGGTCCTGCACATAGGTATTGAAGAATTTGGAGGGTAAACACCAAGCATCAAGAAAGTCAAGTGCTTGGTGTAAGAGCTCAGTGATCTCCATCAGGGATGGATAACTACCCCTTCCTCCAGCAAGAGGAAAGTTGTTCCCTTCCTTCTGAGAACAACTACAGCAACCAGAACTAAGTGTTGATTTGACCTAACAAGAAAAACTTTCTTTCTTTTTGTACTTTTTAGCTACAAAGCAATTCCTGTTGCAATACTTACTCTTTTACCTATTCCTGCTCTGCAGGAGCCCTGTCTTCAAAAAAGCTTTCCTGGACAGTCCTGCCTTCATTCCCAGCCTGGAAAGGTGCAACCTCCTGCTACAGAATTAAAGGCAAACCTCCTCCTTAAAAATATTTACAAACTTGACTTAAAACCTTGATTTCCTGTTCATCTGTCCTGGCAGTATTTGTCCCATCACCCTTTGCTGGGTGCTCCAGCAGAAATGCAACATTTATAACTCTCTGTTAGTCTTGCAAACAATATTCATGGATGTAATTCCCTTTCCACCCACTGGTGCAATTGTCTGGTTTCTCCAGCAAGTACATCTTCAGCCATCTGCTCTATGCTTTAATTTTAAATCTTAACCTAAGAGTAAATGGGTGTTTCCAGGGATAAAAAAATTCAGAACAATCCAGTGTATATAAATAAATAGAACAAATTACAATTATTAATAAAAATATGACATATTAGCAATCTGTGTAGCTGGAGTAATTTCTTTCTAATCTTTTCATCTTTCCTCAGGAATTGGTGAGGGAAAGTCTATTCACTTAAGTGCAGATCTTCCCCTTCCCAGCCTTTACTCCTTTTGGTGGTTAAAGCAGCCAGAGCTGTTACCCTGCAATGTGAAATCTCACGTGCTCTTCAAGGAAGCTGACATTTATTTAATTAATTTTCCTCCCGAACTTACACAGTGGGCCTGTATTCAAACAGCGCGCATGAATAATGCAGATTTAAAAACCGCATTATTACAAAGGATGTCAAGTTCACACACTGTCAACACTAATAAACTCCCCAAAGTGCTAAAATCCAGGACACCCGTCCCCCTCCTCATCCCTACATCCCTCTGGAATGATGCGGCAGCCCCCGCTTTGTGCCCAGCCACCAGCAAAGAGCCTCACGTGGAGCTGGAGGATGGGGACTGACCTCACCATCCCAGGGAAAAACACAACTTGGGGTTTTCATATCCCCAGGGACTCAGCAGATACCAAATCCATGTCTTATCCCTGTTTGTTGTTGTTGCTGCCGTGGGACCGTGGGGCTTTGCAGGGCAGGGGTGGCCCCAGACCCTTCCCTGACCACTTGCAATCTAATTTAAGACACAGAAAAACAAGTGAGTGAGACAAACACCCGGAGGAATGGTGTAAGACTAACAAGGTCACATTGCTACGCCGGCAGCTATTGCCAAACTTACAAATTATCTGCAAGTTATTTATATATATAAAATAATTAAAATCAGCTGTTCCATCCTGCCATCCCATGTCTCTGTTGCAGGTTTGCTCGTGCCTCACATGCCATGCAGTAGGATAATTTGGGAGCTGTAGAGGATGTGGTTGCAGGGACTGCAGCTGGGACTTACATGGGATGTGGGGCACACCATGGCATGATGGCCAGAATGCCCTGGGGACATGCAGCCACCTTCCCCCTGGGAATAGGCTGGGCTGAGGATCTGTGCTGAGAAGGCTTCCAGAGGCACATAAGAGGTGCAGGCGACAAGCATCCCTAATCTGGCCATGACTCAACACTATTTTGAGAATCACGGAATCATTAAGGTTGGAAAAGCCCTCTAAGATCATTGAGTCCAACTGTTCCTCCAGCTCTGCCAAGCCCACCACTAACCCATGTCCCCAAGCACCACATCCGACATGGTTTTTGAGCACTTCCAGGGACGGTGATTCCACCACTTCCCTGGGCAGCCTGTTCCAAAACTATCACTATTTTCAGAAAGTGAAACACACCAAAACAACCCAGTGAGCAGGATCCAGGAGCTGAACTCGAGCCACACCAATGAAAGAATAAAATATTCTTGGTGCCTGGCAGACACAAGCATTTTTGATGCCCTTTTCCCAACACTGTGAAATACTTTCACCCCAGGCACCGTCCTGCATAAAAGCAAAATGAAGAGAGGAGTATGAAGGAGTATTCCTGAGGTGTCTGCTAAAACATTAATAACGTTTAAAACCTTATATTCTACCAGCAGGTCTGAGATGCATTAACTACCCAAAGGACAGCCTTTCTTGGCTCAGCATTAGAGACTGACACCACCTGAAAATGTTTGACTCCCTTACACTTAGTACAGATGAAAAATACCACAAAATCCCTGGATAAAATTCTGCCTTGGCATAGAGCTGTGGAAGTGCTTGGGCTTTTTTCTTTTTTTTTTTTCTTTTATTTTTTGCACACAAGTAGATAGTGAAAAGAAAAGGGGAAATGGTTTTAAACTAAAAGATGAGAAATTTAGATTGGATTTTCAGAAGAAATTCTTCACTATGAGGGTGATGAGGCACTGGGACAGAATGCCCAGGGAAACTGTGGATGCTGCATTCCTGGAAGTGTTAAAAGCCAGGACGGATGGGGTTTGGAGTTACCTGGTCTAGTGGAAGGTGTCCCTGCCAATGGCAAAGAGTGGAATGAGATAAGCTTTAAGGTCCCTCCCAATCCAAACCATTCTGTGAAGTGCATTCAGCCCCAGGAGGGCTCTGCATGCTGCTGTTGGGCACCTCTTCTTTTCCCAGCATTTCTAAAGATTCCATGATACTGGAATACTGCATGTTTGGAGCATCCAGGAGCCAGGAGGGCAGTGAGAGTCTGATCATGGCAGAGACTAGAAGTTGGAAGGATTATTCATGGCTCCCAAAGCCTTTGAGATACTCCCATGAGGAGCATTATCAATATGTCACTGCCGTTGGTACGTGCAGGGAGCAGTTTACAAATACTACAAACACTGGAACTGGCACCTCCCTGCAGCAAGGCAGGACAACCACCATCATCAGAAAGAGTTCTTGGAAGGAAGAGCTCACCCAGGATGAGGTGGGGAGAGTCCCTGACGCAGAACAGATCAGCACTTCCAACCTAGGTGTCACCTACTTTCCTTTCCTTGCTCGTAGGCAGCAGAGCTGCCTTCCCAGGTAGCAGCAAGTCAGCCAAGTAGCTGCATTTCAACCTGGGCAGATAAAAAGAGATCAGGATGGCAAGAGGTCATCCTCGGGGACATCCCTGATCTCTGACCCGGGCACGAGGTCATCCTCATCCTACTGTTTCTCTCACACCATCTCCTGCCCTTACTTGACATGTGGCAGGAGCAGGAAACACTACAGGCAAATGTCACAAGTGTCTCAACAGCTCTCCAGCAGGAGAACATCCCAGGCAGTGGACCGTGGACCCTCCCACATCCCACCCAGCCCGGTTCTGGTGTTCTGTGCTGGTTAAAGGGCATTGAGCTTTTGTCCACAGGTATCAGGAGCGAAGGGCTTTCCTGAGTCAATTTTGAAAATAATCAATGTACTGGACATGCTCTGTTTTTCTACAGCACATGAGAACCCTGTGTGATGGCAGAAAGTTTGTGGGTGACAGACCAGTCCTTCGTGCCCTGGGAGCTGCAGGCTGGCCCCGTGCAAGACACACGATGCAGACACATAGTGAGACAGGATGTCTTCCCACAGAAAGACCAAGTAAATACTGTATAATGACAGGATTTCTATTATTGATGCTTCAGCAAATCATCTTGGATCCTCAGAGGATCAATTAATCATTGGGATTGTCAACACCCAACTCCATGTTTTAAGTTTTTGCCATCCAACTCTCCCATCCTCCCGTACACACAAATGATGCCGAGGGCACGGTGCCAAACGAAGCGGAAAAAGAAAGAAGGGGAAAGAAAGAGCCGAACAGAGAGGCTGTTGTCAAGGCTGGACCCTGGCGTTGGCGAGGAAGATCAAATGCAGCTGCCCCCATGGCTGCATGTGGTTAAGCCCGCCGTGCCTGAGGGCAGGCGGGATGGGGAGCAGCCAGGCAGCCTACGACGGGCACAGATAATTAAATCATCCGATTGCCGGGCAGGCCACATTAAGAAGCTCATCGGTTTGTATGTGGCCCCTTGCTGTGGCCACCCGTGAGCTAAGTCTTGCCTAGATGCTAGTAGACAATTAAGACAAATTGTATGGCTGAAGATCAGACTAGAGCACTGCCAATGCCATTGCCTGGAAGCTCCGCTGAAGAATGAGGGCACATGTGTGTGGGAACCAAGGCTCGGAAGAGAGCTTTTAATGAACAACGTGCCAGCACTTGTTGCCAGAACACACTCTTCATTTCAGCTCTTGGAGAAAACAAAACCCTTAAAACCAGAGTTTACTACATTTCACTGATCTTCAATATGGCTGGAACTTCAGGATGCTTCTCCTCAAGCTAAGTTTGTATCAGTGAAAATATGCTTCTTGTTAAAGAAACTATTTAAAATGTGGAATCTAAAATCAAGCAAAAATAGCAGACAGTATGTTCAGCTTCAAAATTGGCTTGCACTCAACCAAGTATACCATAAACAGAAGGCAGAACTGACTATTTTTATCTTAACAGCCCTTGGGTGATTAAAATTTGGGGCCAGAATAAACAAATTTTTTCCCCATTCCTTGCAAGAGAATATGTGACATGGGCTTGGAGTCCTTTCTAATTTTTTAACTCCCTTCCTAGCTATTAGTTGTTTGCATTAGAAATGTTCCCATGTACCCGACAGCGTGAAGGCTGCATTGCAGCAGGCACGGTATGAATTATAGGAACACACAGACCACTGTGCCCTGCAGAGATTACAGTGCAAGATAAGCCAAAGACAACAACAAAGTGCTAAGAGGGAGCAGGTGAAAAGTTAACAGGGAGAGGAATGCACAGATACACAGCATATGGGATTTTTCTTTTTGAGGTGCAGTGTCACGGGCAGCCCCTGCCACCCAAAGACACACAGGAGATGAGGGTCCTGAGGATGCACCCTGGATGGAAAGTACCAGATAGGTCAGGGAAGGTGATAAGTGAGGAAGAAACAGAGGGAATCCAAACCAAGGGACAAAGAAGGCTGGAGGAGAGAGAAGGGAGAGGGGCCAGGGCAAAGGACATTGGTGAATAGACAGTGTAAGTGCTAAGGGAGAACATGCCTGGGAGATGCTCTGAGGGACAGCATAGCCAAGGTCAAAGGCCAGAGATGAAATCCAGCATCAGTGTGAAACAGCATAGATGGAAGAGACTGAGAAAATCCAGGCCATGGGATTTACAGCCTTGCAGCAGCCAGGACTAGTGGAAAAGAGCAATCGTGTGTTGAGGGATGGGCAAGGCAAGAGACGGGGAGGCGCAGATTGTCTGCATGTTTACAGAACAAGAAGTCAAAGATGCAGCCCTGCTTTTGGCCATCCATTGGCAGTGATTCCAGACACTGAAGAAAGGAGAAGAAGCGGCGGTGGGAAGAGGAGGAAACAAGGAAATCATGTTTGATTGTGTTAAATAATGCTGATGGTTTAACTGCTTCAGCAGAAGCAACTGTAGGAAGGGGCTGAGCCATGTGACTTAGCAGAGGGAAGCAGAGCAGGATGGGAGCAATGGACTGGGCATTATGGGAGCTGAAACTAGGAGAGAAAAGCAAATTATTTGGAAGGTGTAAAGGAGGAAGCCTAAATGAGGATTTTGGGATACCTCCAACGCAAAGGGACAAGAAGTTCTGACATTCATTGAGCTGCCTGTGGCAGATATTTGGGTCTCCCTACAGCAGCAGCCCACAGATTTGTTGGGACCCCATCCACCATCAACCCATAGAACTTCCTCAGACCTTCAGGAGAGTGACTCCCCATCTTTTTGTTACTAAGTACATTTTAATACTTAACACATGAATGCTACAATCAACATTTTGCTGTGTAGGAAATGCTGAGTCCTGCTGTGAGGACTCCCCCAGCAACATTTATTTATAAACAAGTAAAATGAAAGATTTCCTGACAAGATCTCTTAAAAACTGTGCGTATGTCCAAAATGGTGCCAAACAGGCATGATATACAGACGGCCCTAAGAATTCTCAGTCAATCCACCTGAGAGAGTCGACACCTGTGTTTCTGAATAATATATTCCCATATAATAACAGTAATTGGAGGGGGGAAACTATTTGAAAAACTTTTTTTCCTCATCCTTGTCCTCCTTTCTCCACGCACTAATCATGTCTACTCAAACCCATTCAAATCTGCATTATTATTTTTGCTTCTTTTCAAATACCATCTTTGTTCCTAACTTCACTCCTAACACTAACACTCCAGCTCAGTGTTATTCCTCCAGTTTAGCATGTTCCAATTCACACAGTGTCAGCAGAAAGGGATTCTTACTCCAGGAAAGCCATTGCATATGCAATAAACAAATAGCCTTTGACATCCTGGTTAATTATATCAGTTAGCGACAATCTCACATGCATGAATGCTGTGCTAATGAAAACACTTTGGCATGCAAAGCAGGACCGATCAAGACATTGAAGTGTCCAAACCTGCAAACTATAAAGAGCACCAGCCCATGGAGTACAGCAGGACTTCGCAGTTACCCTTAGGAGGAGCACAGATGGATGGCAACGTGGTCAGGTTGGACTCTAAACAAGGCACACTACGAGCCCTAGGTGCTGTACAGTTTGATTTCATGGAAGGGAAGATATAAATTAAGAATTTAATCCTGCACCACTGGTGAGATTGGTGATGAAGGCAGTGATGAAGGTGTCTTAGCAATACAGCATCTCTGTATTGTTCTGTAAAGCACTTCCATGAAGTGTGAGCACCTTGTGAAGAGCATGAACCCAATCATGCTTCTTAATCTTCCAAACCAAGTGCTCCTGTGCTCCAGCTGAGCTAGACACAAAGCAGGACCTCCATCCTGGGCACTTCTGCAGCCCACTTACCTCCTCATCATGATGCTCCACAAGAAGCAAGGCTCCCAACATCCATGCAGAGGAACCTCAAGCCTTTCCCCCCACTAATCCAGGATTGCTCCAAAACAGATCTTCTTGTGCCAACCACATTTCAACCTGCTCCAGAGGAGCAGCTGGGTGGCCAGGCTCCACGTCCCACCCCAGGAGCCACGCGGTGCCTCAGCCCTGGTGCACATGTGCTGTGCAGATGGACAGGGAGCGTGCTGCTGCGGCAGCTCCGTGCGTGCTCCCTGCGTGCTCGCTGTGCAGCCAATTTGTATGTTTACCACAGCCATTTGTCCAAGACTTATGAATGTCTGCAGCCAAAAACACGGAGAAATGAAGAAAATGGAGGCGGGAAAACCTCAGCAAGCATGTGCAAAGAAGGCAGAAGAAATGCAGCGATTGCCACCACCTTCCACATCCACATGTTCAAGTCCTTTGGCAGCTGGATGAGGACTTGTCCTCTACATGAACATGGGAACAATGATGACTTCCCTCAATGTCTCCATCTCTTTGGCCACACCAAACCCTTTTTCATTTTCAGCCTCTCCTCTTTCAGCTACCTGGGCTCATCTCTCTCACCAAACCCTGACATGGTCCATGTCTATCCAAAGAGAAAAACCACAGTCCTTGGAGATGCAGTCTCCTTCCATCCAATAACACTATGCAGAGCTAACCACAGCCATAATTTACTGACAGTTAAACTGCTTTTATCTCTTTTCTTTTCCACAAAGTTCTCACACAATAATCCCCTGTCATATTTTTTACCAATAAAATACATTAATAGCTAATCTGGTGTCTAACTACAGTGATACGGGATCTTCCCCTATAATGACTTCTACAGTGAAATAACAAAATCCCTATCAAAAACAATCTTTTTATGGCTGTTAGGAAGACTGTCTCTACCCTGATGCTTGCCAAAAATTTGGTTTTCCCTTGTTGTCCTCTCATGAGACAGAAAATGAACTAACCCTAAATTTAGAATACATACGATTACCAAACAGTTAACAGAAAACTTCCACTACATTGTTTAGCCAGAGCCAAGAAATGTTCTTCCCCACCTCCTTTTAGCCACAGATAAACCCCACACACTGAAAAAGAGAGGTTTTTAATAAAAATTGGCACTCCTGAGCTTGCAGTTGGTGGCAGATCCCTTCTCTGATCAATGACATCACATTGGACTGTGGCAGCAGGCGAGTGCCATGGAGGCTATGAGCAAAGCTGTGATGGGCTTTGGCACTGGCCTAGGAATCCTAAAAAGTAGTTTGGTGTTTACAAACCAAGGCTGAGCTGTGCCCAGCTCTGGTGTGCCAGGCAGAGAGTGGGAGTGAGGATGCTCCAGGTCGTGCTGAAGGGCGAGGACAGGCAGTGATCCCTGCCACCAACAGCACTGCCAGCACCCTGGCTGCAAAGTTTACAAAGAATTTTAAAAGTGCCCAAAGCTGTAAAATTATTTCAAAAATGCCAAAACCCTTGCTCGTTGTAAGTAAGCTTCTTCATTTACCAAACATTCATCTGCCCCTTCATTCCTTCACCTTTCCCAATCCCTAACAGCTCCTGGAAAGCTGAGCATAGATCACAGCCCAAAAAAACCTCAGTCGTGGGTGGACCTTATGCTGCTGGAGGATTTTCCAAGGATGGAAAGGGATGTGGGGCTTGAGCAGGAGGACATGGGGTGGGTGCCAAGGCCAGCACACCAAGGAGCCCCATACAAAGCAAACCCCAAGGAAGCTGCAGAGCTCAGAGGGGACTGAAGAGGTTTTGGACAGCTGAGCAAGGAGATCTTCCAGTTCACAGCAAGAAATTTCTGTGCACACTGCATCACCAAAAGCCCTGTACAAACTCTGCCCTTGCCAGTGGGCTTCGGTAGATGAAGGCTGACGATGAGGAGACCCAGGGCAAGGCCAGCATCTCTAGGAGAGGTCACCTGCACAGTGAGCCCAGCAGGCACTTGTACTGATCATAAATAACCAGGCACAAGGGAAGCTCTGCAGCCCTGACCAGCTCCAGCCCAGGTGCTGTTCTCCTAGACACAAAGTATTTCTGTGGGTTTGCCAATATTGCAAAACCACGGCGTACACTGGGTGAGAAACTGGAACCCCATCCGTGGTCAGCGTGCGCGGCGCTCGCAGAGCTGAAGGAGGCTCTTGTGCCCTTCCCTGCTTCAGGCCACATCTTCCCAAACCCCTTTCACATCAGACAGATGCTTCTGCTCATGGTTTTGTGGGCAACACAAGAACCTAAAGCACTTGGGAGGATGGTGGCTCATTACAGGAGGAACTTGGGTTCTCCAGAGGTAATTTACTGCAGGGAAGGACTTCCCAGCTGTGGCCAGACCAGGAGGATTTTTAAATTACTTTCTTTATGTACCCAGCTCTGGGAGCTGGACCAGTCATGCGTCATTGCAACAGCTCTTCTGAGTCCTAGATCACCAGGTCATCAGGCCAGGTGGCTGGGAATGCCATGCCACTATCTCAACAAGGGAAGACTCAAGGAAAGTTCATTCTAATTAATTTAAAATTGTGAATTTAAAGTGGATTAATTAAACTGCATTAAATCCCTGTGTAAACTCCTCACTCAGACTTTAAAGTGTCTTTATTAAATTGCTAAAGCAAAATTCAGCTAAACCAAATTAAGGCTGTTTCATTTCTAAATGACAGTGTCTACACGAGGAAGTAATGCAGTTTAGATAATCCACTTTAAAAGTTATTTCACATCCATTTCAATTGTCCCCATGTAGACAAGCCCGAGGAATCCTGTCGCTCACAAGCCTGTGTACAAATATGGGTAACAACAGGACCTATTTGAGATTGCCTTTTTAGGAGATTATTTCCAAATATCCTCATGGACAAGAGAGCAAAGAATTGATTGAGCAAAGAGGGGCTGTTTACAGGGCATGGAGTGACTGTAAAGGGAGAATGGCTTTTACTGAAAGAAGGAAGGTTTGGATAAGATTATTTAGGAAAAAATACTTGCCTCTTAAGGTGGGGAGGCCTTGGCACAAGTTGTCTAGAGAAGCTGTGGCTGCCCCATCTCTGGAAGTGTCTAAGGCCAAGTTGGATGCTGCTTGGAACAACCTGGGATAGTGGAAGGTGTCCCTGCCCATGGAAAGGGTGGGACTGGATGGCCATGAGTTCTCTTCTAACCCAAACCATTCTGTGATTCTGTGATTTCCAGAGGGAATGGGGCAGGGAAGGACAGCACTCATCCATGGGCTAACAGAGCACAGTGGGACAAACATCCCTGGCAGATGGGGAGATGTGGAGGAAAGAAAGGGAGATGCACGGCTAGGACAGCATTTTGCAAATGCAGTTGTGCACCCAAAGTAGCTCTGACTGTATCACAGTGAGATGTTTCTGTTCCCAAGAGGGAGAAGTGGAGTTTAAGGATGAAACAGTGGAGATGAGGAAAATGGATGATGCTAGGCATGATGTCTAGTAGGTGCAGAGATGACAGGTTCACGAGTCATGGTTACATTGGCACTGGGGTATGCAGAGACATTCCCTAATCACACTGAAGCTGCCAAGTGGAATGGGGGAGCAGGCTTGGACCCCTTCCCCATGCCAGGCTACACCCACAGACCTCTGGCAACAAGGAGAGGACTCTGGCTGCATTTGGCAAAGTTAATGGATTAGGGGCATCCACGGAGCCCACTGGGATCTGCACAAAGGAGCCTGTGGGACAGCAGCACTGGGGGTCTCCTCTTGGCCAGCACATCCACAACCCCTCAGTTTTGCAGGGAACAGCCATCAGCGTGCAAAAATATATTTTGAGGGAGCTGAAAGCCCCAGGGAGTTCAGGTTTTGGGAGGTCCTTTTGTCCCCACACTCTGGGCAGCTGCAGAAGGCAAAGGGTTAAGGAAGCCCTGTGGTTTACAGTTTAGCAGCAGTGGAAGCACAGACCTTCACAGGGAGGCTGGAGAGGCTGGAATAACTGCTGGCTGGAGCTGCAGCATGTCCAGAGGCAACAGCAATAAAAACAGAGTGGATTACATCCCTTTCGAAACCCTCCAAAAAAAAAAAAATAGAAAAAAAAAAAAAAGAGGAAAACAAGAGAGTAGGGATAAAAATAAAAAAAAAAAAGGGAACGCCAGAAAGCGCAAACCACAGATTCTGTCTGTTGGCTGCTTTTTGATAAGCTCTGCTCCAAACACAATGCTAATGAGCGTAAGGGACATCCTCTGCATGGGGCGGCTGCTTGACCGCATTTTGTCTGCATGTGGCTGATTTCCTCACCCACTGCCAAGCCCCATGGCATCGCTCCCCGCCGGGGCTTTTCCTTCGGCTCCTTGCCTGGTCTCGATCGTTCCCCCAACCTGCGTGAGTCAGCAGTAACCGAAGGAAAGGGCCGAGGGGGGAACAAACACGCCTGGAAACTCTCCCTCCCAAGCACTGCAGGGTCGCTGCGCGCCGCCCATGTGAGCTCCGGAGCAGGGACGGGCGGATTCTGAGCTCTTTTCATATTAACACCATATGATTATTTTGTTTTCCTGGTTGATCCCAAAGTCCACCCAGCTCCTGGTGTTAATCTGCCCTTTGCCAAAACCAGAGCTGCCCGCTTTTATTCTGGTGGGCTCTTTACAAACACACCGGTTATTACTTTCCCAAGGCATCTACTGGGCTGCGTATAATTCCTCTAATTAAATGTAAAGAAGAGATGGTTTGGTGGAGCACCTTTCCATCATTTTCCCCTCTTGCTTCATGCTGTGGACTTTAATGAGGACCTAAAACACCATCTTGACTTGGCTTTAGTTTCAGGCCAGATGAGCTTTGCTTGTTAAGACAGTCTTTGCTTGTCAGGAAAAATAGCTTTATTAAGGTCATGCAATGTGGAGGGTTTCATTAAAGCTAATCAAGGAAGAAAACCAGATCAGAGCGGTGCAAATCAAACTTACTGTGACATGTTTAACATAACTTCACCTCCCCTATCTGTTGAAAGCAGACAGAAGTAAGATCAGGTTACCCAGAAGAATTCCTGAGCTGGGGGAGCACATAGAGTACTGTACAACATCGTGTAGTGCTGTACAGCATCCTAAAGCACCCTACAACATCGTGCAGCACTGTAGGTACTGTTGCACTGTACATTTACAGCATGGTACCACCTTGTGTAGCACTGGGCAACCTCCTGTAACACTGTACAACATTGTGTACCACTGTACAACATCTTATAGTGCCCTACAACATTGTGCAGCACTGTAGGTAGTGTAGCACTGTCTACTGTACAGCAATGCACAGTGCCATACAGCACCTCAGAGCAACACAGCACAGGGTGCAGCACTGCACGGCTCTCTCAGTGCCATACAGCACTCATATGTATATATATATATATATATGTATGGCCTCATATAGCACCACACAGCTCTTGTACAGCACTGTGCACATGCAGCTTAACCCACACTGGGCTTCCTGGGAGTGACCCGGCCAACTCCAGCCCTGCTCCCAGTTCTCGTTTGCTGGGCTCTCCCAGCACAGGGGAATTGTCACACGGCAGAGCAGAGGCAGCTGGGCTGCCCTGGAATGTTCACTGTGCCAGCTGCTAAACCAGAGTGGTTTTACACCCAAATAATGGGGCATGGCAGCGAGGACCATTCTCCCTACAGAAAGAGACCCCCACCCCTGAGGTTCCTCTGGGCTGTTTTGTCAAGAGGATGAGAGTTTTACAGAAAATGCAGGGGTGGTTTTCAAATCCAAAGGGCTGTCCCGTCACTCAGACTCATTATGGAGGCGCCTCCGTTTTGGATTTACTGGATATATTTTTCCATATTTTCCTCTAGGGAGACACAGCTGGGAGCTTGCCCTGCTTCCTCTGCGCACACCAACCACTGGGCTCCTTGCTTTTACTTTTACTTTGTCTTTACTATGAAGTGTCAACAAATGCAGTCAGGACTGTCCAAGAAAATCATCTGGGAGAGACAGGGGGGAAAAAACAAATTAGATGCTGGTTCATGATTTTGGAGATTTTCTGAAAAACCTACAGCTCCAGTCAGCAGCCAAACACCTTCAGCCAGACCCTTGAGTGCCTCTGACTGCAAAATATACATGCTTTGGAAAATAGGGATGAACTCGAGCCCTCTGCACACATAGAGACCAAAGTACATTGTCCCACCTGGTGGGGTCTGGGTCCTGCTGAAGTGTCCCGCAGCTGCCAAAAGTAAAACCACCAATCCAATAGCCTCTGCTTTTTGGTCTTCTCCTGAGCCCCTGGGTGGAAGGAAAACGCTGACGGATGTTTGAGACGTGAGCGGATTAAGCTGCAAGGTACAAGCTCTCACAAGCAAAAGCAATTAGACCTGAGCTTTTTGTTGTTGGGGTTTTTTTTGGTTTTTTGTTTTTTTTTTTTTCAAGAGAGAAGTCAGAAACTCAACACTGTGGAAGGGGCTTTTTAAGGATAATTTTCTCCAGAGAAGTTCAGGAACTCCAAACATACACAGGGATATCCTGCTTAGGACAAGGCTCAGCATTAAAAAAACACAGTCTAAACAAAAACGTGGGACTACTCCCCTGCTCCAGCCCCGCCGCTCAGCGAAGGATGGACAGGAAATTACCAGCAGTGGCATGGGGGCTGCTGCCAAGAGGCAGCGCGGAAACAAAAGACCCTCTATTGTGTAGGAAAACCTGACATCCATCCCCTCTGCTATACTCTGAACTCCCATAAACCTTTCCTGTGAGATATGATTTATGGGATCTTTCCATACTTCCAGTGCCCTGAGTTGTGCCCCCTCCAGCACATGCAAGTGAGATCTGCCTCGACACTGAATTTCACACCACTGCCAGCCTTGAAAACCTGGATTTCTCCTGAATTCTCCTCCTCCTGCAGTCACCCCACAAACTACTGTTAAGAAAGTAAATGAGATATTTGCTCTGTCAAGAGGCAGCAGCAGCCCTGCATTGTACAAAGGGCTCAATTTGCTCCATTATTCTGTCCTCCTTCAGGACAAAATAAGGCACTTTTTTGGTAAAACAGTAATATTTTATATTTCCCCATTTCTTTTTGAAGCTATACATTGTAATTGACTAACGGGTCACTCTCAATTAATTATATTTAACAAGTAGAAGCTGCAGAGCAACGCTCCCTCCCCCAAATTATGTCCTTTGGTTATTTAAATAGGTGCAAGTAGAGGGACCGGAGAAGGAACAAGTCGGTAAAGTATCAGCTGTGGAAGTTTGTTGGGAACTTTCCAAAACCCTACATCTGCTTGGCAACAGCTCAGAAAGGGATATGGTTACTCTTTTAACAGTAACACAGCTTTCCCAGGCTACAATATATGAAAAACAGCTTACCCCGGAGCAGGCAAGGGCCAAGAGAGAGCTGCAAACCCACCCCCCCCCCCCCACCCGGCCCCACTGTGGGACCCCATCACCTCCCCAGAGCCAGTCTCAGGGACCAGGAAAAATGTCCTTGGATATGGGAGCCCCCTCAAACCCCTCCCCAGCACCCTGGGGTGGGTTATGCAGCCAGGAACCACTCGGGGCTGAAGAGGGGCTCCTGCTCCAACTTTTTGGGGGGAGAATCACAGCACGGCTCTTGTCGGCATAAGCCTTAGTTCACCACAAACAACACATCTAAAGGCACTGTTTATAATTATAGCATTAATTGATCTCTCATTTATTTTTTTTTCCAGCTGCTAATTAGAGAGATAATATCTCGGGTGCTTTACGAGCATTAGAAGACTTCAGCTCGCATGGAGATACTTCTGCCGAGGAAAGCAGAGGTGGATGGAGCAGGGAGCAATCGCTCTGCAAAGAGAAATGATTTACCACAGTTGGGTGCATTTTTTATATTTTAATTAATCTCGCTTTAGTCCAAAAGAAAAGAAAGAAACAACAACTTCCCGCAGCCTGTTCTGCGATACAAGGGCAGGGAGGCATTAGGAAGATTTAATGCCTCTGCCGGGTCAGGAAAACACGGGAAAAAAACAGCAAGCAAAACCAATAGCGTGAGAGAAAGGGGGAGAGAGTTTGACATGGGATAAGACACCTCTCCGTGGCACCGAGAGTGGGACAGGGCTGTGCCAGCTCTCCTGGTCTGCAGGGAGCATCCCGATGCCCTGACACCCATCCCAGAGGCCACGAGCTCGGCACGCTGCCGTGGCTCCTCCGAGGGCCGGGATCTGTGCCGGGGTGGAGAGAACACACGTTGAGATGTAGTTTTACAACTAGGTGAAAGTTCCCACAGCGGCAGGACGCGCGGCTGGCACTGCCTGGTGTGACCCATTTCTCAAATAATTACAGCTTGAGTCACAAACCTGTTAAGACCCAATTAACAAAAATGTTATGCATCACTGATGCATGTTTTGTCCAGAACTTTTAATTCCACAGTTTTTCCAAGTAAATTCTCTCCTTTTATTTTCTAGTCATTAAATCCCCTCCCCTGGGTGCGAGTGGTTGCCTTCCCATTGTGTTGCGAAAGGGTTAGCGGGCCAAGAAGTCAGAAGGAAAAGGGTGTCATTACTTCTTGCCACTTTGTGGTGGGGAAAAAAAAATTAGAAATAAACTCTTGCTGCTCCCAAAGCCGGCACAAAGCCCTGGAGACGGCCCAGGGAGGGTGAGGGGTCAGGCTGTGCTCAGCCGGGGGGTGATGGTGGGGAAGGGCCTGGCTCTGTCCTGGCCTGTGCAGACGAGGGGAGGCAGTGGAGAGGATTTTATTTGGCAGATGGGTGCAGCTATTGAGCTTATGCAGTAGTGGGTTTTTGGCTGCCCGAGTGGGTAGCCTGTTGTTTACTGTTTATGGATTTGTCAGTTTTAATTATTGTGAAGTGCCCAGATGCTCTGGCGGCCACTGCCATAAGCATTTAGGGAGCAAACATATAACGAAATGCACTTGAAAACATCTCTGCTTCCTCCCATCCCTCTCCTGCCCAGCTCCCAGGACACCCCATGGCATCAAACACCGGCTCTCCTGGGTGCACCATGGCCGTGCAGGACTGCAGGGCATGCAGCGCTCCCACTGTTCCAGGGCTGTCCTGCATTCTTCCACCTTGGAGCTGCAGATCCATCAGCACCATCCCTGCAGCAAACACAGGCTGCCGGCACCGGGGGCCCCCCGGATCCACCGTTCCTACCCCACTGTAGGCCCCGGGCATGCAAATCTGGAAGCAGGTCTGCTTCCTTGCACCTTTTTTTTCTTTTCCGTATTTTTTTTTCTTTCACCGTCCATCTTTTTAAGGTTATTGGACTCTGTTTTCTATAACGAGGTTACGTGCATGGCAAATAGCATAAATGCATCCCAGACGGGGCCGGTGAGGAATGCTCCCCCCGGTTACACATGTACTTTTCATCTGCGGTCGCGGGGCTGCGAGTGGCCGTCTCCAAGAGCGCCGTAGCCCGCTCCTTCCTGACTCCATTGTAATCCATATTCCTCCTCCCTACGCGAAATGCTGCGCTAGATAAATTCCACTGTATTTCAGAAAGTTTTCCACAGCTCCCTAAGTGTTTCCATATGACACTGGGCTCTACAGGTAACTTGAGTTAAAGCCATTCCTTAAGCAAAACTCCCTGTAAAATTTTCCACTATCTCAGCAGTACTCTATGTGCTGTCATTAAAGCAGAGCACATATATTTCAGAGCAGGATTTGCCGCGATGTCGGATTGCTCAGTGAGCCCCAATTAAGGTTTTTATATATTTTTATTTTTTATTAAAATATCCTCGCTCAGGTCTTTCGCCTGTTCATTCAATGAGGTCCTTTTTAAGGGGGGAAGATGCAGCTTTCTGAGCCATGCAGGGCGCAGGCTCAGGCTGGGAGCGGTGTGGATAATGCCAGCCTTGTTCCCACTGCCTTTTCACTCTGTTCCCAACCCTCCTTTTTTCCACCCATTTCCCCAGGAACGGCAGCGAACCCTAAATTGCAACCACCTGCTCCATACATCATCCTCAGGCCTGGCAATCCCAAAACAGCGGCGATGCTCAGGATTCCTGCAGGGAATTGCTCCCCAAAATGCTCAGCCCTGGTCCCCAAGGATGGCAGCAAAACTGCTGCATGCATAAAAGAATTTAATTTTCCAACAAGCTTATGCTGAAAGTGTGCCTCCTGCTCTCCAGGAAGCTCTCATCAGTGATGGAGAATCTCCAAAGCAAAGACAAAATGCATAATTTCAGAGCAAAGATCCCTAAGGATGGAGGAAAAACCCCGAGCTGTGCAAACAGGATCCCGGTGTCCTCTGCATGCAGTGACTGCAAAACATCTGGCTGAATTCTGGTAAGAGAGAGAATCCAAGATGGCAGGAAAGATTAATGATTTTGTAACTTCTTCTGGTTTCAATGAACTTTTCTCTGGTTATAATCAAGGTTTTCAATGGAAGACTGGCTGCACACTGGGCAGTGGTGAGCTGAGGTAGGGTGCTCAGTCATTGGGAATGACAGAAGCACTCAGCCAGAAACCCAACTTGTAACCATCCTGTGGAGCCTGTTATGCTGAAATGGCTGTTTTGCCACTGGTTTAATTAATAAGCCATATTATTGGTTAATTTTATACCGTTCTGAACTTTTGTCAAGGAAAAATTGGTTAATTTTACAGTGAGTGGACTTGATGCAGCAGAAATAATGAATAAACAACTTTTTTAAAGGTATGGACTCGCAGCTTTGCTTTGTTTCATGTAAACCCTCTGGTTTTATTGCACAAATAATGTAAATTATTGATAGACTCCTCTACATACAAAGCATCTCCCCTGTCTTCAAACATCTTTTTAAAAATCCATTAAACACTCTCCTCCTATCCCAGGGTTTTACACATGCAAATACATCCCTAAACATTTTTAATTCTATTTTTTCCCCTCATCTATCTCCCTGCTTTCCAGATGGACCACCAGCTTCCCACTATTGCCAGCAACAGCTTGCGTATTGTTTGTTTAAAACAAAGATGACGCATTAAATATCATACACGACGTGAGGAGAGGGGCTAAGGATGGTACTCTGGAACCAAAAGCCAGTCCAGCATGGCATTCCAAAGGTTGGTATGTGCAAAGGGATCCAGAATCTGGCCATCCTCTACCTTTGGGGAAGGCACTTCCCTTTCAGCCTCAAGGATCCGCTGCCTCCAGAGAGAGTTAAACTTGTGCGAACATTCTCCAAATTATACAGGCTAACCAACAATTATGTCATTTCATTCAAACATTCATTCACCCGTCATGTGCCCAGATTAAACAGTAACACTTTGTTTGAAACATTCTGCTGAAATTTGCAGACCAGAGTTGCCTTCACCTATATTTAAGCACTCAGCCCCGCACTGAACGTAGCCTCGCCTGAACTCCAACGGGTTTAGGCAAGTTTAGCACTTTTATGTGAATCAAAGCCGCGCTTTTGTATGCTGCACATGGTTATTAGATGGGTAGCAATAGCTCTATACAGATATAGTCACAGGGATATGGAGCTGTGAAGATCTACAGGAAAAAATTGCAGGAATTTGAGAAGAATTTAAAAACCTGAAAAAAAAATTATGAACTTAAGAAGAGGTTTATGTTCATTTACAGTGCCCCCAAAAGTAGTTTCAAGCTGTGATAAGAGGAAGCAATACAAAAGAGCTGTAGCTGTGAGGGACCAGAAAAAGCAGAATCTGAGTGTAGGGCTCGAAGTTTTGCACTGTTTCCTTCTTCAAGGACGGTGATCTGAGACATGAATTTTCTGAGATATGGGTTTTAATCAGTGTACTTTGCTTGAAAGCAGAATTGCAACCACAGCAGCAGCCGTCTGCTGCAGGCTCATCCGTGATCTCCCAGCCATGGGACACAGGCACCCCTCACCGCCAGCACGTGTCACACAAGGCTACAGAGCTCCAGGATGCCCAAGGCTGGCATTAATGCTAAAATCTGCAGTGCTACCAACATCTCCAAGATGCCAGTTTGCTGCCATCAGCTTTGTGTGACAGGAGAGAATAGCAGGCAGATTGCGTATCTAATGAGCCACACATACTGAAAATCCACAGCAATCTCTGGAATACATGTGGATTTGTCTAAAACTTTAAAATATGGCCTGGATGGTGTCCTGACTGCCAAAACCACAATGAATTCACTGTTACTGTCACTAATCTCCATGTATGTTACATATGGTTGACATTTTTCTTTAACTCTCATATTTTTTGCATGTGTGCGTATATAAATAGGATAGGAGGGAGGCGAGGAGCAGGCAGACAAACAAACAACCGCCTGGGATGTACAACGTTCCCATTAGGCATTGGAAAATTAGTCCAAATTGTGTTATACAAATCTGCAGAGCCCCAAACAGCACGTTTTTGAGCACAGGTGAAGTTTAGGTCCATCCTGGGAAGCCAGATGTGTCTTCCTGGCCTTGTGTTAAAGTGCTCATCCCAAAGTTGGAAGGGATACTCCAAGTCCTGCTGAATTCAGTGGGAATCTCAAGGTGTTTTAATATGATATGGGGCAATTTATCCCCTTGGTGTGTTTCTTCAGGTTATTAGTTTAGAACATTTATAGAATCACAGAATGGTTCAAGTTGGAAGGGATCCTAAACCCCATCCAGTTCCACCCCCCTGCCATGTGCAGGGACACCTTCCACTATCCCAGGCTGCTCCAAGCCCTCTCCAACCTGGCCTTGGACACTTCCAGGGGCAGCCACAGCTTCACTGGACAACCTGTGCCAAGGCCTCACCACACTTACAGCCAGAAATTCCTTCCCAATTTCCCATCTATCCCTGCCCTCTGGTAGTGGAAAGCAATTCCCTGTGTCCTGTCCCTCCAGGTCCTTGTCCCAGTCCCTCTCCAGATCTCCTGGAGCCCCTTCAGGCCTTGGAATGAGCTCTTAGAACTCCCTGGGACTTTCTCTCCTCTAGGCTGAACACCTCCAGCTCCACCAGCCTGGCTCCAGAGCAGAGGGGTTCCAGCCATTTAATACACACTTCATCTTAAAAGATTTGATATTCATATGATACACATTTCCTTGACCACCTGATCAGAATATGAACCCTTTCAGAAACAGGAATAAATCCCCTTTCCTTAGCAATGCAATATTACATGACGTGCTGGCAGAAGAGTTGTATGTGAACTAAGAAATAATATTTCATGCATTCCTTTTACTTTCTAGGTAAATTTATGCCAGATTTTTTTCCACTACAGCGTTACGAATGGTGCTGCTTATCTCTGTTTCCGTGCACTTCTACCAAACAGTAGGTCAGCTGAAAACTTTGTTTACTGCCTGAGGAGAAGCAAATAGTAGTCATGCATGGTTGGCAGGGGCTCACGGTGTGATATATTCACTGCTGTTATATAGCTCATCATATAATTTAAGTCTACTGTAAACAGTCTATTTATGATACACATCCCGTTTGGACATGCAAATTCCTTGGCTTGTAAGAACAGAATTACAGAGACGGGTATGTTCCTTCTACCACATGGTGCTCACTGCTGCTAATAATGAAGTGATAATGGTTCTAGAAGAGGAGAAGACCTCTCTTAATTTTTACTTGAAATAAATTCAGCAAAATCTCACACCAGGTATTTCTTTGGTGGCTATTTCCCAGGAGATATACTTGCTCCCCTTGTTTTTTTTTTTCCAAGCCTGTTCCTAACAGGCTGCTATCTCAGGACATCCTAGAGCAATTTGCTTTTCTTCTTTCTTAAAGCTATAACCTCTCAGATGATGCTGCAGGGGTGGCACCCACAGCAAAACAAGGGCATCAGCAGCTCTACTCCAACACAGAAAACAGCACAGAAAAGGGCTTTAGGGAGGGGTGGAAAATTCTGCAGTCAAAAAAAGCAGACAGTCTCACCCTGCCAAGGTCCCCAGGACTGTCACACCAGGGACCCTCCCTGTCGAGTTTCTCTCTTTCACCACATCATGTTTGTGACAGCTCACACCCCTATTTTGGGAAGGGCAAACCCTGAGCACTGTTACCCTGATGAGCCCTGATGCTGTGCATGAGCCCTGTCTTCCTAGTCTGCCTGACAGACCATTTTTGGGTTTTATTTGCCTCCTTTAAATTTGCCATTCAGATTTTGCAGAAGACACTCCAGCAGCCGTGCGGCACAGACCCAGGAACAACCCCCCTGTTTGTGCACTGCACCACATTTTGGACAAAGAGGCTGCAAGTAAATGTGTCAAAGCCAAAGATGCTGGCCTTTATAATTGTTTTTTTTTTTTTTTTAAAAAAAAACTTTTCAAGAGCTCTGGGCTGTCTAAAATCAACATTTCTCATAAAAGTCATGTGGTAATATTCTCCGTGCATGCCAGGGGAGAGCAAATTTCAGAGTATTTCTAAAACCCTACCCGGCTGGATCCTACCACTCAGTCTTCAAAATAATCCTTCTTCCATGACTTTAAACAGACTTTTTAAAGGGTTGTGTCAGTAGCAAAAGGCATTAGGACCCTCTGGGCTTTCTGCAGGTGCGTGTTGAGGCGCGGGAGGAATGGCCCCAGCCCCATCCGCCAGAGAAAGCGCTGCCGTGTTCCTGAGAACAAGGACGGCATTATCCCGGGCACAGCGTCCATCCCAGCAGATGGGCAGTGGGGTAGAGAGTGTCATCCACTCTCATTTTTTAATATAGCAGATAGTTTTATAGATTGCTACATTTAAGTAAATTCCTACATTGCTGTTGCATGCTCTGATCTAGCCTGGTAAATGCTTTCTGCAAGCCAAAAACAATGGTAACGGTGATAAACATCAGTATCTGTGCTGTGCCTGGGCTGGGCACAGCAGAAACACACACAGAGTGTCTGCGCTCCGGAAACTTTAATATCGTCAGCAGACAAATAGAAAGAAGAAAAGAAACAGCGGCGCTCCCACTTACGCTCCTGACGAGCTGTGCTGTTGCAGAACCAGTTAAATAGTTTGCCCAAGGCCACAAAGAAAGGCTGTGGCAGAGCTGGAAGGGCATCCAACCTCTGCACATTTCCAGCCACGTGCACCAGTCCAGTGCTTTCTCCTAGCAAAGATTAACATATTCAATACTTCTCAAAGTACTTCTGAATAATTGTAACCACCACTTACTTTCATCTGAGTGGCTGTGAAAAGCTACATCATCCTTTGGTTTAATTTCTTTCCCCAAGAAGAATTGCATTTGAAAAGAGCATGAGCAAGTCTGGACCTGCTAATTACACTACAGTACCAGGACAGAAAAAAAAAAATCATATAAAGGTATTCCTGACGTTATATATGCTCATGTCAGTCAGGGCCTCTAAAGAGCCATAAAACATTGACTGCAACTTGTTCGAAGTAGACCTTACAAAAACACAGCTGGTCTCTGAGTAGTTGTAGGTATTTTGTGGCCATTTCATGACTACCATAGTGGTTAAAATCTGTCACAGTGGAGATGCAAGAAGAGCTGGTTTGTTCTTTACAAGACTGGGCTCATCTTCAAAAAAACAAGAATGGTGAGAAAAGCATGAGGGAGGGATGGCAGTGAGAGCCTTGATGGTAACAAACTCACTCAAAACTTGCCCCCTTCTCCCCATCCATGCTGGAGCCCACGTGAAAACTGATTTTGTCAGCCAGAAAACAGGGCTGTATTTAAGCCTTCACCAGCCCGTATGTTCCAATGCTCACAGACAACCCACACTATTCATTAAATATCATAAATTAAAATTTATGGCAGGTATATGCGTAATTTAAATCATTTAATGCATGCAATTTATGCCAAATAACAAAGAAAAATATCGCATGATGCCAGTTCTGATTAATGTGATCAAACTTTACGTTTCTGTGGAGCTTCTCCTAATGAAGGGCAAGAAGAAATTTCTCCTAACAACTTCCCAGCTCCAGCATTACTTTCTAGTGCTTTTCCTTGTAGTACACATCATTCATTTTGCTGAGCAACTACATTCACTCCTATTAGACAGCTATTAATTACTGGGCCCTAATGGCAAGGTGACAGTGCATTGCCTTGACATCAAGAAGTGCAGACGGGAAAGTTCACCAAGAACCGGGTTTGGAATAAAAATGAGGTTTTGTATCCTCCTCTTCTCCTTCTTGACTGAATTGTGCACAGGATGGACGCCCAAATGGCCACAGCAGGGCTGGGGGTGGAAAACTGGTCCCTGGTTGTTCAGAATGGCTGAAGGAATTGCTCTGTGCAGTGCCTGACCTGCACAGCTGGATTAGGATTGCTGTTGACAAGCATCCCAGGGAGAAGGGGAATAAGAAACAAAGAGGCAGGGGAAACCCGAAGGTCCTCTGGAAAGGAGGGAAGGAAGTGGACTATCCTCTTCTCATTGCATTTGGAAACAGATGTTCTCAATATCCCCAGCTCCAAAGGGTAGGAAGTGGTGAGCACAACTTGAGGAGTGCGGGTACTCTTGGCAAACAGCGCCAGCTTGTTTTTTTTAACTTTCTAGAGGACTAAAATGAATAGTGGTTTTAGTGGCATTTGAATCTGTCCATGGCATCTTCCTATCTGCTTTTGAGATCTGCTTCCTCCCAGAACCCTGGAGGAAGAACCCAGCTGAGGGAGCAGCGAGCTGGTTTCACAACACATGAAACTCAAGAAGGGTATCCAAAAACCCGCACCTCAAATTGAGCTCTTCCACATTTCCAGAGCAGATGTTACAGGGACCAACAGACTTGTGAGCCTCTATTCATCCCCTACACACACTTTCCTCTTTAAAGGCATCTGGGGTCTGTTCTGCCATCGCTGTGCTGGGATTTATGTATGTCACTCCCATTAGTGTTAATGGTAGTTAGACACATACAGCCATTCCTCTCACACTTCAGGAAGAGAACAGAGCCTTATGGGTGAAAAGTTTGCTATTAAGGATTCTTAATACAATGGAAACATTCTGTCTCTTTTAATTGTAATTTACGTCTAAGTGTAACCGCTCTGGGTTGGGAAAACCAGGATTCAGTCCAATTCAATTATGCAATTCTTGCCACCTGGTAAGCCTTGTTATTTTATAAAGAGTACTGTAGTAGAACTGGCAGATTCATTCATGCTCAGAGCGTAAGCGCCCTACACTGTGTAATCACTGGCTCATAAAGGAGAGCGCCACACGAAAGTCAACCACTCAATTATAACACAATCCTTTAAAAGGAATATGCAAAACCACGAGGCAAGATTCCTCTTTGGTTCAGCTGGTTTACAATTACAAGTTCACTGGGGTCTTTGCTTTGCAAAGCTTTCCAGTACAGGTTCAGCCTCAAGTCAAACCTGAGCTCAACACAGGGCTCCGGTGCAGCTCAATCGATCAGCACCTACTTGCAGACTCTGGCGGATAATCTCCATCCAGAGGGCATTGCTGGGAGGGGATGCTAAATCACAGGCCTGCAGGAAGGGTTTTATTGGGCTAATGCACATTCACTCTGACTTAGCTAATGAAGCTGCAACAAGATAATACAGGAAAGAAAAATATGGCCCCGGCGACTGGGAATGCTTTCATTAGCACCGGTACACGGGCACCTGACAGCCCATCAAAACCCTGTGCCACCCTCCATCCCCACAGGCTAACAAGCTTCCCCACATCCCACCCTGCTGAAACCCCTCAGCATCACAGTACTGACTGCTCCTATCAATGGCAGAGGCACAGAAAATGGAATTTTTTGTAGTAGACTGTGAATAGGTACAGAAAAAGCCAGTGGAACAGTTTTAACCTACGCAGGGGAGCTACTGTCCAAGGGAAAAATTTTCCTTGCCTTCATCACCTTTGGCCAAGCCTCATCACTCCTTTATGCCTGCTGCAGGAACTGACCAGGAGTCGGATGTTCAAAGGATCAGAGGGCAGGACCAAGACTCACCTACAAGCAGCGGAAGCTTCTCTAAACCCACACTCCATAAAACCATAAAATCCATAAACCCATAAAACCATAACTGGAAGGCTAGTTGTGTTTTTACTAAATAAATAGTATCTGAAGTTTATTTTGCAGTTCTCTCTCTGCATTTCTGTATTCCAAGCTAACTGCCAAAATTTACAGTAGCCTCAGAAAGTTTGGAAACACTTGGGAGGACCCAGGTGGACTGGCCAGCTCTGCCACAGCAGGGACAGAGGGTCTCTGCTCATCATGGCTATTATCACTGCTGTCATTTGGCCTCTTCACACCATTCCACAATTCAGGATGAGAATTTTCAGCCCATACTGGATGTTTGCTCCCAGCCAGAGCAGACTAAGCCAAGGTTTGCTCGCATGTGCAAAGGAGACAGATGAGGAGGACAGAGCCAGGGTTTACTAATTCCAGAAATACTCCAGGAACTCCCCACCTGACAGCTCTGCACCACTGACAGCAACAATAGGACATTTTGAAATCTCACACCTTGTAGATAAGAGAAGCACAGCCCAATCATAAAAATGTAAAGTATTAATTAATAGTATAACTTCAGTTTGTATTCCAGCTCCAACATAATGAACCTGCCAATTTTGATTGCAAAGTGAAAACTCATCTCTTTATTTTGGACAAATAGGGTTAAGCTTCTTAAGCAATTCTTTGTTGTTTTGACTTCAACAATTTATGCAAATGAGATGTTAATTAGGGTAATTGTAACTTAAATTATGCTTGTGTAAACCTCTCCATTGGTAGGAAAGTGTGGGAATCCAGACAACTGGTATTTAAAGCAGCTGTACTAACTCACTTCTGAAAGCAAAGCATACCAAGATCACTTTCATGTCTTTACAATTTGTTTTTATGAGGTGATAACATTTTTACAAATACCATCATTTTTGCTTTTTTATATTGTAAGTGACAGTCTGACATTTTACAACTGGCTTATTGAAAACAAGAATTGAGCACTCTCGCTGTAACGGACATTAACTGCTCAATAGAGATTCACATGCTAATGAGGTGAGAGGGGCTCCAGAAAGTTTTGATAAATGCGACACACACTCTAACTAGCAGTGAATGTGAGTTGACAAAGAACATCTACACCAGGGTTCAATAAAATGTAACCCTTTAAATTAATCATACTGGCAGTATTTAATAGAATGCACAACAATCTCTTTTCTGATGGCTATAAAGCAGAAGAAATGCAAAGTCTCGACAAATGAAAGTTCCCACATTTCCCTCTTCACACTGCTACTTCCATTCGAACTCCGACAATTGGTAAAAAAGGTAGTTACTGTAAATAACAAAGTAGGAGGTTTAATTGTTTCCTTCTTTTAAAGCAGGATGCTTTTCTTCACATTTATTTGTCTGGATTCTATTGAGCAAATACCCTGACTTGAAAGATTGATCATAAAAAGCATCACTGGTTGCGCTCGGAAGGAAGTTTAAGGATACCATCGGAAGGAAGTTTAAGGATACTGTACAGCAAAGAGAGGCTTAAATGACCAGCTTTCTGCCAGGCCTCTTTTCAGCCCAACTTGGCAATTTTTTTTCCTTTCACTAAATATAGCTCGAAGGAAAATACACCATGGCAGTTAATCAGAAGCAGAAAGCAAAGTTCAGAGGCTTCGTTCACACTGAACTCCCCAGACTTTGCCGAGATTTGCTCCAGTGAGAGGCAAAGCTGGCACTTGAGCACCAGCATCCAAGCAGGGGAGGTGGAAAATTTTTCATCCCAGTTGTCTTACAAGTTTATTTTTTTACTTTTCTGTCCTGCCAGTCTTGACCCAGTGACACCAACCATTACAAGTTAGCTTGCTACATCTCAGGAAATAAAACTATTGGAAGGTAAATCGCCTTCACACATTACACTAAGGCATTATTTCTTCCTAAAGTGACAATCCTTAATACCCTTTTTGGGTTTCGCCCGTTTTAATCTTGGCAGGAAGTGTAAATCTGTGTGCTCAGCACCATCACAGCCTTGCTGGCTGTCAAAATTTTGCCTCCGCCAATGCTTGAGAGGTATTCTTGTCATTTCACTGGGGTAGGAGATTTCTCTGTCTGACATACAAGATCTCCCCAAGTAGTACAACTTGCCAAAACGCTGGCACACATACCCTGCTCACTGCCTTTCATTTTGAATATAGCATTGGTAACTCAGACCTGCTCTCTCAGCAGCTGCTGGAGGGCTCTATGCAACACAAGGAGGGAGAGAAGAGGAAAATATCCACGAATGAACCCAGGAAAAAATCCCAGCACCCTTCTCCCTGTTGCCTTCAGACTTTATGACCTGACTCCAGCACATGCTAAGTGCTCGGCAGTGAGCGCTCGGGCCCTGAGCCTGCGTATCCCAACACGTGGCCATGCTCCCCGAGAGGCGTCGGGGCTGCTCGGCTCCGCTCCGCGCAGAAATGGTGAGCCAGGAAACGTGAGCGAGCAGAGGAAGGCGTGCTGCAGCTCCGGAATGGCCATTTAGCCAAATTGCATACCTGTGCTGTGTCAGCTATATGGTAGATTCATCTCATTCCATTGGTCTAATGGATAGCAATTGAATTTAATTAGCAAAACTACTTTGACTTAGTCTCATACTGTGCTGAATGTAATGAAATCTTTCTCCTCTCTCTCTCTCTACCCCCCTCCTCTTTTTTTTCCCCTCAAATAAAGAATGTCCTTAACTGCATTCCACCGTTAGAATATTAAAAGCTATATATGTTACTCTTAAGGACAGAGTACAGCCATCCCCTTTCACAGGCTTTAGATTTAGTTATTGTATTACATAACATAAAATAATTAAAAAGATACTTTGATAGTTACACACAGTATAAATTCAATTACCACGATGTCTCCATTAAAAGCACTTTCATAGTATGAATAAAATGCAAATCCTCTTTAGAGATCGATACCAGAAACATAATTCTATGCTTCATCCTGAAAAGGAAGTTAGCCTTAATAAATCATCCTCTTAGATTAAAAAAAGAAAAACGTTCCAAAGATTTGTATTTGAAGGCAATTCTCTAAAGCAGACATCCTGGTCTTATTTCTGCTGGACTCATTTTTTTAGCAGTGAAGTTCACAGGCTGCACCTCCTGCTTCCATAGAGCCCCTGCCAAGGAGAAGAAAAGCCCCGGCCATGCGCACCGGCGCCGCATTTCTGGATTTATTGAAACGCTCCGGATGCGGCCACGAGAACTTTGCAGAAACTTGCCCCCCCCTCCCCCCCCAAAATAAAATGAAAAGCAATTCCTCTGGATGAATTTGGAGGGAATGTTCCTACCAAGCCTAACTTTTGCCTGGCTGGGCACAGCGAGACAAGTTCCTATGATTGATTATCGTGGTATCTCTGGATCTCTGACTTTGAACCATAACCTTTTTTGCGCACAATGACAGTTGGGACCTACCATTTGCCATCTGTAGAGATGGTGGGGGAGAAAAGGACTTCACTTACATTAATCAACCAATTAAGAACAGACTTAAACAAAACACTAAAGCATAATAAAAACCTGACTGCTTAATAGGTTTTTACTCTTAATAGTTGCCTTCCTGTAGTCTGCTGATGGGAGTAGAATCACTCTGCCCAGTCCCCATTGGGGACAGGGTTCTGGCTCTGGGGCTGGGCGCTACCTGATCTCAAATGGAGCTGAGGGTCCTCTGTGCTGGGCAAGACCAAGACCCCTACAGCAAAAGAAAAATAAAAAAAAGAGAAGTTTGAAACACAATTTGTAAATCACAGCCATACAACAAAGCTGGGCTGTCCCGTCAACTGTGACTATTAGAGAATTATTTTAGCGAGTGCAAAATTAGTAACTAATCAAAGACACAAATCACTGCTTCAGGAAGAATTAACCTTTTCTCTCAAAGCTTGGGGCAGTATCCAGTGACCCCAGATATTTTGTCACTGCCCTCCCCTTGTGGCTGGCTGCACATCTCGAAGCAGAGACTGAAATATCAGTTCAATAACATGATGGACTCCACACTCGGTTGTTCCGATGAGGCTATGGAAGGAAGAGCTCCAGAACCAAGTCCCAACAGCTCAGAGCCTAATTCTGTTCTCAGGGGTGGTGCAAGGTGGCAGAGAAATCTGACTTTCTATTGGGGGGTTAAGCAGACACCTTCTACAATACACACTCTGCACTGCGGCAAAGAAGGAGAGAGACCTCCACATTTCTTGTTTGCATCTGCAGCTGGTGAGGTTGCAAGGCCAAGACTAATAAACTTGGACCAGTATCACCAAGAGACACCACAGCAGCATCTTGAACAGCTGCTTGTTTCTGTTGCCTCTGGGTACCCACCAGTGCAGCTCTTAGGAGACCTCTTGGAACATCTACTTAGTGAAGCTCTAGGAGACCATGCGTTCACACTGATAAAAAAGTAATACAGTTATTGGAAAGAATAATCTCTAAATCCAGGCATTTCATACATTCCTGTATATTCCTAAATCATCCCTCCACTGTGTCCTACAAATGTAGCAGAGTGTGTTTTTAGTAAGAAATGAAATGTATTTACGTCAAGGTGTACAAAAAATCCTTAAATGACTCAAGATCCAAGCACCCAAGAAAACGTAGTTTTACTGCAATGAACATGTTTTTGTGATATCTAATAACTGAAATTTGGAACAAATTTGCAGAGGTTGGCCAAGATGGTCTCTTCATCCTCGGGCTTTACGTCTCTTTGTCTATTGTTCTTTTTAATATATTGCATCTGTTAAAAAATATTGCAACCTACTTTATACAATTACTACACTGAAGTCCCAAGCAATCTATCAAGTTGTCATACATTTTCTTCACATTAAACCTTTTTAAAATCTTTCCTTTTTTCTGCGTTTCAAGAAAATACAGAAGAATATTGGCTTGGCCCAAAAGGCAGTGCAGTGAAACATAACATTCATCAAATCTGGTAACAAGAGGAGTTTGTGATACTGTGTCAGGAGAAGAAATAATCCCCAAAGTGGCATGTTGAAGTTTTGGAAGGTTTGTAAATCAAGGAAATTTAGACCATCAATAAACCTGCAATCAATGAAAAAAAAAATGGAAAAATTCCCTGTAAGCTGGTTCTGGTTACGAAGGTTTGGTGAACTCCCTTTTTGCAGCACTTCAAGCCACCCGAGACAGGGATCTGAGGTTGCTGCTGGTCTGTGTCCCCTGAGGGAGGGACAATGGCATGGCCGGGGCTCATGGGGTGGCCGGACACCTGTCTGGGTCATGGAAAAGCACAGCGTTACCAAAGACTATTTATTATTAAGGAAAATGCTTTCATCTGTTGATGGCACCCAGAAACAATGAGCAGGAACACGAAGCAACGGGTGGGTGAGAGGGAAGGCGAAGGGAAACCGGGAATTATTTCAGCTGGAAACTGGATGAAATGCTGGGAGGAGGGGGACTGCCCATTAGTTTAAAAATTCTCCATGCCGAGGTTTGCAGCATTTGAGTGACCATCTCTACAGCAGTGTGCAGAAATACACAGATATTGCCTTAATGTCCATCAGCCCCTGATAAACAAGGTCCGTAAGGAATGGGATAAAGTTCTAAGGATGGGAAGATGATGATCCCTCTCCTATGAACTAGAGGGAAAAATTATATCTCCAACTCTTCCTCTATCCCTCTTCTTTTTATCGCCCGCTCGAAAAGAGAGTCCCTGCATCCGCTGGGAGCCTAAGCAACTCCCAGATACCACGGCTGGGCACTCAGCACTGGGTGCCACCACCTTTGAGACTGTAAGATAATATAAAGGCAAAATGTCAAGTGCTTTGCCTTCCATGGTTTCAAAATGCTGAAACCACTGTCCCTGAACCCGGCTCGCGCTGTCGGTCCCACTTCTTGCAAAACAAAGAAATGTGTTTAGGCTCTAGGAAATCCCATGTGCTACCATACTAATTTGAGCCCAACTGCATTTGTGGTATTGTCAGGTCTTTAGGACAATCCCATCCCATCCCAATGTAGGCAAAACCTGTGTGCTTAATTATCTTCTTTAATAATTCCATGGTATGTGATTTATTAAACAGGCTCCTTATTTGTAAACAAAATCAGAGGCACAAATGTGCGGCGACAGTCGCACTTCCTGGCAAAATAAGAGGCAGACAAAGAGCCCTAATGATGCACCAAAAAATGCTCACCAAAAGTGTACTCTTTAAAAAGATCACCAATTTAATGCTTTTTGTATTTCATTTATCAGCCATGTAGTCATCATTCCCCTCCCTACCACCATCTGTACACACTTTCCCAATAGACCATCACAGCTGTCCCGTTTCTCACACAAACAGTACCTTTTATATGCTTCCCAACTGTTTTTAATAACTGTTCTGTGCACAGCACTGTACTTCCTTTGTTTTCTTTTATTCCTCCTTTTTTAAAAAATATGAAAAAGAGATACAAGCCAAACAAACAGGTCATCGTCACAATCAGTGGAAGAAGGCAATTAAAATGTTAAAAAGCCTGCATGGCCACTGACCCGTCCTTGAGCCGCGCCTGCAGCCCCAGCACTGAGCTGGAAAGTTCCCTGGAGAAGTTGCTAAGGTAGACAGCACTTGTTCAAAAAACCCACGTACATGAGCAAGACTGACTGAGAAACCCCTCATTCTTTTTAATGAGGAAATATTATTAATATCAAATACTGCTTCTGCAACCAGAGAAATTTTTTAAGGCTTTCAAAGTCCATTTATCAGCTCCAAGGCATCACTGCCCTGTATTTTGGAACCATGTGGACAGAAGTGTCCCATTTTCTTTTCAAACTCTGACTCACACTTTTTCCAAATACCCTGTGTATCCTGGCTTTGCATCACGGGTGCTTCTGCCTTGCCCTCGGCCACCCCTGGAACTGCCGGAGCCCCAAACTGGGATGAACTGCACAAACTCATGATGAAGGCACTGTGCAGCCAAGGTAACTCAGCCCCAAGCCTGGGCAAACAAAGCCGCTTGCAAAGGGCAAAACTGGGAAGAGATCCAGCCAGGAATGGGGAGAAAAGCAACAATTCCTTAGCCATCCATCTCATGGAAACCTACCCTACCAACAGGATATCCAGGAATGAAAACTCTCTGTATTTGCTTTTGTCCGGGGCCATGTCCGCAGCAAACTTCAGCAGGCTGCAGGGAGATAGGAGCACACAAACTATCCCTGTTTCTGCACCGTACAGGACCACAGCAGGTAACCCAGCTCTGGGATGGGACAGGACACCGTTCATACCATCCTCATCCCACAGACAGACCACTTCACACCCTGGGGCTGCTCACTGTGAGAAGCACCTCACTCTTCTAGGGGAGAGTTTAATACCACGCACATGGAAAACAACTGGTCCGCTCAGTTCTCACAACGATTTTGCCCTCCAGCTGAAAAAGAAACGATGTCCATGTTTGAAGTGGGAGTTGATCACATCATTTTGCCTAGAAATCATGCTCATATATCTAGGTTAGAAAGAACAGACACCTTAAAGATGTGCTTCTGAGACACAAGTGTGCGCCCCCAAAGAGCATCGAGTTCCTTGGCTGGGAGTTTGTAACTGCATCTGCCTAAATTTGTTGAAGATAATGCCCTTCTTAAAACAAACAAACAAACAAAAAAAAAAAAAATCTTGACCACAAAAATCCCACTCTTAACTGACTGCTGTGTGTTTTTCCCGACTTTTCCAAAAATACCCAACCTCCACCCGCCGCAAGGGTTCAGCTGCTACCGAGGCTGGTGCTGCCCCGGTCAGGAAAAATGCTTGTGAAACTTTCACATAAAATAATGTAGGATTTATTTTTTAGATAAGCAGCAACTACTTTTCCCTTTTTGACACAAAACCTGAACGTAAATAGGTTTGTTGGCAATTTTTAATTAAGTCCTTGTGGCGTCAGGAAAAGTCCTCATCACCACACAATAAAAGCATTGCAGTGGCTATCCTCCCTAAAAGCATCCCAACAATAGCTGGGCTTGAGAAAAGCATCCCAATACAAAGATTCCATTCTTCTGATTTACTTGAAACTACTTGGCCTCAAAAGGAAAAAACAAAAACAACCAAACCTGAATTAAATTTAAATTTTACCCCATGTTTCCAGCATCACTCGGGGATTTGTCCGTTTTCTTCTGTATCAAATTAAAACCTTATTAGGTAAAAAGATCAGACAAATTTCAAGTGAATACCCTTAGGATGAAATCTGATTGACAATATATTTTTGCTTTAAAATCTTCAAAGTGAGTGTTTATCTTCACAATAAATGCAGCAACTGTCTAACTTGTCTTTTGATACCCTTACAGGAGTGCATCCCTTTTCGTGCAATGCATTACAAGGTATTTTAAACACAAAAATGGTGATTTAACCAGACACAATGTTTATTACAAAGCTTAGGCAGCTCATTATCTGTCCCTCACTCACAAGATTAGTGGTAGATGCAGAAAAACACAGCATGAACGAGGCTGTCTCAACACTTTTCATTTAGTTCTTCACCCCTTGTTTCTCCTGAAGCCTTCGGCAGACTGTGCACAGAGCCTGGATTCGCCCCGAAAATGTTCCCCTTGCCAGGGGCTTTCCAGAGTTTAGCTGTAAGGAGATGCCTCCCTGTGAAATACTCCTCATGAGTTTTTAAATGCATTTTGCACCTAACAGTGATCACACATGGTGGATTTCCTGGGCTGAAGAGCACTCCTGCTTTCCCATTGTGTGCTATTTAGAATGATGGAATAATTTGGGTTGGAAAAAATCTTTCAGAACACCAAGTACAGCTGTACTGAAAGCAGGGTGACAGTGGCTGGGTTGAGAAGAGAGATGTACAGCTCAGAGGACAGTGCAGAACAGGTTTAGACTTTGTTTAGATATTGATGTTATGGGCATATCATGGATAGGACAAATGGATTAAACCAAGGAGCAGAAACAACACTGGCTACCTCTCTGTGGCCAGGGCTTGGTGACATGGTGGCAGGTCTGGAGGATGTGCCGTCACTTGCAACTCTCATGGGTGAATGCCATGCTGGTTTTACACCTGTGGAAGGTGTGTTCCACCCCTCTGGGCACCTCTCTGTGCCACCGTCCAGCTCCCCATAGTCACAGTAAGAGCTGGGGGTGGACACAACTTCCCCATGCAACGGGTGAGTGAGATGGGCAGGAGACACCCACTAAGCAATCCCTCCAGGTAACACCAGGGGCTTCCCACTGCACCCTAGGGGTGTCCTGCTGGAGGAGACCTCAGTGATACACCTTTCTGTGATGCTTTTGAACCACCTTTTTACATCATAAAAAAATCCAGAGCGCCAGCAAGTTTTCTCTCATTGACCAAACAACCACCAGGTACCACACCCACACGTCCCTCTCCAGCACAGCCTGTTCACCTGGCCAAATAACCCCACTTTGGACACCTACCAACCCCATGAAAATTTTGTGCTTCACTACAGATATATCTCACCCCAAAACATGAACATGCTGAAACATCCAATCATGTTCTGGCACGCATGCCAAAAAAAAAAGCCCATGGCAACAAAGACGACAGCTTGCCAATGGCAGCTGCTGCACGCACACACAAAATTAAACTATATTCTTCTGAAAAAGGATATTATTATGGCATTTGTTTCCCCTCACCCTCATCCATTCCCTCCCAAAATAAAGGGGGAAATATCAACACATCTCAAACATTAGGAGAGATGGATATTAAAAAAAAAAAAAAAAAAAAGGCACGGGATGGAGAATTCCAGGTTTAATAAGAGATCCAGTTGGGATTGGGGCTGAATGCATAGATCTGCCCTGAAATATTGGCTCACCTATGGGACTTATAAGGCATGAGCAAGTAAAAAATATCTGGGAAGGCCTGAGGTTGTTGAATTGCATCAAATTTGGTGAAGCCATCCCTCAGCCACAGCACAAATCTGCAAACACACTTGTGTGCATTAAAGAGCAGCTGATGACACCCATTCCTCTTCCTTCCTCCCGGTGTGGGCCTGCTGAGTGCCTCCCAAGCTGCGATGCAATGCACAAGAGAGCCATCTCCTCACTGTGAAGATAAATGTCATATTGGACCTCTGACATCATGTATTCTCCAAGTAATTATTTTTGATATCATAAGAGTTGTACAGGGTGCACAATAAAATTAAAAAGTAGAAAGCAAGGTTAATAAGATTATCGTGTTGGTATAATAGGTAATGCATTTTGCAGTATATCCTTAAATCTGCCCTCTCCAAGCATAATTAAATAACTGTGATTTATATTTTAAAGGAACGCAGACATGCCGTGTATCCTCCTACCCACATATGCTAATTACTTTCAGCCCCTAAAAATCACACAGTTGTTTGCAGCTTTTTAATCCTCATGTGTAAATACCCGACTCGGGTCCAAGTTATGAACAATAAAGTCCAGGAAACTTTCAGAAGAGCTTGTCATTAAACCAGTCTTGATTTTATCTCGCTGATCTAATGGCACTGATGTGCGCCGAAACCTGCGGGAAGGAGGAACGACACCCCAGGGCCTTTCCGCCAACCCCGGCCGTGACACTGGGACAGCATTTGGATAGGCAGGGTGGATATTAACGGAGAAGAGAACAAAACCCTTTAGTTTAGGAGGAGCCAATGGATGTACAAGCTCAGGGTACCCCACCCGGGTCTCACCGTTGGTCTGGGGGCACCGCGGTGGCACCGCGATCGCGGGCGACGCGAGCCTGCACTCCTCACTCTAGGCCGAACTCAACCGCGCCGCTCTCCATTTTGATTCACACGTGAGAGCCTGGCACACAAAATGGAGGCCCTCGTGTGTTTTACAGGCAGTGGCTGCAAATCCAGCCTGAATCCGGCCTGAATCCAGCCTGAATCCACCCACTCCTACAACCCGAGCCACGATGGTGCCACACACAGGGCTGACTTTGGGTGTCTTACATCCACCCCTGGGGTAGGGACATGGGGCAATGTTACCTAGAAACAATATATATAAATACTCTTCTCTTAGAAATTAATTACACTCTGATGATGGGTTCATCCAGCCGCTGGCCCTGCAATTGGGGATAAAATGCTACAAACTTCAGATGAACTTACTGGGATAAAACTGCCCCACACATCTAAGGCACTACAACCCAGGTGCTGATTTCAGTCACAGTTTTTTGGTGGCTTCCATAATGCAGGCAACAATTCACAAAAATCAGAGATGTGGTTGCACCACATGAATGGGAAAACCAAAGTGATTAAAATGAATTTTAGTCCACCGACAAGGCTTATCTACCACAAGCCCTCACTGGCGTAAGGAAATGTTCGGGTCGGCTGCTGTTAGGAGGCTAAAATAATTTCCCCTGAATTTACAGCCTGTAATTTAATCATCAGCTCCAGCCCTTGTCTGTGAGGAAAGAAGCAGGGGCAGAGCCAGATCCATGGCTCCTAGTGAGGATGCCCCAAAGTCAATTTTGCTGGGGACAGTCCCCAAGGCCTGAAGGGGCCCACATATGTAGAAAAGTGCAGGCTTTTGGGGAGAGGTTGAAGGGTTTTGGAGCAGCAAGTTAGGTTTTGTTTGCTGATTGTAAAAATCTCACCAGTGTCTGAACCAGAAGCATCAGGGGGAGGAGGAGGAGGAGGAGCTGTGAAGAAGCTCAAGGCACAGAAAGCGAGGGATGCCCTTTCCTTTACATCCGAATGGGGAGAAAATACATAATTGTAATAATAAATAGTGGGTTTTATGAACAATTAGGATTCCACTGTCTCTTTGAAGGGTTTGAAAAGCTGACACGATGTTTTGGGTTCTCCAGCTTCAGCTTTGAGGCCTCAACCAAGAGAAACATTCAGCCCCGCTGTGTACAGCAGTGACCACAACAAAGATTGTGGTTTCTCCCACACTCGCCTTAAATAGATCTAAATTAATGCTATTCATCATTGGGTGGAAAAGAAGGGAAATATAAAAGTGCAGTTGCTTGTAGAAAAGCCAGAAGCATTGGGCAACTTTCTTACCACTCACAGGCTTCTCCAGCCTCTGCACCTCGAAGGCAGGAGGTGTGGAAATAACACACCCTTATACTGTCCAAACCCATCACCTGGAAAACATCCCGGGCACATGAAACACGCCTTTATCCCATGTTTATTTGTTGTTGCTGTTGTTGTTGTTGTTGGAGAAAGGGAAAAGCTAAACCACATGACTGAACTCAAGCCAGGGGTTCGTGATAGAGCAGGCTGTCCCGAGTGCCGCACCAGTTAGTATCTGAATTATCACGGATACTCACCGGCTCAGTTACACCCGCACAGGGAGAGCAGTTGTCCCACCTAAATCCTGCTTCTGTCAGCTCCCACCCTGCTCGTGGCTGCACTGAGCAGCCAGTCCCGCTCCCCAAAGACATTATCCAAAGATGGGGATATCTCTCTGTGCCACACAGGGTGTGTAGGTTGCTGTGTCTCATGTGTGCCCACGATAGGTGGGTGCATGAAATTTGGGGTGCTGAGGAGCTGTAGCTGTCCTCTCCTCACCTCTCCCGACTGAGACAGAGACCCAGGCTCCCACCACTGCCTTTTAAGGGTACTTTTTGTAAGGCTAAAACAACACAAAATCTGCCTTCTCCTTTTATTCCTTGAGGGCAGAAATACTGTGAGTTGTCTTAGTGTCACTTTCTTCTTTAAAGCTACAGATGTCTCACTTTGGCAAAAAATAATGGAGCAGAAAAACAACTCTATCAGCCCACAAACATTAAAATCTCAGCTTAACTGCTGCTCAGGTTTTCCTGGGCATGCACTGGGAGCCCTGTGTAGGGAACACATGTGAGATACCTGCTGCGAAGCTGCCTGAAGTGGGTTTTTGGTAAGGGTAAATGCAATCTGTCTGCACAAAAAACACTTCAAGGTCGGGTTTGGATATACACTGGAACAGCCATGAGCTGGAAGAAGGTTTTTTAAAGTATTATAGGTGGAGGGAATGTCATGGATATTTTAAAAGTCTTCAGATAGGTGTAAAAATTACATATACATTACGCATTATCTCCACAGAACAAACACCATTTGAAATGTGCACCTTTTAAACTACCATTATGATCTGTCTAAAGAGCATTTTGGTTGAAACTTGGGAGGAAAGGAGAATAAAAAAAAAAAAAAGCCCACTGATCTTACACCTGCTCTTTAGCAGTGGGAAGTAGGTTCTCAATCTGTTAACATGACCATCTGGCCAATCTGCATATCACGGCTATCTGGATTACTGTACGATGGAATGACAATAACGTAGCCAAAACAAAAGTAAAACGCATCAAAAACTAACAGGAGCGCAAGCCCTTTTGATTTCAAATTAAATAATAAATGTGGTATCAGAGCAGAGCGAGAAAGTCAGCTAAATAATTAAAAATGAGCCTTCACTCCAGCATAATTAAGTAAACAATATGGTGTGTATTTCTGTATGAGCCAGCAATAGTTTTCACCATTGAGCGCTCCACTTTTGCAGAGCAGCGATCAGGAGTTCAAGGCGCTGCGACAGCTCTTTCGGTGACGTACGGTATTGTCAGGACACCTCTGCCACCCCTGTGACACCCGGCCCAGCTGCGGCTATTAACAGGATTAATGCAGCGACAATCAATACCGATTGTACTAAAAGATTACAGCGCAAAGCCTCGGGTACCTCTTGGACCCCCCAAAACCTCCATGGGTACGGGGGCCTCTGCATTAACCCATCGTTGGGTAATTCCCATTGATGACTCTTTATGGTGGTCCAAGGAGAATATTTTAAGTCTGTCGACAGGAACATAAAATGGGTCAAGCTTAAAGTTCAAGGTCATGTGCTATATACCACTGCCCAGCAATTAGCCACAGAGCACATCTAGAAGTTAAGTAAATTTTCAGCCACAGAAATAAGGCTGCATTCTGGCAACTTTGCTGCCTTTGAGTCTTAACACGAACCGAAAAACGAGCTTGGGTAAATAAAACCTAGCCCCAGATTTTTTCTTAAATTTGGGATCTTTAAATGTCCTTCTGAAAGATTAAAAGATTTTCTTAGCCACAAATACCTTGCGAGTTTAATTCTAGCCCGAAGTGCATAATGATGGCCAGCCAAAAAAATAAACCAGGGATTGCAGCATTTCCTCCTGGCCCACCATCCCGCTTCGGCCACTGGAGAAGTCTCTAAAAACTGTGACCTCTCAGAAAATTTAACTACTTCTATTGCGAATCTATTCTCCAATCTGACCACATCAGCAGGAGGAACTCCAAAGCAGTAAAAAACTCCAGAAAGTTCTCGGTTGAGTGCCTACTAATGAACAAAGGTTAACTTTATCTAAAAGGTCAAATGCCTGGTGGCTAAGGTTGTGACCTTAACAACTTAAATTGTGACCTTGCCACGTGCCTAGTATATTGTAGATTCTGATACAGATCATCTGGTAAAGGACCGGTCATAAATTAGCTTTACTGTTTGACTCCCACAAAGAAAACGGTTTGCCACAATGGTTTCCAACTTGTCATTTGATACAAGAGCAGAAGAAGCGAAAACTAAAAAGCAAACCCAAGTTCAGGGTATGAAAATGCCGCCTGCTTTTAGTTAAGCAGATTAGAAACTGCAAACTGAGAGCAATACTCTAGATTTCAATACGTTTTTTGGTCAACCTCTAATTCACAAAGCACCGATGTTCCTTTCCTTTTTTTTCTATTTCTTTTTTTTTATCCTTTTAATGAAAATGACATGTAGTTCGCCTATTTGCATATTTTTGTTTTCTCTTTCTAGCCAGTTCTTAAAGAGAATAATTGATTTCAGTAGCTTTGTAAGAAGCACTATTTAAATCTGTGCACATGTGTTCCCTTACAGATGATAGTGCCTACTGAAGGAAAAGCGTGGATTCAAAGCAATAATTATCCTACATGTTTAGAAGGAAAGGGACATCTTGCTGTCGAAGTCATCTCGCATAAGGGCATCTTGGAACAGAATACTCCCCCCAAGAAAAGAAGACAAAAAGTGGGGGGAAAAAAAATCCACAAGAAAAAAAGAAGCGAGCACTATGGGTGAAAAGGTCACAATGGTTTTGGCACGTATCTTCAAGCACGTTTCGGAGTCTGTGCCTCCTGCCAATACTGGCAACTTCTCAAAACTTTTAAGGAGGTAAAAACATTGTTTAGTGTTTACAAATCTTCTGTACTATAGCAGATGCTTGTCAAATCCGCTATATGTAAGTTGACCAGCCTACCTAATATTTGTGCTGACGACTTCCTCCTTATAAATACACGGTCCATACATTTGAGGAGCAAGGTCTGATGGAGTTGGAGACAAAGGACCCTTAATATTTTTTTCTTTTGTAATTTTCCTGTTGCGCACCCGGCATAAGCTGCCATTACTGCGGGTCTGCGGGAACCAATGGCTGTCAACTTGGCCAATGTTCAGGTGTAACAAAGACTGCTGGGATACATCGGAGGGGGGAAAAAACGGGAAAAAGGGGGAGAAGAAAAAGAGGTAGCTCTACGCAAGGCTTTCGGTACACCTCTGTGAACCCATATAGACAGCGACCATGTTGCGCCACCTCCCAAAAATCATCTTGTCCCCCTCCCCGCTGAGGTTTAGCAGGAATATGCCAGCACACGCTCCTGCATTGAGAGCACAATGCAATGCATGCAATCAGCAAACAACGGCCAAAAACACGGCGCGGTGCACTCTGCACGGGCGCGTGGCTGCTCACACAAATCCCCAAATCTAACCCCAAAAAACCACGCCGAGGCCTCGCGCCGAGTTTCTGTGGCAAACACCGAGTCGAAGGACAATCAGTGCGATCGCTGCCTATTGATGATGAAGGCAGGAATAAAAAAGAGCTCGCTATCAAGGCTACTGTTTGCCACTGGCGTGCTGATAAGATGGTATATCCCTAATCGCAATATTGAACTTTTATAACGTCTATTGCCTGAGTGTTACAAGAGGGAGAGATCCCTTGAAGCTCCCCGAAATATTCCCACCCATGGGTTTGGCTCTTTTGTCCCCATCCTACATTTCTGTGACCCTACATGCAAGCTAAGCTAAGACCGTTGGTTTCTATCAACGATTTGTGCGCTCCACAAAGGGCCTGGGAAATACAATACGGAAGAGTATTTACCAGCACCATGCTATATATAAAGCTAAATAATAAAAACCTGCATGCTGTAGATGAGTAAATAGACACTTACAGCTTCTATTTGGATATCAAAGCATTTTAGATTTATCAGCCCACTCCGACACACGGAGGAGGAAACTGAGGCAGACAAAAGGGGTTTGAGACTATGGTCCCCTCGGGGTTGGTGATGGAACAGGAGGTGACCTGAAATGCCCCAGCTCCAAGTTCTCTTCAGTTAGCCATTTATCCATACTGCTGGCTTCACGGCGGCCATAATAAAGCACAGAGTAAATAAATAATTTTCCTCAATATTTGCCTACTTCCCTTTCACCATAAACGTGCAGTATGATTTATCACCTCACACCGAAGTGCAAAGTAAATGTTACAGCTTATCTGTAGGAAATACCATGAGGATACTCAAAAGTTATTTCCGAACGGGGATCATATCTGTAAAATCCCAGTGGCGACATTGCCTAACACAGCAACCATGGCAGGGACTCAGCGCAGAAAAATTTTGGGATTCCAAAACTTTCTGCAAGACCCTCTGAAAGAAGGTGGCATGGGGAATGTAGGCTCCCTGGGCTGTAATTTGCTTAGTTTTCTTCCGATAAATATTTATACAGAAGTGGTTTCTACTAATATGATTCCTCTCCCCCTGCTCCTCTGTTTTTCCAGCCTGTCCAGCCCCTCAGCCCACAAGTCAGGATATGCTTGGGGGACCCACACATCCCATACCTGAAACTCAGGGCCTCGCACTTCACACACGTACATTTTTCTGCACTACAATGACTCAGAACTACAATAGTGTATTATTTTACCCTGTCAACATACTACACATCCTCTGAGCACACCGAGTTCAGCCACAGGCAGAGCGTACTTTGTGTTGGAGTCTGGGATCCCAAGATTTTCATCACACATTAAGACATTTCAGCCCTTCCTCATAAACGCAATATTGTCAAATCAAGAATATTTTTCAAGACCTGCTTAGCTTTTAGGTGTATACATTGTGATATTTGGGGGGGGGGGGGGGGGGGGGGATTTAAATGTCTTCTTTCCCCCCTAGGATTACTCAGAGGTTTGTTTCACCCCCACTCAGACTTGATGACTAGGTTTGCTATCAAGGGACTGTCTTCTCCTTTCCCTCCAAACCCTCAGGATTTATGCTTCCCATCTTATCCCTGTGGGGTGAGGATACCTGGTACTCCTGACCCACAGGCCTCAGGCATCTCTAACCCTCCTGGACAACTCTGTGCATAACATATGCAAACTTTATTTAAAAAAAAAAAATTAAATTAAAATCTATCTGCTTTCCCCCAAAATTAGGATAAAGGAAGCCGCGTCTGACTGTGAGCCCACCTAGGACAACATTTAGGATAACACCTATGAAGGATGCCCGAAATGCTGTTAACCACGGAAAAGAAGAACCACTTTTATGTGGCTGCACCTTAAAAATCCCATTAAAAAAAAAAAAAGTGAGGGGGGAAGTTTTGGCACCCTCCTCGCCACCCCGGGAGAGCAATAACCAGCATCCCCAGCTCCCTCCCCGGCTCATGCAGCCACCACTGGGGCAGAGCACCCAGCATGGAGAAAACCAAAAAGTTGGAGAAAGTGGTAGAGAAAGGCACTTACCTGCTGCGTGCACAAAGTATGCCAAATATAAATCGAGTTCCTTAACAGAAACTCCTATATGGTGGGGCTGTACGCACAGCCCGGGGTTAGAGCACTGTGGGGACTTTACAAGGCGCTCGCCATCAGTACTTTCGAGCGGAATACCTTTAAATAAAATCACCATAACAAGGTCCAACCTCCAGACCTTATCTGCCTGGCGAAGGCAGTCAATTCTTCTCATCTTGCCCTTCTGGTCTGGATTGGAAAGAACGCAACACGGAGGTTTTTTTCCTGTGACTGTGAGAACAAAATCCTCCCGAAATTCAGGCCTGATATCTTTCCGGAGCTTTGCCAGAAGTCTGGATGCCCATTTTTGCTTTACCTCGGGTTTTTCACTTAGCAGTTCGTCCTTCACGGCTCTCTCTTCCTCTTTTGACATGCGTTTTTCATGTTTTTTGAAGTATTTTCTTTTTCGGGCTTGCAGGTTGAACCACGTGTATGCAAACGCTCGGACGTGAGGCAGAAGTGCTTCAATGAAGGGATGAAATTCATCCTGAAAAAAGTTACAGAGAAGGGTTGATGTCATTGAAACCATCAACAGAGCATTCAAAAAGGGGGGGTTGCAGGATGGTGAGAATTAGGAGTGCTGATAAATTTTTAGGGCTGTTGGACCCCTCGCTGATGGACCGCAAACCCACCACCACCGCAACACCGTTCCCCTTTCGCGCCGACCCAAAACCTCCGCTCCCGCTCCCCAAAAACAGGGTCCAACTTCAACCAAGCACCCAAATAGAGACGGTGCAATGCTGGCGCCCTTTCCCCAGGCCCCAGACCTTTTTTTTAAAAAAAAAAACTGAAAAGAGCAGAATGAGTTAAAAGCCAAAAACTCCTTTGCGAGTCCACTTGCGGAGCGCGTATCTCCCTTTGCTCTCTCCCTGACCCCGCTGCTTGCGGTGTAGCCAGCGTTTGCCCGCCAATTTGGCAAATCCTAAACATTTGGATGCCAATCAATGTTTGTATGGGGAAGTCTAAAGTATAGTAAAACTTTCCCCAAGATATATTTGGAAATAGCAGCCGGCAGAATAGTAAAATGCCACTATAGCTGTATATACAATTACAATGAAGGGTGGTTTTCACTCTGGCTCCTAAACAGTGAAAGGAGCGAGAAGTACTGCGGTCAATTTATCCTGCAAGCGCAACCATAACTAACACTAAAATCCTAGAAAAAGCAAGCCTTTCAATTTATCTTTTTTTTTTTTTTTTTACATCTTTGTTTATATTTAATCAAAAAGAAAAAAAAAACCTTGCTATCTGGGCATATTAGGAAAAGTTTAACTCCGACCCTTCCCATAAAATAAAAAAAATAAAATAAAAATAAAAAACCCCAGAAAAAAATTGAAAAACGCGGTAACATAAAACTGTAGCACAACTTGTGCAAATAAGTGAAAAATTCTTTTTTGTGTCAGATTTTCAGATATTTAAAAAGAAATGTCCTACTCGGAAAGTTAGTTTGGCCATTCGGAGACACTGCTTGCTTTGTATATCGAGGAGTTAAAGATCACCCCTATCCCTTGGCACAAAAATAATCACAATTAAAATTATGCTGACGCTAAAAGAAGGCGAGAAAGACCCCCTGATTTTTTTTAAAAAAATTGTATTTTTTTTTCCTCACTAAGTATTACATAAATCAGCCAAAGAGATCAAAACATATTCTAATATACTGGGGCCATGCTTCTTGTTTTTTCCCTGAACAAATGAATGACCCAAATCCAGGCTGCACATAAAAATGTATCCAGCCTGTGGGGCCTGATCCAGTGCTGCGTGCTGGGGACGTCTCTGCTTCCAGTTCCTCCTTTTCTCAGGATTGGGTCCTCCAGGAGGGAAAAATAAAGTAATTTGTGCAACATTTTCCCCAGCATGGGAAAAGCCACCCGCTGCCTACCCCTGTGCGAGGAAACATTAGGGATTTTTCAGATTAACAAACTTTTTTTTTTTTTAATTATCCCATGGAGTACATTTTCTACCCAAATCATCGTGGGTTGTGCAAATGTGGTTATTAAAACAGACATCTTACTTCCTTTCAACACTTTATTTTAATTTGCCTTGTTCTTTTCAGAAATTATGAAAAATTGAGAAATCAATAGTAGAAATATATATCAGCAAAATCCTGTCGTAATACAAAACCTTCTGCTGACTCCCCAAAACCTTTCATCGCACTTATTCTGAGCGGCCCCAGAACTGAAGATACTTAAATCTATAGGTAGCACCTTTGCATTTATTTTTATTTTAAACACAGATTGCAAAAAACTTTCCTAACAGCACAATATATTTCACTAGAGCAGAGCGGCAGCAATCGAAGTATCATGAGTGATTATTAAAATAAAGACAGGTAAAACAAAATAAATCACTCCAGCGATTGTCACATTCCTCTTTTTTTTTCCCCTCCTCTATGGGAAAAGATGATAGTTTCAAATTTCAATAAAGCTTAAAAAAAAAAAAAAGATTGCTGAGACTTTGCAGTCGGCAGATTCAAAAAGTGAGAGGAGGCACAATCCCAGCACATGGAGCTGCTCTCACCCACCAGAAACAGCTCTCACGGGGGGGGGGGGGGGAGGTAGGGGGGGGAAAGAAGAAAAATATAAAAACTACAGGTCTCTACAAGCTATTAAAAATAATAAACCCTCCCTCCTAATCCCTCCTGTCCTTTCCTTTCCCCACTCAGGGAGAGTCAAGGAAAAAAGGCCTTTTGTCAAGTGGAAGTTTATCTGCGAAGGTACACAGAGCAGAGAGGCTCGACAGCCCACAGCGAGCCAGGGCAGCGCTTCCAGCCTTCCCACTTTCCAAACACGTCTTGGTACATCCTGATATATTTTAACTTTCCTGCTTTAAGCAGCGCTTTGTCCTGCTTGATCTCATGTGCTCGGGACATTTTTGGCTCGGCGCTGGGTAATATGCAAGAGAGAGTTGCTTTAACCTGCGCTAAAGCTGATTTTTACAATGTGAACCTGAAAGGGGAGGTAAAAACAATACCCCCCCCAAAGAAAAGGAAAAACAACAAAAAAACCAAACCATTTAAAAAAAACACTAAACCACTTAAAGGGAGGGGGGGGAAGAAACCAAGATGTTTTTAGTGCAAAGTCAGGGTCTGTGGCTGAAGTAAATGAGAAGCACCGCTGCTCGGGCACGAGGTGTGCACGTCCCTATTACACCCTAATGTGTCTTTTCAAAATGGTGTATGAGGAGAAAAGGTTAACGACTCATAAACAGACCAACTTTCAAAGTGTCTTGGTAAACACACTGCTCCAGAAAATCGCACCGCTTCAATCTCGGCGCTGAGGTATTAGCAAAGTCCAAGTGGAAATAAAAGCAGCCAGGACTGATCAAACAGAATTGGGCTGGACGCGGGGACAGAGGGGGGGGAGCAGCTTCTGCACAATACAATTTTTTATTTCAGTGGCATTACCGTCCCCCCGAAAAAACACAGAAAGTTTTGGAAATGTGTTAGTGCAAGTGTGCTGACAGATGTGTAACTTGTCTGCAGCCTTGCTGCAAAATAGCAGGATTTTAAGGAACTGGTAGAAAAGGCGATGATCTTTCCCTTTCCACAAGTTAGCTTGAAGGGAAACTTTGAAAGTATTTGATAAAGCCATTTGCTTCCCCCCCTCCTCAGTGTTGGATGGGTTACCTAAATATAAAAGATACCAGAAAGCTGGCAAAGCAATAATAAAAAGTTGGGGTTTTCTTTATTGCACTCCTCTCCGAAGTTTGAGGATACAGCTCTTCCGAGAGCTGCCTGTTTCTAAGCAGCACCTAAAATTGGGGCTGCACAGTTCTGTACTGTTTATCCCAAAATTCTCCTCTGCTCTTCAAAAAGGTGTAAAAAAGAAAAACAAAACAAAAACCCTACCACAAAGAACCCCAAACCAAAGGCACCTTCGATAATGTAATCCTGCAAATGAGGCTTTGAAACAATGTATTTCTGCAGATCTTTTTGAAATTAAGCCAGCTACAGCGACCCTTGCTAATATTTTTACAATCCATTTGCTTGTAAATCTATGAGGAGACATGCATATGTTCTCCAACTATTTCCTAGCTTCTCAGCAGATATGTAAATGGAACGATGTTTGGATTTTTCCTGACAGATGACACAAAATGCTTGTGCCATTTTGTTTCCAAGGCTTGGATAAATATGCTCAGAACCAGGATTTCTGTTTGTTTTCCTTTTCTAACACACTTTCAAGAGTTTCCCTTTAAATCTGAACCAAAACTTGACCAAAAAAAAAAAGGAAAAAGAAAAAAAAATCCTTTCCAAAACTTGTAGCAATAAAATCTCTTGAAACGATAAAACGGGAAATTACTTGCAATAGCTTAGGGCTCACCCCCTTTTTCTATGGAAAAATGACAGAATCACCTAATTGATCCTTCAGAGGGAAGAGTTTGTTAGGAGGCCTCTAATTCTCTTATTACTTTTCCAAACGTGCAGCAAGAATGCCAGATTTTCCTAACACAGTCAAAGCACATGCCTGGCTTTCTGCTTTTCTTTTGATAAATTAAAAAAAAAAAAAAAAAAAAGAGGGGGGGGGGGGGGTTGTACAGGGACACGACACGACTGAACCAGGGAGCAACCAGCCCATGGATTTATTTTCTCTCCTTAACGTGCAACTGGGCCTACTGAGCCCCAGGAACCCCACGTGGAGATGCCAAGAGCGGCGGCGCTGCGGGCCCCGCACGGAGCGTCCAGGGGTCCCTCCTGCAGCCGCTGGGCTGACAAAAACCAGGTATTTCTCAGAGTTGAATTAAAGGCACAAACTTTGTCCAGGCACAGCCCGGAGTTGCTGCATCCCATCCTTTGCAAACTCCCGCCACTCACATTTTTCTCCTGTCTTTTGAGCAAGTGTACGGTTTGGAGTTTCGTGCCCCCGCCGGCCTGGTGTTTTCTCGCCAGCACCCCAAAATTTGGGGGAGGCTGAGGAAGGAGAGGGGACCGCGGCTGGAGAAGGGGACGAAACTTTTGCAGCTCGTCGGGCTGCCTGGGAAGCTGCCGCCCCTCTCCCTGCAATTCCTTGCCTTTTTCTCGACGGAAAGAGCCCGGAGAGGCTTTCTCACCGGGAGAAAAAAAAAATATTCCAATTAAATTAATAAGAATAATGTAGTCAAAATCTCCTGCAGGAGGAAATAATCTGGGGTTTGAGTCCGCCACAAAGCATTTCCTCGTTAAACCATTATATCCTGCTAATTGAAGGGGTGTAATTCAGCGTCCTGCAGCAGCGCGCGGGGAAAAAGGGGGGCCGGGGGTTCCGCGGCCGCGCAACCGGGGGGCACCGGGGAGCGACTCCCCCCGCTCCGCTCCCCGCGCAGCCTCGTCCCGCCGCGAGCGGGGCACGCAAAAGTTGCGCCGAGCGCCGCGGGGCCCGATCCGCGGGCGGGAGGGTGGCGCGGGGGGGGGGGAGGAGAAGGACAGGCGACACACGCGGGACAAGTTTGCGGGTGTCCGTGCGGGGAGACACCCGCACGGTGCCCTGGATGGGGTGGCCTCCGCGGGTGCGGAGGGCGCTCTGCACGGGGACGGCCGCACCGCGCCGCACCGCGGGAGCGAGCCCAGGTTGCGGGGACGGTGCCTCTCTCCGTGCCCGGGGCGCTGGGGGGGTGGTGCGCGGAGCCGGCGGGGCCGCTCCCGCGGAGCCCCGAGCGCGGTGCCGCGGGGTGCGGGCCGCGCCGTGCCCGGGGCGGGGAGCGGCGCAGCGGCTCCAGCGCTGCCCCGGGGCCGCGGTGCGAGGCGGTGCGAGGCGCTCCGGCGCGGGCGGCGGCATCGGCGGCATCGATCGCGGATGACCAAGCACGGCGGGGCCGTGCGGGTCGTCCCGCAGCACCGCGCCCGCGCGGCCCCCCCAGTTAATTAAAGCATTAATAAGTAGGCGCCATTAGCCATGTGCCGACACAAATGGCCGTGCGGGAAGGGGGTGGAGGGGGGGGGGGGGGGGGGGATGCGAGCGAAAGGCAACAAAGTTAGTTTCGGCGAGCGGCGGTGGTGCCCCTTCCCCGGCGCGCACGGCCGCGCACCCCCGCAGCGCCGGCCCCACCGCGCCCCGGCGGCCGCTTACCTGGGTGAGACAGAGCGGAGAATACATGACTGCTGCGGGGGGCTGCGGTTTGGAGGTGTGCGTGTGCGGGGAGAGAGGGAGAGAGAGAGGGGGAGAGAGACAGAGGGAGAGGGAGAGAGAGGAGGGGAAAAAAGAGAGAGAGAGAGGAGAGGAGGGGGAGCCCCGAGCCTGCTTCTTGCTTTCACATTTCCAACTCTGCCAAACTGCAGCCAGCGCGGAGCCGCTCCATGAGCTGAACTTTAACCCCGCCTCGACTTTCCCGCACTACGCGCTCGGCATGCCTGCCCCGCGCGCCGTTAAAGGCATAGCGCTCGCTGCGCGCCCCTCCGCCGCCCCCGCTCCGCGCCCCTCCGCTCCGCTCCGCGCCCCTCCGCTCTGCGCCGCGCACCGCCCGCCCCGCGCCCCGCGCCGCCCGCCCGCGGGGGCGGGGAGGGGCGGGGAGGGGGCTGCGGCGCCGCCGCCTCCCTCCGCCCCGCCGCCCCGCAGCGCGGCCAGCCGCGGAGCCGAGAGGAGAGACGGGCTCGGCTCAAAGTTTTCCTCTTTTTACGGGGTGAGGGGGGGGGGGCGGCGGGGGGGGAGTTTGTGTATTTTTCTATCATAATTGTTATTTATTTATTTATTTGTTTAGCTCTTCCCGGGGGCTGCGGCTCCGCTCGGCCCTTGACCATGGAGGGATGGGGCGGGGGGCGGAGGTGGGGGGGGGGGGAGGGGCCGGGGGAAAGCGGCGTTGCCTTCCACAACTTTCCCCATCTCCTTTGGCACTTGTCATTTTAAGTCAAACGCTTTAGAATCAACGGTGCTTATTCCACTTTAAAAAAATAATAATTTTCTTCTAAAAAAATAGCAACACATAAATTCATCGGCATATCGCACTCCCCCTTCTTTCTTACTTATGAAATCTAAAAGTGAAGTGCTTAAAATTAAAAATACCCCCGCGCCTCCTGCCACTTCTGGAGCGCATTGTCTTGGCACCGGCAACGTTTGGGTTTGGGGTTTGGATGCTCTCCAGCCCGCTCCTGGGGACTCGGAGGGTGTCCCGGGTGGTGTGTCCCCCCCTTTCCGCTTGGGAATAGCGTTTTCCACTGATGCTGGAGGCAGTTTAGGTGACCCCCGCGTCCCTGCGTGTAGTCACAGGCTTTTTTCTTTTTTTTCTTGGGGGGGGGGGGGGGGGGGGTGGGACGACGACGACAAACGCAGGGAAAAAAATCCCATCTTTACGGGGAAAGGAGGAAAAATTTCCTCCCTCAGCTTGTTTTGGAGGTGGAGGGGGATTGAGTTGCGTCCCCCACCCGTCCGTGCCGCACCGTTCCCAGCCTTTTGCGGTTTCCAGCATTATCTTTTAAGTAACTTTTGGCGCCCTTCGGGAGACTTTTGGCCGCGGGACGGCTGGTTGCGCCCTCTAGGCAGGGGCCACGGTCAAGTGCAGCCCCTCCGCAGCCTCGGACAACCCCCTTCCCCCCCCCCAAAAAAAAAAATTTGGGATGGAGCAAAAGCACCTTCCCCCAGCTCAGAATATGTGAGCGCTAAACGGGTGGGCGCGCAAATTATCCTCATTTTTCCCAACTCAGCGTTTTGCTAAGCACACTTTTAAAAAATTATTTTTAAACGTGGGTTTTTTTTAATAAAAAAGCTTTTTTTTCTTCTTTCTTCTTCTTCCCTCCTCTTTTCTTTGTTTTTATTTTTTGGGTGCTAAATCCGGAGGTTTCCGAGGCTCCAGCCCCGTCCCCGTGGGGCGCCGCCAACTTCGGCGGAAAAGGCAAAAAAAAAAATTAGAAAAACAAACAAACAAACCCAAACCAAAACAAAAAACATAAAAAGAGGAGGCAAAAAAGGAGAAAAAATACAAAAGGGGGGGGGGGAAAGGAGAAAAAAAAAAAACGAAGAAAAAAGAAGAAAAAAAAAAAGGCGCGCCCCTCCCCCCGGGGGAGTTCAAACGTCGCAACACCCACCCCCGCCGCTGATTGGGCGGCTCCTGGTGACGTCACAATGCACCGCCCCGCCCATTGGTCCCCGCCGCGGTCCGTCACATCCCGCGCCCGGGCGCGTTTCTTTGTGCGCGGCCGCGGGCGCTCCAGACGGCGCGCACGTACGGGCGGGGTGCGGGGGAAAGCGGGGGAATCTGTCAAGCTCAGCGGTTTTCTCAAATACCCGACCAAAAAAAAAAAAAAAAAGATAGGAGGAAAAAAAAAAAAAAGCCAGCTGCGGCGCAGCCTTGCGCGCCCGCGCTCCCTCCGCGCCCGGACCCCGCGCAGACAATAGCGAATTCCCTCTGCGAAAGCGTGGGAATCGAGTTAAAAATACAAAAACAAGTTTAAGCGGCGCCGCGTCCCACGGGCAGGGATAACACGGATAACACGGATAACAGTGCAAGAGAAACTTTGCGGGCTCCGGCGTCTGGCGGCACTTCTTTTTTTTTTTTTTTTCCTTTCTTTTTCGCTATTTTTTTTTTTTAATGGCTAAAATCGAGTCGCAGCCGTTGGGAACCGGAAGGGAAAACCCGCCGCAGCCAACTGCCGCCGGCTCTTATGTGCGATGTGTTGGGATTTTTTCTTCCCGTGGGTTTTTGGGCTGATCTCGAGGTTTTGGTGGCCGCGGCGCGGAGCGAGCCGGGGTCGGGGCAGGCGTGCCGCCGCCCTCTCCCCGCTCTGCCGGGTGGGCTCCCAGTACCCGGGACTTTGCAGAAGTTAAGAGCGATTCGGCAGCCTCCCGCCCACCTCCCTCCTCCTCTCCTCCTCCTCCTCCTCCTCCTCTCTCCGCACGCCCCCGCGTATTTCCGCAATCGCCGCGATTCGCACAGGAGACCCGCACCGGGGGGCGGCAGGGCTCACGGACATCCCCCGCACACCCCCGGCTGCGGGCCCGCAGTGTCCCTGCGCAGGGGGGCGGTGCGAGCCCCCCTCGCTCGGGTAACCCCCCCATCTTGCACGGGTAACCCTCTATCCTGCATGGATAACCACCGCCCTCCCCCCCCCCCCCCCCGCAGGGGTAAAACCCCCTCCTGAACGGGGAACCCCCTCCCTTCCACACGGGTACCCCCCATGCGCGCCCCCCGGCACGGGCAGCCCTTCCCGGCGCAGGGAACCCCCGTCCCCTGTACCAGCAAAGCTCCTTTGCTGCACGGGCAAAGTTACCTGACACTGGCAAGCCCCTCATCCTCCTTTGCAGGTCCACCTTTGCCCTCCCCCCCGTGCTTTGCAAACCCCCCCAGGTTTTGCCCTCCCTCCCCCGGTGCGGTGAAGGTGCGGGGCTCCCCCGGCAGGGCAAGCCCCCGGCGGAGGAGGACTGATCGTCCCCGCAGCGCTGCCGTGCCTGGCAGCGATGCAGCAGCCGAGCTGCAAAGTCTCCAACTTACACGGCACCCCTAAAATAGTCCTGATTTCATTCCCGAAAGGATTTCCTGGCTTTGTGTGTCTTAACTAGCCTTGGCCATTTTTGTAGAATAACCCCATTTTTCACAGCTCTGAGGGTACAATCTGCTAAAGTCACTTAATAAAATAAAAATAATAATAAAAAACCCCTAAAAAACGCAGAGGAGGAAAAAACCTTCAAAGGGCGTGAGAAATAAAGGCAAACAAACAATTGTCTGTGGCTCTCAGCTCCCCTTGATCGTGGATACCCACTTCATTAACAGGAGAAGCATTATATGCTTAAAACTGGAAGCCTCAAGATGCGTGATAATACTGCAAAATTAATTTGGGGCGGGGGGAGTGCAAGTGGATCTGAAGGTTAATTGCTATTTTTTGACAACAAAGTGAGTCTTCAACTCACACAACTCATAAGGAGCAGTGTGGTTACCCCTCTGAATTTACTGCTTTTAATCGACTTGAGCAGGTATTTAAAGACACAGAGGTTGCAGCCGCAGCGTACTGAGTACAGAGACAGGGAAAAAAAAAAAAAAAAAAAAAAAAAAGAAAGAAAGTAAAAACCCCTGAGATAGTGATTTCAGTTTGCAGTCTGGGAGCCCAGACCTGTGCTGGTGACAGCGCGGCTCCGTGCGCGGCAGCGCGTTTGAACCTCCCGGCAGTGGCTCTGCTTTCCTGGTTACCTCCTGGTGACCCCTCGAAGGAGCCCGCCGATTCCCAGCGGTCTGGAGCCCACAGGTTGGAAACCACTGGTTTTGCATAAACTTGTGTTATTCGGCGCAGGCTTAGGTCGTGAGGGCTCCTCTTAGCAAATTGTCAAAGGATGATGTGCACTGCATAAATTAAAACATCATGTCCTCTTGCCATGTGAAAGCATTATTAAAAGAAGCATAATAAGGGATTTCCACCATGTTATCAAGCGTACAAAGAGAACTCCGAATGGGAGGGATGGCTGTCATCGGGGTAGAACAAGCTGGGATTTTGGAGAGGCTTGAGAAGCGCTTTGAATAGCCCGTCAGTTGGACAAGGATCAGCGCTGACAATAGCTGGGCTATATGTGGTATGGCCTGTTAACATACAGCAGCAATCATTAAAGGCCTGAGACAGACAACAGGGCTCTCCTGGGCCCTGAGTGATGTTGGTGGCTTTGGGAGAGCCACTGTGGCTGCCCTGGGAGCATCTTCACCCTGCTGAGAGCCAGAAGCCCCCTGAAATCTCCGGGCCCAATCCTGATCCCTTTTCCATCAGGACCTTAGAACCCCACACTGACTCACATCCCCAAGAAACTTAAGTGCCAGCATGGTTGATGGAAATCTATGCCCAGATGTTTCTCTGTTGTCCCACAGCCCACTGTGGAACTATCTACAAACCAAAGTAGAAATGTCATGGAGAAGCAGTAGTTTAGTGCCATGCCTAACCTTGTCCCACTATCCACCATGAAATCAACAATATTCTGAAGCTACCAAAAATGAGAGTGCTCTGTCTCCAGGGAAATGATTGCTTTTTTATTCCACAGGTGCACAGAGAATTGGGCATAACAGGGTTTTCCTCCTTAGTTTAAAGGCTCCAGACCCTGAAACTGAGTTCCCCAGGAGCTGTTGGAACTTGATATTTAAGGTGCCTTCTAAACCAAATTATTCTGTGATTCTGCAATGAACACCATGGTTTTGTGAACACTGTATCATCCAAAAACAGGAGGGCAGAATTTTCAACTTCCAGGCTCCGAATTTCAGGGAGTAGCTTAAGTAAGAAGAATAGTACTTTTGATGGAAATTCTCACCTTACACCACTAAATACATGTGAATAATAATGTTTTACAATGCAATATTTTCTGTCCATTGCCACAGTTCCCAGCAGGACAGCAAGGTGATCTGCAGTCCCTATCTGGCAGATGAAAACGGCTACACAATTTGGGGTCTGGGCCATAAACTGCCAAATCCACTTTCATGTGGGGAGCTAAAGCAGTTGTGCTAAGTGCAATTGGGAATAAGTACACTAAAAATTGGTCAATCTCAGTGTGAAAAGTGCTGCTTTGACTGTGAGCTCCTGGCGGCATCGCTGCCTGGCTCGGCTGTACGTGGGGCGCTGGCTCCAGAGCCCAGCACGTTGCAGAAATGCCTGCAGAGTTGTAATGCATTTCCACAGGGTCTCAAGTCTATTGCGAAATGCATTGCAGAGGAAATAACTTCCCAGCAAAAGTGTGCAGGCTGCAGAAAGGAAGCAACAGAACGGACAGAGGTGGGAGAGGCAGCTTTTCCCCTTTTGTTTTGCTGTAGATCTTCTTATGGGGAGCAAAATAAGTGGTAACACTTTTAACATAAAAACCCTTTTGCAGGCAGGGTTTATTTGAAAAAACGAAATATACCTTGAAGTGAAAATTCCTTATGAAAGTGAATGCAATTTAATAAGGTTGCTGTGGTTTACGGGTGGGCTCAAGCAGTGCCTGTCAGCCCAGGCCACACAGTGGGCCAGCAGGAACCTCAAACTCCCTTCCCACCATGTTGATGCCAACATGCAGCTGGATAAATCCTCTGTTCACAGCCAGGAAAGACGCAAATAGGTACAGTTGTCCTCCGTTATATTTTATTTGTGCACAGTCCCGCGGTGTTATCGCTGCTGGAAGCTGAGGGACACCTCTCACAATGGTACAAAATCATTCTCCAGCGATGCGGAGTGATTACAGCATGCAGAACTGATACTGCTGCTGTCCTAAATCCAATGTTTTATCAGGCAGTTTGGCATAAACACTTTGGTCCTAATCTCACACAACTCAATGAAAATTTCACTTGATAAAGTTTACGCAAGAGTGGTATAAACATGGTGTGGCAAATATTGTTCATATACTCATCCACACCCATCCACACACTATTTATTTTAGTATATTATATAGAAATGCATTGTCATATTTATTTATGTAATCTATTTCTCAGAAGGCAAGTAAGTCTTTTGTCCCTGCTTCTACATGAGAACATTGTCCATTCAGGGTTTGCTCAGAATATAAAAGCTGAGATTCAATACAGGTTGTGAAAAATGAACCTGAAGAAATGCTGACTGGACTTTGTAAAGTTTCAGATAGCACAAACAGTTATGTGACAAAGAAAAGTTATGTCTGAGAAAACAGGAGTATTAATACTAATATTAAACATCAACCCAGCTGCTTAGAAGCAGTGGTGGTCTTTTAGACCTCATTAACATGCATTCCCTGCTGCCCTTTGCTGCAGGCTTTTCTCTGGAGTCTGTAACTTTCACAATGAGATGGGCATTATTTCCCGAAATAAATAAATAAATAAATAAATAAAATAAAATCAGTAATCTGCTTCACTGCTAAGTCATTTTTTTCCCCTGCATTTCTTATCTCTGTTAAAGTTTTGGGAAGAAAAAAGAAATAATAATGAGTAGCCTGTTCAGACGTAAACTCAGACAACTGTGCCTAGACTACAGACAGACTGGTTAGAAGGACATGATAACAGGTGCAGGTTTATTACTGCTTTTCTGGCACAAAATTTATCTGCAATTCTCTTCTGCAATTATATTTTTATAAAATAGTTTTAGCCCTGCTAATCCAGACAGCACATGAGGTCTGATCACTCTCCTTGCAGGTGCAGAACAGGAAAGTTTTCCATCACAAGTTTTCCTAACTCTGTCTCTTTTCTACTATTAAAAATACCTCTTTCAGCCCTAAATTCTGTAGTCTCTAAAAGGTAATATATTCTTCATAGGAAGAACAGGCACTAACACAAGATAGTCTAGAACCACCCCCCCCCCTTCTAGCCCATAAACTTCCAACTACATGAAATTATAGAGAATTAAAAGTAATACTCTTCCTCCAAGATTAGTAACTTTTTACTTCTCTACCTCCTCTAATTTTATAGACAACTTCATAACATGCAAGGATTAAGTCATAAAAATAGTGCCGTAGCTCACGTGCAAAGGTTGATTGTAACAACTCAAAAACCTGCACGAGATCCAATGCTTCTGCCTAAAAGATTTTGTAAAAAACACCACAGAGTTAAGTGCACCCAGTCCCTTTTACTTGCTCTGCCTTTTCCCAGTGCCCGTGGCTCCTTTGGAATAGCGAAGGAAATGTGTTAGTCTCAGCACCTGATTTTTTTTTTTTTTAAGTCTTTATTACTGTAATTCACTGACCTGCCGCATTGTAAGCCCTGGCAATATAGATCCTTGCACTGGGCACCCTGCGCTGGTACTGGATCTCTCTGGAGAAGCTGCTTTGTTGGGGCTTTTTTTTTTTCAGAAAGGGAGTTTTTCTTTAAAAAAAAAAAGAAAAGAAAAGAAAAATAAAAAAGGAAGTGCAATCCGTGTGGGCTGCCTGTCACAATCACTGCTTTCCTCTCCTAACAGCAGGGAGAAGGTGAGACCATCCTCTGCTCACCCGACTGTTGTGTTAACTTCTATACTGGGCTGGGAAGATTTCCATAGGGTAACCCCCGGAACAAGCAGGCGTGATGCACAGGTGGCCCTTACAAAGGGATACGCTCAACTATGGTTTTATTTGGATTCCTGGAAAAGCACATAAATCACGACACCGCCCCACGTACGTATGCCCGACCCCTTCCTTAACTTCTTGCATGAAAAGGTTATTTCTGCACCTATGGTGCAGGTGTACGTACGGTTGTGAAGCTCGAGGACAAGGCACACTGACTGCTTTATTTCTCCCTCAGAAAACTGAAAACCCTAGCCAGGAGATCCCTCAGCCCGGCTCCCCCCTCCTCCAGGAGGAAATAAGCATTTCCTTAAAAATATTCTATTTTTTTTAATCCTCTTCAGATTCAGATTGTCACTAAATATAGAAACTCTTGTAGCCACACAAACCGTGCATCGCCCAACAGCTGCTCATTTGCAATTTGTTCCTGCACTTAAAAATCTCTTAATGCTACAAATAAACTTTGGGAAAGTTACATCCCAATAAACAATGAGGTGTTGTTTAAAATTACATGTGGTACTGTATTATTAGGTCTCTACCGACACTACAATTATCTTTTGAAGCTGGCAATAACGCATTAGCTGTTCAGTCAGACGCAGAAATAGACTGGTGGATAAGCCCTCTGCCATTTTTTATGAATGGAAAATATTTTAAAAGATTGTTTCCACTTTCTTCTTTGTCCTCTCCCCTGAAAGGAGCCCCCGCGCCGGCACTCTTTCCCCTTGTCACTTTAATATTCATATATTTTATCCATACATTGCGATACATGATTAACTGCCTCCCCCCTACCACACACACATCGCCCCAAACAATACAGATACTTATTGGATTAACTACTCAGTCGTCGCTGGAAGGAAAGCGGTATCCGTGAGCTCTCGCTTTTATTTGCACGTACAGTTGTAGATCTGTGGCATGACAACAAAAATAAAAAAATAATAAAAAAACCCTAAAAATAAAATAATAATAATAATTAAAAAAAAATAAAAGAAAAAGAAAAAAGTGGATAATCCCTACGCGGAAGCGCAGTGTCCGCCGCAGCATCCGCCCGCTCCGCGGCACCATTTTTACTCGCCGAGGGAATTCGCACCGCGGCGGATCCTGCCCGGTTTTGCCCGATTTCTGCCCGGTTTTGCCCGATTCCTGCCCGCTCCCCGAGCAGCCGCTACCCGGCGTGGGCGACCGCGATGGGCGTCGCAGCTGCCGGTCCTCCGGGCCCCCCCTCCGGCACAGCCTTGGCACCGCATCGGGGGTGGGGGGAGAGAAAACAGGGGAGCGGAGAGGAAAGAATTAAAGCGAAGCCTTTAAAGTTTGCTGTTTGATTTTGCTCTGCCTCTGGATTATTTGGAGGAAGGGTTGGGGGCGTGGGGGGGGGGAGGTTTGGAATAAATAAATAAATCTCGCAACCTGCCAGCTCTGCCTTCCCAACGCTCGCCAAATCACTGGTAGCCATTTTCATCTAAGGTACGGGAGGAGGAAAGAAAAAGGGAAAAGAAACCCGAAAATTCTTTAAGAAGAAAGCACCCGAAAAAAAGGAACCAAGACAGGAAAAGCCCGCAGAGAAGCGCAGACCGGGGCCGCTGCAGCCGCTCCGCGCCCGCGCAAACCCCGCCGCTCGCTCCCCCGGCCCGCGGGCTACCGAGTTGTTTTTTTTTCCTGTACTCCCCCCCCCTCTTTTTCTTTTTTCCTTCCCCACACCCTTTTCTCTTTTATTTTTTTTTTAATTTTCTTTCCCCCCTTCCCCCTTTTCTCCTTCTCTTTTGCCGCAGTATCCGTCCGGCGCTGGGGCGAGTCCCGGCAACCCGCGCCTGCGAGGATCTGATTTATCGCTGCTCCAGCCCTGGTTCGCAATTCTGTCACTCTAAATCACGCACATGCGGAGAGCGGGAAGGTTTTGGCCAGCTCCCCAAGCTCCCCAGCCCCCCACCCAGCCCCCCCCCCAAAAAAAAAAAATTATATATATAAATAACGAAAATAAAAAGGTGAATGGGAGGGGGGGGGGGAGAAATCCAGGGGAGAGCCGGCGCCCCCCGACCCCCGCTGCAAAATAAAGTCTCAATAAAAGTGTCGGGGGCGGCGCGGAGGGCGGGAGGGATGGAGGGAGGGGGGCACCTGGCAGCCGCCGCGCCCGCCCCCGCCGCTCCCCGCGGCGCCTCCCGGGCCCGGCTCCGCTGCGGGGGATGCGGGGGAACCCCCGAGCTCTCCCGCCCAGCGTGGTCCTGCCTGCCAGCGCTGCAACCCGCGTGTGCATGTGCGTATCCGCATATATCCCTATCCCATATGGATGTGGCTGTGGGAGGGTTACGGCTCCCGGGCTGGAGCTACAGCATCCGCCCCGGCGGCAGTGGGATGCAGACCCCCGACTCTCCCAGATCCACAGGCAGCCTCCAGCTGTCCTAGCCCTGAAGCAGAGGGGCTCTGTGCCAGCCGGGTGCAGTGACTGCGGTACCCCGGTGTCCCAGCATTGCTTCCACCGCTCATGAATCAAATTTATAAAGCCAAGGATCCCCCGGTCCTGAGAAATTAGGGTATCACGGGTTTGGCCTCCCCCCCACCATCTCTGTTAGGCCCTGCAGTGGCTTTGCCTACTATTTCCCATCACATCCTTTAACAGTAAAGAAAATAAGGAAAATCACTATGAAAAGTGGTGGTATCACTATAATTCAGGGGTTGACACAATCCCTGGGAATTTTGTCCCAACACAAGGTCCCCTTGGCCGCGCCCAGGGTCAGGGCAGGGTTGCAGGGTAAAAGTGTCAGGAATGCCCGAATCCCAGCAGCTGCACTGGCAAGTCTCTGAGACTCGCAGTGCTGAGCGAGGGAGGAGTCACTCCCGAGAGCAGGACGGTCACATGCCGCTGGAGATGCTTACACGGCTAATAAAATCCGGGATAAGCCCCCCAAGCAATAATGCAGCACGCAGGGCAGGAGGCCGAAACTGTTTTCCACCACTGCACTGCAGCATCAAACTCTGATTTTCACGCAACCCCCCTTGTCAAAGTCAAGAAATATTTCTAGATTTTCAGTATTGCTGAGCTCCAAACTTCGGTGCAAGTGACTTCTGCCCTGCTTGGCAAAGGGAACCTGTGGGCTGGCCTTCTGCATGTGCAAGATGGAGAGAACACTGAATCTCCATGGAAAATCCTTCCCCAGGGTTTAGAAAATCAGAAAGCCAGGGAGAAATTTATCGAACAGAGGAAAACACTGGACACCTGAGTGGAAGGAGGGAGCGACCATGGCCAGCTGCAGTCCATGTCCAGTGGAGACTCCGGGGAAGCTGCTTTTCCTTCCTTACAGCAGCGCTGCTGTTCCCAAGACTTTTGTGACACCAGGAACGTCTCCTGGTGTCTCAAAACAGGGAAAGGACCAGGGCTGGTGCTCCCAGTACTCTCCAACCAGGGGACTACAAAGGAGGCATCATCCATACAGCCCCTTTTGCAGGGGGGGCTCTTTGTTCCACCCAGGACCCCCGTTCTTCAGCTCATCCCTTTGGATGGTTATATGATATCTTGTGGAAGGCAGGGGGTCGGATACCCCACTCAGGTGCCCATCACACAGGTACCCCAGCACACAGGTGCTGCTGGTGCACAGGTACCGCAGCACTCAGACACAGGAATCCCAGCACAGCACTGCACCTTCACATGGGTGCCCCACCACCCAGGTACCCCAATCTACTGCTACACCTGCCCACAGGTACCCTGCCCAGGTAGTCCAGTACTCTGACACAGCAGTATGCCACTATGAACCCTGAAACTCAACACATGGCTGTACTTGAACAGGGATACCCCAAAACACAGACCCTGGCACTCAGGTACCCCACCAGCCCCCTGCCATGGGCTCACCGGGGTCGTTGCTGTTCCCCAGAGAAGGTGAGGTAGGTACAATTTCCCTTTAATTCCAAATGTCACAAGCCATACTCCAAAGGCAATGCCAAAGGTTTTTAAAAATTCCTAGTTAACTTGATTTAAAAAGTGTGACTGTAGGAAATAACGAAGGTTGCTTCCCCCTGTTGCCACAAATTTGCTTTCTGCCCACAGACGACAGCAGCGGGGCTGCAGTGCTGCTGGATTTCTTCGGAAAAGTTACTAGGGGCCTGTGAGACAGCTGGAATTCATATTAGAATATTTTTAACGTGCTCTTACAAATACTTTGGCATACGCCTATTCCACTCCTTTTAATGATGTTGACTTCATTTCCTTTAATACAGGGCGAAAAAATGCTACACCAACAAGACTTAACTAAATTAATAAGAATGAAAAATAATAAATAATCCCAGTTGCGTTCCTGCCGGGTTGCAAAATACAGAGCGGAGGGTCGGAACGGTAACACCCAACAACTTTCGCAGAGGAGTTGTCGAGGCGGGCGCATCCCGCTCTCCTCGCTGCTGCCCCCCTTCCCGTGTGCGGCGCGGTGACAGAGGGGGCTGGGGGGTTACCTGGGGAGCGCGGGCGGGGTGGGGGTGTGGCTGTGCCCGCGCACCTGGGGGTGTGCGCGCACCTGTCCGCGCGCCCCCGCGCCCGCCCCGAGGCGCCCCCTGGAGGCGGCCGCGCGCGCCTCGCGCCGCCCCGCCCCTCCCGCCGCGCGCTCCCCCCCCGGCCCCCTCCTCCGCCCCCCCCCCCCCCCCCCCCCCCCCCCCCCCCCCCCGCCTCAGCGGCGCAGCGCCCCCTCCCGGCGGGAAAAGCGCGGGAGCCTGAGGGGGCCGCGGGGCCGGAGCAGGCCTTGAGGCCGAAAACAGCAAAAATACCGAAAAAAAAACAAAAAACACACAAAAAAACCCCCAAAAAAACCACCAAAAAAACCCCCACCAAAAACCTGGGGTAATTACATCCAGGTTAAAGCCTCCGAGCACCGTCGCCCTGCTTTGCCAGCGTTCCCCTCAGCCACATTGCGTGTGACTGATGTCAGCAGAGTCTGGTTTTCTCTGTCCCCATCACCTGCATGTGCGGCTTGAAGGAGGGATGTCACTTCCTCCGTAATTACTCCTTCTTCCGTAATTCCAGAGAGTTTTTGGAGAAGGAAAGGTGGAGCTGCTACATTCCCTTGAGGGAAACCATTTTCCACCTTTCCTACAGCCCAACCCATGACTGAACACCGTCGGTGTCCCCTGTGTGGGGCAGATCCCTGTCCCCAGCGGGTCAGGGAGGGATCCTGGTACCCTGAAACTGGTGCTGAGATTCTTCCCGTTATTTATCCAATAAATATCCAATAAAAATCCAATAAAAGCATCATCCAAAGGGTGCTTTGTCATACAACAAAGCAGATCTCCCACGGGAGACAGGTGTGCTGAGAGAAATGGAAAACGGGCAGGTGGCTTCAGCCTGGAGGAGCATTAACAGGCAAGGACAGGTCTGTGGCTGATGGGTGTGCACTACCTTCACCTGCTAATTAACACCAGTTCTTGGCATGACCTGTCCTGCCAATGGTCCTGAAGGTGCTTTGTCCCCTTTTCCCGCTCCTAACCAGCCCTCTACATGTCTGGTCACTTAATGCTAATGCCTGTAAGGGTTTCAGAACATAAAAGTATTTATAGTCTGTTCAGCATTAGGGTTTCCAAGATTTAGCTCTAAAATGCTGCAGACTCCTGAACAATTGCCTGTAACCTTATGTCTATCACCTTTCTGTCTTCAGCCTCAGCAAAGCAATCCCTGTGCACTGGGAGTGTTGCCTTGAAGAACATTCCCTGTTATCTACCTGAATGACACTGATGTACCTACAAGAGGACAAAACACTTCATGTTAAAGGTATAGATGCACATATATATCACAGCGTTGCTGTAACCACCCACAGAAATGTTAACATTGGTTTTAAAGGAAAATTCTGCCCAGGATTTGTGATACTTTCCTTTCTGCAACTGACTTCCAGAACCTCAGGAGAAAACTCCAAACTTTAGGGATTTTAACCTGACAGAAAACTTTCCAATGTGCTCCACAGAAATGTTTCTTGGCTGCTTCTGTGGCTGCCTCTCTTGCTGGTGTTCACTGAGACAAAATACACATTTTTTATCCGATCGGCCCGTTTGGTTTTTTTACCCAACTAATAAAATATGACACTAGAGGGCGGCCTGTTAATGTAATTCAATAATGAAGTTGCAGCGACTGCACGTGGAGATGCAGCACTATCCCCTGCTTGGAGCCAGGGCCGTGGCTGGAAGCTGGTCTGGGAACGCTGCCTCCTCCTGCTTGGAGGCAAACAGCACTACCCCAAGACACGGGGAATATCCGAGTGCAATACCAGAACCCAGAATAATGACTGTTCCTAAGAAGTGTGATTTTCCAGCAGACCCACGTGGCTGCATTGTCTCATGTGTCGGACACAGTCCTGCTCGGAGGAGGATGTGGCAGGAGCTATCCTGTCCATTCTCTAGTGACAAACCCATGTCCTGCCCCAAACCACGGCCCCTACTTTGGCAGGTAAAAGACAGTGCTGCAGTTGCAGCCCAGTTTTAGCCATCTGCACTGCAGTTCAGTGAGCACAGTTGCTGTTGGCAGCTCACTCTCAGGCTCTGCACAGCCTTCCCATGACTGAGGAGTTCTCTTACCATTCCAGAGACTGGCTTCTTTGTGTCAAGTAAGGTTAATAGCTGCTTGCAATTTAATTAATTAAAGGATGTGAATATTTTTAGAGCACCAGACACAGTATGTGTGAGAAATACCAGGTATTATCTCAGTACACATTGCTGGCGTTATCGATATTTACATTTTGTACTGCCTGGAAGCGAGGATTTCCTGGTGGGAGGCTGCCAACAGCAACACCTTTTCCCCCCAGATTTAGAGTCTGTGTGTCAAGCATGAGCCAACAGGCACAAGTGACGTCAGGCAGAGGTAAGGCCGAGGACACAGGTGACAATACACTGTGTGCTGGCAGAGACTGGTGACACTGGAAGTTGTCACACATGGACCACACCACGGGCACCCTCAAGAGGCCTTCAGTACTATGAGCCTATCAAAAGTAATTCAGCACGTCCCCCAGAGAACATTTTAAGATGAACTTAACTGAGACTTTCTTATTGTCTGCAGCAGAAATTGGCCTGGAGTTACAGATGGAAAGAACTTAAATAAGTGGCTGCTTTCCTGAAAGCTGATGTTCCTTAGCATTTAGCAATAACGTGTCCTCGGTTTTTGCTAGATTGCAAACGAGCAATTAATTCTTCAGCACTTGTGCAGAATACTTTAAAAATGGAAACATGAAAGTCTTCTATTAAAATGAAGTTGATAGTATGCACCTGCCACTAATGTACTGTACACTGTGTCTTCCACTCATTATAGTGATGATTTGGGTTGAGATCAAGTGTCATATAGTGAAAATCACTTCAACATGTGCCTGTTCATATGCATAAACTCCTGTGTACCAGATGGCAAAATATAATGACATCTTAAACGGCTAATTGCATAAACCTTGTAATGCAGATAATTGCTGAACCAAAGTATGAGCTAATAATTTCCCACTGTATTGCCTGGCTTGACACTAATTCTAAAGGAAAGTTGTGACAATTCTAACACACTAAAGTTCACCAAGCGGTAATTAAAACTAGCACTTAAAATCATTCGACTTTCAAACCCTTAATTACAATTCAGTGGAATCACTTTGTAGAAATCTAACATTTATAGATAGCTACATGATAGCTGATATTTCATCATCATCCCTTTCATGGTGATGTTCTAAGGCAGGTTTCAGGAAGCATGTAGCTCTCCCTGGAAGCTTAAGGTTATACTGGTTGCTGTATCAATGGTCACTGGGAAACACTTGGAATACAGTAGCCAAGACTAGGAGATTTTCTGTGGACTATGCTTAAGGCACTGTGACAAGTAGCACTTTTTAATCACCTTTTGATATATAAATGTAAATATGCATCAAGCCACTACAATGAAATGTATCAGGTTTCATAGCGTGGGTTTAAGAATTGAATTGTTGTGGTTGGTTTGATAACACAACATACTGGCCTCAAAGCCAGCCCTCTAACACATCCTGAGCTGTTACTCTGCATTGGAAAAGCTGCCATGAAGAATGGAAATAGAATTAATGATGGTAAATACAGTTTTGGGAGAAGTAAGCCTTAGCAGACAAATGCAATTCCTTTCTTTGATGAGGCGCATCAAATAATATGATGAAGGTAAAGACTGAATGATAAAGGTCAATGAAGAGATGTGATATTCATTTTTTTATGGAGATTAGAATTAACACTGTGTGATATTCCGATCAAAAAGCATTAGAAATAGCAGCAGAGCATGTACTAATTAGATTAGGAATTGGCAAACAGCCTGTTAAAAAGTAGCTATGAATCAGGAGTTGTTATCAAACGGGAGAGTTTTACCAGGATCAGCATCAGGTCAGATGCTAGTCAATGTTTTCTTCAATGATTTGGATGTAAACACTGTAAATTCACAGCTGATAAATCTGAGGGTGACAGGAACATTGGTGGAGTGACAGACAGCGATGAGAATGATGCTCCAAGTGATCTCAGTTGCTTCATGAGCTGAGCCCATTCAAACACAATTGCTTTTAATACAGACAATATAAGATTATGTGGTTTCTTGTGCTCACACTTTTTAAAAATTGTTGGAAAACTGGAGAGGGTGCAGAAAAGAGCCACAGAGAGGATTTTAGGGCTGAATAAAGTGCTTAATGGTGAAAGACTTAGTGTTCAATCTGCCTCACTTACTGGAAAGAACACTGGGACGTGATATGAGTGTAATGTGTAAGTATTTAGGCATCTACAAGATGTGTCTGGAATTATCTGCTGGATACTAACAACGTTTTTAATCTTTCAGAGAAAAACTGATAACTGCAAGTTGAAGTCAAACAAACTCAAGTGAGAATTTAGGGGGTTTTATTAGTTGGAGTAGCTGAAGGCTGACTTTCAAGGCACAAAGTGGATACTGTCTTTTTTAAAATTTTATTTTCAAAGCAAGACCAGAAGACCTGTGGTAACTAAAAGCGAGTGCATTTAATGTGGAGGCAATGGCACACAGCCTGTTGTCATGTATCAAGGGGTGTTCTCTAGCCTTCAGTGCTGTGAGTCTGTACACATCAGCAGAGACACTGCACAAGCATTGGGGAGCAGGAATGTACACCTGTGCAATGGAATAATCAAGTCATAACAAGTCTAACACATTTCATGGGCTCTCCAGACCCAGGCCAGGTGTGCAGATATCACACATTCATATGTCTCTAATAATGTATTATTTTTAAAAGAGGCAGTTTGTGCACTGTGGAGCTACACAACCACCCAAAAAAGCAGCCCCCCAACCAGTAGATCTGTCACCCCTTGCCTGCCTCTGGGTAACTGAAATGATTCCTCAGAGCTCTGTGCCTCTGCTCTGTGGTAGAGGAGAAGCAGTGACCCCATCCCTGGACAGCTTCTACCTGGAAGCCTGTTTTATTCATGGTGTAAGTCAGACATTCCTGGATGGGACTGGGTTGCAGGCAGAATATTAGCCTGAAACTTCACCCCAAGACTCCTTTTCTGATACAGTTCTGTCTCAGTAATTGATTACTGTAAGAAATGCTGCCAAACACTTGTCCTGCTGCTTGAACAGTTTCCTTCTGCTCCGGCCATACACACCCACCACAGCAGTTCCCTGTGTGTTCCTTGCATCCTACAGACTTGCTCCTCTCTCAGCGCCCAAAAATCCTCAACAACTGTCAGTCATGAGCAGGCAGTAATCATTTCAAGACTCTCAAGTACCACCACATGGTGCCTCCAATTACAGCTCAATGTAATGCAGAAGGAGGAGAAAGCAGGGACCTCAGCCCATTTCCTTCAGCTCTGGCATGTTCTTGGAGGTCTCCCGTCTAAGTTTGGACAGAGCACAGTTCAGCCTAGCCCCTGACCAAAGCTGGGAGGTAAACTCCATCAAATCCAACAGCACAGACAGTTCTGTGCAAGGCTCAGCACAATCCTCTTTACCTTTTAACATATTTATTAGCCCATGAATCATAACTACCAGGTGTCTGTGTTGTTACTAATTTTACAGACAGATGTAACTGGATCTGATATGAAATACTTTAATGCTCAGGTTTCCTTTACTGCTCCCTGGGGTCTTTCCATCCACTGCTGCTATGGATCAACAGCCCTTTCCTCTGGGAGCAGCACTGCCATTTACAGCTGGTGAGGATCAGGCTGTTTTCCCCTAGAGAAAGATGCTCCAGGGAAGATGCCATTCCTGTGTTAAAACACTTTCAGTCTATACTAAGCATCCTCTGTAAAACCTCAGCTCAAGGTGATTGAGTCAAGCTCTGCAAAGTAACTCCATTCAGCAGAGTTCATCGTGCATGTGTGATACATTAAGAGATTGCCCTTTTTTGTGTATCCACCTCCCAGTTATTTACCTGAGGCAGTCCCTCAACTGTCTGTAGGTAGCTGGAGTTACAGCCTTGCCTCACACACTCCACCAGCTGCATGCAACATGTGCCTCCAGGTGATCCTGGGTGGTTTTCCCAAGAGCACTGTTCTTCAGGGAGGTTTCAGTACAAACCTCTATGAGATTCATGCATTTCATTCATTGCCCACACATGTAAGTGCAGAATGTCACTGATGGTATTTCAGCCTATGTATCTGCACCATAACTACTACACACCATCCATGGAAGAGACACTGATAACTCTATAACAAACCAAAGCAAAAAAAGACACTGAGCAGTATTATTAACTGATAACTTAAATGCCAGAGGTTTGAGGGACATTGAAATTGTCAGTGATAACAAAGCCTCAAAAAAACCCAAAGCTCAACAGTCTCAGGGACTTAGGCAGAGATTGTTGCAGTGGCTGAGGACCTGCCTTTGGCTTGCAGTGATGCTGGTGATCAACTCAGAGCAGAAAATTGTCCTACCAATTAACTCAGCAGCTTAAAATGAAATACGAGCTGAAATTAGTTGCTGGGAAGGATGTTATCTAGGAAACATGGAAGGATGTTATCTAGGATGTTATCTTGTTTTTCTCCAAAACATCTGATAGATCCAGGATGTGGCAGTAAAACATGATGGTGACTAATTTCTCAGTCTATGAATGTAAATTCATCTTCCTCTTTTCTTTCAATACGAAGAAGTCTTCAAAGTTGAACCTGGGGATAGATTATCTTCCAGGAATGGAAATCTAGAAAACAAGACAAAATATATTGTCATATATCTTTACTGCTCCTTGCAACATTATTTTTCTGCTTAGGATTTCTAGATACTTTATATATCAATGCACTGTTAGAGTGAAAACAATTTCTGATCATGGGTTTTATAAAAACAGAATACAGTATTGAAAATACAGCATGCATTTTGAGTTTTATTAACAAATCCTGCTTAAATGAAATCTCTCCCCATCGTTCCCTTTCTAACCAGGATACAGTAACATTCAAATAGTGCTATTTTAATAAATATTCACTAAAGAGGAACATAACTCAGAGTTCTCCTACCTGGCTGTGGTTGTTTGGTGCTTTTCAGAGGAGCCATCTTCTCATCTTCTCTCCTCTTCTCTCCAGGACGTTTTTAGGAAAGGATCAGCCATCATATTTTACCTTCTCCTAAAAATGGATGCCTGTCTTTGCCATGCCTCATATGTGTCCTGATATCCAAAGACATTGGAGACAGGCTGAAAAGTCTGTTGGTAGGTAGAGAAAACACTCTGGGAGAGTGGGCCTCCAGATTCTGTTCTCCATGGAGCAGTTGCCCTCTGCCATTGTGCTGATTACACAACCTTATCATAAAATACAGTGTCATCTCAGAAGGGGAATTTGCTTCCAGAACTGGTGAAAATCACTGGAGATCTATCAGTTCTCCAGATGAACACCTGGCAACCAATTCTCTTCACCCTGCCTAATTTGCCTTTGATTTCTAAGACCCTAAGGCACTTAGAGATCAGAAAATAGTTCAGTCTATAAAAAAAGAAATGTACCTCTCCTCTTAGCATTGGTTCTCAAATTGTTCTTTCATGCACTGCTATCACCATGTGTAATTACTTGCAGGTGTCAGCTGGAACGTGGTGTCTTTTGTCTTCTCAAGTGCTTTGGCCAGCAGGGACCTAACAAGCTTTGGTTTGCTGTGATTAATAGGTTGGCTCTTGGTCTAAATGACCACTGGAAAAGGACATCCTGTATGATAAGAGCTTTCACTGTCAGTCATATGGATTGCTCCACCTCAGAATGTTCCAAAGCACCATTGCTGGAACAGTTTGGACCTGGTTCTGAAGCCAGTGAGACTTTCGTAGACATGCAGGACTCTGCAATAACTTGCAATTCAGTGGTTGAATTCCACTATGGGCACCAGAACAGGGTAAGAAACCAGTGATCTTGATCACAATTAGACCTGATTTATACATATTATTTGCTTATCATCTATTCCATATCACATCAATTTAGGTTCTTAATATGGGCACTTATCACAGCAGTGATTGCTGTCTGCTCTGTTAATTGATGATTTCATTGTTCATTGCACCTATTTATGTGTGGCTGTTAGGAAGGGTTTTGCTGTTTCAGCTATGTGAGCATAAGTAAGAACAGTTCTCCAAATCATCAAAATGGCATTTAAAAATCCTCAAAATCTCCAAAATGGGATTTTGAATTAGGTAGTGGCTTCAGGGGAAAATTTGAAGATTTCCTGCAGAAGGAGAAGAAATTTTTTAGAGATTTTTGGTGTCCAGCAGACTGGCTGCTGGAGGCTTCTCAGACAGCAAGAAACCTTTTCCAGGAAGTTTCTGCAATGCTCTGACATTTATAGAGTGGCTGTCGGTGTTGCATAATCTCAGAAGCATCATTATCTTTGACCTATGGTAGAGCTGTCACTATTTCATATCCCGTGTTCTTCAGCAGAGCAATGGTTATTGGTGCATTTCTTAACTCACCTCTTGCCAGTAAGAGCTTTTTGCTGTGTTTCTTGTTTCTATTTAGGATATAGAGTAAGAGATTTTAAAAATTAGAGAACCTGGAGTTATGAGCTGTTTTCGTCAATTTTGTCCATGGTTAATTTCTTAAAGATAGTTCTAATTTTGTATTTATGTCAAATAACAGATTCTAATGCTGTTCTAATTTTGCCTTTTCCTTTTAAACCTTCATTATTTATAAATTTCTTTGAATTGTTTGGCTTGTTCACAGCACCCTTTAAGGCTTCTCCCCCTCTATTATTTTATCGTGGCAGTTGAAGGGATCTCTCTATAGTCAAACACTGCTTTATGCAGATCCCATTTGGGCTATTCACGTATCCATATGTGCATGCAGTTCCCACTAATGCTTGTCAATGGGACTTAACATATGAGCATGGACATGAGAATAGACCCCTTGCTGGGCACTTGACTAGATGGGGTGGTTTTTTTTTGATGTTGATCCAGATCACTCACAGCAAACGTGGCTGTTATTAGAAATCACTGCACTTAACAGGACCACCGAGTGCAACCTCCCTTTTCCTTCTTCCACATGGGAACTGCCTGGTGGGGTTTGTGGGCTCATGGTAAATATTTCTTAGACACAAACTGGGATCCAAGGTTATTGCATAAAGTACCTTTATTCTGTGTATTCCCTTCTGTTTGCCATGAAACAGTTAAATCACTCCATTAAAGAAAGGGCTGGTTTTTTTAAGGAATTCAGTGGGACTTGGATGTTTGAGCTCTGTCTGTGGCTCCAACTAGGCAGGATGGTTGGAGCTTTAACACTCAGTACTTATGAAAACAAATGGAAAGCTGAGCTAATTTTGGGCATTTACATTTTATTTCCGTGTACCTGTTTTTAGCATCTTTTGTGGTAACTGTGGGCTCCCCACTCTGCTGATATTCACATGCCATTCAAGTGATGACAGAACACTTTCCACCATGAAGTTGAAGTCTTCAATAGGTTTTGCAAAACTGATGAATCTTGTACCATTTGTAATCCCACTCCACTGCAATTCAGGGAGATGCAAATGTTGAATCAGTATTTTTTAACCATACGAAAATAAATACTGATTTCAGAGTAATTTGTAATGAAAATGTGTCCACATTTGAAAGAGGAAATGACCAAGTCAAGATGTGTTCTTTCAATCTCTTTTCTGCTAGGAGGTTTCCTGCTTTTAAGCCACACTTGGAGATTTTGGATGGTTGTTTTTTTTTTTTTTCAAATATATGATCCTTGGAGAAGTTTACTGAGCTATAATTTTGGGTGCACTGGGGACCAATGAACTGAAGTAAAGTCAAACATGGGCAGGAAGCACAGTGTTTCAATAGCCAGCCCTTCAGGAATTAATTCACTTAGTTTAAATCTTCATTTTCTACCTCGCTCCATGCTTTCAGATTTTCCTTATTGGCACTAGAAGCATAAACAGCCTTCTAACAGAGTACCAGGATACAACAGTGCCTGTTTTCCAGAGATCTGGCCCTGATCCCCCCAGCTCCATTGTGGGCAGAACCTTGTACCAGGGCAGAAATCTTGAATTTAGTCCCTGTTGACATCAGAAATTACCTCTGGCTAAACTGGGGGCACATCTCAGGACAGAGCCAAATGAGAGCAATTTCAACACACAGTGACTCACAGTAATCCATCTCCCAAGGTTGGCCAGTCAAGGTTGGCCAGTCTTTTCTGTTTTAAAAGTTGATTTTTGATGCTCAAAATTTTACCTAGTATTAACCACTAGGAGACATTTTCCAAAATTCTTTTTTGTCAGGCTCATTTCTTTCTAGAAAACTTTTACCCAGGCTAATTCATCTATTCATAAGAAAGGTTCTAGGAAACATTTTTCAGTATTACTATTCTTATAATATCACCTTGCAAAGCACTGATAACATCCTGGCTTGAAAGCAACAGCTAGGAGACTGGGCTACATCTTCTGTTTATCAAGGAATGTTTTATGGAAGTCTCAAAAATCCACCAAATCTCAATAGCCTTTACAAACTTCACATTTGCTTGTGCTCAGAAAAACTTTGTCAGCGTTAAACTGCTAAAGGTGGAGCAGGTATTACAGGGAAGAGACACCATTTGAGAAGAGTGCACAGAGCCTGTCTTGCCATGCAGGGGGTTCATGAACACCTTTCTACAATGTCCTTTCAAATATTTGCTAACTTCTGGGTGCTTAATCTTGCATTCCCAGCAGTGTCCTGTGAACATCCCCACTTCATGTGCAATTAAATGTCATTTACAAAGCAGGTAATGAGTTAAAATACTCGTGCCTGTGTTGCTTAGGAGGAAGTATGTCTCTTAGCTCCTACTAATGGATGGCAGCTATTAGTTGCTCCTACATTAAGGTGCATTCATATTGAAATTTTGTACTGTCATTACAATGCATTTGATTAAAATGCAGAAGAATTACACGTTAAATATCATGTGGCTGGATGGAAGCATAATTTAGCTGAGTCTGCAGATGCAGTCATGCAGGTGTTTCTGTAATTCTGATTCACTTGGTAAAACTGTTGATGTTCAGCGGCCCTCAAATCACATAGCCATCTGTGGTTCAGTTCCTTGTGAAAGGAATTCCTTGTGCCTTTTATCAGATATGATCACTGGATTCCGAAGCAAAACTTTTGTGAATTAGGCAACATTTAAATGTTTGGTGTTTTGGGGGGAGGAGAGGTATTACATACATCAGGTATTTCAGCTTGTATTTGTTACTCACAGAGCTACTGCAAGAAGAGGATAAATTCTGGGGTCTTAGAGAGAATCTTGTCTCACTCCAAGGAAGCATTATGCTTTCTTAAATAAGAAAAATTAATATGTAAGTTTGGATTGTGTCTGATGACAAGTTTTTGAAACTAAACCAAGTTTTGTCTTATGCATCTCCCTAACGAAACAGTCAGGTGCCTGAAAAGCACTGAATGTGAGTTTTATAGGTAGATTCACATTTTCTGTCTAGACCTTGTATTAATAAATACAATCTTAACAACTTGCAAACACCGCAGCTTTAGTTTTCACAAAACACAAGATAATGCAAGGTGTTTTCGGTGCAGAGTCAGAGAGGTGAACCCAACACCAGGTGGGTCCACAAGTGCCAGCAGACACTTTTCTGTCCTTACAGACCTGCTCATGTCCCATTTCTTTGCTAGACTGAGAACTCCTCCAAGGCAGGGAGCCACAACTCAGAGCAAAAGGTGAGGAAATAGGAAGAGATAGGTGAAGAAAGCAGGGACAGAGCTTACAGGAGCCTGGTTCTGGGCAAGAGCTGTGACTGCAGGTTGCAGTGCAACTCACTGCTGACCTTCCTAATGTGTTTTCCAGCCCATAGGACTTTCCAGGCTGGGAGCACCCAGCCCTTCACTCCATTTTGAATCAGGCTGACATAATTTTTAGAGAATCACAGACTTGACATCATCAGAACATAGTTTGATGCAATCAAGATAATGTGGAGTTTTGTATAGAAAGTCTTTCAGGGTTGAGCACAGTTTGAAAAAAAAAAAGAAAAAAAAAAGACAGAATCACAGGTGGTTTCCTCTTTACCTCAAGGGTCGCTGTGTTTACACATTTTGAAAAAGTGACCGAGCTAATTTATAAGACTTTGTAATGAAAAATAAAGACCTCACAAGAATTTTAGTCCATCAGCAACATATGGAAATGAGAAAAATCTGTCCTCAGTTGATGAAATATTTATTTATCATTGAAATCCCAGACATTTACATCCAATGGAAGGGCAAAACAAGTCTTAGGCGTAACCTCCTAGAGAATTCTGTTAAAAGCAGTTTTGGATACCTGCAAGCAATTATGCTATCACATTCTCTAGCGTATTTAATTTGGGCCAAGTAGCAACTACTGTATGTCCAAAACGATAATGAATTAAAGCAATGCTTTGGCATATCCCCTTTCTGAAATGTTAGCAGCCTCTCAAGTGACTTGAAAAATGGGCTTCAATAAATGGACAGGAAAATATAAGCAATTAAATTCAATCAATAAAGCTGTCCTTGACCAAAGTCCAAACATTAAAAACAACTCCAATTGAATTATGAGAAATCCTTTTCTGATTTTAACTAGATTAGTTTAATCACATGTGTATTGAAGTTGCGTGCCATTCCTCACTAAGTTTATGGAAACAAAAAGCTCCATACTGCTGCCTGTCCCTCACTTCAGCCCAGCTCTGCTTTTCCTTACAGAAGAGTTTCTTCTGATGAACAAGGTCACTCACTCAGATTAAAATGGCAGAGCAGGGTTCCAGGTGACAGCGCTGGTTTCCAGGCTTCTCTCCCTTTCCTTCACTTCCACAGAACCCCTTGTCCCCATAATTACTCTATTCCCTTCTTTCCTTTTGATGAGAAACAGAAACATTTCCAAAACCCTGAAAAGCTACTCAAAACATAAACCTCTCCCAAGTCACAAAGTAACGAGAAGGTTTTGACACCACCTCCTTCTCTCATCTTCTCTTCAGCTTTTATTCTACTATACTGATATAGCTGAGGATAAATACACTAACAAAATCAGGGGTGCTTCAAATTATGGTAAGAATGTAAATACACACAGAGATAAGCAAACCTGACAATAGAAATTCTTTAGAAGTAAAAAGGAAAAAAAAGGAAAAAAACCTCAGAGACTTCCGGAAAAAAATATTTTTTGCAACAATTAGGTATTTCCAGAGCCATTATGAACAACGGAGTATGTCTAGATTAAAATCCTCCCTGAGAAGTGTAAATCAGGGTGGGGGAACTTTGGGATTTCAAACTCTGTGCTGGAGTACCTCCCTGTTGCCTCAGAGAAAACAGGAGTTCACCTCCTCCCTTCCCCAGAGAAGCAGGAACAGCTGACAACTTCACACAAGCCAACCAGCCTTCAGCTGGGATTCACCACACAAGTCTACTCTGCCTTCAGGAGATCTGAACCAGCAACACCTGCGAGCTGAACATTGCTTGGCTGGTTCTCTGAGCTGACCTGTACAGTGAAAGCAATCTATTCAGAGGGAGAATATAATGTGAGGTTATTTTAGATCTGACCTTTCAGCCACAAAACACTTAAGATAGGAAATAAGTGGATCCGGGGAAATAATTCATAAGTAGCCAAGTGTTAGTTGAATTTTTACTCTTCAGGGACCTGAGGTTTTTCAGCAATTCCTTCCAAAATGAAGGCTGAATTATGACAAAACTATTTTCCTCCGGTAAGGGACAACCAAAGCAAAGAAGCAAAGTCATTTCGTGTCCTATAAGAAGAGAAGTAAAACATTGCAACCAGAAAGAGGGAGGAAAAGAATGAGAGGCGCTGGGTTTGCTGGATATGCAAGGTGACTCTGGAGACCTTCCCATGAATGCATCCCCACAAATGCTGTATCCAGATCTTTAGTGGACACAGAGCCAAGCGTGACAAAACTTAATATGAAATATTACAGTAAGACTAGTATCACAAAGAAATGCCTGGTGCTGCAGTTCTGAGAATAGAAAAAACTCACACTGATGAAGCCTCCTACTGACTTCATCTTGCCCACATTGGCCAGTATTTGAGTAATGTGTCAGGAGATCAAGCTGAGTAGAAAGACACCTGAAAAAAGCAACTCCCTTCCTGCTGACAGCAGAACCTCTGCCTTGGACAGTTTCTAGCTGTTTGCACACATACTGGGAAGCCCGAGGAGCTTGTATTCCCTTAGCAACCAAAGTTGGCACCTGTGGTATTTGTTTTCAGCAACTGACACCAAGAGTTTGAACTTACATCTGTTTTACTGAATTATGGTAAAACAGTCTTACTAACTGCAAAGAGCAGCTCTCATTTGGACAATGCCATCCAGATCCTTTGCAGCTTGTGCTACCTTTAATTTCACATCCCACCCAGAAACTGCACAGCACAAGAACATGACAAGTCTTGTGCAGGCAGGGTCTTGACAGCTTGACCTATTCCAGCATAAAACTTGACTGTGTAGAAGTTTTCCTAACGTCTTTTATGGTTGGTTCGTAAAGGATTGTCCACGTGGTGCCTTATCACAAACTGTGGAATGAGTCCAGGAGATGGCAACAACATGAACTGCTGTGGGGGATAACAAGGACTCTGTTATGACTGGGAACGTTTGCAGTACTATAAATAACTCTGTCAATATTGTGATAATGGCACTTTAAAGAGGTCTATTTTACAAGTGTTGAATGTAAGAGAGACCACAGCTGTGCTCATTAATTCTGAAGTATGCTCCTCTCTACGTACAATTTGCAGGTGTAACAATAGGAGTGTTGACTCAGTGCAGGTCTAGCTAATGTTTGGATTTAAAAAAAGGTCACAGTAGCATGATTAGTTCTTAACGAGTCTTTATTGTATTTGGCAGAGGGAAGGCAAATGATGATAGTTTAATTGAAAACAATAAAAGTAAAATGGAACTTTGTTACAGAATTTAGCTATACGTAAATAGCTTCTCCCCCCCAAAGAGCAAGTACCGTAATTGACAGCAGTAGATCTTTTGATAATTAATTGCAGTAAATTATCACTTGGCACAAAGAAGGCATAATTCTAATTAATTTGCAACCTTTCCAGCATAACACTGAATTGAAAATGGCACTGCTGTAATTTTTTTGAAGCTAATACAGAACTGGAGTACAAACAACATTGTGATGCTTTCTTGTGTTTCCCTTGTTTGGAATTGAACTGGGGTGATTTGGTTCTCTCCACACAATTGCTGTATCTCGCAGGGATGACCCAAATGGGCAGGAGTTTCCTGCACAGTCAGGATTAATCTGCCACATCATGGGATAATATAATTATGTACAGAGATCCAGGCAGATAATGGGTTCATCTGGGGCTTGTCTAGGACATCAGTGCCTTGATTTGAGGACAGTCACAGCTGCAAAGTGTCCCTTTCACTGTCCTTTAAATCTAGGCTTGGTTCAAAATGAAGGTTTGTGGTAATATGGACAGGCCAGACTGTTTAAACAAAGCTCTGAACTGCCATGTCTGTCAAATCCATCAGTTAACTTACAAGTGATTTTCTTTTTACCTGTGGGAGCACAAATCCCCCTTGGCAACTGCAGGGCTGAGCTACATGGCAGGTCCTCTTGAGGAGGTGTGATGGAAGGAGGTCTGTGAAGGCAGCCAGATCACAGCACTGGCAGCTTTTAACTCCAAGGACTGCCTGGATGCAGTGGCCAACAAATCCATCTTAAGCAGGATGCTCGTTGAGTGCTTATGGATGAGGTGCTGTTCCTCTCTAATCATAACCAGAGTTTATGGTAAAGCTCCCCAGCTAATGATTTGTTAATGGCATTAAGATCTAGGCCCCAATCTGTGACTTTGCAAACAGCCCACAACTCTTCTGTGCCTCAAAACTTTTCAGTGTCCCTGGGAGATAATATTTACCTCCCGCACATCAGTGTTGTGAGAATAAATTAACTTTGGGAGAGTATGTTGAGCTCCGTGGAAAACAGTTACTAAATAAGTGCAAATATTATCATATATTAAATCAGATCAGCTATTAAAAACAAGAACAAGTCCTCAGATCTGTAGTCTTCGCTACATCAGTTTCTCTCTCCTTTGCTGATTACTGTTAGCCTTGATAATAATGAACTCAAAGACGATATTAACAGCCTAACCTATACTATGATTTAATCTCGATTGCCACAGATCAAGGTTTGATTTAATTGCTCTAGAATTAATTAGGAAGAGAAAGAAGTTATAAAAAAGAATTTTCTCTCTAAATAAAGAAACTGTTTACATTCAATTGGAGTTCATGTTGGAACAAATCATTAAGCTATAAAAGATTACATCTGGGCTAGAATTAAAGTCAAGCCAATTCATTAACCCAAATGGTAGCCCAGAGATTACTAACATGGTATTTCTGCTTTGGTGATCAAAGGATCAAGGAGACATGACCAGATGACCCTAATTGAAGCAATCTCCACTGAATTTTGCAAATGAACTTGCAAATACTCAGAAGATAGTTGTGTCAACATGGAGAATAATTTTTTCCTGGTAGTCTTACTTTATACATAAGGAAAAGGAAAGAAAAGATAATGGCAATGTGTACTTTATGAAGTGCATAAAGCAAGAATATTTTCCTTGAGTTATGGAGGAATCTTATCCAAATTGTTTATAATTGTCTGTTAGAGCTTTTGAAATAAAGGGAATTTACAGTCAAAAACTTCGTTGCTATTGCCCTGTCAATGACCTCATCACACCTGACCTATAGGGAGTATCTTCTGTTGGGTTAGCCCATAAATCAGCCTGCAGGCAAGGCCTTTCCCTCAAAAGCTGAATTAGGTATGATGGTTTTATTGTGTGAGCTACTGTTCACTGGGGACTGAGTAGAATCTGCTGCCCGTATTTCACTCCAGAGTGAAGGATGGATGAACTCCAGCCTCGGTCCCGATGGGGAGAGTCCAAGTCTGTGCCTCACTGAACCCCTGAACCAACAGACTCTCAACTCATCATTGGGAAGAGCTGCAGATGCTTCGTCTAGGTAATGCTTGGAAGTATAAGCTCAGGGTTTTTTTCCAAGTTTTCAATAAGAAGGATTCACTTAAATGCTAGAAAATAATAGCAGTGTGACTTCTTTTGAAAGCCTGGTATAGACATTAGTGAAATCCTACTTTTCCCTCTGTGGGCAATCAAGTGTCCCTGACTGAGCATAGGAATTTCCTGTAGCATAGGAAACTCTGATTCTTGGTAGAAGGGGGAGGAATTGGATGTGATAACTAGTGATGGACAAACTTCAAAAGGTTCAGGGCTTGTGCTTGTTTTGGATAACCATCTGGGAGCTTTGATGCATATCCAAAGCTCATCTGGACCTCCTGGGCCGGTAAATATTAGGATGGAAACCTTGCAAGAACAGGCTCTCTCAAGAGGATTTTTCTCTTTTGGTATTTTACGCAAGTATTTTCTTGTCATGCTGTAGATACAACAAAAATAGTAATGACAAGACATAAGACCTGTTCTTTAAGAGTACTTCATCAAGTCTAAATCAGGAATAAATATAAAAGCTTCTCTTAAAATGCTTTCGACATCTCCAGACCTTCTTGTGGTTAAGAGGGACAAACTTTAAAGTAAATGGGGAGAAATATGTCTCAGTTCTTTCTGAAGCCTAACTGTGCTACAGACCTTTTGAGTTGGGTACTTCTGTCATTTAATTCACTTTGATACAATTGTCTTTATGTATAACATACACAAACAATGCTGCAGAGATTTTTGGATAAATGAGATGTAGATCAAGGTATCAAGAATACTGGCATCTTCTGAAATGCTGCTTGTATATATGGCCATTAAATTAAATAAACCCTACCTTTCAAAGGCCAGGCTTCCCATGAAATCTCATGTATCTTTGAGAAAGTTTTATATGTGTATGTACCCATGTACATTTCCCTAGTTCTCCACAGACACAAAGTTGACTATAGCTTCTAAACTGTTTCAGTTGCTTTTGTAGAGAAGGTTTATTTTAAATTTACATCAAAATATAGTTATATATTCACACTCAAAATATAGTTATAACTAAAATATATATAATATATATAATGTAGTAAAATGAAAATATAGTTATACAGAATGAAATTTCCTTGTATGATTAAGATTGGGCTCCTGAAGCTGGTAGAGAGGTCTGGCCTCTCTCAGGCTGGAGTGACAGAAAGTGGGCACCCTTCTGAGAGCTCTTTCCAGGACTGGCTGGAGATGAATCAATAAGTTCAGTTTGGTTTGTTTTTGGAAATGTGACCAAACTCCTGAAGGCAGGGCTGACCTTCCTATACATTTGTTTTACTATTGGCAAACAGTTAAAGTCCACACCATTGCTGAAACACCATCTTAGGCAGGGGAGTTTCCTGTGACTGAGTAACCTTGGAGGACACCTAAACCTGAGGCTCAGGCCTGGTGCCAAGACATGGGGCTGCACCTGCCCCTCTCAGCACTTGGTGCAGACACTGAGCACAAAACCTGCTTTGTAAAAGCATGCAGTGTTTCAGAGAAAGTTCAGTTAAACAGGTCTGTTGATTAAGCCCACCACTGTTTCAGGTACAGGTTTTATTGCAGGGTTGGAGGGGAAGAGGTGGCCTCTATGATGCCTCTTAGAGAAAGGATAAAACCAGTAACCTTTTCACTGTGGTAGCACAGGATAGTGGGAGAGGCTGAAAGAGAAGATCCTCCCCCATGGTGGCTGGGGGAGAGGAATTTGGTTCCTCCAGGTAGGAGTTGCAGGGGCAGATGCCCCAGGTGAAGTGCTGCCACTCCTTTCTCCTAAAGACCAGTATGAAATAATGATAGGGAGAGTTGATGGCTGAAAGGCTTAAAATACTGCTTAATCTTTTGGCTAGCTAACTTGTGGAACCATACACATCAAGAGCATTTGAAGTGAGTCACAGCAGCCCATGGCAACTAGGATGGAAGCAAGACATGGGGAAGGACTTCCTTTGAACACCATGCTGGTCACGACCAAATTGACTTATTTTCACATCAGAATAAAAATCCCTTGTGTCTTTTATGGGTTGAGCTTTGAAGAGCTCTGAGAAGAACCCCAGCAGGTGGGGTTCACTGCTGAGCAGGAGCTGGGCTGTAAGATGAGAATTTGTGGTTCCTCAGTGCTGGGAAAGAGGCAAAAGCCCTTTGGAACCCACAGCTAGCAACTCTTAACATGTAGTCCAGCATAAGCCCTACCTGGACATGGTATCACATAATTATTGGTTAGTTATTCTGAATGTTTGTTAAGAAGCTGTAGCCTGCTATTTCCATCTACCTCACAAGCTAAAGTCATTGACTGTTGTGTCTGAGCCAGTGGACCTGGCTGTGTTCCTCTCCCATGGCAACCTGTGACCTAATTCAGCTCCAAGTCCATGGGAGTGTCTCTGTTGACTCCAGCAGAATCTGGCCAGGGTTTTGGGAAGCTGGCAAAGCACATGGAAAGCAGCACACTGGGTTCTCCCAAGGAGCACTGCACCTCCAGTGTGCTGAGGGAAATTCTGTATGCCCAGCGAGCACAGTTTGGCCCCCTCATAGTAGCAACATCCAAACATGGGGTGGCAAATAAACAAACCCATACGAACCCAGCCAACGCACACAACAAAAATTACCATCCTGTTCAGGAAGCAACAAATCAGGTCGCACATCGTTGTTAGAACTATTTAAATTGTCATTGGCCGTGTCACCCTTTCTTTTTTTAGCTGCCTCAGTAAGCCACATTTTGGCATCTTTGTGCTCAGATGGATATATCTTCAGTAGTGCACATGAAATCTAATGTGTTAGTAACTTGGGGAATAAATTTGCATCCAACACTCCATTATTTTTATCTTGTTTTTCTCTTTAACCAAGTCACAAAAAGTCTACACTTCAATCTCCAAGTATTCCAGAACGGTACAGCAGAATTAGGCAAATTAATTACATATTGACACAACAGCACTAAGAATAGAGATCTCTGCAGAGCTTTGCAAAAAGAGGCTTTTCTACAGATGGAAAAAACTTAGACACAGAGTTAAAGTTAGTTCTGTAAAAATCCCCCACAAGATGAAAACAAGTAGTTCAAGTGTGTGCTCATGTAATCAGGCTTGGTCCCTTGGCTGTTTTTTTCTTCAGTGTTGGCTTTTGGCTGCCCCAGAATTGTCAAGTAGAGTCTGGAAACTGGTGAAGAAGTGAGAAGATAAACCTTGAACAGGGTTTCAGTCATTCAAGGCATAAGACTGGCTGAGGTGCTTAAATACCTACAGGTCTAACCAACATCCAACAGAGGCCTTTAATGAAACCAAGGTAGCAGCTCATCACTGGGAAAGTTTTGGTTTGCTGCCACCCAAGAGCAGGCGCAGAGCAGAAGACCATCCTCACAACCACCCCTGCCCAGAGGCAGGTCACTGAAAAACAGAGATGAACGGAGCCAAAGTGATACACAGTATTTGTTAATGGAGAGTTTCTAGGTTTGTATGAGTGGGTCTATTTCTTATTTCATCTTCCCCTGAGGCAGGCCCCCTTTCCATGTACTGTCAGACAGCAGAGACAGCAAGTGGGGTGAGGTGTTCACTCACATTCTGTGCTAAATTAGAATTCCCTATTTTAGGTAATAAAGGGCAATCATAGTGCAGTTCGTGTCTTCTTGGTGTTTCTGACCTGTTGGGTGTGCTGGAGTTCCTCTGGCAAAGGGACACGTGATGTACCCACCAAATAATGAAGGGCATCCAGTGAGAGCTCTCGTGTTTCTTAAAAAATAATCCTACTAGTAATCATACAGCTAGCAGAGTTAGACTTTGAAATCATTCCACCCCTACAGGGAACAGGTCTGTAGAAGTGCTCTCTGTATGGAGCAGGTTGGGTCATTCCCAGTGCTTCTTCACTTTGGGTCCTCTTGAAGAGCTATGATGGGGTTTTGTGAGGTGCAAGTCCCATTATCACATCTAACACCAGCCACTGACAGCTGCAAAATGCTGGCTGGGTCTTTCAATCCAAGCCAGTGTGCAGCTGGGCAGTATTCTTTACATTTTTCCCCAAAAAAATCTGAAGTATCTTGAGAGAGGAATCTGTATGTTATGCAGGAGGAGAGACAGGGGCCTGCCCTGCCTGCCCTCAGAGCAGCCACCTTCCACATACAACCACCCTGTCTCAGCAGGGCTGGTTGGGCAGGAGACTATCTCTGCTCCTGCCCAAATGTGAAGCTGGGCAAGAAACCTTTCCCTTTGCCTCCAGAAAGCCAATGGGTAGCTGATCTCAGCCAGCTGTCTGGTTACTTCTTTATTTCTCAAGGCATGGTGTTTCCAGGTGTGATAAGTAATTAACCTGTTTCCTGAAGGTAGCTGAAAGTTGGGAGTGTTAGTAATGACAGTCCAGACTCAGTTTTACATCTGCAGTATTTTACATGATGTTAGGAACACAGTTTGAGGGAACTCTGTACATGAGAGAAATAGGAACTTTTCTATCTCTAAAGCGAGATGTGTACCAAATATGTAGTCACTGCTGCTGATTTCAGATATTTTCTGAAATACATGAGTGGTATATTCTCAAATATTCAGCATTTTTTAGTCAACTTTTTGAAACTTCAGTAAATTTTTAAATGAGAATTTTGCTACTTGGCCTCCAAAGCTGCTGGGAAAGATGTGCAGAGTCCTAAAGGACAGATGAATATGAGCTAACCTGGAACTGCAAAAATGATGTTTTAAGGTATCTCGATTGGAAATGATAAAAAGAATAATGTGAGTTTCAAGGAACCTGAAAAAAATCAACCCATGTATTTTAGCACCTGCAGAAGCTTTTAAACCCCACACCTAAAACTCCTGGCCTTGATAACAGATATCTGATGAGTTAATGTATTAAATCTTTGGTCAAAAGGTCACTCCACTGAATTCCAAAATGTGTTTTTTTTTTTTAATACACGTGGAATATTACCATGGCTGTTACTCTGCTCTTCTGAATAGCATCAATTGTAATGCTGTAACAATCTGTGGGGGTGAGGATTTGCAGCTGGCTGCTTGGTTTGAGTTCCTTGGAGCTCCAGGACTGCAGTAGAGCCAAGTTCAGGCTCTGCTACTGGTGCAGGAAGATACCCAGACTGAGCCATCAGAGATGGTGCAACTCGTGTGACAGACTGTAGTAGGTGTCTGCAGCCAAGATGTAGATGTCAAAAATAATAATTGAGATTAAAAGCACCTGTTCAAAACTGATAGCTTGAGTTAGAGATGGTGAGATAATACTAGGTGATTGCATTGTACCCCAAGGAAGTGATCCTGCAATGGGAAAGATGGGATAGATTCCTCCCTGGAAGTGCCCCTCTCTTCCTTGACGCCAAAGCAGCTGAACACCTGTTTCAGGGTTGACATCTAGGTGTAGGGCAGCAAAATGCAATGGAGGTAAATCCAGCCTTCGTGCCCAGATGAGACATGCTGCCTTTGTACATGGAATGTACATCCGATGCAAGACCTTAACACAGATCCACAAACAAGGTTAAAGCACAGACCAGCAATTGCAAAGATCACAACTCCTGGGATCTGGATGCTGCCCCTCTCACACCCCGAGCCTGTGAATCTTGGAAAAGGAACCTTGGCTGGGATTTTTCAGGGTGTTTAGGTGTGAAATCCTGTAATTTTCAAGTGATTCGTCCAACTTGCTGTCAATCATTTAAACATCTAAACGCTGGTGGATTCAAATTCCTCTTAAAACTCTGTGTCCACTTCCCTGTTTTCAGCACAGGGATAGCACCTACCTGCCCGGCAGGATTACTGTCGCCAGCACTTTGAGGTCTTTGGGTGGCTGATGCTGCTGGTAAAAAGTGCAGGCTGGTCATGAATTTCAGATTGTCTTGCACGTGGTGCAGTGCAGACAGCACAGCCCCCGGGCCCCGCTGCGCCGAGCACCGCCACCGCCAACCTCAGACTGCGGCGACAGAATTCCTAACACCAACCGGTCTGTGAGATCAGCTGCTCCCTTCCTCCTGCCTCCTTACTCCTTCTGCTGCGCGACTCAAAGGCCTGAACAGGGAGCAGCACCCAGGTAGTAATTCTGGTCTCTGTTGTACCAGCATCAAAACATTTGCTCTGTTCATTAAAACGCATCTTCTGAAGAGAAGATCCAGTTTTCCCTGTGCTGCTGGAGTGTGGCTTGAGCGCTGCCCAGGAGCAGGCACGGGGGATGCGGGTGGGAGCGTCTGTGCTCTGCTGGAGCCTCCCAGTCAGTTGCCCGTCTCTCCCAGTAGATGATGCTAAAGCGCGATTGTTTCCAGCAATTTTAAGGAAGTGGAAGATTTTATCAGGGGGAATCCGAGGTGGTAAGAAGGCATCTGGGGCGCAGTGCTGCAGGGGGACATACTGCAAACATCCTGAAAACTCTGTGGACCGCTTTGCCCCTGTGTCGTTTTATAAACTTGAAGAGTAACAGGGTTAGGGGTTATGTAGGTTTTCAGGATTTTAAGCAGGCTTACGTTTACTTGTGTGTTTCTGCACTCCTTACAGATCAAGCACAATACCACACTGTGTTCCCGTGCCATTTCTTGACTCTCTTGCCATCACAGAGCTCCTCACCTTCATTTCCATACCATATCCATTCCATATTTCCTGACCTCTATTCAGGCCAGTCAGACCCATTCAAGGTAAGTAATTTGGAATGAGGTATTTGACGAGAGTTGAAGCTTTCAGGTTGCTTTTGAAATGTGTATTACTAAAACAAAGCAGCATTTTGCCTTTAAATGCTGCTAAAGTTCAGATATGTTTAAGCTCTGGATGCTCTGTGGAGCCAAGAGGGGAAATGTTTCTGAAGTAGGAAGTGTACACTCAGATATACATTTCCCTGGAATTTAGCAAAATAACTGAGAGTTTGGCCTAGTCTTTACTTCCATTACAATTTTTCTGAGGACTTCTATGGCAGCCAATATAATTCACTCTGAAATGAAATTTTTGAAGTGCAGAGATTCATCTGGAAGTTATTAATAAAAACAATAAAAATACAAACTTAAACTGATTTATTTTAGTTAGAAAAATTGCCTACATTTTTTTCAGTTGGATACTTTCTGTACTCCTACAGTTGAAAAGTCTTTTCTTCCCCTCTTTTAAGAAAAACATTGAGTCTCTTTACGAGACTTCTGGGGTCCACTGTAATGACACCATTTGGTTCTCAGCATCCAGGCCATTAGTCCTGCACTGATGTGCATTAGGAAATATGCACAAGATCCTATCTTCACAGACAATTTAGACCAAAGCATATTTTGGGAGAAGGATGTACAGAAAGACAAAAGGATTTCTCTGGATGCCATGTCTGATATGTGGATGGGCTCAGAGGAGAACTTGATTCTTCATCAAGGGCTGGGTCTCCTGGACTATGATTGCTGCTATGTTAGTACATCCATCAGTTATACAGCAGGGCTGTCAGATATAACACCACCACCTCCTCCCTTCCTAAATTCCTGTAGGCAAACATAACACATGTTGTCAGGGATCCAGTGCTGATGTTGCCTTGTCCCTGACTGATGCAGTTCCTTGGGTCAGGAGCATATCCTGGGACAGTGAAGAATGCAGCAAGATATATGAATGGGTTTGTTTTCTTCAGAGTCCTTGGACTAAAATCAAATTGCCTGGTGGGAACTTTTAAGAGTCTTTTAGTCTCTTTTAAGGAAAGGAAGTCTGAAAATATTACTGGGTTTGCAGTTTTCATGTTCTGTGTTGGGTTTTCTTGGATTCTCCAGAGATGTTGTCTATCTGATGCACACTGCAAGCAACCATTGCAGAGGCTGTTTAATAAATGGAGATGTATCCCTGCTCTCTGGAGGTCATTCTCATCAAACTGGGCTTTCTTCTTCACCCACCTTGGAAAAAGGTTATCAATGGGAATTGGACAGATGGAAGTTTTACAAAGGTAATGAACAGGATGAAATCACTTCTATGGGGGCTCTTATGGTGATGGATGAGGTGGAGAGCAAGCCAGGTGGCTGTAGAGCAGGAAAGTTTACTGACAGCAAACTGCAAGACAGCTGGAAAACAGTCTGATGGGCTCTTGGATCAAATTCTGAACTAAAGGAGCAGTATTATCTTTTTGGGATAGGGGGACAACAGTAAGTATGCATGGGCAGAATGGATAGTGGGATTGGTAGAGAAACTCCAGGAGAAAGATCAGTAGTTACATGAAGTGGCAATGAACGTGAAGTACAGCATGAGAAATCTGACAGAACTGTGCTCTTTCTACCCTAAGTGAGGCAAAGTATGGAATTCAGTATGTAAGAGAAAAATGGGATTTTTCTTCTGTTGTCAGTGACCTTCAGTAGCTTTTACAAGGGGAATTGTCATTTAAAAAATAATGGCAAGAGCTTACTTCACTTTGGACTGTGTCACTATTTGAGAGACTTGGAAAAGAAGGATAAATATGGCTCATACAGACTTCAAAGCAGCTCAATGCAATTGCAGAATGAATTACTTCAGAGTTACATGCAGTTATTAGAGTAAGTGTAAGGTGTTATCCTCTTCAAAATGGCCAAAGAAAATAAAATGGGGACCTCCAAGCAATAGTACTCTGACCTCACAAAATGCCTTTGTCTAATTTAGACTGCATTAGCAATTATGTTCTTCACAAAATCCATGGAAGGAGAGGGGAGGATTTATAGAGAGCGTAATGTCCTTAAGGGAACCACACAGTGAAATTATCAAATGCATTTAAAAATACAAAATTAGCACTTTTCATCCATAAATTTCCGAAGTTGTATTTTAAAAGGAGGACATTACCTAACTCCATGTGAACTAAATAACCTTAAATCAAATGAGACAGTTTATGTTTGGAAGATGTTTACACTTGAAATAAGAGCATCATTTAGCATTTTTTTCCTTTCTCTCATACTGACTTATCTCCCAGATTTGTGTACATCACTCTTCTTGGTAGAAGTCAGCATTTGTTGTATTTTGCAATGCAAAAATTCTTTTCATTCCCTAACACTAGAACAATATTTCATTGAATTGCTCTGGTTTATTAGACTAGTTGCACAGATGTCCTCTCTTCCTGAGCCAGATGTACAGAGTGCTGCTTCCAGCTTAGCCCAAACTGGAACATGTTGACAGAATAACATAACTGAGACCAGACATATTGCATTTTACACTAAAGGTCATGCAAAAAGCACAGGCTGCATATAGCATGGGCTGTTTTACATAAACACACATTTGGTTCAGCTTTGGTATAGGGATTACTGAAAGAATGCTCAGAGAGGGCAAGCTATAAAAGCAGTTGGAAAGATCTGACTGTTGTTGAATGAATTACCCCAAACTGGTACATCTCTGTCAGAACAAGTGTGAAGGGCTTTTTGCAAAAGGAGGCGAGAGAAAACTCTCTCAGAGGCAGAAGCTACTTGGCAAGTTGAACAGGAGATTTCCCAAGGACTTTTCCAGTGCAGTGGGATTGATTCAGTACTGTCCTTAGCTAGTGAAATGCTAATACATTTCACTAGCAAAAAGGGCTCATCAGAGGAGAGTAAGAAATAAAATTGCCCAGCAAAGAAGTTGTATGAATGCAGGCAAAGCCAGGGTGTTCCCAGTGGCTGCAGTATCTGTTTGGATAAGAACTTCAGGGAAGCATTCATGGAAACAGATGTTACAGATGGGGAAGGATTGTCCTTCAGAGAAGCCACAACTTGAAATGATTAATTGTCGCACTCACATGGGCTGAAGAAGCAGGCAAGGACTTTGAGCCAGATTAGTTCACAGAATCACAGAATGGTTTGGGTTGGAACAGACCTCAAAGATCATCCAGTTCCAACCCCCCTGCCATGGGCAGGGACACTTCCACTACAGCAGGTTTAAGCCCTTCCAGCCTGGCCTTGGACACTTCCAGGGATGAGGCAGACACAGCTTCTCTGGGCAACCTGTGCTGGGGCCTCCCCACCCTCACAGGGAAGAATTCCTTCCCAATGCCCCATCTCATCCTACTCTGTTAGTATTAAGCCATTCCCTCTTGCACTGTCACTCCAGGCTCTTGTAAGTAGTCTCTCAGTCTTTCCTGTCGGTTCCCTTCAGCCACTGGAAGGCTGCAATTAGGTGACCTCAAAGCCTTCTTACCTTCTGTTCTATGAAAAACGAAACCAGGAACAAAATTCCCAATGTTTCTTTGTGAGCAGGTTGGTCTCAAGAAATCATGCAAGATTTCTACCATTCAAGAAAGTGGTAGAAATCTTGCATGGTACACGCCATGCTGCCCTCAATCCTGGTGACAGGGGAGAAGGAGAAAAACCCCTCTGAATTCTGGAATTCACCTGTGACTTGCAGTAGGGTTGTTTGGTCTTTTTGGGGTGTTTTGCAAGAAACTTAACCTCTCTAGTTTTCTGATCTGAAAACTGATATAACCATTAATTTCCCAAGGATTCTGTTCAGTTTTAATTAATCAGCATTCATAAAATCTTTGAATTAAAAGTACAGTACGGACTGTAAGTGCCAAGGATTACTGGTACTACAAACAAATGAACAAGTGACTATAAGCACACTGCAAAGGAGGAATGTCATTAAGGAAAGAGGTCCCATTTCAAGCTGCCAAATACAAAGGAGTGAGTCATTTATTTTCAGTATGAAAAACATTTCAATGTTGTTCTTTAAGTGATTCTGCTTATGATCATTACTCCTAAGCTAACTGCTATAAATACTCTGAAGTGGTGACATGACACGGTCTTCTATTCCCACCTAGAAATGCAGAAAAGAGAGGAGAGGAAAATAGAAAAATAAAAATAGCTGAAGAAGGCAAGTCTGCTTTGCCACATGCTAAATTCAGTCATTTTTGTCTGATGCATAGTTTTGGTTTTTGTTTTTTTTTTTTCCTGAAGACCTCTGTGTGTGTGTGAGGACTGTACTGTCCCATGCTTTGTCGTTACGTCTGACCAAGATTTACGAGTTGGTAGCTGTCTAAATTCTGGATCACAAAGCACCATTTTTGTTCTCTGCTGACCTTAGCTGTGACCTCTGGGACTGCAGGCAGAGAGAAATGTGTGACTTGGGTACAGTCAGGCAGGGTAATGCAATCTGCTGGCACTGCTAAAGCACAGCATCACGTTTCTGTGACACAGTGCATTAAATGGGCCTGCAAAGGAGTAGCAAAGGGTGCAAGAGGTGGGAGGAATTTCTGTCCTGAACATTTTCAAGCAATGCCCTGGCTCTCTTGGATATACTCAGTACGCCCAGTGACAAACAAACAGGTTATGAGTTGAATTGTCAGGTTAATTTAGCATACAGTATTCTGACTGGTTTTTGCAATAGTTGTGGTTTGAAACAAAACTGTGGAAATTCTGCTACCTGAGGTTTTGGAGAAGAAAATGTGTATGAATACATATATCTGCTTATTTCATTCATTACCATGATGAGTGCATTTGCTGTCCATGTTCTGTTTAATGAGGTCTACAGAGCAGGTTGGTCTCTCCCCACTGTGCTCCTGCCTGGCTGCCAGACTGCCCACCCATCCTGCACCACAAGGGCTTTTCTCATGCACTGCCTCATCCATACAGCACCTCTGTCTAGTCCGTGCAATAGAAAATCTTTTAATACGCAGCAGGGCTGTCAATTCTTCACTAACATAAGGTTATTGAGATATTTTAACCCTCTGAAGAAGAATCTTCTTCCAGAGAAGGCACTAGAGAGACACATGTTTAAAACTGGAGTAGCACAGTAGCAAATTGGACTCATATCTCCAGTAGGAATTCCCTTCTCTCATGGAGACAGTAACAAATGGCAGCCAAACCCTCTGGATGATGCTGTACGAATTGGCTGAGACAAGATCATTAAGAAAACATGGGTTTGCTGAGCTCACGAAGTGACAGGGCTGTGTAACTCACAGGGCACAGTGACCCAACAGGCATCACTTGGAGAGCAAAGAAAATCCCTCCTGCTTTTTGAAAGATTGAGCCTATGATATTCCCTTTGGGAAAGAAGTGGAAGCACATGGCAAGGAACTGGGGGCTTACAGAAACAGAGGCAGAAAATAAAATTTCAGAACTATCCTTCTGGTCAAGTCTGTTATTTGCTTTACATATGAATTTGCCAATCAGTAAAAATTGATTTTACCCTCAGAGCACTGATAGTTCCTAATTTGACTTTAGCTTTGAGTATCTGCTGTTGGAAATTTGTCACAAAAGCCAATGCACTTTGGCTGGGACATGTAGCCTTTTACCTTGCTGATTCCAGAGAACAGTTCCTGCTGGTTATTAGGGATGAATGTTTCCCATGTGATAGTGGTTTGGAGAAGAGCAAGAAATAACTTGGAGCTGTAAGGAGGTTCTTTCCTCTGCTATTTTCAAAGCTGTAATTCTGGTCCTATGTGGAAGTGACAGAGGAGAAGCTGAAAATTCCACAGCTCCTACAGAGGATGAGCCCCTTGCAGCACAGGCACCTTTCTGGCAGGTATGAGGTGAAGATGATTGATGTGGTCAGGGTGGGATCCCTGCTCTGTCCCTTCCCACACCTTTAGTGCTTTTAGAGAAGAAAAATTCTGGTCTCCAGCTCTGTCACTCACAGACTTCTTTGCAGAACTGTTTCTTGCAAAATAATTTTAACTGCAAATTAGGAATGGGGGTGTTCAGCACCTCCTTAAATCTCCCTCATATGCATCTAAAATAAAATGAGTATTGCAAAACTATTGTAACCTTCTGGTATAGGTTCAAGTCAGACATGAAGCTGAGATGCTTGTTTAGTAGGAGCAAGCACTGTATATGCTTGATTTACTGCCCTTTTCTAATCCCAGCAAACCTATTTTCTGCACTAAACAGTCCAGGGTATTTGCAGCAACTTTAAATGTACAGCTCAAATAAAGCTTGGCTGATCCTAGTTACACCAGGCTTTTGGCCCTGTGTGGTGCCATACCCTCAGCTCCAGGGGTGATGCTGGTCTGGAGAAAAAGGCATTCAGGGGTGACGCCTGCATGAACTAAGAGACATTTTTTTTCCATTGCCCTCTATGGATCAGACCAACATTTTCTGGAGTTTGCTGAGCAAAGTGCAAGGGGACAACAGCAGAGGCATACAAGCCAAAGTTCATTGAGTTGGGTGAATTGTGGTTTTGCTTGCTAGTGACAAGATTCATCTCTTCTCAAAAATGTTGCTGCTCTGAGGTCCTCTAATTGCAGATGGATGTTCAGGGAAAGGCAGACCTTAATGCATCACACCATGCAGACTGTAATTTCTTTCTGGAGAAATTAGTTTTCAGAATTCAGTGGGCTTTGCTCTTATTAAAAGGTATTTTCTAACAGGCTTTTCAAGAGAGTCTAAAATCTCATTTTGGATGTTCAGCTAAGTTATAAAAAAGAGGGGTTGAAATCAGTGCAACGAATTCTTTCCTAAGAAAGTGAGTGTTTGAGTAATTCTCAGTAATATCCACCTTATGGATACCCTAAATCCATAATGCCTGGGTTAAGAGCAGACAAGAGTCTAGCTGAGATCCTGAGATACCATTTAAATATATATAACAATTATGATCTTCACTTTTCTAATGAATGGAGTCTTCAGCAAGGAAAGGGAGAAGTACTGAATGGAAAATATTACTGTCAGGGTGTATTTTGCTACCTGAAGTATTTTATTGACTGCTTCAAGGAAATCAATACCTTAAGTAAGCATAACTACATTAGGAAAAAAGAGAGATTGTTATATGCATTCCTGTGTGTTAGGTTCCTGCTGTATGTTTTATGTTACATGCAACTTGTTGAGCTGGTTAGGGTTTAGGAAATGCTTATGAAAGGAAATGATCTTGACATTTGCAATTTATTTGTAAAACAGATGCAGAAGCTGAAGGTTAAAAAAAAAAGCTTTGTCTAAGTATATGATGGCATAAAAATGGGAATAAAATGTGAAATAAATCATAGGGACATATATGGAAAATAAATGCATTAAAGCCAGTTTAAAATTGGGAAGAATAATTCAAAAGGAGAAAACAAATGCAAAACTAGGCAACACAATATATAGCATGGATGTGCCTGGACTTTAAATGGAGTCAGGATGGCTATGTATATCTGCCCTTCACTGCAGAATTCACCAGGGCAAGGGCCTAACCCCAAACCTTTTGCCCAGGTTTAAGCAGGGCACAAAGAGCTTGTGTTCCACAGGTTTTAGAAACAGCACAGGTAAGTATTAATGTTCCAAATGTATATTTCTATTCTAACTTCATTACTGTGAATTAACACATCAGAGACCTACTTATTTCCAGCCATCACATAATCAGAATTTCCTGAGCAGCTCCAAATATAATTGATGGCATCCTTAGCCCAGAATTGAGGTATCTCCGTGTAGATGTACATGTTTTAAAGACTTCTGGGTCATCATATGGTCACTAATGTATTTCCTCCTGTGGTTAATCCCTCAGATGCCATTCTATGTTTGCCTTGAGGCTTGTTTCAAGGTCTTGATTAACGCCACCACTCCATGCCTAGTTAAGCTGGCAGAAGCCTGTTCTGCAACAAAAATGGGTTTCCTGTCCCCCCCCCATCGTGCTCTCCAGATGGTTGTTTGTGCTCCCTCCCCCTGTGTCGGCACAGGTGTTTCTCCGACCATGCAGTGAGAGATCAGAAAACTGATCTCCGTGTAAACTGACCTAGTTTAAAAAAGAAATGCCTGGTTTTCTGACAGGCCATTTCCTTGCCTGGGATCACTGTATGAAGGGGGAGTGATGGCAGGGCACCCTCTCTACTCAAGTCTGGGGAAGTGCATGAAAGTACTTGTGCAGTCTCCAGATATCAGTGTTCACCTGGATCATGGACCTCCTTACAGACCTGCACGAGGAGAACACTCACCCACCACCAAGGTGCTGAAGAAGCAGCTCCCTCTGCCACATTGGCCATAGAAGCAAGGCCCTGTGGGATTTGCAGCCACTGTTTGGTAGAAATTGCTGGTGCAAACACTCTTCTGTCATGGTGAGGGAATTCCTTACAATAGAAATCAACCCAAACTCTACTGCTAAATACATTTGAATTTTAGACCTTTAAAATCTGGGGAGGTTTTCTCACTGGTGAGGTTCTAGGCTGCAATACTATAGTGTCAGTTGCATAGGAACAACTTGATACTTCCACACTAAAATCCAAATCTCATAGTCTCCTGTGGACACTGCAGTTCCTTTTCATTTCCTTTAGATTAGGAACAGCCAGTTTATTTCCTAAAGGCTGGATTCAGTCCACCAAGAAAGTTCAAGTGTGAGAAGTGGATAAATTGCTTGGTGGCCCCAGCTTGTTTACAGACCCCATTTTTCATGAGCACAGTGATTTCCCACCTCACATCACCTGAAGTGTCCACCACAAGACACTGCCGGGTCCCTCTCCCTGACATGACAATGACACATCTTCCCACGTGATGGCATCAGAGAGGGAAGTGAAATTGTACAGCCAGGTGCTGACTGCATCTTCTATTACATGACTGATGACACTGCAGCAAGTCACCTGATCTAGCTTTTCTCACTGAAAATGAAAACTATTGTGCTGGATATGAGCATTTTGGTCAAATGGGAGTGACAGCTTTGGCCATTGTAAACATCAGTTCTGAGTTCTGGCTTCTCAATGTACTTGTGGTTCCCACACGTCCTCACTGGGGTTTATTAACTGAGCTAGGCTTCAGCAAATTTTATCTATGAGATCCTGCTTACCCTCACATGGCTTGGCACAAGGCTTTAGAAAATGGGATAGTGTTTGGGCATGTCCCATGTATGGAGTGGTACCAAAGCTGTTCAGATGACTGGCATTGCTATTGAAAGGACGGAAGATGAAGATGAATGCAATTCAAATTTTTGGGTTCATGATTTGCATTTTAACTGGGTGTTATGCCAACTCTAACAGCAAAATCTGTATATTGACCTGAAGTGTGCCTAGTAAGGTTTTAAAAATTAAATTGGTTAGTTTATGAAAAAAACCCCTGTTCTAGAGCACAGCTTTCTACCCAAATATGAACAAGGCTTTTAAGTGTTTTTAAGCTTGATTCCCTGACATCAGGGATCAGTATTTCTTAAACACTATGGAAAGATTGTAGTTGAGAGTCTGGCTGCTTTTGGACTCAGGTGTGCTCCAAAATACTCTTCTTGTCCCTTTTAGCCCTGTTTTGACACAAGTCCAGAATGAGACAAGCTTCTGATGCAGAAGATGCTTCTTCTCCTGTGGCTGAGCTGGGTGCTCAGCCCCAGCACAGAGGACATTCCCTGCACTCCTGGTGACAGTGAGCGAGGCAGGAGCAGCACCGTGTCCTTTGGGAGCCTGCTCACACTGCGCTCGTTCTGCCGCGCTGAGATGCATCGCTGGTGCCTGGAAATGATGCTGGTGTGGAAGGTGGCAGAGCCAGAATGCAGCCACTTCTCATAAATGAACGTGAGCTGGTTTGATTAGGGATGCAGCAGAGGCATCTGTGTCTGGCCTCCCTAGCACAATATATGAAATACAACGTCAGGACTTCACCTCCTTTCCACTGTGTTATACTTAATGATGCCTCATGCTCTTTTCTTAAAATAATAGAAACTGCTTCAGGGAAAGAAGGTAAAGCAAAAACAAGAAGAAAAAATAGAAATATAAGATGGAATGGGCATATCTTAACAAAGATTGAAGGAAAATCAAAACTCTGAAAGTCTTTGAACTTTTACGAAAGTGAGTAAAGGCAAAATGAATCATCAACATAATAACTAGCTCCATTTACAAGCTTTTGTGGAAGATTTTTCAAACAGCTATTCTGGGGTTCAAATTCTATTTTTACTCTTGTGTTTTACCTGCTTTTGAGGTAAAGCATGAAATTTTTTCTAAAAGCCACCCCATAGTAGTTCATCCTTAGGATATTGTTTTAAACATAATTGAATTGCTGGGGTACATTAAACATTGCAATGTTTTAAGCAGGGGAAATAATTTAATGATGTGGTCTTTAAGACAGTTAATTAGCCTGGCATGTATGAAAGTGTAACAAGAACACCACCTACTGTAAAAGTGAATGTTCTACACTCGGCAGCACTAATTCCTGGTAGCTTCACCCTGTATGGAAATCATTAACCCCTTTTTTGTCAAATGTTTTTAGGCAAAATTACTGAGTTTGGAGTTGGTGGTTACAGCTCTTGCCTACATTAGCCAGAGGAAAAATCTAAGAGGTAAAATAAATCACAATAGGTTTAAACATCAGGTGCCATCCTTTCTGAAAAGATTCATCTGGGGTCTGTTATGAGTAATTTTCATAATGATGATGGATTTTTTAAGCTGGAAATAGTAAAGATTTAAATAAAATTTCTGATGATGTCAGCACAGTTTTTAGAAAATTGCTTGTGGTGACCCTTCTGCAATAGTGCTCTGCTACTGGCTTGTTTATCCACCATAGGATGTGCTGGAAGGGATAACATCCAGCACTCGCTCTGTGACCTCTGCAGAAGGTGACAGAGGTCACGGTGCAGAGAAACTTCTGTGGTCCCTCCATAGCTCTCAAGCTCTGTGTTTTTGAGGACAGCCAGCAGGATCTGCATCTCCTGTGCAGCATGAGCCACTGGGGAGCAGAGTCCCACCGAGCACCTCAGGGTCCAAAAGCTCTCCACTCCCAGAGAACTGCTGGCACTTTGCAGCATTTACCCACACATCCACATTTCTCTCAAAGCAAGGCAGGACAGAGGCTCCCCAAAAAAGTCTGCAGAATTCGACCCCCCAGAGTCTTCAAAACACCATCACCAGCTTTTATCAGAACTCATACAAAGCATGGTATATCTTCATCTTTTAAGCTTTGCCTCTTTATCTTGCAGGAGCAAAGCCGTGATATTTAGTGACTGTAATAACACTCCAGGTTTGAAATCCCCAATCTTCAGGGGTCTTTTGCCCCTCACATGAAAGCTGCTTGCAACTTGTTATAAAGGACCACAGAGCTTCTGACTTTCTGTATTGCTGGGACAGTTGTGGCACAATTCAATGAGATGATAATGCCTTCCACTAAGTGGATCAAAAAAGGAAAGAGAAATCTGATGGGGGGGGTGTGGGAAATAGTGAGGGAATTCTTCAGGGAACAAAGCATAGTGCTGGCCCTGTTGAAGGCAGTAGATATGTTGCTCTTATTTCCAATAGCTCCTGATTTTACTCAAAGTCACTTTCTGCTTTTATGTCTGCTGCTGAAAGTGTTGAGCACAGCAGAATTTTCTCTTCCAGTCAGAGAGCAGATTTCGTGTTTTGCAAGCGACGCTGAACACTGGCAGGGACAGGAGCATTCCTGATTAAACAAACTCCCTAATAGACCAAGTCTTGCGCTGCTAAACTCACATGCATTATTGCGCAGGAGGCCGAGCATATTTCAGCCACAATGATGGAGTGGGCAGCACTCTGTCAGATCAATTATGTACAAGGCCCATCTTCTCTATGATTCCCTCGATTTTTCCTCCTGACAGTTCACCTTGTGCCCAACCTTCTGTTCTCACAGAGAAAAACCTGCAGACAATAGAAAACCTAAGGCTGTTTTTCCTCGCCACTAAATGGCATAAAGTAACTCTTTCCTGTCAGGTTCCTCATGACTTTTCACACAAATTTATCTTCCCCAGTTTAGGGGATTTATAGCCTTTCTACGTTTTTCTTTCTTTCTTTCTTTCTTTCTTTCTTTCTTTCTTTCTTTCTTTCTTTCTTTCTTTCTTTCTTTCTTTCTTTCTTTCTTTCTTTCTTTCTTTCTTTCTTTCTTTCTTTCTTTCTTTCTTTCTTTCTTTCTTTCTTTCTTTCTTTCTTTCTTTCTTTCTTTCTTTTTTTTGTTCTCTTTGGTAATGTCATGAAGACAGTGAGTGCACACTGGAGTGCTCCCTGCCCGTGAATGGCACTGCAGTGGTGGCAGCTCCTCCAGCCTGCTCCTCCTCCTGCACAGCAAGGAGCAGCTGTGCTCAGACACTGCCCATGTCCCAGGGCAGGAGACCTGTTCCATGCTGGTTATGGCCTATTCCACATCCTGCCTTGCAAAGGGCACTGAGATGAGGTTTTAGAAAATGGGTTTTTTTCATGACACAACACACCACTCCCCATGGAATACAAATCCTAGGAGAGACTGTTCAGTTGCCAGTCAATTATCTGATGTAAGTAGCTTCGACCATTTATATCAGTTCTGCCCTGCAGTATTTAATTCAAAGAATGAAGCTGAATTAGTAAGTGAGGACCAGTATCAGACATACTGCTCAGATTAACTTGAAGCAGCTTTCATGAGAGTGAGGTGCTGAGTAAAAATGAACTGAGTGGTGTGAGCTGGGGCAGCTTCAGAGAAGAGAACTGAACTGAAGCTGGTGCCTCATCTTTCTCCATCCTGTAAATCAAACTATACAGCTGGGTCAGCAGAATAAGCTCAGTGGTGTTCAAGCTGAAGAATAGCAGGGAAAGAGCAAAGAGAGAAGTTATTGAACAACTTAAGCAAAGTTTCTTTTATACCTTCTGTGCTGAAGGAGGAAATACTGGAGCACATGTTGAATTCGTGTGAACTCGCGTGCGAGCAAAACCAGCACAAAGCTCAATTAAGCAAATAAGTCCATTGTTATAGACAGGGTTAGATTCCCCTTCTATCAGAAGGAGAAGTAGTACCAAACAGAGACAAAGCTCAGACAGCTGTGTGTGTACAAGCACAAACTAGAAGTGATGGCTATCAGGGACCTCCTGGAGCCTGTACAACACACTGGTGGTGGGAAGTCTGGGACCCTTTTCTCTGCCTTTGGTGGAACTGGAGCCATCCCTGTGGAGAAAGCTTCAAATGCAGAGTTTTGGTTTAGCTAAACTGTTCCAAACAGCCAGTGTTTGTGATGTGTGCAAGGGGAGAGAGCCCCACACTGCCCACACAGGAGCGGAGCTGCTTTGGAGTTGGTGCAAAACACATTAAATGCAGCCAGAGCAGTCGGGAGCCTGGGGGCACTGAGGCTGCAGACATCACTCCAGCTGAGGATACAAACACATTTTTTTGGTTCAGATCGATATCTTCCACAGATGCCTTGTCTTCCCAACAAACTAACTTCCTTTCCTAACCTCCTTCTCCTCTGATCAAAAGACTGTCTTTTGAGAGGGCAGAAATTAAGCTGTTTTTCTACCCGTGTCACTTGAACCTGGGGAGAATTCAGGGTCTTGATAATGTGGCTTTTCCACAGTCTTTTTTTGCTTCTCACCATTTTCCATTTTCCTTTGATCTGAAGAGTTCTGCTTTCACTTTCCAATCTCACTTGTCTCTCCCTCTGTAATGAGAATCCAGGTAGCAGATATATTATGTGATATACTGTATCAAGCAGTCACAACACTGTGGGATCACCATGTTATAAAGACTACACATGGCAAGTGCAAGATTAATCCTTGGGAAGTCATTGCATTCTTTGACTGAGAAATAATACTCTCCAGGACAAAGTTAACATTTTTGGTCTCTGATTGATTTAAGAAAGGAGATGGTGCATAATAAAAATTCAAGTTTCAATAGCTAAGAAATACACAATAAAATGTTTTCACATGTATGTAATTGCTGTTATGTGGCATAAAATGTTTTTGTATAGCTCCTTGATCATCTTGTCAATGACTAGAGCAGAATCTTTTTTAAAAGTGTCCTGGAATGAGCAAGGTTGAATCTTTAAAGATACCTCATGTATCTTTAGCAACAAAGAGCAGTGAGTAGTTTCTCAGTGTAAAAAGGTTAGCCCTTTATATGGTCTCTGATATTTCAAGTTTTAATTAGAGATCATCTATGTAATGATGCTGCCTGATGGTGCAGTGCTCTGTGCTGTAAGGCTGACTGCAGACAGCCCGAGTCCTTGAATGCTTCTACTTCCTACTTGGGCATATTTCCAGTAAACATCTGGAATTACAGACCACTAGGTGAAGTTACAACCTCTGACCACCATTCCAGTGAAGAACAGTGAAAAAAACAATCAACTGAAATCTGGTGCTAAAACAGAACAAAGTTTACCTGAAAATTATGAGGCAGTGACTTGAGAAGATTTAACCCTGCTGGAGGACTCTATAATTTCAGTTCCTAACACCCCTGCCTTTCTGCCTGGTGCACTGGATAGAAGGGGCCCAATAACCTACATTACAAGTGAATATTTCGATCTGACAGCTCACTCTCTCTGACAGCAGTGCTGTGACAACACGTCTGGGTCAGATTCAACACGATTATGTAAGCCACCAACCAAACATTTTTTTTGAATACATTAAAGGCTGTTTAAAGGCTGTTTAAGTACAAAACCCACCCATGCAAATCTTAAAATGCAGGGAAATATTTGGCTAAGGAGAGCTTTGGACACCCCTTTGTGCCCACACATTGTAGCAAGCAATCACACCGAGAAACAGCCTCCACAAAAAACTCTTTGCATTTCCAGCATCCAAGAAATTTAACACATGCCCAAATTCCTCTGCAAAAGGAGCAAACCTTAACTCTGACCTCAGCTGGAAGTTGGCACTGCCAGCTTTGGAAGGGGAAGCACTGACTGCTGGCACCTCTTGGGTAGAAGTAGACAGAGGAGGGAAATCAGCTCCAGGAAAACATTTGCCTGGACAATATAGGCTTTTTTCCAGTCAATGGCATAATGTACAACATTTCTTAAATCAGTAGTTTGTATCCAGGACTGGAAATGACATCTTTGGTTTCTAGGAAAGGGATGAAGATGGTAGGATTCAAGGTGAGAGACACCCATCCCTTTTGGCAAGGCTCTGGTAGATTTTGGCCAGAGGTACCAGGCAGATGGTTGGTGTGACTGGAAGCTCTGCCATTTCTTTTGCATTGAAATCCTTTCTCAGTGCTTCTGGAGCCCTTCAGCTGAATTTTATTTCTGACTTGACCATTATGAGCTCGATTTAAATGGGGCACTCATAAGCAGAGAGAAAGGTGTTCACAAAGAGCTTCAGAGCACATGGATTTGTTTAATGTTAGTACCTCAGGGGCTTCCTGTGCATTTCACAGCTCCTGAAACAACTTTTCATGTTACTAGTCCATCATCTTTTGCTACAGCCATTTATCCAACCCAGCCATCAACCTGTCTTGAAGACAACTGGGGACACGGTGGAACCGAGAGGGAAACTGTGCTTGTAGGAGCCATGTTCAGATCTGCAGTTACGGCACAGGACTGGATGCTCTGGGTTTGAGTGGCACTGGCAGGGCTGGCTCCAGGCCAGGCACTGCGATGGCCTGAGGGACATGGCCCTGCGAGGACAAGGGCTCTCAGCTCCCGAGGAGATATCACTTATGAGGCATAATTCATGCCCTCAACAGTGGCCTCTCTCACCTGAATGTCATGTCAGTGTCACCGGTTCTTGCTGAATTTGGAACTCAGCAGTTCCTGGGAGCTGGGAGCATCTGTCTGGAGGCAGGATATTGCTTATCAGCATCTTGGCTCTTTAGGAGGCTGATTCTCCAAACTGTTGTTGAGCTGTTACCCAAAGGCTTTCAGCTGAGAGAGAATTAAATACTTTGAAGCCCACTTGTAAAGGGCTGCTGATTCCTGGGCCACCAAGTCAAGATACCCAAACCAGCTGGGACTCTGTCTGTGCTCTCTGGAGGCAGAACTGAGCTCACCAGGTACACAAGACAAGAAGACCAAGCAGAGAAAACCACTCTAGTAGGACACATGGACAGGAAGGGACTTTACTCCAATGAAGTCCCAGTCATTAACAGTACTAAAAAGAAATTAAACTGAAAGAAGATCAGTTCCTGTGATGTTGAAAGGATGTGGTGAAAAGGGGCCACTCATGGAGGCTCAGCTGTAGCTGGGAGTATTGTACCAATTCCTTAAGTCAAAGTAAAATTCATTTACAAACAGGGGGTGTCCCCTTTAAAATGGGACATGGTGGCAGATCTTGCATAAAAGTCCTGGGGATAGCGGAGGTACTTTGGATCTGCAGACTTTGCAGATCTAAGCATACTTTTGCCCCTCTGGTTTTAAATGCTCCAGGAAACCTGCACTTCTCATGCAGGATAAAAAGTGGTCACAATACTGAATTTCGTCATTTCCTCATCATTCACTGTGTAAGCAGGCAAAGAAAACACACATTGTGCTGTTTTAGAAAGGAATACTCTCCTTGGGGCTACCAAGTAAGAACATCATGTTTCATATGTGATATGCAAGGTATTTGATTATTTGTAAAAATCCGTGTGATTCAGCAGCACTGTGGGCTCTGTGAATCGGGGGTGATGTGAAGGGATGTTTATCTGAAAGTCTTGTCTCCCTCAGCAGCCCACATCATCTCTAATTCTCAGAGACCCACTTCCTCTCTTCCAGAAACAAGATCTTTCCTGTACAGCCTGGTTCCTGTACTCTACTGACCTCCCTGCCGTGGATTTTGAAGAGGTTACGCATCAGTGTAGGAGTTAGGTTCAAGTATGAGTTCTCTGACAGGGGTGTAAATTTTCTGAGGTATGATTTACACATGTGAAAATATGGTTATTTGTTTTCTTGTAAAATCAGCTACTGTTGCTGATAGTTAGGAAGAGAAATTCACCCATCACCTGTACCAAGAACCTGCAGTTGTACATGATTCAGGCTGAGAAATGAAAGTCTTTCTGAAGGAGACATTCACAGAGCCATCGATTGTTACAAGAACAAATAGGACCAATGTCTGAACTCCTGTATAACACAAACATTCACTGCTGATGCCTTTTTAACCTCAGGCTTATCTTTCAGAGATTCATTTGCTCCTAATATAAACCCAGATGGATGAGCTACTTATAGGCATCTCATATCTCCCAACAGATCTACAAGGGAAGGAGACCTTGCCTCTAATTTTTAAACACATAGTCAGCTTTCATTTTTAATGGACATCCAAATTCTTGTGCTATAAGCAAAGGGAATGGAAATCAGTACCAAAAGGAGGGATAGATGGAAGAAAATAATTTAATTTCTGGTACTTTAGTTTCAATAATTTTATTAGTATTGCCCCTGTGCAGTCACATACTGCTTTCTATTACTTTCCTGTACTAGCTGCACTCGTAAGAGTAAGAGGCACAGTGGCCCATGACTGGGTAGGTCAGCATTTTTTATTTCCTTTCAGCTCACTCTAATGAAAAGCACATGCATCCAGTAAATCTTGCCTTTTCCCTTATTAAACCAGTCGATGTTCATTACTGAGGTCTGTGCCTGGCTGGGTGGGAATCAATAAGATGATCCTTTTAATCGCCTTAGTAATCAACAAGCTATTTCTTATTTCAATCTCAGCCCAGCAGTCATTGAAATCCAGTGATTTATCTGCGCTACACATGCACTCACACACAGAGTAGGGAGGTTTATGTGTGTACAACTAGAGGGGGAAAGGCTGAATTTTGCAATACACATTAAATGATTGTGCCAGAGAAATACCCACAATGTCATTATTTACTTGCTGGTACCCAGCACCCATGTGCCCAGGATGACTGAGTGGGAGTTGATGCTTGCAAGCCAATGGATGAAACTGCAGAAAATAAAAGGATTTTAATGGGGAGAATGGCCAAAAGGGCCATTTTACCTGCCCTAAACCCAGCTTCCTGATTTTTCTTTTCATTCCCATGTCTGCCTCATCCAGACAGACAGCACAGCCTTGCTGAGAGCACACCGTGAGCACAGGTCTGCTGTGTAACTATGGGCAGTATTTGCCCCTTGGTGCCTCATCTTCCACAGCTGTAGAACAGGGACAGGTGGCTTGATTACCTTTAAAAACTTCAACGAATACTATTGTACAAGAGCATTGGTTCTGGCTAAATCCTGACTGTGTTTCAGGACTCATTGCTGTAGTTCCAAAACTTCCACAGATGGAGGAGAGGGTCCTGCCAGCCTTCCTCTGTGAGAGGTTCTGGGATGTTATTAGGGCTGGTTGTCTTAGTAAGGACTGTTTGCACAAGTGAGCTAAGCTGAGCAGTGCATGCTGGTGATGTATCTGTACGAAATTTAGTTTGTCTGCCCAATCAAAGTATTTGGGCAGGAATGGCAAAACCCTGACTGTGTTGAAATAAACAACAAGTGTTGCGTTCATTTTAGTGATTTTACCTCATATTTTCTTGCTGCTGAATGATCATTAGAGTTTGAATCATGGAGCATTTAATAGATGGAAAATTTGACACGGGGACATTTTCCTGCAGATTTATAAACTTTGGTTTTTGGAGAGCAAAAAATGAAAGGAGAAAGAGAAAGAAAAAAAAGTCAAAGTGCGAGTGCATCGAGTGCAGGAGTCGGAGCATCTTTCAGCTGTGCCTCCTGTTACGTAAGCTGGGCTGTGTTTGGGCTGCAACTTGACACGGCCCCTTTCTCCCCCAAACAGAGCTTTTTCTCATAAAATTCACTCAGGCACTTCTTCTCAAGTTCTACATACACTTTTCGCAAGAAAAAAGAAATCATTCATATCTCTCAAAGAGAGTCTCGGATTCTTTAGATATTTTCCATTATAAGCTTTTGGCACCATTATTACCCACGGATCAAGTTACTTTTCTGATCCCCCTTCTTTCATCTACTAAAAATGGATTATTTCATTATTAGCCTGGAACCGTTACTGTTCACAGAGATCAGGTCTGTATATGAACAATGCCTCCTCCAGTATATTACTGAAAATCCCGGGACTGTTGTAAGGTTTCCTTTAAACCCTAGAACTCTATTTTTTGTGAGGTCTGCGTGGTGGCAAAGTCTCTGAAAGGCCATTCCTTTTCTTTGAATTCTATAAAAGCTAAATATAGCTGTTTTCAATAGTGTATGGAAGATCTTAACTGGTTTGCATGCAAAACACATAGGAATATGTGTATATATTTGCAATATCTAGACTTACATTGTAATTTGACTACAGTTTAACTATTTAATTAACAGTAACTATAGTTCAACTATTTAATTGACTGTAATTCAATGTTACTGTCATGTCAAATCTCTCAGTGTATTAAAAGAAATTCAGGGAAAAACGGCCACCAGAGTCATTCTAAAATTTCCTATTTGAGCAGTTCAGAGAGTGGAGAACACTTTTTGCTGTTGTGTTTCCAGTTTCTATTTTTCTGTTCTTTCTCTTTCATTGGAAGTGTATCTGTTCACATGTGGATCTCTACTTAAGAAGCAGGGAAATCTCTAGGAAGGAAATGCAGACTCACCTCATGAACTGGAAAGGGAATGTGTTCAAATCACTGTAGGAGACAGTCCTGCTCTCCTGTTTCTGCCCCACTTGCCACTGTCTGTGGTCAAAACCACTCCCGGCATCAGAGGTCTCACAACTGTGGAAATCTATGAAATGGGGCAGAAATCTCTGTCTTGCAGATCCTGGGACGGTGCCCTCAACGCACATCTATTCCTGCTTCCCCTCTGAGTCCTTCATGCAGACAGAACATTGCCAAACCCTAATCCCACTGCCAGCACCTCTGCTCCATTTTCTCGGAGCTAAATATCCTCTCGTGCCCTCCAAGCATTTTCAATCAGGAGAGCACCTGTCCTGTGAGAAATTCATTTCTCACAGTGGGCTAAATTCTTCCAGTAATTTCAGCAGGGACCACCAATAGTAACAGAATCATCAGACTGGTTTGGGTAGGAAGGGACCTTAAAGCTCATCTCATTCCAACCCCCTGCTATGGGCAGGGACACCTTCCACTATCCCAGGTTGCTCCAAGCCCTGTCCAGCCTGGACTTGGACACTTCCAGGGATGGGGCAGCCACAGCTTCCCTGAACAATCTGTTCCAGGGCCTCACTTTCCTCACAAGCAAAAATTTTTTCCTAAATAATCCTGCACTCATGACAATTTCTAGATGCCAGCAATACAGGCAGTGGCAGAACAGATGGACCACAGGTAAAGCACTCACTTCCCATCCCCACTCCTCTGAGAGAGCTTGAATTCTTTATGTCCTCCATGTGCCTGCTAATTAAAGTGTCTTATCTGGTTAGACTCCATCATAACTTGTTTTCTACTTAATATGAGACAAATGGTTTACAAAGCTAGAGACCCGAGTTAGACACTCAGTTCCTACACAAATGAGGTGATTTAAGTATTTTTAGGATTTATTTATAAGGACCTGTTTCCTTCTCTGTTTAGTTTAATTGAACACTTTGCTTCTTTTTACTTTCATGTCCTCTCCCTTCTGTGTGTGCCATTTCCATCCTCATTCAATCCTATGTTGATGAGGCAAGAAAAAAACCCAGAACACCCCACCATCAATTCCAGTTGCCTAGGTTTGATTCCGAATCTGGAATTTAGCAGGAATCCTCTGTTACGCTGAATTATCGCACAGAGGCAAGCGTAACATCTTTGTGGGATGTGGGCTCTTCCAGACTCTTTGTCCTCCATGGTAATGTCCCAATCACACTGAAGTGCTCCCAAATGTGCGAGGACTATTTAAGCTTTGTAAATGCTGTCCTCCAAAAATCACTCCACATAAATGTTTCATGTCTCTCCTCTGCGATGCACAGGCCCCAAACATTCAGCTGTGAGGGTGTTTATATTTGTGGAACTCTCTTGAACATTTGCTGTGGATTTCAAACAGCTGCTACACTGAAGCACTGGGAATAGTAAGATCATGAATATTCAGGTGAAGCCACTGGAATGAACAGCCGTTAATAGAATAAATGCCTAAACAGTTGTGTAAGGCTTATTAAGA